>NC_140586.1:343553838-344187588 GCF_964204655.1 Triturus cristatus
ACTTCTCCCCTCCTTCTCTTCTCACGTATGCCATTAGACACTCACATCTAACTCTCTCCTCCAGCTCTCCTCACTAAATACACTCAGCTAAACTCCTAGGCCCATATTTATGAAGCCTTTGTGTTCTCCTTGAGTTACGCATGGTGACACAAGGACAACGCAAAGGCTTCAGTAATACTTATAATGTTACACAAGGCCTGATTTGCGTGGCCTTGCGTGCCTTTGCAAAGAAATGCAACACAAGGCAACTGCTTGTGCTGAGTTAAATTACATTTCAACTTGAGAGGCATTCCATGGGTGGAGCAATGGCGTTCCCATGTAGCCACCCATATATTTTGGGGTATTCCTAGATTTGCAAAGACTTTTAAACCTGGGAATGTGGCAAAATGCTATGCCTTCCCAAGTTAGGCATAACAAGGAGAAATATCTTTATTGTTCCTTCGTTATTTCCTCTTTCCACATGTTCTGTTTTCGTCATTCTGCAGGAGAAATATAGATCTTTCTCCTTGTTTCTCCTCACCTGGAGAGGCGTAGAATTTTGACACATTCACAGATCTACCAGAAATGGAAAATCTGGGATTGCATCAAAATCCATGGGTAGGTGCATGGGAAAACCCACGCTCTACCCATAGAATGCGTCCCTGGGGCAGAGTAACACAACACAGTGATTTGTGCTGCATTGCGGTACTCTAGATTTATCAAGCCATGCAGGGCCATGCAAGGTGGCCTTGCGAGGCTTGATAAATCTGACTTAGTTGTTGTGCTGCCCTTGCAACCTCTTGCATGGCGGAAGAGTGACGCAACTCATTGATAAATATGCCCCTTAGACTCAGATCCATCTGCCTGTAATGCAGGGCCGGACTGGGAACAGAAACCGGCCCAGGCAAACTGCTAAGCCGCCCCTCCCGGGGTGAGGGGGAGTGTAGTCGAGCAGTTTGTGGGGACCGGTTTCGGCCGATTTTGTTACAGGTGGCCGATATTGCCGACCCCCGGTAACAAAAACGGCCCCCCAGGGGCCCAAAACCGGCCCCCACCCTAGCGGCCTACCGGGGAAACGCCCGGTGCCCGCTATGGCCAATCCGGCTCTGCTCTAATGCAGCCGCGGCCCGTGCAGGTAAAAGCTGTGGGAGCTGGGGGGGGGGGGTGGGTTCGACAGACCACAATGTAGGGAAATTAACTATTTATTTAATTTCCCTTGTGGCCGTCTTTCGAATCCCCCCCAACCTGGCCCGACGGCCCCACCGCTCTTACCGGCACAGGCCGTGGCTGCTCTAATGGTCTCATTAGTTAAGCTGATAGTCTCACCTCCCTCTGCCATTAAGACTTTCAATTTGTTGCTTAAAATTACCCATGGATTTAGCATTTTCATTATTTTGCTGCTAAATTGTCAACAAATACCTTGTTTTCCACATTTATTTTGCTTTGAATCTCAACAAACTTTTGAAGGCGGAACATATTCCGTATAATTCTTGACTGGATACAGTATTACTGCATGCTTCTGAAAGTGTGTTAATGATGTTAAACCATATTTATTTTATATACTCTGCTGTAAATGAACACTCTGCTTGCTCGTTATTTTATTGTCTCCTTTGTTAAGCTCTTGCTCACATACTTCTTAGTCTTTTTCTCCTCTGTCCTCAGGGTTTACTGTGATCTGTCCCCTTTGCCCTATTTGGCTGCAAAAATACAAACAGCTTTTTTTCTAAATATTTTCTCACTCTTCTTCTTTCAGCTCTGAGGTCAATCAGCGCGTAGAAAGCCAGCAAAATGATGTTCGCACCCTGGTGAGATTACATGTTGTTGCCTACATTTTAATTCCTTTACAAGTCAAAATAAGACTGTCATTCCTTGCGCTGAGGACTACAATAATCTTCTGGCTGTCTACTACAACCTTTTTTCTTATAAACATCTGTTGTACACATGTTTGTAGCGTTTTTGGACTGTATACTTTTCAAGTCTGGATTATGATAGTGCAGGTGTCAAAGAGACCTATTGTTAACAATAGTGCGGTGGGTGGGGTTTTGGTTGGGTACTTTCGACCATAGAAAATCTCTGACCAGCGTCTTTTAGCTATTGGCTTGAACGTTTCTTTATCACATCTTGGCTCAGCACAGTGGAGTATTAATCTCTCACATAATGCTATTGACTTTTTGGATGTATCACTTGAAATGATCTGCACGAGGGCCTACTTTAGAACTACAGCCCACACTGTCCACTCCTATTGGTTTCCTCCTATCTTTCTCTCTCATGTACTAACGCTGTATACATGCGCCCTTTAAACCCATGCTTACTGGCTGTGCCAATGTTTGTTGTCACTTGATAGTTCCAGAGAACCCATCCCTGTGTGTGGCCCTGGCACACTGGCCTCTGTTGTTGAAAAAAACATTACTGGGGATAGTCTGGCCTTATGGCACACATGCCACCATAATGTATGTGCAAGAGCTCTTTCTCATCTAAGAAATTCTTGCCTTTTTCTTAATCAGTACTTCTAGCAATTTATTTATGTAATAATTATAACTTGCTACTTCAAAGTGGGTTGCCCAATATTTACATTTTATATAATTACAGACTCCATGTACACCACATTTATCCTTTTAAAATAGTTTAAAAGTCAAAAAGACATTAGCTGTACATTCATTACATAAGAAATGTAACTGAATTATTACATTTTCGAAAATAGACTCCTTAGAAAGTATAGGTCTAATAAAATGAAGGTGAGTAAGTGGTCATATGAGGAAAAACAAAATGACTAATTATGGTTTTTCCATCACCTGTCACAAATGTCTTAATCTAGTCTCTTGGTGCAAACTCCCTTCCTCCTATTGTTCCCGGCTGTGGCTTAGCATCATCGACTTTTACATGAAATGACCTGAAAGCATTTGGATTAGTATGGAGCTCCACTGGCACTGCAGTGGCCCTTAGGCCCTCTGTGGTCTCAGCAGTCTCAGAGCCATCCTCCCAAGAGGGGCAATATACCAGAGAAGAGCTGATGTCCCTCTCAAATGCCTACTGGTGACCTCAGCTGAGGTCATTTATGAGCTTGATCAAAGACAACCAGCTACTCAAGAGGCTCAAATTTTGGGCCAGTAATGTCTTTCCTCACCACATTGCAAGGGGGATGGTCCTTTGAAGAAGTGATACCTTGAGGCTATGGCTTCTGGGAGGAAACACAGAGTTTTGTAGGTCAAACAATCTGAAGCTTCACCTACTACCCTACGAGGCAGGAGTGTAAGCAACGAAGAACTAAACAGGAGTGCCCGTCCCCTATCCCCAGATCATAATGCTTATGAGCAAACCACCACAGAATAACTCAAGCCTTTTCTCTCCAAAATAGCACTAAATGGCATGCCAGAAACCCTTGCAAACTGGGATAATGCATGATGAGCTCTTCTAGTGGTTCATGCCATTGTGTGTCGTGTATAAGATATTCTACACATTGTTTACCAGATGACTGTGCCTCCCTGTGCCATAATAGATTCATGAGGCACAGGCACAGGCCCTTATTATTTCTACTAGGTTGGGCTTTGAGACCACTGAGTAGACTCTGCTATTGAGTGACAAAAGAATGAGATTGCAGGGATAGAGTTACCCCAGATGTGAAGAAGAGAGTACCTGCACCATACATACATGGAGGCCACAGTGATGAACTGAGCAGGGCGTACATCTTGCGCCTCCTGCGGCATTTCTCCACCTTAAGTCACTATCAGATTGAAGACATTTTAAGAATTCAATTCACAGGACTTCTATTTTTTCAGATACAGCCCAAGTACTCAGCAAAAAAGCTGTGTTTGCAAAGTGGGATATTGAAATAAGAACGATAGAGCCAGAAAAGTACCCTCATACTTTAAATAGCAATAGGACATACAAAGCAACCGCAAGCATCTGATAGGGAGCAAACGGTGCATCAAACCCAAACCTAAGCAATAGTCTTCAGATTCCCATAAATTCAAATAGGAGCAATTAAGCAAATCATACCGTACGAACTCAATCAGCCACAATTCAGACCTGAGATGGGGCTGTATTACTTTAACGATATCCTATTGGATCGATACCTTCTCCTAGTGCAGCCAATATTGGGAAATACAGGGAGGTAACACACCACAAACTCAAGTTAACAATAATTTCCTAGAATGTAGTTGGTTGAAGACATACTCTTATCCAACAAGAGGACCTTTCCTACATCAAAGATGCTGACACACTCTGCCTGTAGGAATCTTTGGAGATGTTGCCTTTACAGATTGCAGGATTTTATGGATTACACCAACTGGCCGTTAAAAGGAAGTATTCTGGACGCCCATCAAGTGGCCTTTCAATCTATATAGCCACAAGTATAAAGTTGGACACAGCTGTAGTTCTCATGGTGTCCATTGCTTCAAGCAGTTATAATTAAGGTGTGTCACTTCCGCAAATATGTGAAATCGATCCTGCTACTTATCGTACAGCTAAACACACACAATAGGGGCAGAAAAGCCACTGTGCCTGCCTTTTGTGAGGTGCCCATAGATTTAACTTGCAGGTTTCCGTCACATGAGATAATGATAACAGGGGACTTTAATACACACAACTTGGACAGCCTGGCAGATATCTCATCAAGTAGCAGTGGCACCTTAGCAGATGAAATAACCAGCTGGCTACAAACATATAAACTCTCCTCTTTAAAAACTCTTGAAATATTTAATGGCACCACAAGTTAATTCCTGTTTACATGCAGGGGCATTACCACCTTGGATTACTCTATTGTGAGCACTTTTTTGTTGGAGTTTTGTAACGCCTTTGCAGTGTTGAAACGCTCTGAAAGTGATCACTTTCCAGCTGAAATACATATCACTTTCCAGCTGAAATACAATTTCAACTGGAGCATCCAATTACTGGTTAATTAAACATTCTTGGCATCGCTGCAGGTGAGGAAAAAATACACTATTAAGGAGATTAAAGTGGATCAATTAGTCAGGCGGAGACAAACACTGAATCAACTAAACACCTGGACTGCCCAGCTGCAACAAGACCAAGTTCTATTAACAGACTCAATGTACAAGTAATTCAGGAGGAAAAAGGAATTCTAGCCCACTAGCAAGTACGAAATCCGGATCCAACAATCCACCAATGGTACATCTTTGAGCTAAAGAAGAGTAAATCAGCCTTAATTGCAGAGTCTAGAAGCGATAGTAAAGATAAAACAAATCAGACTGCACAACAGCAGTTCAACAAAACAAGAAAATCTTACAGTGCTCTTCTGTGAAATACAAAAGCCGAATAAGCCGAATCAGAATGGCTCCACGAACATTCACTACTAACCTGAAATTCTGGCTGTACAATAATACTTTAAATAAATAAATACTCTACTACTGGAGGGATTGGTGTATGTGTGAGATAATGGGTCGAACATGTTCAGTTAGTAGGAAAACTGCAAATGTAAATAGACTTGGCAGAATCTGAAGAATGAGCACATGGAACACTGCTCTGAGGTCTTCTACAGAGCAACTGCCGGCTAAATCATTAAGTTCATCAGCGCAGATGGGGTGCCTGCCCGTAAAGGTTTACCAGGCTCACTCTTTAAAGCAGACATAGATATTTGGGCAGAATTGATGACCCCTCTGTAAGTGGGCGGTTTAAATCTGCTGAGGGCCCGCAATCTCGAAAAAGGTACATCCTACATCCGATTTACAAAAAAGCGACCAATTCCATTTCATTATTGTCTAATTGCATTGTTAGATGCTGAGGCGAAAGCCTATGCAAAAATTATATTACAAGGACTTGAGACAATGGCATTTAAAGCAAATATAATCCTGTTTTATTGAACAGGATTCAGATAAGTCTCGTCTACTATTAATAATAGTGTTGCCTTCCCATGTCTGGCTTATTGCACTTCTTTGCCCTCTCATCCACCCCTCTTGGTGTTTTTTGTTTATTATTCAGCAGCATTCGATGGAGTTGATTAGAGCAAACTTTGAGCTAAACTGGTAGCAGGGGGGGATTCCATCTAATTTACCTAGAGCAATCATTTCTCTTTTCTCAAACACATGAGTTTTTATCCAGACATATCGAGCGTACTCCTACTATTTGAGCCTTACTCTAAGTGTACCTAGAGTGAGTGTAGGTGTAGAGCCAAGGATCCCCCCAAGGGACGATCCAACTCCAACACTATATGATGTCACCACGCCTGAGTGTTCTGTTTGTACATATCGCTGATCAGACCTATTGGTCTTAAACCCTTTGGTGTTACCTAGCAATCTAGATTGACAATTATTTGTTTCTGTCGGCTAAACCAACCATCCCTTCTAATTAGGGTCCGATGAATTGAAAGAACCACTATGTTTCATGGTATCTAGAGTGTCCTCAATGAAGTGTGTAAAGTGCTGCCAATTCTCAAAGCATGAGAATGCTGGAATATGCGGTGTCTTCAAATCCTTCATTTATTCTAAACCAAGACAAGATGTTTGCTGCACTGTTCTATTTTGGAAAATCATTTATGCGATATGAAGTAAATTCTAAATAAAGCCTCAATTCCCTGAACCTGGCAATCTTTAGTCCCCCAGAGAGATTTTGTGTCTATAGTGTCTTTCCAAACGTCAAAACCCTGTACAGACAGTTAAGAAATAAAAGAAGCAGAATATATCAGCTTGGGGTTTGTTAGCATATTTTTCTTTGCAGGTTTAGGTGCAAGCCTATAATAATACAAGGCTGAATCTGATGTATGAAAACCTGAACAATAAGCACACATTTGTGCAAATGTCTTTGAACTACCTCTTGGCTGTGTTGGTCTGTGTTCCCATTGTGTGTAATTATAAAAAGCGCGCGGGACACTAGCTTTGTGTAAAAAATGGTGACCATAGTGTTGATAACAGAACATGTCTCCATAATTAGATGTACCATCATACATTTAATCATTAGAAAATTCAACTGATTGCTTTAGATCTGCAAGCATATTATGCACAGTTTCAATGTCCCAGTCATCAGAGAAAATACTAGAGGTGATGATATCTTTAAGGAAATTTTCAAGAAAGGAATTTGCAATAGTTCACAGGACCATACACATAATTCGATACCCTGTCCCATACAATTCCTTCAGGGACTGGAACTTCTGTAATGTTCACCCGGGACAGGTCCCTTAATTCATGGTGAAATGAAATGAAATGAAATGAAAATGTGATTTGTAAAGCGCTGCAGCTGCCCTGAGGCATCCAGGCGCTAGAAACAGAGAGAGCCCTCATAAGGTTACTTTGTTAAGCATTAAACAGGTGAGTTTTTAACTGTTTGCGGAAGCTGGTCAGGTTAGAGTTGTTTCTCAGCTGCAGAGGGAGGGTGTTCCAAAGTTTGGAAACATTGTACGAAAAGGAGCGTCCTCCTGCTCTAGCTCTACAGATTCTGGGAATCTTGGCTAGAAATGCCGTTGAGGAGCGGAGGGTCTTGTTGGGCCTGTAGGGAGAAATCAGGGAACAGTTGATGTCTGGGCCCGTTTCCCAGAATGTCTGGTGGGCAATGCGGAGTGCTTTGAATTTTATTCTGTCCTTGACAGGTAACCAGTGTAAGGTCTTTAGGCCGGTTTTTATTGAGGTCCTCCGAGGGATTCCCAGCAGCGCCCTGGCAGCACAGTTCTGGGTGCGTTGAAGCTTTTGTACGGTGTAGTCTGGTGCTCCCAGGTAGAGGGCGTTGTTAAAATCCAGACGAGATTGGATGAGGCCCTGTATGATTATTTGTTTGGCCTCGAAACGGAGGAGGGGAAGGACTTTTTTGATCACCCTAAGGAGGCCAAAACAAGTGGCTGATATCTTGGTGGCCTGTGTATTAAGGCTCAGAGATTTGTCGAGCCAAACCCCTAGGCTTTTGATGTTGTCTCTGGGGGGTGGGGCCACTCCCATGCTTGGTGGGCAGATCAGCTCTATGGTGGCAGGGGAGGCCGGGCCCAGGAGCATGAGCTCAGTTTTATCATCATTGAGCTTTAGGCATGAGCTCATCATCCAGCTCTTTACGTCTTCCAGGCAGGCCGCTAGGTCTGGTGGTGACTGGAGGTCGCTCTTCTGTGCAAGGGAAACCACCAGCTGGGTGTCGTCCGCATAGGAGATGATATTAACACCATGCGGACGAACAATCCCAGCCAGTGGTCTCATGTATGCATTAAAGAGCGTAGGGCTTAGAGAGGAGCCCTGCGGGACTCCGCATCCCAGAGGACGACTGGATGAGCGGGATGTGCCGTTGAAGACCTGAAAGGTTCTGCCTGATAAAAAAGATTCAAACCATGTCAGGGCATCTCCGGTCACTCCTAAGTCGGCAAGGCGGGTCAGCAGGATTTTGTGGTGTACCGTATCAAATGCGGCACTTAGATCGAGGAGGATCACTGCCACTGACCCTCCTCGATCCAGGATCCGTCTTGCCTCCTCAGTTACCGCCAGTAGGGCGGTCTCTGTCCCATGTTTGGCTCGAAAGCCCGTTTGGGAAGAGTCAAGGAGGTGGTTTTCCTCGAAACACGTTGTCAAGATGGTATTGACGTGTTTCTCCAAGATTTTTGACGCCCATGGGAGTAGCGAGATCGGGCGATAGTTACTGGGGTTGGCCGGGTCAAGGGAAGGTTTTTTCAGTAGAGCGCGCACCATAGAGTGCTTCCATGTCGTGGGAACTGTCCTGCTTACTATGGAGGAGTTCAGTAAATCCAAAAGAATGGGAAGGATAGTTTTGCTGGCCAAGCTCAATGAGCCTGGAGGAGCAGGGTCGCATGGGGAGCCGGTTTTTATTTGTTGTGCCAATTTCTCTAAGGTTTCCAGTGCTATCAGGGGAAAGGACTCCAGCCGCTTGGTCGAGTTTAAGGCTGAGTGCGGGCTTTGGACAGGCGAGTCGGTGGGCGGGTTGGGAAAAGAAAGATAAATTTTATTAACTTTTTGAAAGAAAAAATCCACCAGATCGTTGCACTTGGACGGTGAGTTGTTATTATCTGTGACAGGTGGCGGAAGTTTGATCAGGGAGTTAACTATACAGTAGATTTCTTTAGGTTTAGATTTCGCCGTAGTTATTTTAAGGTTGTAGTAGGCAGCTTGCGAGGTTTTTATGGCCAGCTTATAGTTCCTGATCATTTCCCTATAGGTGGCTTTTTCTTTGGGATTATATGATGTGCGCCACTTTCTCTCCTGTCTTTTGCAGAGACGTTTGTGGTTCCTAAGATCTTCTGTGTACCAAGGAGCTGTTTTGCTATGTCTCTTGGAGTTTGATGAGTGTTCTGGAAGGACCGAGTCAAGAGAGATGGTTATCCATTCATTGTATTTTATATTGTTAGAGGTTGGGTCTTGGGAGAGAGAGGGTCTAGTGGTACAAAGAACTTGCCTCCAATTGTCAATGGGGAGTTTAGACCAGTTACGGATTTTTCTTGTAGTAAATGAGGAGGGGGGTGATTTGCTCGTGGTCCAGTTAAAAGTTATCAAGAAATGGTCTGTCCCAGGAAGTCTGATAATGTTGCCCACTTTGAGCTGGTCGGAGTTACTGAAGATCGGGTCTAGCAGATGCCCCTTTTCATGAGTAGCAGAGGGGACCAATTGCTCAAGTTGAATTGCGGCCAGGCTTGACTGTGTCTCTTGTGCCGAGGGGTCCAGCAGGTTGTCAAAATGGATGTTAAAATCTCCAAGTAGGGTGAAGTTGGAGGGAGAGACAGCCGACTGGGAGGTCACCGAGAGTAGGGAGGTGTTGAATTGTCCTATGGGACCGGGAGTGCGGTATATAAGAATACCGGTGAAGCAGGCATTTGGAGTGAACTTGATGGAAAAGGAGAGGTTTTCACAGTCCTCAATGTCTTCCGCTAAATGGCGGCAGGTATAGCTTTCTTTGTAGATAATCGCGAGGCCGACACCTCTGCCCAGTGGTCGGTCAGCCCGCGCTATCTGATATCCCGGGATGATGGCTTGTGCCAGGTCTGGCTGAGAGTCTTGGTTCAGCCATGTCTCGGTCAGAAAGATTGCATCTGGGGAATATTCCTCCAGTAGTAAGGAAATTGGTGTGATGATGCATGGGGTTTAAGAACCAACTTCACAAGATGTACTGCGGAGCGTTCTGGGGGATGATGTTCATTAAGAAGTCGGAAAAAGACAGTCACTAAACCAATCCAGAGAACCTGGAAAAGTAATCCAATTGTAATCCAGAGATATATCCATGGAGCAACAAAGTATGACATTTTCAGCCAAAGACAGAGAGCATACACTTGTAGCTTGAAAGGAAGAGGCAGTGTTGGCAGTTCATGTTCACTGGAATCAGCTGAGAAGTCGTCAGAATCCACAAAGTAGCCAGACGCCGTCCAGTCTATTCTTTTTTTAAAAATATTTTCATTTTTATTAAACAGAATTGACATTGTATATTACAAGAAAAGATAAAGAATATCCAAATTGACATGTAATTACATTAGCAATGATGATGATTCACACAGATGACAGACCGGAGGTTACAGTTCTATAATGGATCAAGTTCTTCATTTGAATGGGCAGTGGGTGGGACACAGACATATCCTCAGTATGCATTCCATTTGTTCCTTATAGCGGACCATTTTTTAGGCACCCCAGTGCAACATATACAGTTTTTTCTCTGGCCATGCGCCAATCCATGTCCGATTTCCAGGCTGCGACTTTAGGCGGTACCCCAGCGCCCTACAATTGGGCAACGTTCTTTTTTGCAAACATTAGGCCCAGCGTAACCCATATAATGTCTCTGCTGTTCAAGTCTGTGGGTTCCCAAACATTCAAGAGGCATCTTTAGGCTTCAGGTCTAATAACACATTCAAGGACCTCCCTCAATACAATTGTGAATTCCTGCCCAGTACTTCTAAACATGTACGCATTCCCATAGTAGATGCATAAAGGAGCCTGTTTGTCCACAATTCCTCCTACAAAGTCCCTCGTCTGTTCTACCCATACTAACAAGCCGGGACCCAGACACATAAACCCTATGGAGAATCTTGATCTTGACCAGGCGCACTGTGGAGGAGATTGCGACCTCACGCGGGGAGGCGACTGCCTCTTGCCATTCCTCGTCGTCAAGCTCTAGCCCATCCCCGGCCCAACGTTCCCTGCCAATCCGGAGGGGATTCGGAGTATTATTGATCCATTTTTTTGTAGGTCAGAGATATTACTTTTGTTGGCAGATATGCGGGTCTAGTCTATTCTTGGCTGCTTTTGTTGAACTGGGGGAGGACTCGATCTGTGGCATATTCACATAGACGTCGTCAATATTTTGATCTCTGTACTTCTTGATTGTAAAGTTGTAGTTGTTTGAATAGGGGGAAGTATCATTTCATTGTTGTTCACAGCTTCTCTTTGGAGAGTGGAATCTTTTGTCATTATTAAAGCTTTCATCTGAACTTCCTATACAGTAGCGAGAGGAGTGCAGTGGCTACCCAGGAGTCCATGTGGCATACTGTTAAGAATCGGCTACATAATGTGGTTTGATCAGATCAATAGAGACAAACCTTTTGTCTCTGAGACCGGCAAGGGGCGAAAGAAGCATAGTTCTGGTACCCTTAAGAGCCAGGACAGGTACAGGTGCTCTATAAGATTGACCAAATTATTTTTTGTCCACAATTATTTCTCTGACCAGGTCCCGAATCTTCGGGACCGAAGCAGGTCTTGCCGGGACTACCTTCACTTCCCCAGTGGACGTGCATTTTACTTGGACATTGCTTTGCAAAGGTTAGAATTCATTGAGTTCCTAGAAAACAACCAAACGTTCATTGATGTCAAATGGTGTTTCAGTCACCACTGTGCTGATACTATCGATGTCTGGTACCCACATTCTTATACCAAACAAGAGTTCATAAGGTTTACAACCCCCTAGCGATTTTCTTGGCATGGTTTTAAGTGCCCTCCGGACCCCATATAGCTGATTGACCTAACGGCCACCCTAGCCCAATAATCTTGCTGTTAAGGACTACTTTAAGTCATGGTTTTTCCTCTCAACCACTGAATTTCCCTTGAAATTGGAGGGGAAGGAGCATCGCAAGGCCACACTCAAACTTCCCATGGATTCTTTGTGAGCCCGTGAGCTAAACGCTGGACCCTGGTCGGAATGTAGTGTGCCAGTTGCGTATGTCTCGATGAAGACTCACAAATCCTTTATTACAGTTCAAGTGTCAGCCGAGCGCTGTGCCCAAACCCATAGGAATCTGGAGCATGAATCCACTGCCACCAAGATGTACTTGTAAGCCCAAACTGATTGTAAGGGGCTACAGTGATCCAAATACACACCATCCAAAGACTTGTCTGAAATCAATAGAGGTGTCTGTGCTGGACGTGCCACTGTGGAGCCTTTCATCTGCTAGATGATGTCACATTTAAGGACAAAGTCCTTGGTCTTTTTTGATAGACCTGGCCACCAATAGTGGTGCTTCAGTAAAGAAACTTTAGCAGTAATCCCTGCATGAGCGTAACCCAGACCTTTATGAGCACCTAGTATCAGTCCTGAACTGCGATCAATGTTTGATATTACTCAATCCCCCACTCCTGGAATCTGAGTGTATGGAATGTTTTGTGCATCTAACTTGTAGGAATACTTAAGTGGAAGGCCTTTTGATAGGGCTGATCCATTGCATATGGCATGAACGGCCACCACAGTTGTTCCGTCTATCCTCCTTATTACAGCAATGGCAGCAGTGCGAACTGTTGCCTTGGCGTCTTGAACCGCCATTGAATTCCCTTCCAACGTGAACGCCAACAAGTTGAGGACTGGCCCCAATAATGTAAGTATTCGTATTTGTTACAGGACTGGACACAGTAAAATGAATCACACATAATTAGTGTGGGGAATGCACGAGCCGTATTTTGTAGTGCCACTGGATTTTAGTTTCGCTAGCTGCGCTGTACAGTCCCCTAAGGACTGAGTGTGCGTTTGTTTCTGGAATGGAACTTTCCATCATGCATGCTCCCTTTAACAATTGCGCATGCTGTGGAATATTGCTGTTTCATTCCTACAGCAGGCTGGGCAGAACCATTGGTATAAATTATGCATTCATATTGATCTGGAGGTATATTTTCATTCGGCAGAGGATATTCTTGTTCGTACTGCAGGGATGCTTGTGTTTGTAATGCAGAGTCAAATCTGTAATCGAAATCTTTCGCAGTGATAGAGTTAGCCCATTTAATCCATTTTGGATGTAATGTTTTATCATTTGGAATGCCTGCTTTTGTAACGGCCTCTAAGGTCGGTACTGGGGTCATGACAATAATGGGTTTCGACTGCACTAGTGCTCTCTCCCTCACTACACCAGTCTGTACCCTTGCGAGTTTTATTTCAGTGGATGCGAAGCGCATTACAGCATTTGTGTACAAATGTGACTTGTATGCGATAGGTACTATATTGCCTTCATTGAAATTGATGTTGGTGTACCCGGTTGGTCCACGACTACACAGATCACCAGGTTAGTTGTGTTAACATGGGTGTGCAAATGTTCAGCAGCCATCATAGCTTATACAGAACAAAAAAATATCTGCATGTTCCTGTGTCCAATGATGTGCTGAAAAATAAGGTCAAATTAAATCGTAGAATGGTTTTAACCTTTATGCGTAATCCAAAATATAGGTCCTGCCAAAATGTAGAAATCCTAGAATAGATTGTAGTCTTTTCAGAGAATGTGCTGCAAGGTTTTTGCCTTCACTTGTTAACTCATATGCCAGGAACAGGACATTGGGGTGGGCAATTTTAGATTTTCAGAAATTACATTTGTAACGCAAATGTACGTGTGGATGCATTTAAATGTCTGAAATCTAAGATTAGACAATATTAATTGTAGGGTTTCATTAAGGGAAATAAGCGATTACTCATGGATGAGCTGCAATTCTCTATCACACCCTGGTACTCAAGTTGATCTAAGATCTCCCTGACTTCTTTCTTTGCTTCATGTTTTATTGGGTATTGTCTCTGTGTTGGAGAAATGGATTTTAATGGGATTTCGTGATGAGGTGACTCATTGTTCCACCCAACATGATTGCAGTAAAGTGCAGAAGCTAGCTCTAATGGCCACTCCTGCGTGTATGAATTTTTAACTGACACTGGTACAAGGTCGGCGACGGCAGGTAAAATTACATCCTCCACCATTACCCCATTGGGTACTCCATTACAAAATCAGATGGCCATTCCTTTCTAGCCAAAAGAATGTTGTAACCATATGTCATGTTCTCCCAAAAGAGACCTTTAACTTGCCTGGGTATGTTCCCCACCATTTGGAGCGTTATTTTACATAAACGATGTGCGACACTCACCCTTGTAACAAGTGGTGCCACCGTTATATGCTCACTCAGCACTACTGCTGCCTGATAATCCATCAGGTTCTGGTGACCTATTGTGACCTCTGCCGCCCAGTCCATCATCATCACTGCCTATTTCCTGTTCAGAAGCAGAGTCCTCAGTAGCCTGGGCATTTCTGATTTTAATCCCAGCTACCTTCTTTGTTTTTACATTAGGTTTTGGAGCCTTATGTTTGTCTTCCTGTTTAATGATGTAGACCGAAGTGCAATGTGTGTCGCATTTCGACTTGACTCACTCTTCCGATCTGTGCTCTGACCATCTGTCTCTCTCTGAACGTTTTTCAGATGGCTCCTGATACTTTTCGGGCTTCCTAATACCTTCCTAATTTTGGTATGGTTTCTCAAATTGTATTTTCTCTCGGTGTGTTCCTGTTGAGGAGACCCACCCTGTGACTTTGTTTTGTTTTGTTTATTTTTTTGTTTGTTATCCCATTTCTTCTTTGAAGAATCAGGTGCTTGCTTAGAGTTATCCTTTTCAGAATTGCTCTTAACTGTTGGTTTCCCAGGTCTGGCTCCCATATCTACCAAGCAAAGCATATGTCTCTTCGATAATCTTAAGCAATTCATTCTTGATGTACCTGAGTGAATTCCCTCCGGCGTTGGGATATTGCCACTGCTGCTGCCTCCCTTTTTATGTTACTTAATATAATGGCAGACATTTGGGCAAAATTGCCCATTAGTTTCATCCACAGATGTAGGGCAAACTCTGCCCCGTACTCATTCTGTATATGTTTCGGTACATCTGCTATTGAAGGGGCACCATGAAGTCTGATATAAATGGCAGCGAAGATTATACCCCAAGTGACACAATCTTCTATCGGGGAGCCATCCCCATGGCAAGCAAATTGTTAGTATTCTGTGTTTTTCCTGTGGGCCCGTATGGGGAAAAACTGCTTTAAGCTGAGCTGTTTTCTGCGCTATCCAGAAGGGGATTTGCTCCCGGCTAGTGTGACTCTTTCCCATAACAGTGTTCAGCATTTGGGGGCTAATACCTGTAGCAGCCAATTGAGGTTGTGCAACCTGTGCAGCCCTCACAGGTTGGACTGACAATGTTCTCATTATGTATTGTGTAAGATTTCTGTAAATTTTTACTAAGTCTGTGTATAGTGTACGTATTCCTGCTGCTGGTAAGGTAGCAATGTCTGGATGCGGTGTATATGAAGCTAAGACTGGCCAGGTCATTTCTTCTTTGCTGAGTGGACCGAGTCTCACGTTTTCTCTGGTATGGGTTAGGGCACCCTTAAACTAATTAATATGCTCTTGGTAAGTTAATGGAACTTCTATGTCCACATACGGGAAGTACTTTTCAGGTGGTTCATCTTCAATGTCAGTGTGAAACAACCGTGTGCGTGGTTCTGCAGGCAGTAATTTAAAACAAGAGTGGAATGCTTCTGTTCTGAATGCTTTGTGTGCCTCAACCACGAAGATAAAATCTCCACCCGTTGCCGGGAGGCCATGTTGTCGGGAGGTCATGTTATAATAGTTTCATAGTAATTGCTTGTCTGCAATTTTCCGTAATATTCAGAGCAACTGACTGCTCTTCAATGTCCTCAGCTTGTTCGGTCATTAGCCAAGAAGAAGTATTAAATTAAAATAATTATAGAGAAATGGTATGCACGATATGGGAACTTCTAATCCTCCAAGCTTGAATAACCTACAGCTAATACATACGGTATACCTACTCAGCTGAGGCAGATTGTTTCCCTTCCCACTTCAGATGTCTCCAGTTTTAATGTAAGTAGGGGTCTCTGAGAAAGCACGACTGAACTACTCAGATTGACCGTTAAATAAGAACCCAACCAACGTTGGCAGCACCATGTCGTTTAGTTCCTACTAATCCGTAGGATCTACACGTTTGTTGGACAACATTAAACTAGGGGCTTGGTGCCTAGACTGATTCCGGACCCCCCCCGCAGGATATGTTGGGCCTACAGATCAGCTAGCTTACAGAGCCACCATACGCCCCCCTAACCTTACCAGGGAGCAAATGGTTTCTGGCAACCACTGAACATGACAACCCTGACCCCTCAGGGATCATGGAAACAGCACAGAACCTTTCACTCGTGGTAACTTATTCTAAAATAAGTATACAAAGAATACACAGTAGCACATTTTCAATAAGTTTATAGAACCAATGTTATTCTAACATAAAATATGTGTGCTGCAAGGATTAATAGACGGAAGCAGATAAAACTGATTACAAGCACCAAAAAGAGAAATAGTAGATATAGTTCTACCATGGTGCTTAAGCAGTGTATATATGCAGGCAAATAAGACAAGTCAATGATCGAGCGTACTCCTACTACTAACCAAATCCTACTTAAGTTAACCTAGAGTGTGTATAGGTACGATCCAACCCCATTATCTGATGGAAGAGAATAAAGGAGCCTGTCTTGGTTCGAACTGGACACCCCTCATGAGATGTCAGACCGCTCCGTGGTGACGTTTCAGCATGCATGGACTCTTGGTGTCAGCCGAGGTGCCTCTATCGGAATGCTCATCTTTTATAATAGAAAGCAGCCTTGCAATGTGCATATAGATTAGTGATGTTATGGATATTTAGATAGCTCCATCGCCCCGTGGATGAAGACAGAGATGACATTTGTACATAGTGCAATATATATGAATATATAAATTCAGCAGTTATAATTATCTGAGCTAACTATAATTTAAGCCTCCGATGCACTGCTTATGACCTCACATATCACATACTGCTTCACTCATGACATGGTCAGTGACATCACTGATCACATCTCAAATGACATCAGGCAGTGAGTGTAAGTGTTTTCCAAATGCTTATGATTGTTAAACATACATACTAAGCTACTACTAAAGTCACATTAGTATAATTTGTGTACTACTAATGAGTAATACTGCTTCTAACATATATTATGTGTGTGGCTGTGTCCCTGTTTGTATTTCTGTGTGAGTGGGTGTCTGAGTGTCTATATAGGTGTGTTGATTGTGTGTGAGTGGCTGTATAGGTGCATAAATGGGTGTGTGAGTATCTGGGTGGGTGACTTAGTGGTTATGTGAGTGGCTGTATTGGTGAGTGACTCATTGTGTCAGTGGCTGTATGGATGAGTAAGTGGCTGTGTGAGTGGTTGTATGAGTGTGTGACTGAGTGTATAAGGGGCTGTAGCGGTGAGTGAGAGGTTATCTTTTGTAGGTGTTTGGTTAAGTGAGTTGGTGTGTGAGTGTCTGTATTGGACGGTGTTGGTTCTCTGTGTGAATGGCTGTATGGGTGAGTGAGTGAATGTGTGAATATTTGTATGAATGTGTGGATGGTATGTCGGTGGTTGTGAGGGTGTGTGAGTGAATGTGTGAGTACCTTTATGGGTGAGTGAGTGGCTGTGTTGAGAGACTGTATGGGTGAGTGACTGTGTGTGAGTGGCTATATAAGTGGCTAAGTAGGTGTGTGAGTAGCTGTATGGGTGAGTGAATGGTTTTGTGAGTAAGTGAGTTTGTGAGTGGCTCTATGGATGAGTGAGAGGTTAAGTGAGTGAATGTATGGGTCTGTGAATCGGTATATGAGTGATTGTGTGGGAGTAGGTTTATGGGAGGTTGTATGGGGTGTGAGTGGGTGTGTAAGTGGCTGTATTGGTGAGGGAGTGGCTGTCTGTGGGTGTTTGGTTAAGTGACTGGTTGTATTGGAGAGTGTTTCACTGTGTGAATGGCTGTATGGGTGTGTGAGTGGATGTGTGAGTATTTGTATGGATGTGTGTATGGGTATGTAAGTGGTTGGGAAGGTGTTTGAGTGAATGTGTGACTACTTGAGTGGCTGTGTTGAGAGACTGTATGGGTGAGTGAGTGTGTGTGAGTGGCTGTAGACGTGGCTAAGTGGGTGTGTGACTAGCTGTATGGGTGAGTGACTGGCTGTGTGAGTGAATGTATATATTTTGATAATATTTTTGGCAACAATTGCAACTCCTCCATGACATTACACAGGGGCTGTGTGAGTGACTATATTGGTGAGTGACTGGGTGTATAAGTGGCTGTATGGGTGAGTGATTGACTGATTAGTAGGGGTGGGCGGAATTTGCGTAATCGCGTCACGCAAATCTCCGCGAAATGGTAAAAATCTCCGCGAACATGCAGAAATTCCGCGAACACGCGGAATTGCTTGTTCGCGATGCTTTATTCCTGTTCACAGTTGCTGTTTGCGTGCTCGGGGCGAAATATCTCGCGAACACGCATTTTGAGAACGCGAACAAGAAAAAATTTCGCGAAGTCGCGGAAAGCAGAATTTTGGGCAATTTCGCATTCTCCGCGGAACGCGAAATTACCGAAATTCCGCAAAATCCGCGAGCGGAACGGAATTTTTGAAAAACCGTTCCTCAATTTTAATGTTTTTTATTATGATTATAATGTGTATGAATTGCTTTTATGATAGCAGTATATTACAATCGAATAAAGCTGAATTTGAATTTGACTGTGTGGCTGAGTGAGTACCTGTATGGATGAGTGACTGGTTGTATGAGTAGCTGTATGGGTGAGTGAGTGCATGTATGAGTGAGTGGGTATGTGAGTAGCTCTATGGACAAGCAAGTGATTGTGTGAGTACTTGTATGAGTCTGTGACTCGGTATGTGAGTGCTTGTGTGAGTGGGTTTATGAGAGGTCATACAGGGGTATGAGTGGGTGTGTGAGTGATTCTGTGTAGTTAGTTTATGGTGCACAAAGTCAGTTGTTATGTTATGTTATATGCATTTCTATCGCGCACGGCTACTCAGGAGTGTCCCGGTGCGGTACCTAGTGAGCAAAGAGAGTCAGAGGAGTTCTATACAAAGAGCAGAGTTTTCAACCATTTCATGAACAGCTTGACATCTTGGATGCAGAGCAGTTCCAAAGGGAGTGCGTTCTAAGCCACAGCAGCCTTATAGGCCAGAGAGCTACCACCCATTCTCACCCGGCGGAAACGTGGACTCACTGCTGAGGAAATATGAATTTTTATGATCAATTGTGTCCCCTATCTTAGACCCCAACGGCTCCATGTACGTGCTACAAGTACATGTATGTTCCCTCCACTTCCAGCTATGAAGACGCAAATACATGTGCGTCCAACGTTAACATGTCCTCTTTCAGATCCGCCATGAATGGGTCGGATATTCCGTTCCTAAGTATGCTTGGCCACCGACTTTATATGGTGCACCTTTCACGTTTTTCAGCTCTGGCGAGTAGGCCCTGAATTCTGTCATCGAGCCTTTTCCTGCTTTCTGCTTCTGAAAGCTTCAGCCTGGACTCGCATCTGTATCCGTGACCTTTGTTTTACTCCCTGCGCGGCTAACGGTGCCTGGCTCGGCCTGTTGCCTGCCAAGACTGTATTTCGCCTTCAAGTTATCTGCTCCGCTCCTCGACCAATACATTCCTGTCTAGTAGTTTAGGTAAACATCCTTCCAGCTGCAGAGCAAAGGGCCCGGCCTTACTGTCTCCGTGCAAGTAATTCATAGCTCCTGTTACCATGGTAGGCCCATGCCCCCTCGCATCTCATGTAGACACGTAGACGCTTGTACACGCACTAGCAGTCAGTATAGAATAGACTCTGTCCGAGAGACCTTTCCTTCCAGATAATACAGTTCCTTAAACACAAGATATTAGATACGATTTGGGATTAGGTTGTTCTGACATCCCAGACTTCTGTCTCCTCATGTAGGGCTAAATGTCAAGTCCCCTTCACCCTCTAGTTACACGTCAATCACACGTCATGCAGCTGCGCGCGCATCTCTGCCATGTATTTCTGCTGACATTGCAGGATTCTCTTATGGATCCACCCACCTGTGACATCCTCATAATGACGTTTCTAGTATACGCCTATTGTAACGCCTTTTTCATTACGTATGTGTATTCTTATCTTTCCTATCAGCTGTTACGCCTCCTGCATCTGTCTTTACTGTAATGCATTTACTATATATATGATAACCTGTCAATAATGTATTGCCTATCCCTTCCTGAACCTTGGTGGTGACGGAACCCGATTGCCTGGTTCGAACCAATTCCTTTGTAAGGAATAAATTCCCTTTTAAAACCTCAAATACCACGGATTCTGCCTCTTATTTTTACTGAGTTATTCTTATTGAATTTTACCGCATAAATTAAGTCTAGGTAATTTAAATTTACCACATAATTGGCGCCCGAACAGGGACACCTTCCCCACCTCACGCGCCGGAGGTGCGTTGCAGGCCCGGTCTCCTGCCACAGCCGGACGGACAACTACGCGTACCCGCAGGATTTCCTGTATCTCCCTCCGGCCAACGGAGGTGACTGAGGCTGCGATCAACACCCAGACGAGGCGGTGAGGAGTGCGGAGGATCCCGACCAGAGCCTAGCTGAGAGAGCAAGATCCGAGGTATACAGAGGCCCACCAGGTTCCGAAGTTCCGAAGTACCTATGTCACGAGTCGAGTCCAGTCCAGTTCGATCCAGTCCAGTTCAGTTCCGAGGCCTTCCGTTCCGTGCTTCCCGGTGAGTACCGTTGCTGGGGACGCATTTAGACGTGCGCATTAGTTTGTGCCGGTCAAGACGGGTTTGGGTACACAGATCCGGTCTGCACTGTTTCAGCAGTGTATCTGTACTGTTTAGCAGTACATCCAGTATATCTAGTATTATGTCAGTAACTAGTTTTATTCTAATTATCGTTGTTCGTTTTAAATGTTAAATGTTTTAATATATTTTAAAAATGTCGTGGTATGAGTGATTGTTCGATCTTCATTATTGTGTTTATTGTATTAATTGTGTTCAAGTCCGAGTAAGAATCAAGTAACAAGGTTTAAAGATGCCGTTATTTTCAAAATTAAGACAGATAAAAACTAGAAAAGGGATACTCGAAGAAGCCGTTCCCATTCCACCTAGGGACACTCCAGGGTACTTTATGTACCATAAACATGGCCTAAATGCCGTATTATATCTTGATTTATGGGTGGACTACACCAAGGATTTAGCAGAGAGTCAGAGATGGCCCGCTGCTGGGACATGGGATGCAGATTGCATCATGAGAGTAGAAGAAGCATTATGGAAAAAGAAAGCCAGACAGTCACAGAAAGATGCCATTGAATTATGGCGTAAAGAATCGCATAGACGCGCAGAGAAAGCGTTCAGAAAAGAAGAGAAAAGTAGGGAGAATTCAGACAAAGCCCGAGAAAACATATTAATTGAGGAAGGTAACCGAGTAAAAACAGAACAAGTAGATAGACAACGAAACACTCTTATGAATGGTATGTATCCTCTTCTGGCCGAGGGTTTACCCAAGGCCGCCCTGGAAGTACCAAAAGATCTGCCACCTCCATTACTCCCAACTAAAGTACACCCCAAGACCGCAAAGGACATTTTCCTTTCTTCCTATTTAGATGATGCAGCCCCCGAATACGTTAATGTTGCGCAGCCACGCGCACCACCTGTTGACGACGCTCAACCCCAAGATCATCTGCCCCCACCTCCGCAGCAACAAACTCCTCCTCATGTTCCAAACGTTCCACCTGTTTCTACAGTCCTTCCTGCATCCACACTACCTACCTTACATCCAACAAATCCTTTTGGACTTGGCACCTCAGGAGGTGCGATAGGAGGTTTTTCTACGCCACCGCCAGCACCTAGATTGACTTATAGGGATTTAGCACACCAACGTACACCTCAAACGGCTAATCACAATATATTTAATGAGCCTCTTACAGATTGTAGATATGATCCAGTACCAGGTAAAGACGGCAGAATGATGCTATCATCAGT
Source organism: Triturus cristatus (assembly GCF_964204655.1). Taxonomy (NCBI): domain Eukaryota; kingdom Metazoa; phylum Chordata; class Amphibia; order Caudata; family Salamandridae; genus Triturus; species Triturus cristatus. The sequence goes on from NC_140586.1 coordinate 343,575,826, forward strand.
ACGTCTACGACGAGTTTCGAACTATTTAATGACGCTACCAGGAATGATTGGCCATCTAGACAAAATATATCACTTTATCCAAACAGGGCTGGCTCCTGAAAGTATTGGCGAGGCCATGGAATACCAGAAAGTGGACATGCAAAAATTATTGTTACGCTTCTTCATAAACTGCTTGATCAGAAACAGAGATAGGCCTGAGGTAGATCAAGATGAAATGCAAGTACTTAACAGATGGGGTCAGAATATAGCAGACGGAAAACATGATAAACAGAAGAGTATAGAAGTTATGCACCGAAAGATCCGAAAAGAAGTAGAACGAATACATGAAAGAGGATTAGAAGCAGATAAAACTGAATCAGAGGGGGAGGAGGAGGAACAATCAGAAATGACAACAGGACAATTACAATTACCAGCTAGAGAAATGATAGCTTATGTAGGTAAGGGAAGATCTTTTAATAATGCAATGCGTCCGATACGTCCAGAATGTAACAGAATTTTTCAAGCAGCTATGTCAAATCCAAGGACCCCTGAACACTTATTCCAGGCTACTGATAAAATACTTCGAGAACGAAGGGGGTACCATGTGCTCGATTCTATGGATGAACAAGAATTAGCCAGGTCAGCAGTACAATGGGCTGACAGTTCTGAAAAATACAGTGATGATGCGCTAGCACACACGTTTTTGAATCTTACACCAGACGAACAGCGTTTAGCTGGTATATACATGATACAACACCTCCTTATATTGTATAAAAGCCAACACTCCGATCCTGGTCCCCTACCTGATATATTAATAGAATTACTCATGAATAAATGGAGAGGTCTGGGTACCGATCTAATTAAAGAAATTCTAGAACATCGGCATAGATACAGTGCCTTCCTGTGCCCAGAGCATGATTCAGCTCCCTCCATGGAAAGAAAAATGTATTACATAGACAGACAGAATCCTTTACGCGAAGTACACCCAGTTAAAAATGAGGAGGATTCTTTTTCACGCGTGTTTGTGTACACGCCCATAACTAAAATAGAACTATTGGAAATGAAAAAATTAGTGCCCAGCCATGACAAAGATCCAGCAGGTTTTCACCGTGAACTAAAGGACATGTTACTCATGGGTGATTATACCTATCCTGATATTATGAAAATATTAAAAGTATTATTGCCTGCCGGTATTTACGAGAAACTCAAAGAAAAAGAATGGGAGGTGGGAGAGCAAAAGATTGATTGGACCGTATTAGAAAACGAAGAAAATGCCCGAACTGCAGGCCAAGGGCTTGGGGACAAAACTAAAGCATTACCAGGATTGTTAGTACAAGTATTGCCACGTTTATTAACTACGAAAAAGGAAGACTGGGGTGCAATATCAGCCTGTAAACAGAAACCCGATGAAGATACTAGTGATTTTTATTCCCGATTTGAAAAATGTTTCGGTATTAATAGTGGCCTAAAAGCAAATAGCGAGTCATATCCACATCTTTTTGTAACAAAACTAGTCGAGAATTCCCTGCCCCAGGTTAAGAACAGAGTATTGAAAGTCGAGAGCACTTGGCAAGCTAACACCCCTTCACAAATGTTACAAATGTTACAGTATCACCAGAATAGAATTAGAGAAGAACAAGAACACGAACAAAGGCGTATGAAAGACACGAAAATGAAAATGCTTGTTGCTCAGTCCGTTCCAGCTGACAGTCACAAAAAGGGTGCGACACAGTCCAGTAATTCAGCGGTTCCTGTTAAAGGGACATGCAACTATTGTAAACAGCCAGGTCATTATATAAACGATTGTGCAGTCCTGAAACATAATATCTCTACGGGTAAAACTAAGGAGAGACCACGTCCACCTAGACAGGATCAGATCCAACAACAAGTACCTCAGCATGTACAGCCTATGCCGGTTCCACAGCAGACCGTAGCAGTATCACAGCCACAGCCTATTGCTGCAACACAAAACACGACACAACAGATGTACCAGTATGCACAAAATGATTATCCCGATTATCAGCGATACTCATGAAATAGCCTAGAGAAGGAAGTTGGCTTACCCCTTATTGAGGTTCCTGTAGATCAGGAAGGTCCTTATGTACATAGTCAAATATTAGGGAAAGACAGAAAGTTTTTAATTGATACAGGGGCAAGCAGAACAACCATAAGTCATGACGAAGTTCCAGGGGCACCCCTCTCAGGCTCACAGAATATTTCCCTTGGTTTCTCAGGAAAGCCTATTATTAACGAAGTATCGCAACCTCTTCCACTTGCAGTTGGTCCATTGACACGGACTACAGATTTATTGCTTACAAAATCATGTCCAGAAAACTTGTTAGGTATAAAGACACTGAAAGCTCTAGGAGCTGTAATATGTTGTTCTCCGGAAGGAGTACGACTATTTTTGCGTGACTTTAAAGGTCACTACGTGTTAAGAGACATGGATCACCGGTTACAGAATGTACCTGCACATTTATGGGCACAAGGCCCCACTGATGTAGGTTGTATGCACATTACACCATATCGAGTCACACTCAAAGCAGGAGTGGTATTACCACGAATGCGACAATACAAGTTACCTCCAGATGCTGTAGTGGCTTTGCTGCAAATCATTGACGAGCTCATTGCACAAGGAGTGGTTGTGGAAACCGACTCCAATGTATGTAATTCTCCGATCATTCCGATTCTTAAACGAACTGATCCAAAAGCACCCCCAGTATATCGATTAGTTATTGATCTGCGCGAATTGAATAAATGTATTGTACCACAATATCCCGTGGTTCCAGATATCTCTTCATTACTAACAGCTATTGATTCAGAAGCAACGTTCTTTACCGTAATTGACCTCAAGAACGCCTTCTTTAGCGTCCCAATCGATCCGGAAAGCCAATATTTGTTCGGATTCTGTTTAAATGGACGAAGCTTTAAATTCGCCCGCGCACCTCAAGGATTCACAGAAAGCCCCAGCATCTATAGCCAAGCACTGAAAAGACAACTTGACAGTATCCACATGCCTGTTAACACTGCCCTGCTTCAGTATGTCGATGATCTGCTGATCACCGCCCGAAGCGAACCCGAATGTGAAAAAGCATCACTGACGGTTTTACATTTTCTGGCCGACAAGGGGCACAAGGTGTCCCCTTCGAAGCTACAATTCTGTGCCCAGCAAGTTGTGTACCTTGGGCACTTGCTGTCCAAGGGGGGGAGACAGCTCACACCTGATCGCATTCAGTTAATTGTAAACATGCCACCACCCAAGACACAAAAGGAGGTACGGGCCTTCATAGGCCTCACTTCGTACTGTAGGCAGTGGATTCCCCAATACGCATTTCTAGCAAAACCACTTATTCAGTTGACAACACAGGAGGCAGCGACATCGACTGTCCTCCCTTGGACTCAGGAACATACACAAGCTTTTGAAGACTTAAAGAAAGCCTTATGTCAAGCACCTGTTTTAGCGACACCATGTTACAGTAAGCCTTTTACACTTTTTGTTACAGAACGTGAAGGTACTGCCTTGTCAGTACTCACTCAGGAACAAGCAGGATCACACAAACCATGTGCTTACTTTTCTAGCACATTAGATCCAGTAGCCCAGGCTCTTCCGGCGTGCCTGAAATCAGTCGCAGCGACAGCTTTAGCGATCAGACAAAGCGATTCCATAGTATTAGGACATCAATTGACAGTACAAGTACCACACGCAGTAGAGGTTCTCTTGAACCGGACACAAACACAACACTTGACTATAGCACGACTGACAGGTTACGAATTAACATTGTTCCAACCACACATAGAAATCAGACGTTGTAGTACATTAAATCCTGCCACACTTTTGCCATTAAGTGGAACAGACCCATTGGCACATGATTGTATTGAAGTCATTACTATTACGACGAAACCCAGACAAGACTTGACAGATATTCCATTACCAGATCCAGACCTGACATTGTATGTAGATGGTTCATGCATGAGAACAAATACAGGAAAGTTAGTGGCCGCTTATGCAGTCACAACAGACACTGAAGTTATTGAAACAAATTGTATTAACACCTTGTCAGCTCAAGCAGCAGAGCTCATCGCTCTGACACAAGCCTGTATTCAAGCCAAACATAAGAAAGTTAACATATACACAGATTCACGTTATGCATTCGGAGTTGTACATGACTTCGGAGTCCTTTGGCGAGAGAGAGGTTATTTGACTTCTCATGGTGCCAACATTCAACACGGTCCCCTCATTCAAGCTCTATTAGATGCAATACATCTACCTACTGCGATATCTATCATGAAGTGCAAGGCCCATACAAAAGTCACCGACATTATTTCCCAGGGTAACGACCTAGCAGACCGAACAGCTAAGCAGACAGCTCAGAATCGGACTCACGCAACTGACGTGACAAAGACAATAGTTCCGACATCGACACACTGCATGACAGTTAAGGATCCCGCCCTTGATGTAATTGACATACAGACACATGCTACACCGGAGGAAATCAAGAAATGGACCGAATTAGGAGGGATCCAAACAGATCAGGGATGGATGACGAAGGCAAAATCTATATGGTTTCTCCCCGACTCCATGGTTCAAGTTATCATTAACACAATACATAGTCCAGCGCACCTAGGAGAAAAAGCTATGCTAGATAGTATTCAACACATTTGGTTCAACAAACATTTACGAGCAGCAGCCAAACAGAAAGTGCGTACTTGCATGATTTGTTGTCAGTTCAACCCAGGTAAAAGCATTCCTGTAGAGCAAGGTGGATTTCAACCTCCCGATCACCCTTTTGAAGTCCTCCAGATGGATTATATCCAGATGGAACGTTGTCGAGGATTCAAATATGTCCTCGTAGTTGTATGTGCGCTTTCCCGTTGGACAGAAGCATATCCCGTCTCAGATTACACTGCCCCGACTACTGCCAAACAGTTAGTTCGTGAATTCTTCCCACGGTATGGTTTGCCCCGTATCGTATATTCAGATAACGGTCAGCCGTTCTCATCCGAGTTAATGAAACACATTTCACTCTTGTTAGGCTATCAATGGAAATTCCACTGTGTCCGACATCCCGAGGCAGCAGGTCTCGTGGAGCGTCATAATCAGACTCTGAAAATTCGACTTTCTAAAATCTGCAGAGAGAAAGGTGTCGATTGGATAGTAGCCTTACCAGTTGCTCTCTTTTACATGAGAATGGTAGCACATTCTCGAACAGGGCTATCCCCGTACGAGGTGGTCTTCGGTAGGCCACCAAATATGTGGGGGACGCCTATACCTCAAAAAATAACTGATGTTGATTGTAATATGCTGACAGATTACCTTGCTTCCTTGATGTCTGCACTACAATCTTGCCGTTCACAGGTAGCTGCAGCCTTTCCCGACAACACCGAGGTGAAGCCCCATGAAGTGGTTCCCGGGGATTTTGTTTTCATAAGAAATTTCGACAGGAGGAGCCCGCTGGAGCCTCGCTGGCAAACGCCGAAATTAGTACTTCTGACCACGAGGACAGCAGTGAAGATTGAGGGTCGCAAGGGTTGGCTACACTCGAGCCATATCAAGAAATTTCATGGACCACTTTCTGATTTGAACTCTCAGCCCTGCCTTCCCCCACAGACTGACTCAAAACTCCCCCTGGTTGAGAAAACCGCATCACAAGAATATAAACTGAAACTAAGGTCTAGCAAGTCAGACAATTTGATTGTTTAAGTCCTCTCCAAGGTGAATCGGTTAAATTAGTCTCTGACATGTATCCTCTAGACCGAATTAGAGAGAGAAATAGACAGAAACAGCTCAAGAAACATGCATATTGTAAATCACTTCGTAGTCACTGTGTAGTGACGTTATTGATTATGTTTTTTCTAAGTCTTTTGATTATTGCTGCAAGTATACTGTTGCACATATACTACCCTATTTCCAAGCGTGCTTTCAATGTTACTGCCGAACACTCTTTTAGCGAATTATCTCCGCACGAGTTGTCCTACAGATTTGCGCTGCGCAACAACACATTCATTAGTATGTTACATCACTCCCATCAGACTAGCAACGCTACAAATTGTTGGATATGTGGCCGACTCCCTCCCTACCAGAAATACAAGGGAGTTCTGCCCCTCTTTCCGTACCCATTCACACACAATGGCTCCTGTGGAGCATGGTTTAGTTTGATTAACTCTTTAGATTCAAATTCCGTAGTTTACCAAGACAACTGGGTATGGGGAAATCTGAACTTAGTTTTGCTTAAAGTCTGCTACCCTAACAAGGAGGGACTTCCCAAAAAGACAGGAACTGATCTAGAAAATGAAGTATATGGATTAGGTAACTTTACACTTAACCTCATGATTCTGAATGTTGAATCCGAAGCTGCACCAGTCTTGCCTGCTATGTCAGTATTTCCAGTTAAAGGTGAATTATGTGTAAGAAAGAATGGTTCAGTACACATGGGTCATAGTAAATGTACTACTGTGATCGAATTCAGTGATCAAGGCAAGTCTACATTTAGAGCTTCTCGTCATTCCTACTTCATATGTGGTCAGACCGCATATATACGTTTACCTCTAGATTGGGATGGTACCTGTTACATTGCATTTCTTCTGCCACCTGTTTTCCTAGCCCCTCCTGATTATCATAGGAATACCCATTTAGTACACAATAGATCCCAGAGAGATCTCCCGATTGTCGACTACACTGAAACGGCATGGGAGCAATACACAGATTTTAATAAAGGTTTCTTTCCCTACATAGGTGTTGTCACTAATAGTAAACTGATACGCAGATTAACCAGAACCCTTGAAGCAGTAGTGAATGAAACTACTTCCGCCCTAGGCAACTTAACAGAGGAGCAGTCTGCGATGCGGATTGTTGTTCTTCAAAATCGTCTTGTCCTTGACGTCATCCTAGCCGATAGGGGCGGAGCCTGTAGAGTCATCGGATCAAGTTGCTGTGTTTTCATTCCAGAAAACGCGCCATCAGTATATAAAGCCATAACTCGTCTTCATAAGATTGTAAGCCAGATACACCAGAATCCAGGCACCTGGACTTGGTCCGGTTGGTTCTGGAGCGTGTTGTCAGCCTGGGGATGGAAGGTCCTATCCTTCCTAGGTATTGGCCTTCTCATAATATTCAGTTGTTGCCTGTGTCTACAGTGTGGGCCAGCGATTTGCGGCCTGTGTGCCACATCGTGTATTCCACATTCAAGTTTTCATTCAAGATCTCGTAAGAAGAAAGAAGAGCAAATGATGCTATATGAACAGATTGATGGATTCATGAAGATCGATATTTCATGAAGGGTCCGTAGGGGACAAGGAGGGAATGAGGAAATATGAATTTTTATGATCAATTGTGTCCCCTATCTTAGACCCCAACGGCTCCATGTACGTGCTACAAGTACATGTATGTTCCCTCCACTTCCAGCTATGAAGACGCAAATACATGTGCGTCCAACGTTAACATGTCCTCTTTCAGATCCGCCATGAATGGGTCGGATATTCCGTTCCTAAGTATGCTTGGCCACCGACTTTATATGGTGCACCTTTCACGTTTTTCAGCTCTGGCGAGTAGGCCCTGAATTCTGTCATCGAGCCTTTTGCTGCTTTCTGCTTCTGAAAGCTTCAGCCTGGACTCGCATCTGTATCCATGACCTTTGTTTTACTCCCTGCGCGGCTAACGGTGCCTGGCTCGGCCTGTTGCCTGCCAAGACTGTATTTCGCCTTCAAGTTATCTGCTCCGCTCCTCGACCAATACATTCCTGTCTAGTAGTTTAGGTAAACATCCTTCCAGCTGCAGAGCAAAGGGCCCGGCCTTACTGTCTCCGTGCAAGTAATTCATAGCTCCTGTTACCATGGTAGGCCCATGCCCCCTCGCATCTCATGTAGACACGTAGACGCTTGTACACGCACTAGCAGTCAGTATAGAATAGACTCTGTCCGAGAGACCTTTCCTTCCAGATAATACAGTTCCTTAAACACAAGATATTAGATACGATTTGGGATTAGGTTGTTCTGACATCCCAGACTTCTGTCTCCTCATGTAGGGCTAAATGTCAAGTCCCCTTCACCCTCTAGTTACACGTCAATCACACGTCATGCAGCTGCGCGCGCATCTCTGCCATGTATTTCTGCTGACATTGCAGGATTCTCTTATGGATCCACCCACCTGTGACATCCTCATAATGACGTTTCTAGTATACGCCTATTGTAACGCCTTTTTCATTACGTATGTGTATTCTTATCTTTCCTATCAGCTGTTACGCCTCCTGCATCTGTCTTTACTGTAATGCATTTACTATATATATGATAACCTGTCAATAATGTATTGCCTATCCCTTCCTGAACCTTCGTGGTGACGGAACCCGATTGCCTGGTTCGAACCAATTCCTTTGTAAGGAATAAATTCCCTTTTAAAACCTCAAATACCACGGATTCTGCCTCTTATTTTTACTGAGTTATTCTTATTGAATTTTACCGCATAAATTAAGTCTAGGTAATTTAAATTTACCACACTGCGAGGAACTGTGCCATAGAACGTAGGTTTCTTGAGGGCACGTAGAATTTAAAACGCTTCCTGAGGTAGCCAGGGCCAGACTGATACAGGGCTGCATGCACTGTGGTAAGGGCTTTAAATCTCACTCTTTCCGCAACAGGCAGCCAGTGGAGATCACGCAGATGTTGTTGTATGAGTGACCTTCGGGGGATATTCAATAAAACCCTGGCAGCGGCATTCTGGACAGCCTGAAGTTTTTTCAACTGGTAACCCGGAACGCCCACATAAAGAGTGTTCGCATAATCTATGCGTGACTGTATTAGGGTGCGGGTGACCAGCTCTTTAGCCTGCTGTGGTAGAAGTGGCAGAAATTTCTTAAGTGGTCTTAGGACACCAAAACATTGTCCGGCTAATTTTTTTATCTGGGTGGTAAACCTGAGATCCTGATTAAACAAGATCCACTGATTTTTTACAAGTTGGCCCTCTGAATTGGGTAAAGGATATTCGGCTGGCCAAAGGGATTCCTTGAATTGAGAAGGGACGGTACCGTACAAGAGGATTTCGGAGTTATCCTCATTGCACTTAAGCTCCGCCGCATGAAGCCATTTAAAAACGGCCGACAGGCAGGCTCTGGCCTGAGCCGGAGAAGAGTCATCTTTACTCCAGGTAAAAAGGAGCTGGGTGTCATCAGCGTAGGCGATGACCTTAGCCCCCAGCTCCTCTGCCAGGTAGATCAAAGGAGTCATATAAATATTAAAAAGAAGAAGGTTTAGGATAGAGCCCTGAGGAACTCCAGTGGACAGAGCTTGTGGCACAGAGATGAACGGGGGCAACCAGACTTGCTGTGAGTGTTGCTCCAAAAAAGAACCAACCCAACGCAGCGCAGACCCTGTTACCCCAATGTCAGCCAACCGGGCCAGCAACAGCGAGTGAGGGACGGTATTGAATGCCGCAGAAAGGTCTAATAAAATCAGAGCCATTCTACCGCCAGCATCTAAACACTCTCTGATGGCCTCAGTCACTTCAACCAAGGTCGACTCCGTACTATACTTGCCCTAAATCCAGATTGAGCTGGATGGAACAGGCCTTCGTCTTCCACATAGGAAGTAAGTTGTCTATTTACCGCCTTCTCACAAACTTTAGCTACTGCTGGCAGAAGCGAAATAGGCCGGTTACTTGTGTGAATCAGGGGATCAGGCAATGGCTTTTTAAGCAAAGGCAAAAGTTTGGCTTGCTTCCACAACAGAGGGACCGTGGCTGTCCTCAGGGATTAATCAGAGTGTTAACCTCTAGGTTACCTGTCTCAGCCACTGATGCCAGCAGCCTGGCCACGCAAGGATCTGACGGTGAACCAGATTTAAGAGCTTTTACAATTGTTAAGGAATCTTGCAGAGTGATGTAGGAAAAAGCAGAGAAAACAGAGGATCCATGTGGTCCCCCTAGGGCGGTTGACGAGACAGCGCCATCAACTGATAAAGTCATGGTTGAGGATCTCTTAAAATTTTCTTTAATTGCCAGAATTTTATCGATAAAAAAGCTCGATAATTTCTCACACCAAGCAGCCGACGTAGGAAGAATGGTACTTTCCACCGTGGGTGTCTGGAAACTCTGTACAATGGAGAAAATGTCCTTAGCATTATTTTTTGAAAGAGCAATTCTCTCCGCATAGTACATGCTTTTAGACTGCAGAATGGCATCATAATACCGTTTTTGAGCTTTCCTCAATAGCCCTTTAGCCAGGGGGCAGTAGGATTGACGCCAGCTCCGCTCTAATCTTTACATACCCTCTTCTGAGTTTCGAGCTCCTCAGAGAACCAAGGTTTCCCAAGGGGAGTCTCTGCTTCATCTAGGGGGAAAGGAAGAGGAAGTAAGCTTGACCACCTGAGTGATCCAGCTGGTAAAATGTTTACAAGCAACCTCCACATCTTGGACTAAGTCTGGCTTAGACTCTGCCAAGGCTGATCTGAAGGCATCAAGATTGATTATGGGTGCCAGTCTGTGCTGGGTGGGCTTTTTTGGGAGAAGAGGGTCTTTAAGACACCAGGACAATGGAATTACTGATAGTATCCAGTATGTGACCAACACAGTGGGTAGGGGAATTAACCCATTGAGATAGCTGGGCCTCAGTACAGTCTAGATGGATGGTTAAATCCCCGAGAAGAAGAAAGTGGGAGAAATGCAATGAGCGAGGGATAATAATGACATCCAATGCTTTCAAAAAAGTGCCTGCAGGACCAGGAGGTCTGTAGACCAAAATGCCACCCAGTGAGAAATGTGGGGAGATGGTAAGGGAAAAATCCAAGGCCTCACCATCTCCAATACTCACAATATCACCTCGTTGAAAGGATCACTTTTCCCTATACACCACTGCTACCCGCCTCCTCTGCCCGTTACGCGATCTGCCCGGGACACTTTAAAACCCCTAGGAATAGCTAGTTCTATAACAGGGTTGGTGAACTCATGGAGCAACGTCTCCGTGATGAAAAGCAGATCCAGAGACTCATCCTCGATAAGGTCCCAAACATTCTGAAAGTGGCAGACCAAGGAGCGGGCATTAATAAGGGCTGCCTGGATAGAGGGGCTCGCTTTACTGTCTCCTCCCAGAAACACTGGGGCGGGAGTGTCTGTGGTGCGTAATGAAAAGTTACACAGCTCACAAATGGTGTTGGGGTTTTCCAAGACCTCCCAGGGGAGGCACAGGCAATGAGGAGTACGAAGCTGGCATAGCTCGGCCCTACTATACCTTTGGGGTGCAACAGAAGGTTGTGAGATGAAGCGCACATAGTGGCTGGCGCAGGCCGCTTCCGGGATGCTGACGGGCTTGCCTTAGGTGCGCCAGCAGCGCGCACGCGCAGCGCGCATCTTTATAGACCCACCTCCCCTAACAACTAGACCACGCCCTGCAAGAATGGCGTCTCTAGCCTTGAGCCCGTAAATCAACCCCGGAAAGAAGCGTGCAAGGAGGGGAGGAATCTCCGTCCCAAAGTGCAGTGCAGGTAAGATTAAAGCATCAAATTCAATTTCATTTAATAGTAATTTAAAAATAGGAATTAAAACAAGAGCGTATCAGAGTTTTAAAAACACAATGTAAAAATGCCAGAAAAGCGGAAGAACGCTCCGCGACTCAACCAGCCCACCAAGGTACTGGTGAACGCGCAGCACGCATTTTTATAGACCCACCTCCCCTAACAACTAGAGAAGGCCCTGCAAGAATGGCGTCTCTCTAGCCTTGAGCCCGGAAATCAACACCGGAAAGAAGCGTGCAGGGAGGGGAGGAATCTCCGTCCCAAAGTGCAGTGCAGGTAAGATTAAAGCATCAAATTCAATTTCATTCAATAGTAATTTAAAAATAGCAATTAAAACAAGAGCGTATCAGAGTTTTAAAAACACAATGTAAAAATGCCAGAAAAGCGGAAAAACACTCCGCGACTCTACCAGCCCACTAAGGTACTGGAGAACGCGCAGCACGCATTTTTATAGACCCACCTCCCCTAACAACTAGAGCAGGCCCTGCAAGAATGGCGTATTTCTAGCCTTGAGCCCGTAAATCAACCCTGGAAATAAACGTGCAGGGAGGGGAGGAATCTCCTTCCCAAAGTGCAGTGCAGGTAAAATCAAAGCATTAAATTCAATTTCATTCAATAGTAATTTAAAAATAGCAATTAAAACAAGAGCGTATCAGAGTTTTAAAAACGCAAAGTAAAAATGCCAGAAAAGCGGAAAAACGCTCCACAACTCAACCAGCCCACTAAGGTACTGGTGAACGCGCAGCGCACATTTTTATAGACCCACCTCCCCTAACAACTAGAGCACTCCCTGCAAGAATGGCGTCTCTAGCCTTGAGCCTGAAAATCAACCCCGGAAAGAAGCGTGCAGGGCGGGGAGGAATCTCTGTCCCAAAGTGCAGTGCAGGTAAGATTAAAGCATCAAATTCAATTTCATTCAATAGTAATTTAAAAATAGCTGGAAAACACTACATATTTATACTTTTGTATGTACAAGAGATGAAGTTGGCGCACTTGCCCAGCACTCAGGAGGAGTTGGCTTAACCGCTAGGGCGGTCGACCTCGAATCTGGGAACCGGGTTCGAGTCTCGGCAATGACGCTGAACATCCTGTGAGTCTGGGCAAATCACTTAATCTCCCCATGCCTAACAAAAATGAATGTGTCCTCATGTAACGTAACTGGTGCTATGTAAAGCGCTCCGATACCGGGTCAAGTTCGCGCTATATAAAACTCCGTAAAAAAAATAATAAATAAATAAATAAAAAAGAATAAGCATTTAGTTTACAATCCCAGCATTTAAAGTTGACTTTCGAAAGCCCTTGATGGCCTTGTATCAACTCTCCAACAAAATTCAGGGTGTGAGACTTTTGTTGCCACTCTCAACAGGCATGGCGAGGGTGGATCCGGTAGCCGTACCCAGACTACTAATTAGGTGAAAACAGGCCTCACGCTGCATGCCGCAGGCAGGGCCATTCCTCCAGTTTGCCCAGCCTGAAGTTGCTTTTTTATGATGTAAATGGCCCCACATTCTTGTTACAATGCAGTGGTTTGAATGGCGAGAATGCCTGGGAGATAATGAAAAGCTCTATTGGTGTAATAACCACAAATTTGGCAAAGATAGGGGTCATGAGTGCCCCCTTTGTTCCTCCCTACACGCTTTGTTATCTGCATTGTTTACATAAGTGATTACCCCTTTATTATGGGAAATGGCCCCAATTAGGCTTATTTGCAACAATTAGCCCGTGGCAGATTTGAAAATGGCGGGGGCTGCATCCGGAGATAGGATGGATGCAGGCCCTTCCTGGGAGGCGTGTTGTGAGTGGTCGGGTGGTGTGTGGTTTTTGGGCATCTTATCAACTCAACAGAGCTCCTTCATGTAGTGAACTTAAGAGCCTGTGACTGAGCAGCTCCGTAGCAATGGGGACTGCTTGGGGAGACTGAATGCCCCAGCGGTCCTTGCTGGCTCCCCGCCTCCAACAGCCGGAATTGCTTATACACACAGGGAGCTGCTAAACATACAGCTCCATGTGTGCGAGAGCAATAGTTTCATCTGTTTCACTGCCCGCTTGACAGTGGGTGGGGAAAAAGACAAACACTCCTCTCCCAACAAACAGGACCACTTTGACAGCTCCTGCTTGCTGAGAGCAGACTTAATGTCTGCTCTTACTTGGCGGGAGCTGTCAAAACTCCAGCCAAGTAAGAGTAAACATCTATGCCCCAGGGGTGGGCACCCCGGGGTATAGGGAGCTGGCCTTAAAGGGTGGTGGTCCGAAGATCCATTAATGGCTCCAGGAGGGGGCCACGCAGCCCCCCTCCTCCTGGATTTCCAGGCTGGCTATAGGAAGGTATTGGTCCCCAGGGCTTGTGGTGTCCATGCGGCCCATGCCAAATGTTTATTTTATTGCCCCGGCGGGGTGGTAGTCCCAGGGGCTTCCAGGAAGCCAAGGAGGGGGTCCATGTGACCCACCTCAATTATTTAGCATAAAGCCCCGGGAAGGTGTTGGACCTCGGGGCTTCTCGAAAGGTCAGGAGAGGAGTCTGCACAACCCCCTTCCATTTTTATAAATACAATCTAGGGATGTGGTGATTCCAGGGCTCCAAGAGCCTTAGGAGGGTGCATTGTGTTAAAAATGCCCCGGGACCTGGTCCACCCAGGGGCTCTTTTCAAAACAAGCACGGGAGCCCACACTTTTTTTACAGTCTTCACCGGAGTCACACATCCTTCGTGATTTTTGGTGACTTTTTTTTAAAGCTTTTTTGCCCTGGTGGGGTCTCCCTGGGATCCCAGGATAAAGACTCAGGGGATCATGGTATTCTTAACCTGCCCCATATCTTTTTTTTAAAAAAATTGGGGGGTTTCGGCTGACGTTGAGTCCCAAGATGGCTGCCAAAACTTCCTGGTTAAAGTGTTGCCAGCCAATCACATATCAGAATGAGGTGTGGGATCCTCAGAGGATTTGCATCCTTATATCTACAAATCATTGTTTTTCAAAAACTCAAAAACTACTGAACAGATTTACACCAACTGCAAAAAGCATTCTTTCTTGACCAAGAGCTAGCTTTCTGCCCAATTTGGTGTAATTCCGTCCAGCAGTTCGGGCTGTAGTAGTGTTCAACATCCCTATGGGAATTAACATGGGCCTCACACTTTTTTGACCCCCGGCTTCATCGATCGCCCCGAAACTTTCCATGTACAACTCATATCGCTAGGGCAATTTTTGGGGAATATATAGTGAAGATTCATCAAACCGCGCCAAAGATATAGGCAAGTCGAAAAACTCTTTTCCTATGGAAAGTAGGTCCTAACTAGAAGTATCTACTTGCGACCACCAGTAGGTTATATATATATATTTTTTGATTCAAAACAAATGTGATCAGCACTTGCGAGGTACATGAAAGTTCGTTTTTATTAAGAACAGACAAAAAGCAATAGACGTGTTTCGGCTATATGCCTTCGTCAATGTCATCTTGCTCAGTTAACAGCATTGTTTTAACGGATATGCATATACCAGTTCATTGGCTGACTGTCCTGGTTATACAATATGTTATGTTCCCGGATTAGGCCCATGTAGCGAAGCAGCTCATTTCTTATATTGTCGTCTTTTTCACAATAACATTGCTGCCATGAACTTTTGCACATATTTGCATACATGACAGTGTTGGTTTTGTTTCTCTGAAACTACTTTGTTTACACATCTAGTTTTATACAACATTATCACGATGCCTTGCACCTCATGTACAAGGCCTTGTCACACACTGTACAAATGTCGTTCTATTTTCTTCCACGGGGCGACAGAGCTATCTACATATTCATAACATCGCTAATCTACAACGTACATCGCAACACTGCTTTACATTATAAATAATGAGTAACCCCGATAAATTAGCAGAGGAGGCCCTTCAGCTGACATGAGGGTCCCTGCATGCTGAAACTTCACCAGGCAGCGTTCTGACATCTCGTGAGGAGTGTCAAGTGCGTGATGAAGATGGGGTCCTTCATTCTCTCCTGCTAGGTAATGGGGTTGGATCGTCCCTTGGGGGGATTCTTGGCTTCACACCTACACACACTCTAGGTACACTTAGAGTAGGTTTTGCACTGTAGGAGTACGTCTGATTACTCCTTTGTTTATATGCCTGCATATATAGACTGCTTTAGCACCATGGCAGAGCTGTCCCTAATATTTACTCTTTTGGTGCTCGTAATCACTTTCATCTGATTCTGTCTACTGATTATCGCAGCACATGTATTCTTTACAAGAATAACTTTGGATCAATAAATATTTTGAAAATGCCCCACTGTTGTATTCTGTATATTTCTCTGAGCACGTGTAAGCAGAAGTGACTGAGCGAAAGGTTAGGCTCTGTTTCCACGATCCCTGAAGGAACAGGGTTCTCATGTTCAGCGGTTGCCAGAAACTATTCGCTCCCTGGTAAAGTTAGGGGGCTCATGGTGGCACTGTGAGCTCGCTAGTCTCTAGGCCAACATATCCTGTGGGGGTGCCCGGAATTAGTCTAGGCACCTCACCCAAAGTTAATGTTGTCCAACAAACGCACAGGTTCTACGGATTAGTAGGAACTACACGACAAATCAACTACGGACTTTAGTTGTTCTTGCAAAATGATAGCCATCTTTCTAATTCCCACAATGGCAGTTTTACATCTTTCCTAAATTACATAAAAGCAGATTTCCCCCAACAGCGTGACCCATTGTATTTGGGATTAATTCTGTCTTGGAACAATTGTCACAATTTTGTGACCGGTTTCTTTGGCCTTTGGTGAAAATGATGCCTTCATTCCTGAAGGACACCAAAGACGTCCTCTGTTATCTTGATACCTTTAGTTCTGACTCCGGTTTGGATCTATTATTGACAATGGATATTGAGGCTTCAGATACCTTTATACCATAGGAACAAACCCTACTTGTTATTGATAATATTCTCAAGGACACTGTCATAGACACTATGAAACCAATACAGTGTGTGATGAATTGAGCGACAACACTATCTACCATCAAGTAAAGTGCACTTCAATGGGAAGCACATTTGTTCCGAGCCTGGCCTGCCTATATGTTCACCAATTTTAACGGGAGCACATCTACAGCAATACTAATCAATGCCTGGTGAACATTAAATAATGGCACTGGTATTTTGGTGATGTCCTTATATTCTGGAGAGGTGACATGAGATCGGTGAGGAGTTTTACAGATGGATCAACACAAGGGATCCCTGCTTGCAGTTCACCCACACCATTGATAGGGATACAATCACATTCCTCAATCTTAACATCAAGATCATAGATGACAAGATGCTGACAGCGGAGTGCCCCGCCTCCGGCTAGTCAGGTGTCCGAGAGTCTCCACGCTCCACCCACCCCTGTAATGGCGATCCGTGGACAGCGTTAGCGGCGTTTTTCTAGCGTCTCTCCCTTCCTTGTTTCTTCGACCCAAGGCCGCTGACATCACCCCGGGGGGCCTCTGGAGTGCTGCTGAAGGAACCTGGGTGCGCGAGGCTGATGTAGGAGGTCCGGAGCCCAGAGCTGACGAGTCGATGAAGCAGAGGGGAAATTTTGATATTAAAATTAAATTAACGGGAGTAAGGTCGGCGTCCGAGCCAGGAGACACGAGACAGGAGCCAGGAGTCACGACCCAGGAGTTATCAGCACCGTTTCTGAGCCACATTAGCGCGGAGATTAAAACGAAAGGACTGTCTGAGTGAGTAATGACTTTTCTTTGCTAAGTGTGTTCTGGAGCGCTCTACCTGGACTGCACTGGCCTCGGCGTCGTATTATAATTACTAATGCTATCTGTAATTATATGATTAGCCTCTGCCCGTTTTTTTTTTTTTTTTGCCTATTTTTGCCTATTTTTGCCAATAGCTGCCCTATTCACTATCAGAGCTTCTGAAAAACGCCCTACAACGCCTTACAACGTCATTTCTCTTCCTAAGGCTTAGCGGGACCTAATTTTGAGATATCTCTGCCTGCCAGAAATATGGGCAAACCTCTCAAAAACAGTGGGGCAGCAAAAAATGACAACACAGCTCGTTTAAAAAAAATTAAAACCCGCTTAGCTCAAGTTAAGGAAGCAAAGCAAACTGCCAGTCTGTCCCAAAAGGGCGACGAGCTTACACGTACTCCATCCCAGGACAGCACTTTTGAGAGCTCTGAGGAGGAGCCCACTCCTGAGACACTGTTACAAACAAAGGAACCTCAGGAGCTTCATAGGGTAGATGATTTTTTGCAGTCCAGTGAGCCCAGCATAGTCGCGGATCTCCCCAATGATAAAAACAGCTCTTCTAAGCAATTTCCGCTATTTTTCAAAAAAGCAACCTTGCCACCGCCAGTCTCCAACCCCAGTCCACCTAGAAAAACCATAACCAAAGGCGATTCAACGGGCTGGGGCTTGTCAACAGAACCACTAGGTATCCCACCTGCAAGGCAGGTGCTATCTTCAGAGCACCATTCAATAGCAGGGGGGGAGACTTGGCTTCTGCTCAAGTGCAAAGAGGAGAACAAAAGCTGAATTGTGCACAAGGGGAAAAAGATCAACTAAATCAGGTCATCAACATGCATCTGGACCGCGAGACGTCGATTCTAACAGCAGTTGAAAAATCAATCGGAGGCCTACAAACAGCAATTGCCCCTCATCGCGACTCTCCTGGGTTAGAGAATCCTTTCGTGGCTCCTGTCTCTGCCCTAGTATCAGCTCTGGCACCAGTCTCTGCCTCGGCGGAGACCTCATTTCCAAATACATACCCCAAAGCTACCGAGTCCACAGCTGCTCAGTCAAGTTCCATCTTAAGCCTTGAGAATTCTGAAAACAGCCTGGCAAGACAACTAGACATCAAAGACCTTCTTAACCTGATTCTTGACGAAATTCGTGAAATGAAGAGGGCCCAGATAATTGAGACCGCCTCGCTACACCAACGCTTGGGGAAAACCAAAGAGGCGATGCAGGGCTTCCCCATAAGACTCCAGGAAGCAGAAGCCAGAGTCTCTCTTCTCGAGGATCAGATCACCTCGGTGTCCAAAGAGATGAAAGCAGCCACGATCAACGAGAGACGTCTTGAAAACAAACTTGAGGAGCTCGAAAACCACTCACGGAGGTCAAATTTGCGGATAGTTGGAGTTCCAGAGGGAATTGAACAGTCGCAGCCTATGCAATGGGTGGAATCTTTTATTAAACAAACCGTCCTCCCAGAATTTGAAGGGGACCTCACTATTGCAAGGGCTCACCGAGTTCCAGCACAACCTTTTCCGAACTCCCCAATTCCACGAACAATTCTGGTGAACTTTATGGACTTCCGAATAAAAGAGAGAATCTTAACAAGAGCAATTCAGCAGAGGCAGTTCTCCCTAAATGCTACAACCAAGTGCCGAATCTTTTCTGATATGAGTGCCTCTGCTGCTCGTAAAAGAAAAGAATTTGTTAAGCTCTTACAACTCTTCAAAACTTATGGTGCCCAAGCCTCTATTGCTCAACAGTCCAAACTAAAAGTCCTTGTCAAGGGGAAGTTCTTTCTGTTCTCAGATCTGGACGAGGCCCAAGCATTACTAAAGGAAATTTCAAAGGGAGTTTAAAGCTATTTGTAAAACCCGTCATTATCCAGAATCTACAGGAAGGGTTGGGATGGGCGTGGGGATGTAGGACACTAAGGGTGTAAGGTGAAGACACCCCAGGGGTCTTTCAGGGTGGGAGTAATGTGGTCAGCGGGGTCCCTAGGGATCATCCACATTGCAGGGTGGGGGGGTTTTCTTTCCTTTGGGGGGGTTGGGATACTGGGCGTTTTATATTCACTTTTTGCAAAGAGGGAAAAAACAGAGCAAGAGGTTTTTCTGAATAAGGTTACAATTAGGGTTTTTATAGCAAGACAAAGTAGCGATTTGGTCTTAATTAGACGTATAGATGGTTAGGGAGTCCAATGAATGTAAGATTCTTTCGGCCAATGTTAGTGGTATATTGAATTAAAAAAAATATGGTGCCTTAATTAGATGGTTAGCTTCAATGCGACCCCAAATTTTGTTTCTTCAAGAAACCCATTTAAAATCCAACTCCCCCAAGCTCTTTATACCCAGAACCTTCTCGAAAGTTTTTTTTGCATCCTCAGGTTTTGCTGCAAGGGGTGTTGCAATTTATCTTTCCAATAAATTTCCCTGGGAGGTTATGGAAGTTCAAAGAGATCCGAAGGGGAGATGGATTTGGGTCGCAGTAAAGCTGTTTGGGAAGAGGCTCAATTTGGTCAACTATTATGGCCCTATAGTTGATGATGAGGGACCACTGACTCAAGTTTATAATCTACTATCTGGTGCTACGGGACAGATAATACTTGGAGGAGATTTTAATTTAATATTAGATCCAAGTAAAGACACGACAAACAAACAGAGGGGTCAATTGAAACCAAACACTAAAAAAGCTTTGGAGACTATTATTGAGAGTTTCCAATTGATTGACAGCTGGAGGGATAGGAACTCAGAGAAAGAATTTTTTACTTTCTATTCTCATCGTTTTCACACGGCATCTAGAATTGACTTTTTCCTTAGCTCCAGATCTCGTCAGATCCTTGAAACAGGCATAGGATGCAACCCCTTCTCTGACCATGCCTATATCAATCTGGGAATTAAGATCTATGAAGCAACTAGGGAGAGACCCAGGTGGCAGCTGGATCGCCTACTTTTGCAGAATGAGGAATGGGTAAGAGGCTTTAGGATCTGGATAGGGGAATATTTCCGGATAAATGATAACACCGCTTCCCCTTTTTCTGTCTGGGGCGGATTTAAATCGACAGCCCGGGGTATGATAATTGCATATACAACCACCCAATCTAAAGACCGAAGGAACAAGATAGCTCAATTACAGTCAGATCTTGAGCGGGAATACGCCCTTCAACTACAGTCCCTTCCCAACGAGTATCTCCAAGCCAAAACAGCATTAAAATATTTTTTTGCTATCGAAGAGGTCTGTAACTCCCAACTCTTCCAACAAAGGATCTATGAGGAGAGCCAGTTGATCGGCAGACTCCTGGCAAACTCTACAAGAAAAAAACAGGAATCAGCCTCAATAACTAAAATATTAGATCCCTCCACTGGTTTGGAAATAGTCGATAAATCTAGAATTGACCAACTTTTTCAGGAACATTATACCCGACTTTATTCTACTGAATACAAAATACAGAACAACTCAATCGAAGAGTATTTTTCAACTCTGGCTCTCCCTCAGATATCCTCAGAACGGGCTCTCAAGTTAGAAAGCCAAGTGGAGGGAGGTGAAATTTTGGCAGCCATTAAATCAACCCCAGGATCAAAAGCTTGTGGCCAAGATGGCTTTCCGATCGAGTTCTTCAAAGTGTTTGCAGAAGAACTACTTCTTCCCTTGAAAAACTTGTTTAATTTTATAAAAGAAGGAGGCCAGGTTCCGTGTGAATTCAAAGAAGCGATTATAATTTCATTTGTTAAAAAAGATAAAAACCCTGACGACATGAATTCATACCGGCCTATAAGTCTTTTAAATTCTGATTACAAACTTTTTATGAAGGTTTGGGCTGTTCGTTTATTACCAGCCGCTCAGGAGGTCATTCATAGAGATCAAACGGGTTTTATTGCGGGTAGATCGATGGCTTCCAATACCCAATTTTTAATACAAGCATTAGAGTATATTAACACAAACCAAATCCCCGCAAGTATCATAATGGTTGATGCGGAAAAGGCTTTTGACCTTGTAAATTGGAAGACTTTATTTTTTACTCTAGGTCAATTTGGGTTCCCCTCTAAGGTGGTAGGAATGCTAAACAATATCTATCAGGATGCTACAGCTAAACTCGTAATAAATGCTACCTGTGCAGGAATGATACGAATTAAGCGGGGAACCAGACAAGGCTGCCCACTTTCCCCTCTACTTTTTACTTTTTTTATAGAACCATTAGTTTCAAAAATCCGCAATAATGCTGCTATTCATCCCCCAATCCCAGATATGTCTAAACTTAAGTTGTTTGCCGATGATATTATTTTATATTTGGTCCCCAATAGGTCTAATTTTGAGGAGGTCTTGGGTGAATTCTCTCAATTTGAAAAGATAGGTGGTTATAAAATCAATGCAAATAAAACTGAAGTTCTTGCCTTGAATACGGATATTGATCCTTTCCCCGACTCTTTAAAATTACAGGCAGCTAGGACCAACCCCATAAGATATCTTGGGATCTATGTCTCCTCTCAGTTTTCCCAACTTTATGATTTAAATTATCTAAGAATGAAGAAAAAAATTACGAAATTATTGGATCAATGGTCACTTCTTCCATTATCGATAGTTGGGCGCGTATCTTTGATTAAAATGTCAATACTACCTCTTTTGATTTTTTTATTCTCCAATGTCCCTATTAAAATTAACCAGGTATTTTTTAGGGAAATAGAAACGCTTTTTAGGCAATTTATATGGGAGGAGAAAGCCCCCCGAGTTAAATTGAATATCCTTCAACTACCCGTAGATCAGGGGGACTCGCACTCCCACATATCAAATCCTATTATGAAGCCGCCTTCCTTGACATTGTATCAAGACTGGTAGGATCCAGCTCTTGTAGAGATACTTTTTTTATTGATAAAATGCTGACAGAGATCGGTTCATCCATTCCAGTGTTTTTAAAGACTGCCAAACTTCCAAAGAAAACCCGATATAAAATTCTAAAGGACTTCCTATTCCGACTACAGGCAATTTTTAGGGACATGAATTTGACGGGCTTTCTATACCTTAAACTAAAAGAATGTGCCGGCCTTGGTCTCCAGTTACAAGTCGGCCATAATACTACATGGGAAAACTCCGGCTTAACACAATTGAGACACTTTATAATACAGAACAGACCAATCTCTTGGCAGGAAATATTGGTTAGGGTGGGGGCTCGCCGGAAACCGGTCTATTTTGATTATCTGCGCTTAGTCTCCTGGTTGAGAAGCTACGGAGGTTTAAATGAACCCCCCAACCAGTTGTCAACTGCACTTTATGGAGCTAAACTTCGAGGGATTGGTAATTGGTATAAGCTGATCCATAAACAACTGTATCCCCCCATAATTCAGAAACATCGGGAAAAAATACTTCGGGAGACTGACTGCAGCTTATCTGAAAGGGAGTGGGAGTGGGTCAGCCACTCTGGTGGCCGTGCACTTCGCGCCGCTAACTATAAGAGGATGGCTTTTCTTTCTAGGTGGCTGGCCTACTTGACACCCTCTATTTTGAGTAAAAGGTTTCCCGATGTTGAAGACAGGTGTTTTAAATGCGCCAAACTGGGGGAAGGCGGATGGCACCATACCTTTTTTGTATGTCCCGGGCTGAGGTCTTTTTGGGAAACAATTTTTTCAGACATCAACCGTGCAATTGGGAATTCCATTCCTATTGCAGCCGAGACTGTTTTATTCGGCAGTTGCAAGGGTGATTTACAATTGTCTAACCCAGAAAGAATTTTTATCTTTATTGCCTGCGCGGTAGCTCGCTCCTTAATTTTACAAAATTGGAGATCTAATACAGCTCCCTCCCATTTGAAATGGATAAATAAAATGAAAAGGGTCAAAAAATTTGAGGAGGCTTATGCTAGGAGGGTTGGAGCTGTGAACAAATTTGAGCGAAATTGGAAGTTTTTTGAAAAATTGGAGATGACTTAAATTCATTCGCCCTTAAGAATGCACTTGCACTTTGTTTGGCAACTGTTTTATAGCTTTGGAAGTGGCGAATCGCTTAAAATCAGCTTTTTTATCCCCATTACCACGAGTATCATGATGTTGAATCCTTCTTTGACTATAATCTTTTGTAGTCTGCCTTGTCTTGCACTTGCACTTTAAATGGCTCAAAGTACTGTATTTTTGCTATTTGCACTTGGTATACTGCACTTTTGTCTTGAAGCGATCTACGATTTATTAATATGTCGTCTTGTTTCGCATTTGCACTTTAAATGGCTCAAAGTACTGTATTTTCTTGCTATTTGCACTTGGTATATTGCACTTTTATCCTGAAGTGATTAACGATTATATTGATCATTAGCTATCAAAATCTCTTTCCTTTTTTTTTTTTTTTTTGTTTTCCTTTGTTTTTATACATTAAGCATATTGTATTCCTTATTAGTGCTTTTCTTCATTGTACTTTTTTCATCTTTTTGACATATTATCTATGTAACGAACCCTAATTGTACTTTATAATGTCTTCTTTTATCTACCTCCTGCTCTGCTCAATAAAAAAATAAAAAAATAAAAAAAAGATCATAGATGACAAAATAAACTACAATGGTATACAGAAAAACCCACAGATGAAAATAGTCTCCTTTACTTTGATAGTCCTCATCCAAGGTCCATGAGAGAGAATTGCCCTATGGTCAGTTTCTACACCTCAGGCCTCATGAAGACCATAGCACTCACCTGTGTGTTCAGTGGCCTTTGGTGAACCATTGGAGATAGATATATCTATATGTTCTATTCCAGATGTTCCCTATATTCTTGTTGTCCAGATGAGATATGAATACATGTCTGGCTTGAAACACCGTCAAAGCATTTAACAAACAAATGTCAACAAAAAGCAGCCTTCATAGGGCTAATGGACTTCCCTTTAAGTATCAATGTTGGTTCTTAAGAAATTCACATGTTTTGTTAATATTTTCTGTGGTTCTTAGTTCACTGTTTTTTTAAATTCAGAATGATATGATCAAAATTATTCCTGTTATTACCCTTTTAAATGAACTTGATAAAAGACTATTATAATCATTATGGTGGTCTTAGACTTGAATGTATGGTGATAGTATTAGATGCTGCTGGTTATTCAATCATTTATATCCTTTACTGTTGTTATGAATGATACGTACAAGTGCCATTGTTTAGGTTTTGCATTTACACCCAGGCCTCATGGGTTTATGGGTTCCCTTCCTGTAGCTGAGTATATGGTCTAGTATTGGGGGGCCATAGATGCCATAAAAAAGGTCTCTGTTAAACTGTAGTGTCACCTGGTGTTATAGACTTCTTGAAGATTTATACTGACTTGGAAACAAGCACTGACTGGTTTAAAACTGGTTTAAAATATGTCTAAGGATACTTTAACTAATAACATTAAAAGAACTAATTTCTCTGCACAAATTTCCTGTTTGAGGGGTTTTCATTATGCCATATATTTCAGCTTCTAAAGGTGCAAAGTGGTGCTGTGTGACTTCTCCATTAGAAAGACCATATTATAGACTCACACTCATTTCTCCGCTACCTGTAACAGCATGACTGAACCATAAGGTTCTGTCTCTTCTGCATAAGAAGTTACACACAATCTTCCAGTTATACTGTCTGACGGGATCACTCCATGGTGCCCCACTCACACTACTTGGTATTCCTCTTAAAGAAGCCACCAAGTAAAAATATTGGAATTCAGACACCAACTCTTCAGTACAATTCTGGTCATGTGGAAGACTCTGTCAGGAAGAACTGCTGTGCTGCCGAAAGGACTGACACTCTGATGGACTGCTGCCCTGAAGGACTGCTTCTCTGCTGCCCTCTTACCTGAGTGAGAAGGGCCCAACCTGCAACCTGTGCCCAGGACCATGAGAGTGACTCTTGTAATACGCAGCTGGACTCTGCAACTGTCAGTCCTACCCTGCCAAGTGGTGCCGTCCCAGTCCTTGACCCTTGGAAGTGGGACTGAAAGACCTCTTCCAGCCCATCTGAAGACCTGACACATCTCCTCTGCTGGACTGCAAAACCGCAAGCAGAATGGATGCATCACCTCTACTGAGTGAACTTTCCTTGTGCAAGGACTTTGTATCACCCCTGCAGCCTTATCAAAACTGCTGCTGAATGACACATCCCCAGCTCAGGCCCTGTTATCCTAAATCCCTCATTGACGGCACCCTTAATGATGATTCAGAACTCTGCTTCGCCATCCCCACAACTTCTTCAGAACCAGCTTGTGTACGACGCAATCTTGATGCAGGACTTCACATTGCAAGCCTCCTTGTCGACGCCCTCCTCAAACATGAGACAGGACCTCGTATCACAGCCTTACAGCTCCTCATAACTAACACTGCACAAGTCATCTCCTTGGCTGCTCACTGCATCCCCGACGCAGGACCTTGCAATGCTCCTCAACCAGGATTTTCGGTACCCTTGTTCAGTGGGTCGAACTGGGTCCCTGCAGCCGACCCATTTTCATTGCAGTTGGCCTGAACTTGTGACCATACCTGCAGTAATGGAGTTTGAGTTGGCAAGCTGGTAAGTTTCATTGTAGTTGAGCCTAACGAGTTCTGGAAGAAAAGGGAACTGCAAATGAAGAAGAGCACCAAGAATTTGGAGCTTCAGAAACTTTGATGATCTGGATGGAGGTCCTGCAGTTACTGGCAGCAAAAGAAGATGGAAATGAAGAGGATGATGTGGAGGATACAGCGCAGAGCCTGGATACCAGCCCTGAGATGCAGCCTTCAGGGGAGACTCATCTCCGGAATTGGAACGCCCTGCCAGAGCAGGAAGCAGTGTATCGTTGCATGGCCTGTCCCTAGAGGAACTGGCAGACAGGAAGTCAAAGAGGAAATTTTAACTGCTGATAGTCAAGCCAAAAATGGAGAAAGAACTAGCGCATGTGGAAAAGAAACTGGCCATGGAGAAAAGGAGAATGGTCTACGAGCGTAGTCTCAGAGAGCTGGAATTTAAGGCAAAGCAACAAGATCCCAGCAGCAATGGTGGCAGCATACGCATAGTGTCTGAAGAAGACAACAAGGTCCACATCACTAAAGACCAGGTGTCCAATTATGTGGTGAGAGTTGACAAAGATAAACTGTTTTCTGCTTATGAGGTGGCCTTGATGGTACACAAGATCCCAGAGGAGCACTGTGGGAGGTTGGTTTGTGGATACATATGCCAACAGTGGGAAGGGACACACCTTACACTAGAAGTAAAGGACCAAGCTATACTTGTCGCCAACTTTGGGCTGACCCCTGAGAAATACCATCAGAATTTCGGGGACAGCCACAAGCTCCAAAATCAATCGTGGGTGCACTTCTTGAATTATACCAGCAAGACATGGAGGAACTGGGTGAGGGGCAGCAAAGTTAATGATTATAAGGGGCTGTACAACTTAATTCTGAGGGAGCGCCTGCTCAATTTTAGTTTTACAGAGTTGCACCAGCACCTACTGGACAGCAAGCTGACTGACCCCAGGAACCTTGGTGAGGGTTGGATCTCTGGGCCAGTACAAGAGTGCCAAAAATGACATGGGGGGACTCCCAAAAGGCTGATCAGGGGTCCCTTCAGAGGAAAATGGGAGAGAAAAAAACATACAAATAAGGAGTCCTCAAAAGGCCCCAAAAATTATTCCCAAGGGAGCAGCAGTAACCAGTCCCAATCTGAGTCAACGAAGTCTGACTGCTCTCTCCCAAGCTACCAGAGAGTTGAGCACATGTTAATTTGGAGTTTGCTTGTTACTCAATCCTGACAAGGATTGTGGTTGATGTTTGAGTAGGGTTTCGCCACCCTAAGTGGCTAACCCAATTTCCTACAGCTACCCATGTCACAATTAGTTCCTCCAGTCATTTCCAATTTCACAATGTCACATCCCTGTAACAATTATGCCACCTATGCCTACTTTTGTCTCTTACAAGCATACATTGGATTTGCCTATGCTTAGTGGCTTATTCTGTAGAGGTGATTAGATGGTAAGGTGGCAATTATATCCAAGAAGTAACTCAATCTGGTTAGGTCCATGGTGCATGCTTCAATAAGTTCAATCCTCAGTTATCCAGCACCTCATCCACAGGAGGCTAGAAAAGAGATATCTAACCACTGCAGTTTTGATAACCTAGTTCAGGAAATATTCATACACGTTTCAATTAATTCCTTCTGCGAGCTATGCCCATTACATGTTGGTAATATCAAGGCTACCACAAGGATGAAAATTGAGCGAGGCATGTATGCCACCCCGAGCTATTGCTGATGTTAATATATTCACACCGATTCAGCTATCACTATGGAAGGATATTCTCCTGGTAAATAGGTGGCAAGTGGCAGATTTTTTAGCCTAACCTGAAACATTGACTTTTATTTCTTGCTGAATGACAATTTAAATCTGTTTGTCTTTTCCACAATGCATGTATCCTCTGTATTGAACTTGTATCTAAGAACTTTTATAAATGTATTTGTTATAAAGCCTATATCTTTATTTATTCTTTATGTGTATCGCCTGTGCACATAATTAATTTTGGTACAAAGGAAATTAAGAAAACAATGCATACTAAATAAATATGTTTGGTTTTTTTAAATGTTTTTTTTATTCTGTTTAGAAAGTAAGCAATACAATTAATAAACATGACAATGCCGGTGTCTGTTTTGTTTCAGACGGACAAGATAAAGTTGGCTAGGAAATCATGTAAGTCTTTTCACTATGCTCTCTTCATCTGTTCTTACATATTATTTTGTGGGGCTGTGATTGTGCTGTATCAGTGATTGAGTTATTTCCGTAGGCAGGAGAACGAGGAGGGCAAAGCATAGATGAAATTCCTAATAGAGTTGACCCCCTCACTGCTCTGCCCCAGGGGTTGTGAAATATCGTCTGAGCGGTCCCTCCCACCTAGCTCATTCCAGCTGATGGTCCTATGAATTGCATGTCATGTGCAGCCCCTCCTCGAATGAGGACATTCATAGACAAGTTGCATTGGTACCACCAGCCAAATGTCAGCCAATTAAATGCTGGGATACTTTTTAACGATGTTCATGCTGTGCCAGCACCAAGCATTTAATGTAGTGTACTCAGTAGAAGTGCAAAGGAGCATATATCTTCCTCCCATGCTGCTCCATTCTGCCCTTGCTACTCAGCGATGGTTGACATTCTCTCCCACCAAGGGTGTCTTCCAACTAACAGATTTATTATCAGTTTTTTATTCTGAATACGATTTTTATTGCATTTGCTGGGTTTCAGGTTAGTTTTTTCTCATGCTCAGCTGTGAATATCCCCTAATGTTTTGTGATGTCTTTTTAGCTAATTTTTTTAAATGATTTTATCAAAGCTTAGTGTTCAGTTTGTTAATTATATTATATGTTAACGATGGGAATGATGGTCCTCTGGTATATTCTCTTAGACTCCCGCGCTTTCTCGCCATCCTGTCTCATCTGGGCTGCTTGAGCAGCTGGTTTGTGTCTTTCTGTTCTGCTCCAACCTCTTAGAATTAGAAAGTCCTCCTGTTCCTGTCCCATATCCTTCATGGGGCTTTGAGGGTAGGCAGTTTACGCTCAGAAACCCTGGAGAGGGAGATACAGCATTGGTATAAACACAGAGGAGGGGAATTACCCTAATGTGGGAAAAGGAAAGGGCAGATGAGTGAGCAGAAGAGGAGGGTGCGGCACCTCGATGTCTTAGTTGGAATGTTGTCTGACATAAACACCATGTTCTAAATATTGTTTCCACAAATATTGCTCCATTGGAGTTATTATTTCTGCCTATGATATTCCGGCATGCAGCAAGGGATGACAGAAAAGAAAGGTAGACAGATCTCAAGCCTCTGGAGAACAAATTACAACTGCAGAATGGGAAGACAAGGGCTCTAAAAACCACCGGTTTAAATAGAATACAAAGTGCACAAGACCAAAGAGGTCCTCGGCACTCAAAGCGGCACTAAACCAGAATGGCATTCCACATGCACCTAAATATACTGAGCAGGAACAAAAAATATGAGGTTTGATCCACAAAAATGTATATCATGGGCTATTGGCCTCCTTCCATCACATCCTCTCAATTTGTTGTTGATGTTACTCTTACTCTATCAGTGATCACTGCTTATAAACCTTCATAGTTGCTCCAGATACATCCAAAACATGTTTGAGGGATCTGTAAAAAACACTGTCAGTGGAGAGGTGCCTGGCAGAGTTTATTCACATAATATTTGAAATGATGCATCCCTGCATGTCAGTGTTGGTAATCATGTTGGTATTCATCTTTCAAAATAGGCAAAGCATTCCCATATCCTTCCCCATTTGTCGGTGCAAAACATATCTCCTGTTCAAGTCTGAATGCCACCTTTGTGAGGTTAAACTAGCATTTTCAGCATGTGAGATATTTGAGGCTTTCAGAAAGGGCAAAGGCTTCAGTTGGTAGATAAATACACGGAGATGTTAGCATCAACTAACTATCAGCAGGAAATGAGATTCAGGATGAAAAAAGTAAATAAAGTGCAAGTGGTCGCAGGTGGTAGGCACCAGCACTCATTCTGGGGACTTTATTCCATCATCAAACCCAGAGCAAGAGAAAGACAGGCTGAAAAAGGGAGGAAACAAAAGAAATCGAATGACAGGACAACTGTGACAACACAAGAAAACAGGAATGAAAAGAACTTGGAAAGTGAACCAAAGAGATAGGACATGCTGGGTGGGGAAGGAAAGAGGCATGAGGTGGAATGCGGACTACGCAACCTTGGTATATGGCAACCAAGGAGTCTGGTAGCGAAGGCTCCTAAGAGAATCTCTAGGCATCTGCATTTTTTCCACAAATTATACACTATATATGCCATCTTTGCACTCTGTAAATCATCTTTGACAAATACATGTGTCTGTTGAATAATAATTAATTTTGCTTGTTCGACAGCCCTTCTCAAGGGTGTGAAAATAGCTCAACGGCCACCTACATTCCTTTTCATGCTCACCACATAATGATTTTCACAAGATTCATATGTTGTTTGCTCCTCCTTAACTTACATTCACCAATCATGCGATGTCTGCTTTTGTTTTCTTTAGGTGAGAAAATTGCCAGAGAAGGGTATGAGTTATTTTAATACATTTGTCTGAACTGTAAGTTTTCTTAGGATTATGGAAATTAGCAATGAAAAAATAAAGTGAAATATACAAAGTCTAATCATTATAATATTCAACACACCTCACACCTTTAATACAGTCGCTCATAATCATGACTATTTATGATGCATTTTCACCCCAGACTCTAGGCATAACTATACATTTAGGCTATGCAAACTTTCAAAGAGACGCTCCCACCTTTTAGATTCATGAATTCAAGCAAAGGTTCACCATATTGTTATATAATAGGGCAGTGGAGCGTTTATCGTGTCTATTGCAGTGAGGGACAGAAACTCATACAGCTGTAGCCATAAGTGTGAGCTGTCCATCTTTGATCCACTGTAGCTAAGAGAATTATATTTATTTCAGGAGCTTTCTTCAAAGTTGTAAAAGTCACAGGGGTGGACGTGCAATCATGGGAGAGTCATACAAGTGGGAAGTGCAGATGCTGTAGTCTTAAAAAGCAATAACCACATGGGTTTCCCCAAAAACATTTAAAGCTTTCAACACTGACCTCATGTCCAAACTTACATCTACTAAAGAACGTTTAATTTGTGTATGTAGAATGGGCCCCAAACACCAATTTCTTTGAGATCATGTAGGGAAAGGCATTTCTCCACAAAAAAAGGAAAATCAAAAAGGGGTAATGCTCATTTCCTTTAAAACAAATCCTTTAAAGTGCCTCTCTGATGTAAATTGTAGTGCTTAGTTGAAACATTAGGTGCTGAAAAGGTAATATACCTGGAAAAGTATGAAATTCATATACCGAAGTATGTCTACGTGTGAGACTTCCTCTTATTTGAGAATAAGTTCCAGCACCACCTTTAGGTTCTGAAATTATACGCTGAATTACTCTTTTTTTAAGTTTGAAAGAAAAGTTTATTGATAAAAGCAAAGGTATCATTACAGAAGTCATAACAATAAGTTCATGTCAAAACAATACAATAAATTCATGTCAAAACACTGCAATAAATTCATGTCAAAACAATACAATAGATTGCACTACACAAAATGAAATCGGATTTATGGGTAAAAAGTGAACCATTAATACAGAAAAATTAAATCATATAAGTACTAGAATTATGAAGAAATCTGGGAACGTACACGGGATTCAAGGGGGGGCTTCAGAACCTCTTGCTGAGACGGTTTTAGCTGGGAATATTTTTTGGCGCATCTGTCAAGGTAAAGTGTAATAGGGGACCACAAGTCCAAACGCTTCACTGCCATCTGTATAGGATATACAAAGGAGGTGTCCAACCTATGATTATGGCAAACAACATACCACCATGCCTTATAAGAGATCTTTGTGGAATCCTTCCAGTTAACAGTAATCTGCTGAAAGGCAGCCGCCAACAACAAATCAATAATTTTAATATTGGCTGTAACATTCTCCCAGCACGGTGAAAGGCTTCCTAGGAAAACGTGGGAGATAGAAAAGGAAAATGTAGTGTCAAAAATGAGATTAATTTGGGAGCAGACTTGTTTCCAAAAACTGTCTACCGATGGGCACAAAAATAACATATGCAATATATCAGCTTTTGGGGAGGAACATGACCAGCAAATATCTGGAGTAGTTGCAAATCTACTACTCAGAACACTCTGAGTAAATAAAAGTCGATTGTACACAAAGAACAACGTTTGTGTTAGGTTAGCTGCCCTGGAGGATTTGCGCAGTTTAAGCCAAATCTTATTCCAAAGAGATACTGGCCACGAGAGTTGAAGATCCCGCTCCCATGCCTCTTCTATTTTAGATTTCTGCCTAACGACATCCTTCCCTTGTAGAAACCTGTATATACTGGAGGCCGAGGATTTAGTTTTAAGTAGGGAAGACAGCTGTGAAGAGGGAATCTGGGAGGTAGAAGCACTGGGCGTAGCAGACAGTTGGTTGAACCTATCCATCACAGCCACCTTGAGTAAATTATATTTATGTGTGAATGAGGCAAGTAGGCTGAACAACTGCCTGAGTGAATGAAAGGGTAATAAACTTGAATCGGAGAATAGCTGGTGTATCCATTTAAGCCTTTCCGTCGCCAAGTCTTCCAATAAATTGGTTTATTACGAATAACCAGGTCCTTATTATGCCATATTGTTGAACTTAGGAAGGAATCAATAGTGGTAGGGGGCGGAGAAAATGTAAAAGCCAGAAGTTTAGAAGTCAGTTTGATTATGGGAGTAGACACCGCCTGCGGTTTGCGCGAGAAGCAAAGATACTCAGAGAAGGAAAAAGGAGATAAGAAAAGACGTTCAATTGTGGTCCATAATGGACATTCCTCCGAAGGGGCAAGCAACCAAAGTGAAGCCTGACGAAGAAGAAAAGCTTTTTGATAAACCTGAAAATCGGGATAGTTAACTCCCCCCTCTGTTTTAGGACGTGTTAATTTAGCAAGAGACATTCGAGGTCTCTTTGAGTTCCACAAGAATGAGGAGAGGGTGGAATTGATTTTTTTAAAGAATTTGGCAGGGATGGGAACTGGAATATTAGAAATGGTGTACAATACGATGGGTGACAACATCATCTTTATAGTATCCAAGCGACCCCACCATGATAGGTAAAGGAGGTGCCACTTGGTCGCTAAGTCAGCAATTTTTTGTATACATTTATTCAAGCATAACTCTACCGTGTCTGAAATTGAAGGGGCGACGTGCATTCCTAATTACTTAATATGGGAGGGACTCCATGTGAAATTTGAGGCATTAAAGTCCGCCTTAAAAGTGTACTTGGTCAGGGGAAGAATCTCGCATTTGTCGTTGTTTAACTTGTAACCAGAAATATTAGAGTAAGCCTGTACCTCCGCCAAAAAGGCAGGAATGGAAACACTGGGATTGGACATGAAAAGCAAGATGTCATCGGCGTAGGCGGCCAATTTAAGGTTAATGTTTGCTGACTGGAAACCAAATAAATTTGGATTCTGACGTAGCTTAGATAGAAAAGGTTCCAAGGCTAAATTAACAAGCATTTGCAATGCAATCGGTCTCGCCTTTGGGACCTTATATGTATTTAGCTATGCAGCACATGAGCCTGGGGGCTGAGACATCTACTGTTTTTTAACACGGAGGGAAAGTAAGCACCAAACTGCGTGACACGCTAGGTATGGGAACACATGGAGAGAAATATTGCCTTTCTGCGAGAAATGGTATAGTCCAAGGCTCTGTTTTTAATATAAAAGCAGGACAGTCGATGGTCATATCACTGAAAATACAAGATTTGTAAAAAATATTATTGTCTATGGGTGCTCCTGGAAGACAATTTCTATGGACTGGAATCTAGAGAATGCTAAAGTGATTCTGGTATTTTACTGACCTCTGCTGGTCATTTTCTATCAAGAAAGTTAAAGAGAGACAGTTGCCAGAAGGTTTTTTTTAAAAAGAAAGTAATTTTATAGTGACTGTGCGAAATTATGGAAATTCTGTTCTGCAAGTTATTTTTAACCTTCATAAACTTTGTGAAAATCATGAACCTTCAAAATTGTGCTGAGCACTGGGTAAAAACTGCTAATAATAGATTTTATGAGAGAAAATCACGGTTTACATTATTTTGCAGAGAAACACTGATTTGTCCCAAGGCAAGATGTGCAACATCTTCGCACAATGCACATGTAGTGAACTTCACATATCTTTGCTAGTCGTGTCTTTACTCCACAAAACCTTTCAGTTCGACCCTGCACTTTTGCAAGCATAGAAAAGCAACATTCGAAAACGGTGCACTTCCCTGTCTTTCAACAACTTTCTTATGCAATATTTACAGTTCTAGGCTCCGGCTGATTAACATGTTTGCAATATCATTGCTTACAAGACGAAACACTAGATTTAGCCTTCGATTACGAGCTGCACAGGGGTGATGCTAAAATGTTGTCAATTATGATTCCAAGCAGTAATAAGAACTCTTATCCTGTGAAATAATGATTTTTCTCTTCCCGAGAAGGAAAAGAACCATGAGGATCTACAATTACCAGGTCTTTTTTTGACATGTTTATGCCAAATTTGGGGAAAGTTCCACCACCATTGCTTTGAACAGGTGGAAAATAGGAGTGTGAGGGATTATGAGGGTTGTGGGGTGGGTTCAGGGGTTGAGAGGCTGTCATTGAGCAGCGCAGAGTTAGGGCCAGGTAAATGGACCATTATTCTCTGCCCCCTTCAGGTGGTCCAAAGCCTGCCTTGCCTGCACGTGCTTCTTCATCTTATAGGTGTGTTTTGGAGGCCTGGCTGCGCTTATATCCGCAGCATGAGGCATGAGCCCCACTCGAAACTCCCCCTCCACCCCCCTTGGTACCATTGCCCAGTGTTCCTGCAGAGTGTAATTTCAGGTGTAGTAATTCGAGAACACTTGTGAACTGTTTGAGCGGTATCTACACGGGGATAGCAGACGTACCAACTAGAAAATACATAAAACTGTGTGAAAAAGAGTGCGGGCCTTGGAGGGTTTTTTCATCCTTACCCCCTGAAAAACCAGCTTGCAGAGGCCTGCTAATGTTCTGCAGTGTGTTCACAATCCTTGAACAACATCGGTTGTTCGGAGATGAAAAAATCATGTTAGAAATTCACTCTATGCAGTGGTTCCTAGCTCGTATTCCAGAGCACCCTGTGATATCGGCTCCTCACCGTGTGACCGGTTGAAGGGAGTCGGTATCGTTTGAAATACGATGGCACCATGTGAGTTTCCAGATTTGGGATAGCTGCAGGCTTTGAATTATAATCGGCCCATAATGTTCTCCAATAAACTTTCTTCCCGACCGTCTTATAAGAGAGTGGTAAACACTGCTTGAAATCAAGACGTGTCAACGCTCTTACATTTTAAAAGAGATAAAATGCAACTGTGAAAAATAGTTCATTTCTTAACAATAAAATTGGGATTTTTATGTTTTCAGTTAAGGCACATCACCTCGTGTACCCTTTTGATGTAATTTTCTTTCCTACTGTGTATAACAAGATAAAATATGTTCCGGTACAGGAAAAATCAATCATTTTGAACACCTTTACTGGTGGCCATCTGCCATTTAGCATATACGAGGGTCTGGACAGGCTTCGCTCTCTGGCAGCTACTCTTTCACCGAGGAGTTAGCACGAAAGCACCAGTAGAAGCCATGAGCCTTGCCCGCCACTTGTTTCTCACTGGAAACACTTTATGATATTTCTTTACAACTTAAAAATAATGCCACGTTTCACAAGCCGTGTGAGGGACTCAACAACGGCCGAGGGGTTGCGTGCTTTGAGGCTGCTTGTCAATAACGTAAACACATCTCATGATCACAGCTCCGTGTCCTGTTCAACGATTGACTGCTGCATGGCAAGTGTGTTCACTGACACAAATGAAAGCTTCACTCGGGAGTGAAAGTGCTTAGACGCCCTCGCGAGGAGGACAGGCAGAGCCGTGAGCAAGACCGCATCAGCCCCGTGATTCGCACGACCTCGAAAGTGAAAGTGTCTACACGACAGCCAAGGAGTGACGTGCCACTATTGCCAGCGCCCTTCGATACTGCTAACATGGCTGACGCAACTCCATCGTCCCATCCTCCCTCTTCCCCATAATGGCATCGTGCAATATAATGTCGCCTCCTGCGAAAGTCGTCTCTAACCTGGTGCGGGCAGGGCGCGGCTGTAGAGCTGCTGCAGAATAACTCTCACTCTGATATAATAGACCCGCAGATATAATAGCACCGTTGCGGCGACAGACAATGGCAACAGAGCTTCCCCACGCATGCGCAAGAGAGACGTTTGTATTGCGCATGTTATTAGGACAGGTCAGGCAAAATGTAGTGCACATTTATCCTCCAATCACAGGACAAACAAGCATTGAAAATGCAATAGGACTCGTATTTACGGGAATCCTATTGCATTTTCAACGGAAGTGCGGGCATCAAAGAAGGCACGAGCGGGAGGGGGTGGGGGGCTGGTTCTTGTCCAAGAAGTTAGGGACTGCAGGAGGGAACGGGGAGAGGCAGGGGAACAAAGCATTTTTTTAAGTAAAGGGGCTGATAGCCTCGGAAGAATAAAAATGACGACATGGCCGTCAGAAGGCGGGACTAACAAACCAAAAACCAATCACAATGCAGAATTTATGATTGCAGCCAATCAAAACTATGGCTGGAAAGTGGGCGGAGCTTCTCCCACTATAGTGTACACTGCATGTCTCGCAAAGCGAACAGCGCGTTGCGCTGCAACGCTATGCGAGACCTAAAAAGGAAAGGAGAGAGAGGGCAACCCTGACGGACTCCCCTGCCTAAATCAAAAAACGAGGAAATCAAGCCATTGGCACATATAGCCGCACGTGGATTGGAGTAAAGAAGAGAAATCAAGGATACAAACTTGGGACCAAAACCAAACCAAGTATAAAACAGATAGGTCCATTCAACCCTGTCAAAAGCTTTCTCAGCATCAAGTGCAATTGCCGCAAGGGAGTGTTTTAAGGATGGAGATTTAGACAGGACATTAAAGAGGAGTCTTGTGTTATCCGTTATATACCTGCCCTTGACAAATCCA
Source organism: Triturus cristatus (assembly GCF_964204655.1). NCBI lineage: Eukaryota > Metazoa > Chordata > Amphibia > Caudata > Salamandridae > Triturus > Triturus cristatus. The sequence goes on from NC_140586.1 coordinate 343,612,532, forward strand.
GATTGTTCCTTGCCTAATAGATCAGGCAGGTAAGAATCTAGACGTATCGCTAAGGCTTTGGAAAAGATTTTGTAATCAATATTTACCAAGGAAATGGGTCTGTAGTTTTTGCAATACCTATGATCCTTGCCTTCCTTCGGTATAAGACAAATGTGTGCCTCTGAAAAAGACCCTGAGGAGCTACCCAATGTGTTAAAGAAAGTTATTAGAGAATGTAACTTGGGCAGCATGAGTTTGGAAAAATGCTGATAAAATTCTACTGTAAAGCCATCAGGCCCAGGCGCCTTGTCCTTTTTAAGTTGCTGGAGAGCCTTTGATAATTCTTGCTGTGTTAGGTCAAACTCCAAAGGGGTTAGATCCGGCAAAGAGTGGGGGGGCCTTTGGAGATTCGAGAAAAAGTGATGTAAAGAATGAGGAGTAGGTTGAGATTCCGAGGCGTAGAGGGATTTGTAGAAGAGAGAAAATTCATTCAAAATATCGGCATCTTTGAATTTTAAATCCGAATGATCGTCGTAAATAGATTCAATGTTAAGTTTATTATGTTTAACTTTTAAGTAATTAGCCAATATTTTCCCTGCCCTATGTTTACCTCCATAAAATTTGGCGCTAGATTTCAACAAATATAATGAAGCGTCCTCCGTTTATTTCTTGTTAAATTCCAATTTAGCATGGATGAGAGCCGTGAGAGTTTGTTTTGAGTGTGAGGTGTAAAAAGAAGGCTCTAGTTTTTTGATGTCCTGTAAAAGGTCTTTAGTGAATTTGCGTGATATGTTCCGCCTCTTAGCAACAAAGCCAATAATAAAGTCCCTCGCTGAGGCTTTAAAAGCATCCCATATAGTTGAGAAGGGCATATAGTGGGTTTGGTTAAACATCAAAAACTCATCAAAAAATTTAGTAAAAGAGGCACTGAATTTTGGGTCTAGGAGAAGGGCATTGTTGAAGCGCCACCTTTTGGGACCTGTAACTTTAGGCAACATCTCTAGACCAATTGAAACAGGGGCATGATCCGACAATAAAATAGGGCCAATTTCTGCATGTGTAAGGGTTTGTGAGATGGAGTGGGATACAAAAACATAATCAATTCTTGACTGAGTTTGATGCAACAGGGAGTAGAAAGTGTACTCTCTGGTGGTCGGATTACAGAGACGCCAAGCATCCAAAAGCTTGTGTTGGGATACAGCTCGCACAAATGACTTCTGAGGTTTATTAGGAATATAGGAAACCCTAGAACTCCTATCTATAAACGGATCAAAGACCTGGTTACAGTCGCCAGCCAAAATGAAATTATCCTCCATGCAGAGAGCAATCTGTTTATCTAACGTGGACCAAAAAGAAGGCTCTCCACATGTAGGGGCATAAACATTAAAAAGAGAAACAGGAACACCCTTCAGGCACAACTTAACATTCAACCATCTACCATTAACATCTGGGGCCTGAGCCAGTAGCGAAAGCGGGAGGGACTTACCGCAAATAATCATCACCCCATTCCGCTTACCATCACCAGGAGAGGAGAAAACTTCCCCCACCCAACCTCTTTTTACCTTTAATGAATCAACATCGGAAAGGTGAGTCTCCTGCAAAAAAACAATATCCGAATCTAGCTTGGCTAGGTGGGTCAGGATCTTTTGCCGCTTAATGGGAGAATTTAAACCCTTAACATTCCATGTAACCAATTTCAATGGCATAAATGTTCAAAAATAGCACAAAATGCAACCATAAAGCATAAGTCCAATGCAGTACAAAACCAGTAGAAAATAGAAAAGAGGTATAGCAAAAAAGAAACACCTTGTCTTGAGACATAGGAAAAATGAAAAGACGAGTCAGATACAAAAACAGTGAGAGAAATAAGTAACATCTGAGACTGAAGATAAACCATGTCAAGAATGAAATTGAGCGAAATACAGAAGGTATTAAACCGTAAGATACAAAGAGCAGAGAGGAGAATAACACAGAGGATAAGAGGGAGAAGGGGACGTGAAAGGAATGTAGAAAGTAAGACTAAGACGTGAGAGAATGGGAAACAATAGGAGAAGAACATACCTACACGGGGAACTACCAAGTGAAGACGAGGGGGGGGGTGAAGGCACATGGAATGGACAACATATCCAGGGGTCAGCTTGACGGACAACCGGAAGAACTTCACGAAAAATGAGGGCAATATCTGCAGAGGCAAAACAGAAACGATGGAACACACATTAGCATAAATAAAAACAGATAAAAATCATAGCATTAATGAAAAAAAGAAAAGAGAAAAACAAAACAAAACAGAAGACACGATCTGTGATTAAGACCTAAAAAAGGCCAGCAGTGGCAAAACCTGAAAATCTGCTAAAAGAACCTTCTAACAAAGGAAAAAACCTATTATGTGAGACAACAATTCAAGTAATAGGTACAGCAAATAGTCATATCAGGCATTAAACAGGGAAGCATGTCCTGAGGAATCCATAGCCGTCGGTTTACAAGAATTGATGTAGCTTTGTAGCCGTAGAGGATCTTCATAAGCAATTGTTTTGTTATTATGTGTGACTTTAAACAGACAAGGGTGGAAGAGACCGTATCTGGCTCCAATTGAACGCAAGTCTGCCCGCATGTTTAGGAATGCTTTACGGCGATTTGCAGTAGCCTTGGCATAGTCCTGAGCAAAAAATAAGGATGAGCCAGACCACGTGATCTTCGGGGAAGCTCTTACTGCCGAAAGGACCTTCAACAAATCTGTATATTCCAAGAAATATAAGATAACACCTCTAGGTCTTGACGAGGATGAGGCTTGTGATGGAAGACGGCCCAAGCGATGCGCCCGTTGGATGTTGAGCACTGTTCCGCCTGGCATGTTGAGCAGTTTTGGAAGGAATGATTTGAAGAAAGAAATAGAATCTACACCCTCAAGGCCTTCTCCCAGGCCGTAAATGCGGAGATTATTCCGCCTGTTACGATTCTCCAATTCCTCGACTTGGTTCTGAAGTGTAGTAACTTGAGACTGAAGATGAGACACGGTGACGCATGTTTCCCTGAAGGAAGAGATGTTCTGTTCAACAGAGGAAACTCTTGTCTCAAGCTGAGGCCAATTGTCTGTTAAAATTTGTAATTTGGTGTTAGTTTCTTCCATGAATGGACGAAGAGCTCTTATTTCCTCCAGCAGTAACTCCAAAGACACAGGCGAAGCTGACTTGGGAGGTGTTGGAGGGGGTTTTTTCAAGCGTTTGGTGTTGGACTTCCCGGGGGTAGCGGATGAAGGCTCCATGGCGGTGTCCAAGACCTGAGAGGCAGAGGCTGAAGAGTCAATAAGCTTAGAGAATTCCGAAAAGACTTTCGAATTCTTGACAAAAATGCGCTTTGGCTTGGAACAAAAGGAGTGAGCCAGCTTCGTTATGCCCATAGGGCACGCTCCGCACACCCCGTAGTGAGTCAGGTGAATTGGAAAATGTAATGAAAAGGAATTGTCCCGGGGAAGAGTTGCACCACCAGTATGTAATGCGGGATACTAAGCAATATAGTATGTCAACAAAGTATTGCAAAAGCGCCTTTCTCCCAAATAAAAATTTGCGGTATTATTCCAATAGGCTGCGTGACCAGCAAGAGGCCAAGAAGCAGGTGTGGGGAGAAAATAAAAAAAAAGAAAACATCTTCAGAGGGATCCAGCGCATAACATAGCATCACCTATGAAGGAAAATGAGCACATTCGCTGAAAATTCCTCATGGCTGCAGAGGTGAAGAACAGTAGCAGTGATACAGAAGGCTCAAAATGGCGGCCAAGCGAGAAGCATAGGAATTGCCAAAAGTCAATCAGCAGGAGAAAGCGCAGCATCGAAGGAACAGATAGCCACACATAGAATCAGTCCAAATGCATCTAGTCACAGGGGGGCAGCTGGACAAGCAGAGAGCAGAGGCATAATTCTCGTCAGGACGCGCGCATACGAGCGAAAAAACAAAATGGCGGCCTCGCTAAGGAGAAATCCCCGACAACGACTTACAGCGCATAACTGCCTGAAGACGTGTCTCTCCAAAGTCCGCAGGCATGCTCCAACGTGCTGAAGAGTTTTAAATTGCTGTTCCGTCCTCCATCCAAGCGGCGGACCACCGCGAAGCAACGTATCTTACCGGTGAGCCGGGAGCCTCAAACGTATGCTGCCATTCGGCTTGGGCACCAAGCCACGCCCCCTGAATTACTCTTATGTGATGTTATTTTCCAGGTGCCATCTTCTTTAGCTAAAGGTACCCTTAGTGAATGTGAATTTACTTTAGTTTGCTTTCCTTTACTTTTTCATAAGGCTAGTTCACCAATTAAAATTTCACTCGTTCACTGTAACTTTCTGGTCAAATCTTAAGAAGGTTATGGTTAAAATGATTGAAATTACACTCAGTTTCAGTTATGTTCTAATCACTGGTTTTGTTCATGTTCTAATCACCGTATTGCTTTGATATTTTTTGTTTATGACTGACTGTGATGTATGGTTTCCAGGTCACTCAGTGCAGTTTTAGCTCAATTGCTTGCTATACACTATAGAAGTCGCTCATTAGCTTGTAACAGACAATTATTATCATTATTAACATCAAAGGGTTGGGATTGTCAATGTATCCATGTCAAAGGAAAAACACTCTCTCACTCCACTAGAAGTGTGGAACATATTAACTAACAAATGAACAGAACTTAGGGTATGATTTATATATAGGCAGGTGACCCATTTCTCCATCAGGGAGATAGAGTAAATTACTCTGTCGCCCTGACGGATGTGCCACCTGCCTAATTTAGAAATGAACGCTAAGCTGGCAGTCATTTCTAAGGCATTGGCAGAGACCACCGTCACCGTGGTGCACTTCAGTGCTGTTTAAAGTTTGGTGCAGAGCTCTGTCAACATGACGCAGACCCTTGCAACAAACTGTTTTCTTTTTTATTTTGAAAAAGAAAATCTCGAAGTAGAATTTTCTTCTTGAAATGAAAATAGAATGCTCTTCTTGCCATGGAGTACTCTCGAATGGCAATTGGAGCATTTATCACTTTTCCCTTCCCCTTACCACCAGGGGTTTCCAGGCGGCGATGGACAGTGAAAACTGATCTCTAATTCTGCTCATCTAAATTTGGCTCAGCGGATTTAGAGGTCTGCCTCCGACAGCCCTTACTCCACCGGGTTGCCGGGGGAGGGGAAGGGGGTGTTAATCACAGTAGCAACGTAGTAGTCTCTGTCATGATTAAATCTAAGATACGCCCACTTATAGATTTGGAGGTTGGGCCTATATATACTCTGTCAGTGTTAACACAGAGTATACATACCTCCAAGATATAAATCGGGCTCAAAGTATTTGCATAGCAAATCAAGTAGCTTCACCTATGCAATGTGATTGAGTATCTAATGCTACCACATCTCGAAAATCACTTAACTTTTATACATTTTCTTCCCATAGGCTAAGGAAAGAGTCACATGGTAGAAAGCAAACCTTATGATAACGTGAGGTGAAGCAGGCACCCCTCATTCTCATGAGAAACATTTGAAAGTCCTTGAAATTAAGATACACAGCAAAAGCTTCTCCCTGAGCTAAGAGACTCTATGTTTCTTGCTTGAAAGTGCCACGGTGAAAACCTGGTGTAGGCCCTCACAGACAGGGAGGGTTGTATATCTTAGTACAAAATAGGAGTACATTGTAAAAGTGATTTCAAAACAGTATACCTGCTAAAAGCAGCATTATAATAAACATAATTCTATTGTACATTTATCTATTAAATTAAAGAAATGTGCTATCCATTAGCCCTTTAGAAGGCTTGTGTAGCACCCACACCTTGTATCAGATAAATGAAACTGAAAGTGTACTTCATCTTCCTCTTGCTCCACATTTATCATCAGCTGTCCTCCTATACAACTGGATAATGCAGAGGGGTAACAATCCTAAACATATTGCCACAAAACATGTATAAAGGTTGCTATACAGCGACAAAATCCTACATTGAAAATCTTAGGTCATCATTTCAATTAGCTTGGAACTTTTGCCTTCCACAATATTGTTAACAATAACACAATACCCTGGAAAATATCTGAGATATCATGTACTGGGGCACCACAGTGACTAAGAGTTCTATCCATTTAGGTCAGAGTTGAAGATTAATTCTTCTCATCTTTTGAGAGCAAACATTTGTCCAGTTTTGTGCTCAGAAACAATGAACCAGTTAGCCTTGTGACCTGCAACCTTCAGAATTATCCCAAGATGTCTCTTTGACGACTCTGGACCCCTAATGACTATTTGCTGTCTGAAAATCAGGATGTTTTAAGAATTCATAATCAAATTACTGTGTGCAAACACATACTCTGCTTCCAGGTCAAAACATAAATCATTCTAAACCTATATACAGACACTGACCTTACTTGCCGGTCTGAACTTGATCGATTCCAGTCCTATGTACAAACACTAACTACTTCCAGGTCAACAGATAAAACATTCCAAGTCTTTGGCCAAACAATTCCTCTCTTTCCAGGTCAGAATGTGAACATATCAGATGCCGGGTGTAAACACTGAATCTACGTCTAGGCCATAACATAATTCATTCTCATCCTGTTTCCAAACACTGATGCCAATTCCAGTTCAAAGTACCAACAATGTTCTCCTCCGTTACAGAAAATCCATCTCACGGGAATGGAAAAACATGGAAGAATTTAAACCAGCAGAAGTATGTACCTTTCATTCCTAATTTTGTTTAAAAACTGTAAATTGTGAAGAATCTGGTTTCATATGCATACATAGATTGACCTGTTTGAATTGCCTCTACTTTTTCAGGAAGCTTCATGTTCAACAGCAATGAATTTAAATAGGTAAGGGCAAAATCCCAGTGAGTCAACCATATCAAGGGTAAGAAAGGTCACCAGTTCTCATGCCTCATCACCCAGACTTAGGGGTCTATTAGGATGGCGGTCAGAAAATCTCTCCAACCGCCATGGTAGCGGGAAAACACCACCTGCTAGGACCGCGCATATCCGCCGGTCCAATTAGTATGCTCCGCAGTCGAAATCTGACTGCGGCGGTAGGATTGCGGCATTTAACATTGCGGTGGTTGATGTCCTGCATTTCCCTGCACTGCGTGGCAGGCACTGCACAGTGCCTGCCACCTGGTAATGGGAAATGGGTACCCCCCAGTGCACCCACTACCCCCCCAAACACATTGGGGGCCCGCATTGGGCCCCCGGAAACAGTCTCTGCCAGTCTTTCAATAGTGGAGCCATCTCTGCGGAAAGGCTGGCTACCGCCAGCATTGTAGCGGTACAGTTCCGCACGCCAGGTCAGCGGGTGGATTGCTACCGACGGTAAAGCGGCGGTCGGATTTCGTCTCCGCCGCGGTCACCACCGCAATCCTAATCAGACCGGAGGTTTTCTGGGTTGCGATCGCGGGCCGATGACCGCCGCAGACCCGGCGGTTGCCCGACCGCCATCCTAATAGACCCCTTAGGTGGGTTAGTCCAAACAGTGAAACAAATGAAGTAGACTAGTGGACTCCATTAATGTCAAACAATTATTAATTTGTGTTTCCTAGCAAGTATTGCATTACTGCAGACGACGCCTGAAACATCGCCTGCCACACTGTTGCCAATTCCTTGTAGATACTCGTAAGACATCAGTTTTCACTGCTCGTTGACTCTTTTCTTACAACAGAAACTGACTCAAAATATACTTGATCTTTATATTTAGGGCATTGTATTACCTGTTTTGATCCAACCTGTGTCTCAGTTTCATAACATAATTCCAGGGGAATGCACAGTTTTTCAGGATGAACACCATCACATTTTAAATCTATTATGTTGCCCTTCTTTTGTTAGTCATTTTTAGTGAGAAAATTAGGTAACTGTGAGAAAATTAGTAGTTTACAAATGTATGTCCAATTTCCCCATAATATTTTTCCAATAACTTTAATGATAATGTTGTCAACAAAACCAAAGTCGCACTTAAGTGAAACCATTATGAATTAATGCAGCCCTAATGGGAAGAACTAGTAAATTATTGCATATTTTAATCCCTAATGACGAGTGCTGGTCAATTATTGTGGTTCTGAATAGAAACACTGGTAAATTATTGCACCTATGATGAGAAGTGCCTGTTTATTAATAGCAGACCTGATGACAAGTTCTCGTATGATCTTTAAGCCCTGATAAGAATGCTAGGTAAATTATTGCAGGCATTATTGACATGTTGGCTAATTACTGAAGCCATGATGAGAAGGGGTGCTAAATTATTTCAGTGCTGGTTGGAAGGGCTGATAATTTAATGAGTAGTGCCAGTACAATATTGTATTTCTGTTGAAAAGCATTGTCTCACCCATGGGGCAGAATGCTGGTAAATTATACAGAGCCTCCTGAGAAGTACTGGCATAGTATTCCACTCCTGCTAAGAAGAGCCAAACAATTAGCACATCCCTGCTAAGCAGCCATGGTCAATTGTCACAGCTCTCACACGAAGCGCTTGGAAAATGTTTCAGTTTTGATGAAAAGACCCAGGTAAACTAATACAGATCTTAGCAAACCAACTATATATATCACCTCCTCGTCCATCTTCCCATCCCATTCCTTACGCATGAGCAGTTCGCCTGCTCCACACAAACTATTACATAGCTGAGGTCAGTGTAATTCCCCCCAATATGTCGCTGCCTACCCAGCATGCATAAAGGGGGAAGCGTGTCACTAGGACATCCTCTTCTTTTCCTTCTGCACTGCAGACATTTTGCCTAGCAAGTGCAGGTAATTTGATCATGGTTTTTGTTTACATGTTTTTGTTTCTAGTGTGACTAGCTTTAGAGGTCTCTTTTTCGGGGGCCTGCCCACCCTGCAGAGCAGGCGTTGGTCTGTGTTTCTGGGCTGAGCATCCTCTGTTCTTGTCCCCCGCAGGTGGGGGATTTAGTTTGCCTTATGGTGCCACCGTAGATGGGGGTTTGTGGTTCCTTTCCTGACAGTGCTCCTGGTTTGGTAGGCGTCTTTTGCTCCATATGAGTGGCTTCCCTCTTTGCCTGATCTTTGGCTCTGTTGTGCCCTTCGCCCTGCTATAGGGGGCCGAGCTTGCTCGGTGGAGTCCTCTGTGAGCACGCAACTTTTTGCACAATGCTTCTGCCTAATCACTCCCGTCCACATAGACCAGCGAGTGGGGTTGGCGCCCATGCGTTCATGCACAGTGTTGTTTTGCTGCTATTGTGTCCTTAGCACATGTTGTTCTGCATTAGCGAGCATGGCCTGAGGACTCCAGGTTTTGCACATTGGTGTCCCTCGTCCTATGCACTTGGCGTTAGTGGGTGGGAATTGGGAGACTCCACATACAGTTTGCCCTGCTGTCTTCGGCATTTTGGTTGTTTCCCTCTCGCTAGGACTCGCAAAGCAAGGACAAGCAGGCTGGGTTTGCTGCGGCCCGATGTCTTTCCTTTCCTTGAATGTTTTCTGATGTTACATTCATTTGGCTCCGCATCCCGTCTGACCTCTCCAGTTGCCATTATATGGTATAGCACAGGAGGTAGCCTTTGCTACCTTGTGCTTTTGGCATACAGGTCACTTGGAGACATATGGGTGTTGGTTTTGGGCTGTTGCTACGATGGTGCCATCAAAGGCTGGCTGTGGTGGTTCTGTGAACTGATGCATCCACTCCAGTGACCAGCCTTTCACCTCATGGCCACAGATTAAATTATCAGCAAGCCCACATAACATTTCATCCTTCCGGGGTTTGATATCCGAGTTCCTTTGTGCTATGTCACTATAAACACTTATCAATCAGTGCCCCCATGCCCCGAGGGGTGAATGTGCACTTTGATCGGGCCATGATTAAGGTTGCAGAGGTGGCGACTTTTTGGGCCCAAGCATACACCACTTTTGCCTAATGGGGGTTATGAGGTGGTAGGTCGGAGGGTCACTTATGTTCTGGGCTCTGCTCTGGCAGACTAAATGAGGCGTTTTCATGGCCTCTGGTCTCCCCTCATCTTGCTCATCAGCCCCTTTTTGCCTGACTGTTTGTTTCTCTTTCTTTTGCTTTGTGGGGCAAGTGTGTGGGGACTATCCCCACTGGTAGTCCTCCCTTATCCCCTCTTCATCTGCTGCAGCTAATTTTGATTGTTTTGTTGCTTCATTTCAGCAGAATTGTGCCTGAGTGTGTACCCTTCCATTCTGCTATTCGGGCCGAGTATGGTGGCTTGATGGACTTATGCAACTCCTCTAGGGGCCTGTATTTGGCCTCAGGGTCACAGGTTCCTATCCCGGCGGGTCCCCTCAGCCTTTCATTCTTCTCTGGTCAATATTTTGAGTCCCATTCAGTTGGGTTGCAATACACTTCTGTTATATCGTGCCACAGTACCCTTCTGAGTGTATGTGTGCTGTGCACTTACACATGTTATGTTGTACGGGTGCTGTTGCATGTATGGCAGGTGGTGGACAAATCCTTTTCCCCTTGATTTCTTTAACTGTGTTCTCCTGTGGATGTCTTTGCAGTTATTTTTCCATCGGTGGCATCTTCGACTTTTGGTCAACTTGCTAGCCAGGTTTGGCATGACATGCAGTGGTGGCTGTACCCATATGTCCTCTCCAAGGGTCCTCAGTTGGGTCTACCCCTCCTGTGAGGGGTTTGGTACAGAGGAAAGTCTCTCCTTTTTCCATCTGTTAGGCATTGGCTCCAGTTCGAGCTTTTGTTTCCTCCCATCTGTCTGGGGTCTAGAGATGTGTATTCAGAAGGACACCCAGTTGACATGGCTCCTATGTGTGTCAGCAAGGGGGGATGTTGGTTCCCTTCCTTTTTGTTTATTCCCAGAAACAGAGCATGGGCCTGCGGTTCAGCGCAGTCTCCAAGGACACTGTTCTCGTGGCTTCTGAGGGGTGTTTCCTCGCATCCTTCGTCCTGATGGATGCCTGCCTGCGTATTCTTATCCATCTGACTGGTCTGCTGTTTCTTCATTTGTCTGTGGGCTCATGTTCCTGCCTTTTCCAGGTGCTTCTTTTTCAGCTTTTCATCAATGCCATTGGTTTTTCCATCCCTCTTGGCACCAATGGCTCTGATGTTTATAATGGCTCTCTTCCGTCTGTTCCACTGTGTATCCTGGGTTCTTTCCCAACCTTGAGTGTCTGCCCGTCTATGACTGCTGAGAGATGGCCTCCGCATTGCCTGTGTTCTCTGGGGCCTATATCCATTTGTTCCCTGGTTTCCGGCTTCTCATGAATCAGTGGCTTTCATTTCTGGCCCCCCGGAGGTTGAGGGTTTCTCTGGTGGTGGCTGTTGCCTCTCGCTACCTCAGGATCTCATTCTTTCTCCCTCAGTAGTATTGCAGACAAATACTTGCATCTGGGGGAGAGGCACTGCTGGTGTGTTCCTGGGCCTTGGACTGATGATCCCTTTCTGGATCTCCGGTCTTCGTACTGGTGGATTTTGGTGGCTTTGTGGCAGACACTATCGCTGTTAACCTCCTCTCCTTCTGCCACGTGCTATCTGTGTTCAGACAGTCTGCCATGTCCTTTGTGACTCTGTTGATCAGTAGGGGGGATGTGGGGGTCTCTGTTTTTCTCTTTTCTCTAGGGGATTGGGCTTCATGTGGGCCTTGAGGAGACTCCTCTCTCTCTCCTTGCCAGTCTCCCTCTTTGGTGTGGTGAAGTAGCCTGCGGTTTCTTTTGGACTGGGTGTGCCCCATCTCTTTCAGCCATTTAGCTCCTTGTTCGACCTTCCCTGGTTGGGTCTGTTTGCCTCGGCAGAATTGGCTCCTCTCCCTCTGTTTGTGGCCTGATTCACTCATGGTTAGACCTGGGCGTTTGATGCTTTCTTCTTCCCATGGTTCTTGCTTTCCTGGGCCCTCAGACATTAGGGTTGTTCTGGCGGTGTTCTTCTGATTGTTCCGTACTGGTCTCAGACCTTAGTTTCCCCTTCTTAATGCTTTGACTGCTTGTCTGGTTTTGTGGGTTCCTGTACACCCATCTCTGCTGCTTGCTTATATTCAGCCCATCCTCTCTCCTGCACCTCCTGCTGGGCGCTTAGGTGTTGTGAGATTGTCCCTGTTGGCTTGGGGTTGTTTGCTTGTAGTGACCCAGGTCATCCGGTTCTCTCACAGACCTTCACCCTGGCGTCTTGCATTCATCATTAGTGGTGCTTTGGCTCTTGGTGTAGGGAGACAGGTGTATCTCCTGTTTCCTGTGATTTGGTCAGGGTGTCAGGTTTCTTTAGGGGAATGGTTTTCTGTTGGGTCTGCCGATCTCTCCTCTCCATGCCCAGTGGGTCTCCATCCTGGCCTTCAAGGCCTCTGAATGTCTTCTTTCCCTCCATTGAAGTCTTGCTTTTTGCTGAGTTTTCTGCTTCTGAGTTCTGTCCCCTGCTCTACGGTCCCCACCCAGGGTTTTACATTGGTGCTTCTGGCGTTGCCTGGTCCTACTTTGCACCCCTGGTTTCCGTTGGTCTTGTGGGTTTTGTCCTTCCGAGGTTTTTTCTTCCCACATCTGCTCCAGAGGTTGTGATTCTCCATTCTCTGGATGTGTTGTAGGCCTTTTGCATCTGCCTGGATTTCCGGTACATTTGGGCAGTAGTTTCCGTATGTGTAGCCTGTGGTCTGTCTGGGTGGGGTCTTGTGCCTTCTTTTTCACCTCTGACTCAATAGGTGTTCTTTTCCTCATCTGTGGCATTGTTTCATGGTGTGTCACTGCATGTTAATTGTACTGCTCCTTCGGGGGGCTTATCCCCACACTTTTGGTTCCCACTACTGTCGCTGGTTGGGAATGGCTGTGTCCACGAGTTTTGAAGCTTATGTTTTGCAGGCTGTACATGATCTTGGGTTTGTGCTGCTTTTTGCATTGCTTTTCATGCATGATGTGTCATCCTTAGTTTCTTTGTGGTTCAATCACCATACCCTGGGTATGGGCTCTTGCGTAAAGAATGGGACAGGAAGACGGATGAGGAGATAATGCCCGGTTACTCACCGGTAATCTTCATTGTTCCGAGTCCTGTTTTTCCCATTCCGTTCCTGAGCCTGTCCCTCCCTCCCTGGTTTTGTGGAGCAGCTAACTGCTCATGCATAAGGAATGGAACAGGAAGATTATTGGTGAGTTACAGGGCATTATTGCAGTCCTCATTAATTGTGAAAGCACATGTTTTCCTCATAAATTATTGTAGACGTTATTATGAATATATTAGTAAATTATTGTGGTTTTGGTGAGAGGGGCTGGTAAATTAAAGCAGCCCTTGTAAAGAGCGCCAGTAAATAAGTACAACCCTTCTGAGAAGATCTACCATATCAGTGCACCTGTGGGGCAAATATTGCACCTGTGGTGCAAATTTCCCATAGATTATTGCATGCCTGGTGAGAAATGCTGGTAAATTATTGTAGTTCTCCTGAGTTACACTAATAAGCTATGGAAGCCCTGACAAGAAGCACTGGTAATTATTGAACTTTTTGTGAGAAAGGATGGTAAATTAATCCAGCCCTTTACAGCAGCCTTATGAGAAGCTTTTGTTTATCTTTGCAGCACTGGTAAGAATCACTAGCAAATTATTGCAGACCTGTTCAGGGTAATGTTAAAGTATTGCAAGCCTAGTAAAGTGTATTGTTACACTGTTGCAGATCTGGTTAGGTCAAATGTTAAAATATTGTTAAATTATTGCAGTTCTGGTAAGCAGTGCTAAATTTGAGCCTGTTATAGGATAGGATAATACTATATTGTGTTTGATTAATTAAAACCATTACAAAATACACATTGGTGGAAATATGTTTCTAAAAACTGAAGGATCTCTGGTATAAAAGAAACTCTTATTCGCGGTGTACTGGAGACAGTCCAATATCTGTCCTTACGGGGCGCAGTTATGAAAGGTTAAAGCCCTGTATAGTTTTTGCAATTACTCAGGGGGGCGCTGATCCTTGCTTAGATGCTGCTAATAACAGGAAGTTTACTCATTTCCCATTTAGCTGCGGGTCTTTGGAATCGAAGCAAGCAATCACAGCCTGTCTCCGAGGTCGAATACCACGTTTGTTGAATTGTGCTTTTAGTAGGCCTTTCGTTTCTTCATTTAATTTGGTGCAAGAGCATATTAGATGTTCTATATCCTCAGTTCTGTTCCCACATAGCCTGCATGAGTTCCCATGGTTTTCTCTCTGCCAGGATGGTAGGTGCGGAATGGCTGGCAGGATTTCTAACCTATACTTTAAAAATTGCTCTTTGATCTTCCTTGAATACCCTAATTTAAAATATGCCTGTGGCCCGAGTAGTTTCTAACTACTTAAAGCCATCCATGTATGGCTCCTACGGGCAAGGGAAGCTTTGTCTTCAACAAGAGAGAGCTTCATGATGACCTTATTTACTACATACTTGAAGTACGAGTGGGTAGTTTGGGTTTCCCAGAGGTCGACTAATCTGGTAATGGCCAGTGACTCCTCCAGGTAATTTTGGGCCAGCTAGGTGGTTGTGCTGGACAGTTCTTGCCAGAGCTGATGATTCAATGTATTCATGGGAGACTTCTTAATTTTATGCCAACACCTTGCCTCGAGTCGAATCTGTGCAGGCGAAATGGAGGTTTAACATGACTCTATATGCTTTGGCCAGGGTGGTATACAGCAATTTTGCGTCCCTGCCACTAAGGGCTTCGCTGCCGTATGTGATCGAAGGTGGGATTTTTGCTTGCGCTACCTGAAGCAGAGGGGATAATATTGGAACAGTGAGTTTTGTTTTAAGTTGCCTTAATGTTGTCGCTATCGCCGTTCCTTTCCTCTTGATAGCCTCAAATTGGTTGGTGAATTGGCCAGCTTTTTTGATAATTACCCCTAGATATTTGTGCTCAGGGGTGTTTGCAATTGCAGTTTTTTCTAATGACCAGGAGTGAGACCATTGTTTGCCGTTTATTGTCAGGGTTTTTGTTTTATTAATATTTACTTCTAGGTGGTTTTCAACTGCATATTTGTGCATCTTATTGAGTAGCCGTTGTAGACCAACTTGAGTATGGCTTGCCAGGACAACATCATCTGCTTATGACATACCGGGGATGGCTTTGCCACCAAGTCGGGGGGCATGAGCGTTGCAGGTGCTGAGGGCTGATATTATGTCTGCTGTATAAAGATTAAACAGAGTTGGTGCAAGCATGCATCCCTGTTTGAGTCCTTTGGTAGTAGGTAAGCGCCTCGAAAGATGAGAACCATTACCTAGTTTGACCTGTATCCATGTGTTGGTGTGTGGATGTATCAGGAGTTTTAAAAGAGATGGGGGGATTCCCCAGAGTGCCAGTTTCTTCCACAGTATTGCTCGATTGACATTGTCAAATGCTGCCTTAAAATCGATAAAACAGATGTGAAGTGTTTGTTTAGATGTTTTTGCCTTGTCGATAAGTAGTGACATAGTTAGTATGTTAGTTGTTGTACCAGTATGTTTGCAAAACCATGTTTGGTAAGTGGAGATTATTTCTTTCTCTTTTGCCCAGTCCTGTAGCTCTGCGAGTAGGATGCCTGCTAAGTATTTTGCCTCTACATCTAAAAGTGCATTCAGGCAATAGTTTTTTGGAGAAGTTTTATCGCCGGCCTTATAAATCGGTGAAATAATGGAGCCCTCCCACGATGCAGGTAGGAGCCATGACTGCCTGACAGTACAGAAGAGGGGGGCTAGTGTTTATGACCAATATTCTGGGTCTTGTTTGAAAAGGGCTGGTGGGATCCCATTTGGCCCTGGTGCTCCTTCTTGCCTCCCTTTTGAAATGTGCTTCCTAATCAAAACAGCATCTGTTCCATTGTACTCTTCCTATGTATTTGTCTCGGTTTGAGTGGAAGGAGCTAATTGATAGTCCGGAAGTGCTTGTGATCCAGGTGTGTGTTGATTGAAGTGAGATTCGAAAAAAGATGTCCATGAGTTCTCTGTAATGTGTGATGTTATACCTCTGTGTGCCGGTTTTATATTTTGTTTATAGTGGCCCAGAAACGCCTGCTATTGGTTCCTTTGGAGTCATGGTAGAGTTTTGCCCAGAAATTGTTTTCATTGGACCTGTTGATGTCCCACTTGAGTTTTTTCAATTTGGCCTTTCTGTTACGAAGTTGTTGGTTTAGATTCTCATCCCCTGGGCAAAGCTTCAGTTATCTTAAAAGTTTGTATACAGATTTTTTGAGAAGTGTCAAGTCGGTCCTCTGTGTGCGCGTGGCTCTCCCTGCGACCAGTGGATCAATGGGAACGCAGTATCTGACTACGGTTGAGAATGAGTTTGCAAACAAAGCCGTGAAATGTTCCCATATACCAGTAGGGTTTTCAGTAGGGTAATTAAGCTTGTTTAACTGTGATTTCGCTGCCAGGAGCACCTCCCTGGTATTTGCTAAGGACTACTTGATTCTTTTAAGATTTAAGTATGGCACGCGTGCCTACCAACTGGATTCAGTGTCGATTTATATGGGAGAGCTTGAATTGAGACTTCCTGGGGCCGGTGGTCACTATCCCCTTTGTCTCCTATGCAGAAGCCTCTTATGTGTCGGAAAACTGAGAGAGAAACTATAGTCTAGTCTATGGTAGAGTTTGCAAATTCTATTTAAAATGAGGCAGCCGGGGGAGAGTCGTCAGAAAATGTTCTGTTTAATGCCCTTAGGCCGATATGCTCCAGGTCTTTTAACAGCTCTAGGCTACTCTTAGATGGTCTTCCGTGGCTGCTTTTGGTTTGAGCAGGTATGTTCCATTAGAAGGACTGGACCTGTATATCGTCATTTGTTGATGTGCCTAAGATTTGTTGGTTTAAGTCACCAGACAGAATAAGCTTAGGAGTGCCTTGCAAACTCATTGACTGAAGCAAGTGTTCGATTAAGATTTTTGACTCTTGTTTTTTACGTTTCGGGTTGATGTATGTGTTGATCAATAGCACCTCCTCCTTAGAGCCGCTAAGGTTTAGCTGGATCTTAACAGTGTTTACAGATGATACAGAGGAACGAGATTCCTGGGCGCTATTCATTTTTATTTCAATGTAGGTGGCTAGTCCCCCTGATAGGTGGCCATATTTGGATTTCCTCAGTGCTAGGGTGTGGAAGCAGATGTACCCCTCTAGTTGGAAAGAGTTCACTAACCATGTTTCCTGCAGGAGGACAATGTCAAAGGTTTTTAGACAAACAAGAAATGCAACATCTGCTACTTTACTATTCAACCCATTAATGTTCCATGAGCATAGCTTCAAATTTGTTTTATCGTAGTCTTCCCAGTTATTATATGGATTGGTTAGTCATTGTGATGGTCTGGCTGTGTTGTTGGTTCTAAGCATCAGGGGATGTTCAGACATGGTAGGTTGGTGGTAGTCAATGCCTGTTTGTATACTCAGCCCCTGCTCCCTTAGGGGTGACCGTCCTCGAGCTTCCCTAAGCACCGAGGATACTTTTTTGTTTTGTTGCTGGTCCTTCCTTCTCGATAACTGGTGAGTAGTGAGAGCGGAAATCCTATGTTGTAATGCGCAGAGGTTCGTATACTCCATGCTTTAAAAGTTTCCCATTCTTCCAAGGTTTGTTTGCAATTTGGATAGAGCCCCAAGTGGCTTTGGTGGATTCCCTGCCCAGAGCCTTGTCTGGCTTTATGAATTCTATCGATAGAAGATCGGTTGTATTGATGCCTCTTAATGTTGGTATTGCTCCTAATAATTGAAGAATGTTCCCTCTGTTCAGGGTGTCACAAAGCCCTTTCGAGTCATACTCTGGAGTGAAAAGTGTGATGGTGGAGTTTGTTGAATGGTTGACTGGAGGTGCTCTAAGTTAATTTTCTCCCTGGTGGGTTTCCCCAAAAATACAAAGGGTCTGATGGGTTAACCCACTACAGTTATTCGGTTTTGGGGTTTCTCTGCACCGTGGACCTAGGGAGGCTTCTGTGCCATGGTCTGTGCTTTTATTTTAATTTTGCAGTATAGGGAGGCCCAGGTGCCCGGTTGTCGTTGTTATTGAACTGTGCAATGCTCCCTGTGCCTCCTTATGGGCTTTATTATTGTTGGTGTTTTCTCGTTTTGCTGCTCCACTGGAGTTGGGACATAGGTAATACTGTGGGCTGAGAGCTCATTTTCCGTGATAGTTGTGTTATGATGGTGGCTCTGTAGTTTCTGTTAATGACTGCGCCTGATTTGGTCCCTGCGTATGAGGGGTCCCCCTATCTTCAGTTATCAATAAGAGTCAACTGTTGTTACTGTTGTCTTGATTCTGTCCGATTGCAACTTTTCTGGTGCCTGGGGTGCCAGTTGGCTAGCCTACTAACGCTGAATCCACCTCGAGCGGAGCTGTTGCCACTTGTGCCACTTTGTTGGCTGCCGTGGACAAAGTTTCCTTTGGCTGATTAATTCTTTCATGAGCTGTTGAATCTTGTGCTGTAGTGTCATGTGTGGTTATCTTTTGCTGTTGTATTTTTGTGACAAAGAGGGGATATACTTTTGTGTGACTCAGGAATGTTGTTTTATTGCGTCCTTTTCTCCGAAGTTGGCGACGTTGCTTGGCGTTTTGAGCTGTGGTTTGTTCCTTTTGTGGCAGATACGTCCCAGAGGCTGTACTGCCCCCTGAGCAGCTCAAATTGGTTTGAGATAGTAGTGTTTTTGACTACAGGATCCTTTTTGAATAGACCCTTGGGCACTCCTTTGTCTAGATTTGCTGTGGCTTTTTCATGATTTATGCCCTTTGTCAAGCCCTCTATGAGTGTTGATACAATTGAGGGAAGTAATGACAGTTTGTCAATGATGGGACTGCAGCTGCAGTTCAGCTTGACCTCCTGCTGGGCCCTGTTGATTATTTTGTTTATTTGCCCCAGTTTTTCGTCTATTCCCCCTACAAAGAGAGCCAGGGTGTCAAGTAGTGACAATTGCAGGTCCATTTTGTTGGACTGATAGTGTAGCACATCAACAGTTCGTTGCATAGTGTTTAGAAGAGTATCCCATGCGTTCTGTGCTTGGTTTTCGGTTTGGCTTGTTGAGTCCAAGGTGAGGCTTAAGGGGATATGACATGGAATCGGTGTGTTTTTTTTTTATTTATGATCCCTGCCTTGTTCGATGCCGATTCTGGCCGTGGGTAATTACGTTTTTCTGGAGTGTCCAAGGTGTAGGAGGCGACTAGATCGGCCCACTCCTGGGATCCTAGGTAAGAGAGGGCATTGTACCCACCACCCCTGGATTCCAGTGACGCTACGGAGGTCGCTTTTGGGGTCTCTGCCATAACCCCCATTGTGGTTTCTGAGAGGGCCTTCGCAACCTTGATGGCTTGTGACTGTAAGGGCAGATCTTGAGAGGGCTTTTGGAGGTATTGTGCAAGTGGTTGATTCTGTTGGGGCTCACTTTTGGAATTATGCCCTGAACCTGACCCATCACTATCTGATCCCGCTGTTGATTGCACTAGTTGTGAAACTTAAATTTCATTTGTACTTGTCTGGGTCGTTTGTTGTGGTTCCCAGAATGATGGAGACTTGGGGAGCTGCCTCCTTCTCACTTTTGTTTGTTTGGGAATGGGCCGGGGTGGGGGGGGGAAGGGGCTAACCCGTGGGTCGGTTGCCTAGAAAGCAAGTAGGGGGAGACATGGGTGGCAAGGGGTGGGGAGCTGGCTCGCTCCTCTACTTTCATTTCCACTTCCTCCACTGCTATTTGTGAATCAATTTTGTTAAGTTAAAAAAAAATCCGGTGTTTTTGGGACAACCGCTGGTTGGTCCCGGGAGTTTCCGCACTAGCTTTTACCATAGCGGGTTCATTAGTCGATTGTAGAGGGAGAAGCGGATCTTGTGAGCCTTGAATGTTGCCACTGGAAGAGAATATATTTTAGGAAATTGAATTTTGAATAGATTTTTGGTTGAAAACGTATGATGGAGGCCACCCCCCAGGTGATCTCCTGTCTACGGGTGGTCCGGGTAGCTGCTGGGCTAGGCCAGTGCCAGAGGGACCCACTGCAACCTCAGAAAGCGCTACCAGGTCTTTATTGCTTGACCTTATGTTCCCGTTGCGTTTGATTTTGTGCGTTGGCGCCAAAGGCTGGCCCCTTTGCCTTCTGGACCTCATGCTGGGGAACGTTCCGAAAGCCCCATCCCGGTCTTCACTTATAGCCAGTGCAGGTACTGATGTGCTGGAATAGACTGACAGCTTCTCCACTCAAGGCCCTGCTTCCCAGTTACTTTCCACCTGTTTTTTGCCTGCCTTAACCTGACTTGCCATCCTGCGCTGGGCTAGGTGGTCTCTGGAGGTCTCTAGAGATCTCTCTTCGGTAGGGGAAGTTGGTAGTTGGGGTTCTGGTAATTCCCCCACGCTGGCCTGCCGGTCTCCTGCACTGCTCCCCCTGCCACCTGTCACCAGAAAAATTGAGCCCCTCCTGTGCCTGCCTGGTCCTGCTACCCTCTTGCTGCCTTCTGTTGCCTTATAGCTCCTGCGCAGCCTGCCGTATGAATCGCACGCTGCACGCTTCTCACCCAACTCCACGCTCCGTGTTCCTCACTCTTCAGTCTTCACGCCTTACCCCGCAAGCCGCACCCATTCTGGAGATAACGGGCCGCTTCCACAGAAAAGGGGGTGGGGGGCGGGGCTCGATCAAGTGGCTGCCGATATGAACTAATCAGCAGCTTGGCCCGTTCTTTAGCGCGTATGTTTACAGGTTTGTGGAGTAGGTGCTGCGCGGATCTCTCCAGTAGTGAAGAGTCTAGCTGCGGCTCGATATTCAGCTCAAAGCTAAGTAGGGCTCAGTAGACCGGTGGAATGGGGGGGGGGGGAGGGGGTAGGAGAGCAGACAGGCAGGAGCACGGCACTCTGGTGAGCCACAAGTCGCACCCACTTCCGCGGACTCACCGGGCTCACACCCAGCGGCCGCTGCTAATGGCGGGTGCGCTCTCTGCACACACTTGCCACCGCATACCCCTGCAACCGCTACCACCGTGTCCTGCCGCAGTTCTCAGGTGCCCCTGGTGCTTCAGGTGTTGCCACCACTGTTGGCCTTCAGGAGAGGTGTTCGGCTGCTATTCTCTGCTGGATTATCTGGGTTACAGCCCTCTGCTGCGGCTCACACTGCTTTCCTGACGTCTGAAGTACCTTGAGGCAGAACTCTAGCAATCAGTGTACAACTGACCCGGTAGGATCCTAGTTTGATCCACCAGCCTGCGTAACTCCAGCTTGGGCTGGGTGGAAGATGGAAGGAAATGCAGCTGGGCAGGGTTTGCAAGTGAGAGCTTGTCGCGCCCTGATGCCGTCCCTATCGTGGAGGCTCCGGGGCTCTGGGGCTCAGCGTTGCGCCCCCCTGGAGTGGCCCCCACCAACAACGCTGCCAAAGCTCACCACTTGCCGCTTGCTGCCCCGCTGCCCTACTTCGCGGCACTTCACGGTTCCGTGGCTCCCGCGGCTCCCGCGGCTTCCCAGCAGCAGCAACAGTGGCTTGCTCTGGTGCTCCGCCGTACTTCACAGCTCTTGCGGCTCTTGAGGGTCCTGTGGCTCCCGCGGCTCACACAGCTTCCGGGCAGCAGCGGGTGCTCAGCATGTCAGAGGGAGCCGCGGTTTCTTCCTGGTTACGCTCGATTGAAACCCATGGGAAAGTAGGATATGGGGACATCTGTTATGATTCACTCTAAACAACTTGAGTCTGTGGTTTCCGGTGCTTGGTACCAGCACTTAATTGTCAACACAGGCGCTTGTGACAGTCTGCCACAAAGACGGCGCGGTCTGACTAAATTTGGGATTACCACAACAGTAGTTAATTATTAATTCAATATACATTAGAAATTATTATTACCTCCTACCCGCCCCATTCTTATAGCTTTCTGGGCCTGAAATTGTTCAAATTGTCACACTTGTAGGAGTGTGATGGTTAGTAGTTGTGATGTTACCATCACTGCC
This sequence comes from Triturus cristatus, assembly GCF_964204655.1. Classification (NCBI taxonomy): domain Eukaryota; kingdom Metazoa; phylum Chordata; class Amphibia; order Caudata; family Salamandridae; genus Triturus; species Triturus cristatus. Next base: position 343,634,276 of record NC_140586.1, read on the forward strand.
AGCATGGCAGGGGCAATGTGTGGTGCAAGTTACAGTCGCCTCCTGACGAGAGCCCCGGTACTTATAGTTTTTACAAATTAAGCACTGTTTGTAAGGATGAATATTAATTATTGCAGGCCTGGTAAGGAGTACTGTTAAATTATTACAGGCATGGTAAGAAGGAGTACTGTTAAAATATAGCTGGCCTGGTAAACAGTATAGGTAACGTCTTCCAGCCCAGTAAGGCGTATTATAACTGCAGGCCTGGTAAGTAGTATCATTATATTATTGCAGTCCTGGTTTAAGACTTTTTGCGAAATTATTGCAGCTTTCAAGAGTAACAATCAGTAAATGTTTGCGACCATGATTAGAAATGCTAGAGCGGTGTAAAGTTACAGAAAAATGTACATAAAAGACATAAAGCAGTTCTCGAGCTTGAATATGATGTTGGAGACTTTAGAAACTGCGGAAGCGCAGCGGTGCATCAGGGCGTTCACATTTCTTTTTCTAAAGGACATTTGAGTCTAGGAAACGAAATAAAAACGTGGCTAGTGAATTAAAATGTTTATTTTTTTTAAATTGAAAGTTCATAGTTAATTGCACACAAGCAACGTAGATTTCTCCTTTGGAATATTAAATTACTTCCTGGGTAAATCCCTGATCAAAGAAAGACTCTGAGGGCCTCAATTATAGCAATTGGCTTTGGGCCGTGCCACAAGTCTTCTTAGTGCCCTGCCCTACACATATGTGAAAGAGCAGAAATGCACGGTATTTATGGAATACTGTGCATTCCTGTCCTTTCCCACTGCGATTGCGAACAATTTGATACCTAGCGCCAACGTAAGAACCCTTGCACCTCTGTTGCAGGAAGGATTATTTTGTGGACACCTTTCCTGCACAAAAACAATCCAGAGAGGCGTTTTCCTCTTTCAATGTGCGCTGCAAAATGCAGCACACATGGAATGAAGACAAAATTAGAAGAAATAAAAAATGTTCTCCTCATTACGCCTGCCCCAGGTTTACATCACTTTGTAAATAGGAGGCAGCGCCAAAATCCATGCGTGCTACTTGGAAAAAAAACACTGCAATGCCCATGGAAAGCCTCCTTAATGCAGAGTAAGCAAGGCATTGACTTGTGCTGCTTTGTCTTACTCTTGTTTATGAGGCTATACAAGGCCAGGCAAAGCCACGCAGAGTGGATGTCCATCACCTCATAGATATGATTCAGAAGCTTGCTCCGCCGGACCATCCACAAAAGTGGAGCAATGGCTGTGCAGGCCGCTTGTAATTGAGGCCTGCAATGTTAGGTGTGGAGTGGATGATAGAAGAGTCTAGAAAGAATGATGGTAATCGAGGGTTCCAGAGGTCTCTGATAAACAACCTCAGAAAATTACAGTTAAACAAATGGGATATTCTTATGAGGGGAGCAAGGAACAATGCTTATATGCCTAGAAGGAGGGTTTACCAATTTAGAAATAAAATATCATAGATGATGGGAAGTTTAGGGGAAGAATTGAAATTACATTAGTGGTGTGGTCTAGTGAAACACCCAATGTTTGTAGCTGTAGGGATAAAGGTTGTTGCTAAGATGGTCTTTCTTTTATGCTATGGAGTTTTGGTGCCTGGAAACATGACTCAGATTTCGTATTGTAAAGGAGAACATAAATTTCAAATTTTGACTAGTTTGAATGAGCAAACCATATTTACTCACATTTCCTTGCGTTGCCCAATATAGTCAGTGTGACCATTATATAGAGTCGTTGAAATCTGTTTGTTCATTTTTAATATTTTGGTAGTAAGGCACCTATGAGCACACTGCTAGGCCACACTAGCTGAAATTAGAACATAGATATTTAAAGGGGGGGGACGGGGGACAGGCTGCTTGCTTCAGACTGGAGGCAGCAAGGGAAGACTTCACTCACAGGCATGAGGGAATTAATTGCCTGTCAAGTCCTTGATCCGGCGTGTGAGCTTCTTGCAGTAGGTCTGGGTTCAACGCAAAATGCAGTAGATAAATATGATAGCACAAGTGATAGAAATAATAAGGAATATGTCTGGCATAAATTTAAGCATCTCATGTTTTAGCTGAGGAGTTTTTTTTAGACATTTGGTTTCTAGTTGACAGAGGTATGCGCCCTGTCCAAGCAGGAAGCACAGTCCTAGTCAGGGAAAGTCACAAACGAGCTAAATTAACCTGTGCTCGCCCTCTGGTAGCTTGGCAGTGAGCAGTTAGGCTTAATTTGAGAGGCAATGTGTAAAGTATTTGTGCAACACTTTAAACAGTAAAACAGTAAAATTGCCCCGCAAAAAGATTTCGCACTAATTTAGAACAATAGCTCTTGATCTAATAAATAAAACAAGACTAAAACAACAAAAATCCGATAAGTAGAAGTCAAGATAAGCATTTTCAAAGAATAAAAGTGAAAATAGCACTTAGAAGCAATAAGTGCCTATGGGCTTATCTGGTTTGACTGAACCGGGGCAAAGTCCAGAATTCAGCTGGACAGCAATTGGGTGCAGGCCGTATACAGGGACCACGCAATGCCTGTGGAACAAAAGTACCTTGATCGTTGTCGCAACAGTAAGATGCAGGAGGCTGCCAAGGGATGCGTCTGTCGATCCGGCAGTCAAGGTGATACATCAATATTCTCCTTGCAACAATGGTTCTGAAGATAAAGCACTGGTTCAGAGATGCGATGGTTCTGAAGCCGATGCGCCAGGTTTTTCCACACAGTTGAGGGGATTGCGCTCTCTACAGTGGCGACAATGTGGTTGTTCCGATGCTGAGGTTCCGATGGCGATGCACTGGTTGCAAGAGTGATGCACCGGTTCTGTTCCTGCAACAGCAGTGATTGCGCGATTCTGTTCTTGCAGCAGAAGATGAGTTGGTTACACTGAAGCAAGCATCTGGATCCTCTTCCAGCGGGCCAGGTACAGAGGCAGGGTGGAAGACTGTTATGTCCACGAGTCTTCATATAAGGAGGCTAGTCATCTAGCCCTTGAAGTCTCTCTGGGTTGCAGTGATGGTGGTCCGCTCTTTACCCAGGTGGAGAGAGCAGCACGCAGCAGGGCAACACAGAAAGGCTGCAAAGTCTTCCAGACTCTTCCAGATCAGCAGTCCAGCAAAGTTGTAGACCTTATGCTTAGCAGCTATTCTTCCTGGCAGAGTTGTTTCAGGTCCAGAAGGGTACTGAATTGGTAAGGATCCAGTATTTATGCCCAGTTGTGCCTTTGAAGTGGGGGAGACTTCAAATAAGGGTCATTGAGTTGTACAGAGGTCAATTCTTCCTGTCCTGCCTCCAGACTCACTACAGGAACGTAGGCAGCCCTTTGTGTCTGGAAAGGACCCAGCCTATTCAGGTGTAAGTGTGAGGAAGTGCCCAGCTCCTTCCTCCCATCCTCCCAGGAAGATACATGAAGTCACTCCCTGGCTCCCTTAGAGTGTGGATGTCTGGAGGGAATACACAAAGTCCAGCTGTCCTCAGCCAGTGTTCAGAGACAGGCAGCAGACACCAAATGCCTAGGAGCAGAAACAAAATTCTAACTTTCTAAAAGTGGTATTTTCAGAATAGTAACAACAAATCCAACTTTAACATTAAAGGGGATTTATCATTATCCTTCCATAGGTACTAAACATTAAATATACAACTTCTCTCAGTTAGGAATTACAGCTTACAAATTTAATAAGGAAACTCCAATGTTATCCTATGAGAGGGGTAGTCCTCTCACTAGTGAAATCTGAGTTCAGGAGTTTTTCACTACCAGGTTACGTAAAACCTAAATATTCATGTCCTACGTTTTAAATATACTGCAGCCTCCTCTTGGGCTGTCCAGGGTATGCCTTAGGGTTGACTTATATTTATTAAATGAGGTAGGTTTAGGCCTGGCAAGAGGTTTCACTTGCCAGGTCGACATGGCAGTTTCAAACTGCACACAGGCTCTGCAGTGGCAGGCCTGAGACATGGTTAAGGGCCTACTAAAGTGGGTGGCACAATCAGAACTGCAGACCCACTAGTAGCATTTAATTTATTGCCTCAGGGAACAGTGAGTGCACTTTACTAGGGACTGCTAAGTAAATTAAATATGCCAGTTAGGTATGAGTCAATGTTACTATTTTTAGACGAAACAGCACATGCACTTTAGCACTGGTGAGCATTGGTAAAATGCTCAGAGTCCTAAAGCCAAAAAAACGAGGCCATAAAAAGAGGGAGAGGAAGGCAAAATGTTTGGGGTGACCCTTAGGAGAGGGACATTTTCCAACAGACTTGTAATAGGTCAATAAAAGGCCTTAAAAGATGTGTTTGGCTTTCAACCTCTGCGGCAGACTGGGTGTCTGTACATCTATGATGCTCTTTTTATGTCGGAAGAGATATTTTGATTCAACTTTGACCAGTGTATATGTGCATTTGGAGAGGTCATGAACCTCTTCACAGGGAGTAGCCCTTTTCAACAGAGACTTTCAACTCTTTCATAAACGCTCATAATCTCCACCATATTGGAAGTACTTTCCACTCTGTGTGTGCACAAAATAATCATTATTTCTTTACTCTTACTTTTGCAGTCATAAACATATTATTTGTTTCCCTCTTTGAAATTAGGTCTTCAACACCAATAATACTGCAGTCATTTTCTCTTCCACTCTTTTGATTTGCTGACCATATTTGATCTTGCAAAGTTCGTATGTTAACTTGTAACTGTAAATTAGTAACTGTCCTCGTGCTGCTTGCATGAGGCAAAAACTGTTCTCATACACATAGTTCTGATACCTCTGGATCTGTATAAAACCGCAAGAATAAAAACGTGAATAAACACCTGTGCTCTAAAGTGTTTAGGCAAGGAGATATGTGAATGGAAACAGCTGAAATGTCATGTTGTTTTCAACTGTATTTAAAATCACCACCGATTTGTTTAGATGCATCAGTGCTCACGGAGGCCTTGAGGGAAGCTATAACCATATTAGGGTGTGACAAGGAATGTGATTTCTACGTGTTTAAGCGAGTAACTCTGACTTACTCTTGGATGTGTTTTATTCCTGAATTTCAGGGAATAAGCCAAATTTGTCAAGTGAAAATGATCCAATGTATTTAGGCATTTATATTTGTAATAAGCGCAAAGTTAAGGTGAACAGACAAACCCCCTCAGTTATGCAAAATCTAAGTATGTATCTTAAATACCCTAAGAAATACCTCAGCTTTTTAATTACTGCATTGTTGGAGGTTGCACATGGTTAAGCAGTGACTTACCCTAAGATGTTGCCAGGCACTTATACCTACAAGTGGCGTTACAGGGTTGCCAACATTTGCTTCTAAAGAAAGGCTCGGGGGCAGGAGTGTCCAAGCACCAGACGCTCTGGCAATATGGATGAAGACGGTGGTCAGAAGTAAGCCATCATCGCTTGAGGGGTATAGGTAGAGTTTGAGTGAGCGAAGGAGTGAGTGGGGGTAGAGGTGCTCACACATTGCACAATAATATAAGAATTGCACTGATCCGTTTTTGAATGTCGATTTACATCACAGTGGCTGGTAGCTGGAGCTTAGAAGACTGCAATCCCTCTTAATTCCCCCTTTTTCCACCCTAGTTCAAAGTGAAGTGTTCATCATCCTCTCAGAATAGTACTCTGTTACCTACCACGGCTGAAAACATGAACTCGAGTCCTATTGTTAGGCCTTCCTCTTTACCACCGGAACGCATGTAGGTCTCCTCTCTGCACAACCCCTGTTCTTCTGCCTGTGAAGAGACTGGCTGATTCAGAACTTTGGTCTCTAGGTCTTTTTCTTCTGCGAGAGATCAGTGGTGCAGGATGTGACTACCAAAGTTAAGGGAAAATCACAATTTATTTTTCCCCTTGAGCTACGTTATAGCCAATGCAGGTGAATGAAGAAATGCTGCCCGCCTTTTTCACTCATAGACATTTACAATTACAGTTAATGGAGGATGTCCATGTACTCCATTATTCTTCAGAAATCTATAATGTGCAACAAAGGTCAAGGGAGAATAAAGTTTACTGAGTGATAGAACTTGATAAAGTGCATTAAATGTCAATGGGGAATTCATAATCTTGTTTTCGTCTATAGAAGGAAATGTATGTGATCGATAACTGTGCACGAGAGATCGCTAGACAAGCAATACACCCTTTTAGACATCCAGGGGGAGATTTACCAAATCTCCACGCAGCGCAGTGCAGCGCAGCCCCCCGCGAGGCTGCCCTGCATTGCGCAGCAGGGAGGGAGCCGGAGAGCAGCATATTTTCAAAGATATGGATCTCTCCTTCCCTTTCCCTTGCGCCGGCGCTGATTACAGCTGCCGTAAGCCGCGCACCACCTTAGCGCCATAGCGCTAGGGTGTGAGTCTAGAATAGGTTTTGTACAGGAAGGTTACCTTTCCTGGACAAAATAGTACGCCTAGACACGAGGGAAAGCTTTTCCCACTTTGTACGCATGCTGCACAATGCAGCACGCATGCAAAGTCGGAAAAGGAAGGAGAAATGCTTTCATTGTGCCTAGTTTAAAAGGGCGCAGTTTTCTCACGCTAAACCCAATCTACTGTATTTAGTAAATTGGGTTTAGCGTGAGAAACCCTGGGTGGTTGCATGGGAACGCCCATGCACCCCCTTTGGCACGCACCCATGGCCAAAGTAATGTGAAGCAGTGCTATGCGCTGCTTCTTATTACTGTTACGTTATTTCCAGTGCTAAACAAGTTTAGCGCTGGAAAGTAAATTAGGAAGCAAAGATTTTGTGCCATTTTGCATCACTTTTGTGACGCAAACACCGCACAAAATCTTCAGTAAATCCCTCCCCCCAGTTTAATGTTCTAGAGCATAGAAGTGGCTCTGGTGCTAAAAGATAATATTTTCTAACTGGGAAAATCAAAAACAAATTTTAAGGTGTACACTGAAACAACAAATTAGAGACAGCCAAGCATTTCAGATAAAGCCACTTTCTGACTCAGATAACCAAGGTGTTGGATTGGTTTCCCCAAGTACTCTGTTAATTAGGGTTCGCTACCCGTTTCCCTAACATATTAAATTTTTTCTAGCTGTTGTCTTTTTAAAAAAAAAGCTTAGTTCCACCTTAGGGTGTGATTCACAACGTTTTCTTTCACAATTCAGTTTTCCTTACTACTAGGAACCCTGGAGTAAGTGAAGAGCAAAACAAGAATGTATCAAATCCTACTCATGCAAAGATTTTCTTTTAATCAGGCCCCCTGCATCTACTGCAGCTTTGCAATTCCATTATAAAAAGTAGATGCCTCTGGAGAGTTCCAGCATTGAGTTTCACATCTTAAACACTCAAAGACACTAGAATGATAGGATTGTAAACACACGATTGCTTATCACCTTTTTATCTGTAAATCCTAGCATTGATGAAGAGGCATCAAAGGTCAATTCCCCACCAGTCACACTGCAAATCTTCAAAAAGATCTCTTTTCATAAATCCTTTTGTGGTCAAATACTCAAATTATTACTGACAAACGATTCCCCATCTTTTTGGCAAGGAATACACCGACATTTCAATTTGAGCAGCATTATGTTCTGTCTAACCAGAATGTAGAATAGCAATAGAGATGGTAATATTGTTTTTCCTTCAAATTAAACCGAAGCACTAAATTAATGCATCCTTGTGCATGATGACTCCCAAGGTCATCTCAGACAGTTTCACCAACACAAATTTCCAGGTTATCTGCAATTTTACATTTGAGACTCAATTGGTATATCATATAACGTTTGTTTAGTGACATCATGTTTACATAAATCTGAGAGTTATGAGTGTCTTGGGAATTTTTCATTTTTCCCAATGCTAAAAATTAGCGTGGCCTTCTTATTTGCACTCATTCGAGAAACTTCCTCAGAATCTCACAGAGATTTCTTGTAACTCTTTGGAATTCCACAGAGTAAAACTCCATGAGTTCTACCCGCCCCTAACTATTTGTAGTAATTAAGTATGGGTTGTACATGCTTTGCTTAGTTTTTAATCTACCGAATTACGTAGCAGCTGAATAGTACCATGCGGCACAGTCTTGATTGTAACGAGTGTCTCTTTCTTTGACAGCACTACCCTTGCTGTCTTTTTAGCTCATTGTTGCAGGATAGCTTTCACCTCTACTTTGTTCCTTTCTCACTGATTTCCTTTCGCAGCACATCACCCCTATTTCTACTCTCTAGTTCACTGCATATTTGCTGATATAGAGGAGGATTTGGTTGCCGTTATCAAGGGCATTACATGGTTTCTCTTTGGTCAAGTCATTTCTGAGCAAAGTTAAACAGTGTTTATTGTCTCAATTCCTCAATGAAGATGCTTTGAAGAGTCCTGCGTGGACAAGGATGGGTCTGTTACTGATTATTAGTATGGGCAAAGTCCTCTGTTGGCTGGTTGTGGGTGGATGTTATTTCGAGGAAACCTGAAACAGGAAGGATTTTGGTTTTTCCTGAAAGGTGGAGAAGTGAGTGGACGGGTGGTATGGTTTGCATTCACTTCAGAGACTGTTCGCAAGGAAAGGACTTTAACTTTTGATTCTCTATCTTTTGGTTTGCTGAATTTAGAGCAGGGTCATGAGATGTTGATGTTTTGGATGGTGCTAGCTTTGCTACATTCAGTGAGCTGGGATTTCAGTCATTGAGGCAAGTCATCAGGAAGGGGAAGGCCCTTTCCTCAGTTGGGAACAGTAGGGCACCCTGATGCTCTAGAGCAAGTGTTAATATATTGGTGCACAAAAGGAAAGTTTGGCAGTGATCCCTTCAGTGGAGGTTGAGCACTTTGATGACTGTGCTGAATATGGATTATGAGAGAAACCTTCTTGGCTGTGGGTAAATGGTAGTGCACACATTGAGTTTCTTTATTCTATTATTATTTGTGGAGAGGTGTGGCTCACTGGTTAGAGGCGGCAGACCCATAAGCAGAGAATCGGCCAGGGACCAGGGTTCAATTCCCGACGCGGCAGGGTCGTGGACCAGGGTCAAAACGGACTCGATAATTCTCGCCTCGGTACCTACTCTAACCAGGAACACACTCGGCAACTCTGGGCATTAAGCTTGCCTCATCTCTACAACGGCCCCCCACAGACGCCGGGGATGCCTGGTTTCACCTTGGAGATACCCAGAAAGGGACCATCTCACAGGGATAGCCAGGACGGGTTCCCCAGCGGTCTACAGCGCCGGGACGCCCCGTTGCTGGGGCAGCTGTGCGCTTTACAAGTCTACAGCATTTACATTTACATTAAGAGCAGTTATCAGATGCCTATCATTTGTATACATTTAATGTTTTAAATGATTAGGTATTTAATTTGTCTGCTTGGTATTTACAGAAGATATTGAGTTTATGAACAGGTTCAGGGGACTTGATGGCATTAGTTAGTTATAGTTCTTTGGCACACTGGTGTATGGTGATGTTTTAATGGCAGTTGCCTCTCCTTGTGGATTTATTCATTGGTTGAACACAAGGGGTGGGGGTATTGAGTCTTGGGTGATTTCAAAACAGACTTCCTTATGATTTATTTTGTTTAAATCTGTTTATTGAAGTTTGTTTTACAAGTGGTATACATGGTTAGCACAGTTGGTATAACAATTGGCTCAGTATACATAGTAACAGTGGTACTGGGTACAATAGCATAATCTACCTTGTATTGCATTCATCCACCTTCAGATTCATCAAAACATTTGGAAATCGTATCGCTTACCCCATGTGAGCTATAAGATTTTGGGACAATTATGCGCTGCATCCAACATTTCGCAGCAATTAGGTCAGTCGTGTATCTAGCAAGAACAGGTTAACTGAGTAAAAAAGAAAAGTTAACATCAACAATAAAAACCTCAACATTTCCTTCACCCATCCCCACTCTTCAGACAGCAAAGCTGTTTAACACATATTAAATAGTGAATTGGTGTGTGCATAGATGCGCTGTAACCAGGTAGTAGCTTGGAACCATGTGTAGGGCATGTGGTGTACAACACATAAAGGCCAAGCGGCTGGCGTGGTGTTCAGTGCGCTGTGTCCTCAAGCTGATGCAGAGGTGAGTTTGTATCTGATGTTGGGGTAAACTGAACAGTAGTCTGTATATCTGCTAGAATAGCATCCCAGTCGGATGCTATAGGGTATTTGCGGAGTTAGAAATTACCTCTCTATGCTGGGCGATGCTCTTTGCTTGAGCCCAGGCCAGAAGGGACTGCATCCAAGCTGCGAGCACCGGGGATCCTGTGCCTTCTATCTACGAGTGATGAGGCGCTCAGCTGTTATTAGCCTTAGGTTGAAGAAGCGTGATACAACCTATTTTTCTCAGTCTTGCAAGAGAGACAAACAATCCACACCTCTCCGGTGTACAGCTCCAAACACCCAGTGCAGGCAAACAACGTTGTAGCTGCTGACATCCCCAGAGCATGTGTAAAAGGTCGGCGTCTACTAGAGAACAATGGGGGCAGGATGTCGTCTGGGCATGACGAGTAAGGGTAAAACTGAAGCATAAGGGCTTGCTGCACGTGTTAGGAGGAGTGCAGTGATAACAGTGGTGTGCTACCCCCAACAATAGAGATTTAGGTGAGGGTGCTCGTGTGCAGGGGTTAAAGATATGGAATGTAACTTGCAGACTATAGGCCGATGCCACTGTTGTGGTGAACCCAACCTGTAAGCCCGACATCCACTTAGCCACCCATTGGAGTTGGAATGCAAGACAGTAATGCTCAAAATGAGGCACGCCAAGTCTGCCTTTGTCTGTGGGCAAGTATCATTTCAGAAAGGCTACCCTGCAGCGGGAGTTGTCCAATATGAAATTCTGCATTGCTTTTTCCAGGGATCGGAAAAAGGAAGCGAGGATGTAGAGCTGGAGATTGGCAAAATAGTAAGGGAGAGCGACTATCTTAATATGCGCTGTACGTCTTACCACCAACAGCGGCAATGTATACACTAGAAAGTTATTTGGGCTCTCAATGAGGTAACAGCTCTTTGTAGATTGCCATCATATAAGTCCTCTTCCGTGTGGTACACCATGATGCCCAGATAGCGGAACATGGATGGTTGCCAGGGCATATGGGTCTGGTTGAGAATAAGATGGTGGTCTGCCAGCTGGTGGGTGAAAGGAAACAAACAAGATTTGGGCATATTGACCCAGGCCGTAAATATGGGCAATGTGTTCTAGTGTGAGGTCAACAGCCTCTGGGATGGAGTGAAGGTCGGGAAGATAGATGAGCAGGTCATCAGCGTAGAGAGAGATGGAGTGAAGGCTATAACCCTGCAGGATGCCCCATTCTACGCTCAATGCATGGAGAGCAGGTGTCAGCGGCTCTATGGCCTGTGAGCAAAGCAGGGGTAAAAGAGGGCAGTCCTGGCGGGTTCCCCAGTGAATCTGGAATTCATTCAATAACAGGGAGGCCAGTTTTAACCCTGACCATTGAACAGAGGTATAGTAGCTTAACCAGCTTTAAGTAACAAAGTATTTATGTTTCATAGAAAGGCCCATTCCAGTGAATCAAAGGCCTTGGCCAAATCCAGTACCAGACAGCCGGCTCAGGGCCACAATTCTGGTGCCTATTTTAGGATTTAGAAGAACGTCTCCGATTTAAGAACGTACTGAGTGATGGCACAAATCCATTCTGGTCAGGGTGTACCAGTGTGGGTCCACGGGTGCCAACCGAGTCGTCAGGATCTTAGTGAGTATCTTATAATCTGTGTTACGCAGTGCTAGGGGCCGGTTGGAGCCCACTTCTGTGGGGTCTTTGTGTAGCTTAGAGAGGGATATCAGCAGCGATTTGCACAGGGAAGTGGAAAGGCAGGAAGCTTCCGGAGCTTGTTCGTAGAGGGTGAGTAACCGAGATGTAAGAAGTGTGGTATATGCCTTGTAAAATTCAACAAGCAGGCCATCTGGGCCAGGCGCCTTGCCTGTGGCTAAAGCTTTGATCGCCTTCTGTATTTCAACTAATTGGATCATCTAGTTCCACTTTTTGGATGGGTGTATGACTGGGCAGGGGAATCACGCTGAAGAAGGCGTTTGTGTCTGGTGGAATAGCAGGGATACTTAATTGGTACAGCAAGGCATAGTGTTGGGTTAGTTCTTGCTGTATGTCTTGTTGCTTGTAGAGTATGTCGCTGGTAGCAGATTTCAGTCCCACAATTGGGTAATGGGGCTGGTCCGACTTTATTACCCATGCCAACAGCGTGCTAGATTTGTCAGCAGTGGCGTGTGTACATGCAGAGTGGGCCTCACAGTTCATGCAAGGCAATGGCTCCAGGAGGGAGAGATGTTCATGTTGTGCTGCTAGCAGGTGGAAAGAGCTGTCAGGGTTTCGTACTTCGTCTGTCTCGTGTTGCAGGAGGGTACGTTCTATAGGAAATATATTGTCGTCAAGCTGTTGTTGGACATTCCAAGTCACCCCCAACCAATGGCCCCTGGCTGCCACTTTGAGTGTGTCCCACTCAACGAGCCTTGATGTTGCTGACCCATGATTGTGCATGAAATATCATTTAATAGCGATATGTAGTTAGGTGTAGAATGGGGTCTTCATGCGCCACTGGCTGTAAGCGCTATGACGGAACGGGAGGAGGGCCATTGGGCCATGTTAGCTGTAGGCTCTGCGGGTTATGATCCGAATGGGTACGGCTGTATGTGTCACAGAGGACAGAAGGGATTCTGTGGCAATGAATCAATCAGACCTAATGTGAGGTGATTTGGTGAGTAAAAACAAATTACGCTTTTGTTTCAGCGTTGCTCTGTTGCAAATGTCTACTATGTGCCAATGTGGAAGTCAGTCACGTAGCGCTTGTATGTTGGAAGTGGCCAGGGTGCTGAGTAGCGGAAGGAAGGCTCTGTCGAGGTCAGTGCTTATGTCCGCACTGAATAACCATGGGATTCCACCCCAGCGAGAGAGCATTGTCAACAGCTGTTCGAGGCATAGGGGTTGCTCTGGCTTTGGAGCATACATGCAACCAACAAGAATGTGCTGACCATCGAGGTTGCCCTTGACAAGGACGTAGCGCCCTTCACTATCTGCTACCACCTCCTCGGAGGAGAAAGGGACCCATGACCTGATCCATAGCAGGACCCCTAGTGCAAAGGAAGAAAAGTTAGTAACATCCTCATCAGCAACAACGAAGTTTATACGCTTCAGTTAGTGTTAAGTGAGTTTCCTGAAGCATGGCCACCTGCGCGGAACAGGGCTTGAGGTATCCATAGAGGGCATATCAGCAAGAGTGGGTCTGAATACCCCACATGTTACAGGTAATGAAAGTAGTATGTGACATGTCGGTTGATTGAGTACAGGAGGGTTGCTGTCATGAATGTTGCTAGGGACCAAGCTTGTGATTGCGGTGAAGAGGCATAGTGGCAAGGGCTGGGGTGGATCGTGATAGGGCATGCAGGTAATGCCAAGTTAGGGGGGAAAGAGGCACAACCATTTAATTCAAGTCAGGCAGACAAACAATGGGTTTATCTGACCAAACATATTGAAATACATATGCAAGATACAGCAGTAAAGTCCGAGACCAAGGGTTTTGCTGGTGGGAGGTGCAGCGGCCAAGGGCGGTGTACCCCATGTAGTGTAGGTGTATGTATTCCAGCCAGTGTAAGATGTGTAGAAGGGTGATTGTGTGCAGCATGTGCGTGTGTCGCATGAGCTGGTGATATAATAGGGATGATCATTGAAAAGTGGAATGACAGACAGACAGCCAACAAAAATATGTAATGTCCAGTGGTTAGACATAGTTGGCCGCTATGAGAGTGTAATGTGCTGGTAGGGATAGGTCAAATAATCCCATCGGCTGTCTGTGGAGTGACCTCTGATGGTGCCAAGGCATCAGAGTCAGCAGGCCAAATAGTGGAGGAACCATCCTCACTCGAAGACTGCAAGGCTCTTTCATTAGAGCTGGTGTCAGGTCCGGCGTCGCTGATTGCTACCACAGAACGGAGGGCCCGTCTTCTTTCCTGTATAATCTGTTCCATGTCTGGGACCACCAAAGGCCTGGGAGGCTGTCTCATCGCTCGCTGTCCCCCACGACTGCGTCCGCTGTCCTTATTGTCGGCGCACGGTTCAGCTCCAGTGGCTTGGTAGGGCGACATGATTTGCGAGGCCTTCAGCCATTCCCAAGCATCTTCTGCCTGTTAAAAAACATTCTTTGCCATCCATTACAACATATATTCTCGCCGGGTAGATCAGCAAATATTTTAGCTTCAGTTCACGTAGATGGTGTTTGACCGCTAGGAAGGAGGCCCTGGTACGTTTTACTGTTACTGTGTAGTTCGGGAAAAGCGTGATATGGGCCTTATCAACCAAAATTTCATCAAGTTTCCTGGTTTCATGTTGGATGATGTCCCTGTCACAGTTATGGAGTAGGTGAACTAGCATTTGACTGGGGCAGGAGCTAAATGGAGGCCTCCTTGTCGGAACGCAATGCACACATTCCACCGAGAAGAACTGCGTGAGGGAATGAGGCAGAAGCAGGTTCCACAGCCAGTTGCCCAGATAGTCAACAGGATTACATCCTTTGATGCTTTCCAGGAGGCCCACCACACGCATGTTGTTTCTTCGTGAGCACCTTACGTGTCTTCAGCCCTTGCCTCCAGGGTGTGGACAAAATCCGTCAGCAGCTGGATTTAGGAGTTAGGATACCAGCACTTTGAATGCCAACTGGAGTTCAGCAATGTTTCGCTATGCCGTGCACACTTTGTCTGCTAGTTTACGATGATCAGCGTGTAGCAGATTAAGCTCCATTGCTATGCTGTTGATCTTGCTCTCAAGGTAGACACAAGTGTTCACAGTTTTGTGCGAGTCCTCTCTTCTGCATCCATTACCACATTCAACAGAGGTAGTTTCCAGTTGGGTCTGGAGGCCGCATTAGCAGGGGCTGAGCACCATCAACGCTCTTGGATGCTTCAGTTCATGGACGCTGACTGTTCTTCAGCAGCTGGTTCTATGTGCCTGCAATGGTGACAGACTGATGCGATACGCCGATGGGGAAGGGGCATCATACATGACACGGCCGGGGGCCGGCCCCAGCTCCCACCACCAGGCCAGCCATGTTATCCTCCATCCCTCCGGCTTTCGGGGAAGCAGCATCTGTGTGGCTGCACTGAGAGAGCAGAGCTTCTCACTAATTTCTAGAGGGAAGGGCCCAGGTCAGCTCAGCCCATCAGGCAGTGGCAGCAGTGACCGGGCCCCAACTTGGTCCCTCGTGCACCTCAATGCACACACCGGATGACTGGGTGCTCCGTCCTCAGTCGCCTGATCTCAGTAGAGGCCTTCCACTCCACTTGCAGTTATCTCAGAGGGCCCAGCACCACAGCTGCTGGGTCCCAGTACGCTAGCAGGCCCGCACCACCAGCAGCAAGCCGGCTTTGGCTCAGCAACAGTCACTAGGGGGGTTCACAGGTGGCCTTCACGCAAACGACATTTACCATTGGTTGACGGTCATTGGTAAGTGCACGATCCAGGCTCTGCAGGTGTACAGGATATGGCTGGAAGCAGGATTACTCTGGATAACCCGGATTTACCCAGCAGAGCTACCTAATGGACATCCGCCACCTTTGCTGTCGCTCAACAGACTTGCTTATGATAAGAGGCTGCTTAGTCACACTTGTTTGTTATTTCAGGAATGGGATGTACCAGTTAAAGGCCTTATTTTAGACTTTGATGTCCTGTTATGTTGTAAAATACCAAAAACCTTGGAGAGGATAAGCATTTTAATTATTTTGGATGAGGGCCATGAGTTGTATGATAGCAGTGTTAAAAGGCACATTGGGGACAAAATCAAAATCGAGTATTGCCAAGGACAATTACAAGGATCATTTACAATGAAAGGTTTCAGATGGAGTAAGAGGAGGTTGGTAACACGTTAAAAGTGGAACAGATTTCCTGAATGCTGGAATTTTGCATTTGCTGTTCGATGTAGTTTGGCCTGGCTTTTGAATTTGTTTGTTACAGTGTGTGCGAAGTACATGCAAAAACTCCAATATGGTGGTGACATTTTATCTCCAAACTTATTCTGATTTAGATGATCAGAAAGGGAAATGTCTGTAGCCAGGTTCCCAGCAATTAATGGCTTTTGCAAATTATCCTAAACAGCAAGGGTCAGAAGTCAGTGCACAGGATTTTCTTGCAGGTGAAGGGCTCTGCCTTAAGAGGATCATCTCCATGCTGTGTCCTTTGGTATGGGTGGAGGTAGAAATGTGTTGAGTGATTTTTGAAGAGTGCATTGGAGGTCAGTGGACAGATGATTGGTGCCTTCCATTGGTCATCCTGGTTTGGGTGTATGTTTTGTCCAAGTTACTTAGAGGAAAATGTTGCCTCTTTTTGAAGGACCAGTGAGATAGCTCAAAGATTTAATGTGTCTGCTACAGAATAATAAGTTAACCTTAAAAACACAAATTAGAAGCTTGCCATGTAGAACTGAACGCTCTTACAGTTTTTACGGAAAAGAATTGCCTTTTAACGCTCTGCCAAACTGCTTGCAATATTAAAAGTGGATGGCCCGTCAAGAGGAAAACTGAGGTCTAGCTTTACTGGTCAAGTCTTTTGAAGGATTACAGCATGAACACTTAAACCTTATGCAATCTTTCTAAATTGGTGTTCTTACTTTTTATCTATCTGCAGAGACCAGAATGAGGAAGGCTGCAGTTCCCAAGGCATCAGGTATAGTCCCATGTGTGAGAAGCTATCTCTGAGGAGCAGTTTGAAATACTTACTGTACTGTGCTATGTTTGGTTGTGATACTGGCTGATCAGAACAGAGACAGCTCTTTGCTGCACTGTGCTGTGTCTCATACTGGCATAGAAGAACAGAGAGAACCCCTTTCTGCATGGTGCTACATGTCATAGTGGCTCAAAGGAACAGAGGCAGCTGCTTGCTGCAATTTGTTTTTACTGCAATTTGTTTTTTGTGATACCCGCTCAGAAGTGCATAGACAAATCCTAGTATGTAGCGTAGTAATTGAGTCTATGCCTGGATCAGAGGAGCTGTGTCAACTCCTTGCAGCAGTGGGTTCTCTGTAATACTAGCTGGAAAGACCAGCGGCAGCTACTTGCTGCCCACCCAATGTTGTGAGTGATGCTGGTTCAGAGCAACATAAACAATTCCTTTGATACACAGAGTTGTGTGTGATAGTGGCCAGCGGCGGCTGCTGCCAATCCAAGGTGGGGGGCGGGGCAGAAAAAAAAGTAATAATAAAAATTAAAACTTACCTTTTTCTGCCGGCCACCATGATCTTCTGCTCCTTCTCTGTGCCTCGCTGCTCCTCAGGTCCTGTCCAGGCACTGCAATCCCCAGGAGCACAGGCTCCCACTCCTCACCCAATGCCAGGGCTTCTCTCATGCTATTCCTCTCAGCATGGGCGGAGAGGTGCAGGCCGGTTATACGCTTCTGCAGGGACTGGGAGCTTGTGCCCCTGAGCACTAGGATATCTCCAGGAACAGCCTGGGGATATCCAATCGCCTGTGTTGAATTGGCCAGCTGTGGACAGCCGGCCAAACCGACATACGCACATTCAGTGCCTACCACTCCTCATTCACCTTCTGCGTGGCGCTGCCGTCTTGCCCCGCCACAACCTAGACTCAGCAGACTGGAATTAAAATTAAAATGACAATAAAATAGCTTTATTGTCATTTTCTTTTTCTTCTGTCTGCTTCATTTCAGCAGTGGGGTGACGCTCCTCTGCAAAGCAGAGGATACACCCCTGATAGTGTCTCAGATTAACTGTGCTAGCTCCTTGCAGCACTGTGTTGTGTGTGATGCCCTCTTCGATGAACAGAAACAGCTCAGATAAACAGCAGTAGCTGCTTGCTGCACGGTGTTGTGTGTAATGCGGGCTTAGATGAACAGTGACTTCTCTGTGTCGTGTGTGATGCTGGCTCAGACGAACATCAACAGCTCCTTGGTCCACTTTTTTGTGTCTGACTTGGCTCGGAGGAGCAGTGACAGCTCCCTGCCACAGTGTGTTGTGTGTGATAACAATTCACACAAAAAAGATATCAGCACCATACTGGACTGTATACTGTGTTCATCTGATACAGTGCCTAATTTGTACAATAATAAGTGCCAGTGTCCAAGCACTTCTCAGATGCCCATGGCCAGCATTATTAAATGTCAGCATGCGGAATGAGAAGGCTGTGAATTCCTAAATCCACCTCAGGTCTCTTAATTCCAACGGCAGACACTCCCTGCCCCTTTATCTCACTCTTGCAGGCTCCTGCTTTCTCCCTTGGTGACTGTTTTTCAGTCTTTTTCTTTCTATGTTTCTTTGTGGGTTTTTCCCTTTCCTACTCTCTAGAAATATTTGATGTGGAAAAATAGGTGGTGGTCTCCAAAAATGAGTGCCAATAAGACTCCGCCAGCAACCACCAGTCATATTAAGCGTTGGTCTGATACTGGTGTAGGGGAACAGTACCAGTCCATGCTGCACTGTTCTGGGTGTGGGGGTAACACCTGCTCAGAGCAACATTGATAGATAATGGCTGCGCTGTGTTTTGTATGGGTGTATTCCCTCAAAGGAACTTATTTCCCTATGATGTGCATGGGTTTTTGATGGTCTGTAGAACAGTGGCAGCTCATTTCTGCACCATGCTGTTTGCTGGTATGATCCTAGCATAGACAGTCACACACACTTCACATTGTACTGTGCTGTTTGTGGGTGTGTTATGGACACAGAGTAATAGTGGCAACTCTTTGCTGCACTGTACTATTTGAGTGCACGACTCATGAAGATCAGTGCAATACTCTGCGTTTGAGTAAGATGCTGGCTCAGAGAGACACAGACACCTGTGTTAAGTATGGGAGTAATATCTGCTCAGAGGAGTGGTGACTGCTTCTCCATGCACTGCTCTGGGTGTGCATGATGCTGGAATAGAAAAAGAGTGCCAGCTCCCTGCCGCACTGTAGTGTGTGTGGGTGGAATGCCGGCTCAGACAACCAATGAGAGCAACATACTCCAGTGTACTGCATGTGGGTGTGACACAAGCTCCCTTGTAAATTAATGCAGCCCTAATGACCAATGCTGGTAAATGTTTGTGGCCCTGATTAGAAACACTGGAATAATATTGCACCCATGCTGTTGAGTGCAGCCCTGGTGACAAGTTCTGGTGTGATCTTTAACTCCTGATGAGAATACTAGGTAAAATATTGCACTGGTGCTTGCAGGCCTCTTGAGAAACACTGGTAAATTATTGCAGCTATTATAATCATGTTAGCTAATTACTGAAAGCATGATGAAAACGGGTGGGGCTGGCACCCATGCGTTCTTGCACAGTGTTGTTGCGCTGTTACTGTGTGTCCCCAGCCCATGTTGCTCTGCATTAGCGAGCGGGCAAGACATGAGGACTCTGTGGTTTCCCCTTCTTGAGGGTTTGACTGCTTTTCTGCTTTTGTGGGTTCCTGTACACCCATCTCTGCTGCTTGCTCCTCTCTTCAGCCCATCCTCTCATCAGTGCCTCCAGCTGGAAGTTTAGCTCTTGTGAGAGTGACCTTGTTGGCTTAAGGTTGTTTGCTTGAATTGATTCAGGCCAACCAGTTCTCTCACGGACCTTCGCCATTGGTGGTGCTTTGGTTCTTGGTGTAGGGAGAAGGGTCTATCTCCTGTTTCCTTCGATTTGATCAGGGTGTTGGTTTTTATTTTGGGGGGGGTGCTTCTCTGTTGAGTCCTCCGATTTCCCCTCTCTGTGCCCGGTGTGTTTCAATTCTGGGTTTCCGTATGTCTTCTTTCTCTCCGTTGGTGGCTTTTTGCAGAGTTGTTGTGCTTCAGAGTCCTGTCCCCTGCTCTGCAGTCCCCGCCCGGGATCTTCCATTGGTGCTTCTGGCGTTGCCTGGTCCTCCTTTGCATCCCTAGTTTCTGTCAGTCTTGAGGGCTTTGTCCTTCCGGTGTTTTCTCCTGTCAAATCTCCTCCAGAGGTTGTGTTTCTCCGTTCTGCAGGCCTTTCACAACTGACTGGATTTCAGGTGCATTTGGGCGGTGGCTTCCTTATGTGTTGCAAGTGGTTTCTCTGGGTGGGGTCTTGTGCCTTAAGTCTAATGTTAAAATATTGCAGGCCTGCTAAAGAGTACTGTTGTTAAATTATGGCGGGGTCCGGATAAGACTAATTGTTAACCTTTTGCATGCCTAGTAAATGATATTTTAAATTATTGCAGTTCTGGTAAGCAGTGCTAAATCTGAGCCTTTTTGGTTTCCGGTGCTTGGCACCGGCACTTAATTGTCAACACCGGCACTTGTGACAGTCTACCACAAGGGGACGCTGTCTGGCTAATTTAGTAATTACTACAACAGCTGTTAATTATTAATTCAATATACATTAAAAATGACTATAACCTGATTCCCACACCATTCCAATATCTCTCTGGCCTGAAATTGTTTAACATTTTACACTGGTAGGAGTGCGATGGCTAGTATTTGTACTTTTACTATCACTGCCAGCATGGCAGGGGCAATTTGTGGTATAAGTTGCAGTGGCCTCCCGAGGAGAGCCCCGGCACTTCTATTTTTTACAAACTAAGCACTGTTGGTAAGGATTAATGTTAAATTATTGCAGACTTTGTAAAGCATATTATTAAATTATTACAGGCCTGGTGAGGAGTACTGTTAAATTATTGAAATCTTGGTAAACGGTACAGTTAAAGTCTTTCAGCCCAGTAAGGCACATTATAACTGCAGGCCTGGTAAGTAGTATCATTATATTATTGCAGTCCTGGTTTAAGGCTTATTGCTAAATTATTGCAGCTTTCAGGAGTAACAGTCAGTAAATGTTTGCGACCACAATTAGAAATGCTAGAGCGGTGTAACGTTTCAGAAAAATGTACATAAAAGACATAAAGCAGTTCTCGAGCTTGAAGATGATGTTGGAGACTTTAAAAACTGCGGAAGTGCAGCGGTGCATCAGGGCGTTCACATTTCTTTCTCTAAAGGACATTTGAGTTAAGGAAACGAAATAAAAACGTGGCTAGAGAATTTAAATATTTTTTTTAATTAAAAGTTCATAGTTAATTGCACACAAGCAACGTAGATTTCTCCTTTGGAATATTAAACTACTTACTGGGTAAATCCCTGCTTAAAGAAAGACTCTGAGGGCCTCCTTTCTGAGGAATTGGTATAGGGCCGCACCACAAGTCTTCTTAGTGCGCTGCCCTACACAAATTTGAAAGGGCAGTAAAGCACTGTATTTATGGAATACGATGCATTCCTGTCCTTTCCACGCAATAAGTGCCTATGGGCTTATCTGGTTGCACTGGACCGGGGCAAAATCAAGAATTCAGCTGGACCGTAATGGGGTGAGGGCCATGTACAGGGAGCATGCATGGCCCATGAAAAAAAAGTACCTTGATCATGGTCAAAACAGCGAGATGCGAGATGCGTCTGCTCGATCCTGCAGTCAAGGTGATGTATCGATATTCTCCTTGCAATGATGGTTCTGAAGATAAAGCACTGGTTCAGAGATGCGATGGTTCCAAAGCCGATGCGCTGGATTTTTCCACGCAGTCGAGGGGATGCGCTGATCATCTCTCTCTACAGTGGCGGCGATGTGGTTGTTCCGATGCTGCGGTTCTGATGGTGATGGACTGATTGCAAGAGCGATACGCTGGTTCTGTTCCCGCAACAGCGGTGATTGCGCAATACTGCTCTTGCAGCAGAAGATGCATCGGATACACTGAAGCAAGTGTCTGGATCGTCTTCTAATGGGCCAGGTACAGAAGCAGGGTGGAAGACTGTTACGTCCATGAGTCTTCATATCAGGAGGCTAGTCATCTAGCCCTTGGAGTCTTTCTAGGTTGCAGTGATGGTGGTCTAGTCTTTACCCAGGTAGGGAGAGCAGCAGGCAGCAGGGCAACACAGCAAGTCAGCAAAGTCTTCCAGAGTCTTCCAGATCAGCAGTCCAGCAAAGTTTTACTCCATAAGCACAGTAGCTGTTCTTCCTGGCAGAGTGGTTTCAGGTCCAGAAGTGCACTGAGTCCGTAGGGTCCAGCATTTATGCCCAGTTGTGCCTTTGAAGTGGGGGTGACTTCAAAGAAGGGTCTTTGAAGTGCAAAGAGCTCCTTTCTGCCTATCCTGGCTCCAGACTCACTACAAGGGGGTATGAAGCTCTTTGTGTGTGGACAAGACACAACATATTCAAGAGTAAATTTGAGGATGTGCCCGTCTATTTCCTCCCAACCTCCCAGGAAGATACATGAAGTCACGGCCAGGATCCCTTTGAGTGTGGCTGTCTAGAGCGAACACACAAAGTCTAGCTGTCCCTAGCTAGTGTTCAGAGACAGGCAGCAGACACCAAATGCCTAGGAGCACAAACAAAATGTTAACTTTCTAAGAGTGGCATTTTCAGTAACAACAAATCCAACTTTAACATTAAAGGGGATTTATTATTACCATTCCATAGGTACTTAACATGACACATCTATATTCTCTCAGTTAGGAATTACCTAGTATTAAATTTAATAAGAAAACCCTCATGTTAACTCATGAGAGGGGTAGGACTCTCACTAGTGAAAATTGAATTTGAGACTTTTTCACTACCAGGATATGTAAAAGTTAAAGATACAGGTCCTACTTTTTAAATAAACTGCACCCTCCTCTTGGCCTGTCCAGGGCATACCTTCAGGTTGACTTATATTTATTAAATGGGGTAGGTTTATGCCTGTCAAGAGGTTTAACATGCCAGTTCGACATAGGAGCTTCAAAATGCACACACAGGATCTGCAGTGGCAGGCCTGAGACATGGTTGAGGGCCTACTTAAGTGGGTGGCACAATCAGTACTGCAGACCCACTAGAAGCATTTTATGTATAGCTTCTGGGACCAGGTAGTGCACTTTACTATGGAATTATAAGTAAATTAAATATGCCAGTTATCTATGAGCCAATGTTACCATGTTTAGA
The DNA here is from genome assembly GCF_964204655.1 of Triturus cristatus. Classification (NCBI taxonomy): domain Eukaryota; kingdom Metazoa; phylum Chordata; class Amphibia; order Caudata; family Salamandridae; genus Triturus; species Triturus cristatus. The sequence continues at coordinate 343,657,081 of NC_140586.1, forward strand.
TGAAACAGCACATGCACTTTAGGACTGGTTAGCAGTGGTAAAGTGCTCAGAGTCCTAAAGCCAACAAAAACGAGGCCAGAAAAAGAGGGGGAGGAGGGCAAAATGTTTGGGGTGACCCTTAGGAGAGGGCCATTTGCCAACAGGTTTGTAATGGGTCAAGAAGAGGCCTTAAGAGATGTGTTTGGCTTTCAACCTCTGAGGTGGACTAGGTATCTGGACATCTGTGATGCTCTTTTCATGCTGTAAGAGATATTAAGATTCAACTTTGACCAGTGTATATGTGCAGTTGGAGAGGTCATGAACGCTCATAATTTCCACCATATTGGGGGTGCTTTCCACACTTTCTGTGCAGAAAAGGATCATTAATTTTTTACTGATTCTTTTGCAGTCACAAACATGTTAATCTTGTTTCCCTCTTTGAAATTAGGTCTTCTTCATCAATAATACTGCAGTCATTTTCACTTCCATTGTTTTGGTTTTCTTACCATATTTTATCTTGCAAAGTTCTTAAGTCATCTTGTAATTGTAAATTAGTAACTGTCCTCATGCTGCTTGCATGAGGCACAAACTGCTCTCATGCAAAGAGCTCTGATACCTCTGGATCTGTATAAAACCACAAACATAAAAACATGAATAAACACCTCTGCTCTAAAGTGTTTAGACGGGGGATATGTGAATGGAAACAGCTTAAATGTCATGTTCTTTTCAACTGTATTTAAAATCACCACCTATTTGTTTAGATGCATCAGAGATCATGGAGGCCTCGAGGGAAGCTATAACCATATTAGGGTGTGACAAGGAATGTGATTTCTATGTGTTTAAGCGAGTAACTCTGACTTACTCTTGGATGTGTTTTATTCCTGAATTTCAGGGAATAAGCCAATGTGTCCATGTGAAATGGATCCAATGTATTTAGGCATTTATATTTGCAATAAGGGCAATAAGGGCAAAGTCAAGGTGAACAGAAACCCCCCCTCAATTATGTATAATCTAAGCATGTATCTTAAATATCCTAAGCTTTTTAATTACAGTATTGTTGAAGGTTGCACATGGTTAAGCAGTGACTTACCCTAAGATGTTGCCAGGCACTTATACCTACAAGTGGTGTAACAGGGTTGCCAACATTTTCTTCTTAAGAAAGGCTTGGGGGCAGGAGTGTCCCAGCACCAGACGCTATGGGAATATGGATGAAGATGGTGGTCAGAAGTGGGCCATCATCGCTTGAGGGGTATACTCAGAGTCTAAGTGAGCGAAGGAGTGAGTGGGGGTAGAGGTGCTCACAAACTGCACAATAATATAATAATTGCATTTTTGAATGTCGATTTACATCACAGTGGCTGGTAGCTGGAGCTTAGAAGACTACAATCCCTCTTCATCTCCCCCTTTTCACCCTAGTTCAAATTGAAGTGGGCATCAACCTTGCAGAATAGTACTCTGTTACCTACCACGGCTGAAAACATGAACTCGAGGCCTTTTGTTAGGTCTCCCGCTCTACCACCGGAACGCATGTAGGTCTCTTCCCTGCACAACCCCTTTTCTTCTGCCTGTGAAGAGACTGGCTGATTCAGAACTTTGGTCTTTTGGTCTTTTTCTTATGCTAGAGATCAGTGGTGCAGGATGTGACTTCCAAAGTGAAGGGAAAATCACAATTTCTTTTTGTCCTTGAGCTACGTTATAGCCAATGCAGGTGAATGAAGAAATGCTGCTTGCCTCTTTCTCTCATAGACATCTGATATTTACAATTACAGTTAATGGAGGGTGTCCATGTACTCCTTTCTTCCTCAGAAATCTCTAATGTGCAACAAAGTTCAAGTGAGAATAAAGTTTACTGAGTAATAGAACTTGATAAAGTGTACTAAATCTCAATGAGGAATTCATAATCTTGCTTTCACCTATAGAAGGCAATGGACGTGAATCTATAACTACACTTAGACATCAATAGACAAGCAATACACCCTTTTAGGGACTCTCTTGGGCACCCAATTTAATAACCTAAAGCATAGCAGTGGCACTGGTGCAGCAAGATTATATTTTCTAACTAGGGTAAATCAAAAACAAATGTTAAGGTGTGCACTGAAGCAACAAATTAGAGACAGCCAAGCATTTCAGGCCAAGCCACTTTCTTATTCAATGAACCACGGTGTTGGGTTGGTTTGTCCGGGTAATATGTCAATTAGAGGTCTCTACCCGTGTCCCTTACATATTAAAATTTCTCCAGCTGTTATCTCCTCCTTTAGGGTGTTATTCACCTCGTTTTCTTTCACAAGTCAGTTTGCTTATTACTAGGAACCCTGGAGTAAGTGAAGAGCAAAACAAGAATATATCAAATCCTACTCATTGAAGGATTTTTTTAAAAATGTACTGCAGCTTTGCAATTCCATTATAAAAAGTAGATGCCTCTGGAGATTTCCAGTATTGAGTTTCACATCTTCAACACTCAAAGACTCTAGAATGATAACATTGTGAAGACGACGATTGCTGATCACCTCTTTATCTGTAAATCCCAGCATTAATAAAAAGGCATCAAAGGGCAATTCCACACCAGTCACAGTGCTAATCCTCAAAAATATCTTTTTTCAAAATCCTTTTGTGGTGAAATATTCAAATTATTACCGACAAACAATTCCCCATGTTTTTAGCAAGGATACACCAACATTTCAATTTGAGTAGCATAATGTTCTGTCTAACCTGGACGTAGAATAACAATAAAGATAGTAATATTGTTTTTTCTTCAAATTAAACTGAGGCACTATATAATGCATGCTTGTGCATGATAACTCCCAAAGTCATCTCAGACAGTTTCACCAATTGAGTCTCAAGTGGTATATCAAAGAACTTTTGTTTAGTGGTATCATGTTTACATAAAGCTGAGAGTTATGAGTGTCTTGGGAATATTCCACTTCCTTTCCCAAAAATCTACGGATTTATAGATAGATGGACATATCTGTAATGTGGCAAGCTGTGCTTCATGTCGTTGCCTAATAATTTTTACACCAGTGTCCAGCTCAAAAAATAGCTTCAAAATGCTATATACATATATTATTTGTAGGAGTGGATGATAAATACTGCTCCCCCAGCGGAGTTGGTGGAATTCTGGCCACTCCGTGGAGTTCTGTCCAAATTCCGTCAACCGCAGCGTGGTGGAATTTATCTGTGCGCAGCTCTCCAACGGTAAGTTGGCAAGCACGATTGAAAACTGATGTCCCTTGGACCAATTTTCCAGTGCTAAGAGGACACCCAGCAATATTTTCGGTCACATTCATTCGCTGCCATTCGCAATGAGAAAGTTCGACTAGAAAATCTACTTGAGCGGCAGCCAATTTGAGAAGCAACACCTCTGGCATGTCGTGTGGTCAGTAGCGGCCCATGGAAGGAGTGCCGCAGGGCGGTGAGGTGGGGCGGGGGAGTGGGTAGTAAACTCCGGCTCATGGCCGACCGGAGTAATGTAAATAAATAAATAAATAAAAAGAATTTCATTGCGTGCGCTGAAACGCCAAATGCATTTCAGCGCGTGCAATGATATTAGTTTTATATATTTATTTCTGTACATTACTCCGGTCGGCCGTGAGTCGGAATTTACTATTACATGGTTTGTCTTTGGTCCAGATATTTCTGAGCAAAGTTAAACAGTGTTTATTGTCTCGATTCCTCAATGAAGATACTTTGAAGAGTCCTGCGTGGACAAGGATGGGTCTGTTACTAATTATTAGTATGAGCAAAGTCCTCTGTTGGCTGGTTGTGGGTGAATGTTATTTCGAGGAAACATGAACCAGCAAAACAGGAAGGATTTTGGTTGTTCCTGAAAGGTGGAGAAGTGAGTGGACGGGTGGTATGGTTTGCATTCACTTCAGAGACTGTTCGCAAGGAAAGGACTTTAACTTTTGTTTCTCTTTCATTTGGTTTGCTGAATTTAGAGCAGGGTCATGGTTTGTTGATGCTTTGGACGGTGCTAGCTTTGCTACATTCAGTGAGCTGGGATTTCAGTCATTGAGGCAAGTCATCAGGAAGGGGAAGGCCCTTTCCTCAGTTGGGAACAGTAGGGCACCCTGATGCTCTAGAGCAAGTGTTAATATATTATATTGGTGCACAAAAGGAAAGTTTGGCAGTGATCCCTTCAGTGGAGGTTGAGCACTTTGATGACTGTGCTGAATATGGACTATGACAGAAACCTTCTTGGCTGTGGGTAAACGGTAGTGCGTAAATTGAGTTTCTTTATTCTAAGAGCAGTTATCAGATGCCTATCATTTGTATACACTGTATTTGTTTCAATGATTGGGTATTTAATTTGTCTTCTTGGTATTTACAGCAGATATTGAGTTTCTGAACAGGTTCAGGGGACTTGATGGCATTAGTTAGTTATATTTCTTTGGCACACTGGTGTATGGTGCTGTTGTAGGGGTAAAAAATATGGAATGCGTCTTGCAGACTATGGGCCGATGCAGCTGTTGCTGTGTCCCCAAGCTGTAAGCCTGACATCCACTTAGCCACCCATTGGAGGTTGGATGTAAGGTAGTAGTGCTCAAAATGAGGCACAGCAAGTCTGCCTCGGTCTGTGGGCAGGTATTGTTTCAGATAGGCTACCCTGCAGCGGGAGTTGTCCTATATGAAATTCCTCATTGCTTTTTCCAGGGATCGGAAAAAGGAAGCTGGGATGTAGAGAGGGAGATTGGCAAAATAATAAAGGATAGTGAGGGAGAGCAACTATCTTAATAAGCGCTATACGGCCTACCACTGACAGCGGCAGTGTTCACCAGAACGTTATTTGCGCTCTCAATAAGGTAACAGATCTTTGTAGATTGCCATCATATAAGTCTTCTTCCACGTGGTACACTATGATGCCCAGATAGCAGAACATGGAGAGTTGCCAGGGCACACTGGTTTGGTTGAGAACAAGATGAGGGTCTGCCAGTTGGCCGGTGAAAAGAAACAATCTACATTTGGTCATATTGACCCAAGGCCACAAAAATGGGCAATATGGTCTAGTGTGAGGGCGACCGCGTCTAGGATGGAGTGAAGGCCATGAAGGAAGATGAGCAGGGCATCAGCGTAGAGAGAGATGGAATGAAGGCCATCACCAAGCGGGACGCCTCATTCTACGCTCACGGCATGGAGGGCAAGTGCCAGTGGCTCTATGGCCCTTGAGAAGAGCAGGGGCAAAAAAGGGCAGCTCTGTTGGGTTCCCCTGGGAATCTGGAATGAATTCGATATCAGGGAGACAGTTTTAACCCTGATCGTTGGACAGAGGTATAGTAGTTGAACCAGCTTTAAGTAGCGACCTCCAATGCCATATCGCGCTAATGTTTCATAGAATGTCCCATTCCAGCGAATCAAAGGCCTTGGCCAAATCCAGTACCAGACAGCCAGCTCGCTCAGGGCCACAATTCTGGTGCCTACTTTAGGACTCTGAAGAAACGTCTCAGATTTAAGAACGTACTGCGTGATGGCACAAATCCATTCTCGTCAGGGTGTACCAGCGTGGGTACCATGGGTGCCTGCTGAGTCGTCAGGATCTTATTGAGTACCTTATGATCCGTGTTCAGCAGTGCTAGGGGCCGGTAGGAGCTAAATTCGGTGGGGTCTTTATGTGGCATAGAGAGGGATAGCAGCAGCGATTTGCACACGTAAGTGGGAAGGCAGAAGGCTTCCGGAGCCTGTTCGTGGAGGTTGAGCAACCGAGATGCAAGAAGTGTGGTATATGCCTTGTAAAATTCAACAGGCACGCCATCTGGACCAGGCGCCTGGTCTCTGGCTAAAGCTTTGATCGCCTCCGTATTTCATATAGTGTAAGTGGATCATCTAGTTCTGTGTTTTGGATGGGTGTAAAACAGGGCAGGGGAGTCATGCTGAAGAAGGCGTCCCTGTCAGGTGGAATAGCAGGGATCCTTGTTGGTACAGCAAGGCTTAGTGTTGGGTTAGTTCTTGGTGTATGTCTTGTTGCGTGTAGAGTATGTCAGCAGTAGCAGAAATCAGTGCCACAATGAGGTGTTGGGGCTGGTCCGACCTTATTAGCCATGTCAACAGCGTGCTAGATTTGTCAGCAGTGACATGTGTATGGCAGATTGGACCTCGTAGTACATGCAACGCAACCGCTCCAGGAGGGAGACATGTTCATGTTGTGCTGCTAGCAGGCTTGCAAGAGCTGCCAGTGTTTCATACTGCACCCGTATCGTGTTACAGGAGGGTACATTCTATATGAGTTATATCGACGTCAAGCTGTTGTTGAACATTCCAAGTCACCCCCAGACAATGGCCCCTGCCTGCGACTTTGAGTGTGTCCCACTCAACCAGCTTTGATGTTGCTGACCCATGATTGTGCTTTAAATATTCTTTAATAGCGGCATGCAGTTAGGCGTGGAATGGGGGGGGGTCATCAAGAACCGCTGGCTGTAAGCGCCATGACGGAACGGGAAGAGGGCCATTGTCTCATGTAAACTGTAGGCTCTGTGGGTTATGATCTGAATGGGTGCGGCCCAAGTAGTCTGTATGTGTTACAGAGGTCAGTAGGGATTCTATGCGAATTAATCAATCAAGCCTAACGTGGAGGTGATGCAGAGAGGGAAAAAAGTACACGTTTCAGCATTGCTCTGTTGCCAAATGCCTACTATGTACCATTGTTGAAGTCAGTCGCTTAACGCTTGCGTGTTGGAAGTGACCGGGGTGCTGAGTAGCGGAGGGAAGGATCTTTCAAGGTCAGTGTGTAGGTATTTGACAGCTAGGAAGGAGTCTATCAAAAGGGATCCAAAAGGATCCTGATAAAGCCTACCTAAAAAATAGGTGCTCTATAAGTAGTAGAGTCCTATACTAGAAAAAACACTTGTTTTTCTAGAGTCCCCTCACTCACCTAGGGTTACCCCAGGGTGACATGCTTCATCATAGGGGTCCTCCCAGGCATCTACTGTCTGGGGCATGCTACAACTTGGCGGAATACGCAGGAGCACTTTTAAACTATGTGTAGTGATGTGCTGTGTGGAGTGAAAAGTGAAACTTTGGACATTGCAAAACGGTATTTTTAGAGGGGAGTTTTCCTCATATAAAGAGTGATCTTTACCCAAACAGTTTCTTCAATATTGATGGATTTTTATCATATTAGTTATTACATACTCATTCCAAATGGTGTATTTGTTGAGGCTGGTGGTTTTGGATCATTATATTTTTATACAGAAACTACGACCCTATGCATCTAAGAAATCCTTGTAATATGGGAATCGTATGTATTTAGCAAACCAACAGCCTCATGCATCAACCCAAAATCCAGTCGGTAAAATACCGATTCGCTAATAGCTCCCGGTATTAAGTTAAAAATACCCAATCCCAATGCATCAACCCAAAAGCAGAAATCGCTATTTAAGGAATCCTTAAATAGCGAATCTTTAAATAGGGATTCCTTAAATACCGATTCCTTAAATAGGGATTCCTTAAATACCGATTCCTTAAATAGCGATTGCATTTAAGGAATCCCAAAGTGAGATTCCTTAAATGCAATGCATCAAAGTTAAAAAATTAGCGATTTCGCTAATAGGGGGAGCAAATTACCATGAAGATGAACTGCATGGTAATTTGCAAAAACTTTGAAAAATGCACTTTTGTGCATTTTTCAAAGTTTCATGTTGTGCACACACATGCCCTAAGAGCATGTGTGTGTGCAACATTTGTGCACATATCATTTTCAGGGTTGCTATAGGGTGTCATTTTGACACCCTTGCACCCTTGAAATTGCATGAGCAATTAGCGAGAACCTACTGGTACTCGCTATTTGCTCATGCAATCTCCGAATCATTCCTATGGGCCTGGAAGCCCATAGGAATGATTGGGACGGCATTCCTTAATTGCTACTCGCTATTTGCTAGTAGCAATTAAGGAAAGTTAAGGAATCGCTATTTGAATAGCGATTCCTACATGCATAGCCTTTTGCTATTCCTTATTAGCGAATCCTTATTTTTCGCTAATAAGGAATCGCAAATGCTAATGTTGATGCATATGCCCCCAAATCGGTTGCAAAAAGTACAAATTTATTTGTTTGTCTGTAAAAACACGGAGTGGTACACACAGGGCTTGTCCTTGTGTGGTCCTGATGAAGTGGTTGGGGTAACCACGAAACATGTCGACCAAGTAACTAGGGACAGCTTCACATAATGGTTACTGTTCTCTACTACTAGCCCCATTTTAATGTACATTTACCGGATAGGAGCAGAATAAAATTAGGGCTCACTATCCAGGTAATTTTTATTGATTTATTTCACTTTTCACTCCACACAGCACATCACTACACATAGTTTAAAATAAAAAAGTGCTCCTACGTATTCCGCCAAGTTGTAGCACGCCCCAGACAGTAGATGCCTGGGAGGACCCCTATGATGAAGCATGTCACCCTGGGGTAACCCTAGGTGTGTGAGGGGACTCTAGAAAAACAAGTGTTTTTTCTAGTATTGGACTCTACTACTTATAGAGCACCTATTTTTTAGGTAGGCTTTATCAGGATCCTTTTGGATCCCTTTTGATAGATATATTGTAACAGGAGGCAAAAACCTTCCTTCCTATCCTCCAACTCCCTTTTCTTTATTGTAGCTAGGAAGGAGTCCCTGTGACGTTGCACTGTTAATGGGTAGTTCAGGAAATGCATGATGCAGGCGTTATCACCACAATTTCGTCAAGTTTCCTGGTTTCATGTCGGATGATGTCCCTGTCATGGTAATGGAGTTGGCGAATTAGCATCGGACTTAGTTGAGCTTTCCTTGTCGGGATGCAATGCACACATTCTACTGAGAAGATCTGCATGAGGGAATCAGGCAGAAGCAGGTTCCACAGCCAGTTGCCCAAATAATGAACAGGGTTACATCCTTTGATGCTTTCCAGGAGGCTCACCATACGCACATTGTTTCTGCGTGAGCGGCTCTACGCATCTTCAACCCTGGCCTCAATGGTGTGGATAAAATCCATCAGCAGCTGGACTTAGAATACCAGTTCTTTTAATGCCAACTGGAGTTCAGCAATGGTTCACTATGCTGTGCGCACTTTGTCTCCTAGTTTACGATGATCAGCGCGCAGCAGATGAAGATCCATTGCAATACTGTTGATCTTGCTCTCTAAGGTGACGCAAATGTTCACAGTGTTGTGCGGGTCCTCTCCACAGCATGCAGTACCACATTCAACTTCTCTTGTAGTGACGAGGGGTGATCACGAGCACCTACAGTCTCGGTCTGGCCGACCATGGCGGTACCCCGGCAGACATTTTCTTGGGTGGGTGATGGCGCTCGATTGGTGGCGGCTTATCATGAGGGGATGTCCCCCTGGGTCCAGTGCTCACTCAAGGGGTAGAAAGCACATGGGGTGGGCCTGCTTGGTAGTGCTTTGGAAGTCTGCTGAAGTGCTGCAGCCTGAGCAGCCGAGGCATCCTCTCCAGGCGCAGTGGGCCCCAACTCACTGAGGGCCTCCTTGGGACATTCCACAGTCACCGGCAAAGATGCTGGTCAGTTTAGTTTGTAGCTGGTGCCACTGCATTTTGGCTTGGAGCATAGTGAGTTGATTTGCAAGTCAGATTAGCCACTTCAGTCTAGCGAGCTTTGTAAAATGTCCCCACACTGCACCGAAGTGGGCACTTGCAGCTATTAACCTTTGAATTGGGCAAGCAGGCAAATTCCCCAGTTAGGGCAAGAGAGTCAGTGAGGCTGTTGTGTCAGTGTTTCCCCCAACATTCAGGGCCCCGTTTGGCATATGGGTCAGTTACATGAACCTAAGGAGTGCAGCGCCGCAACCCCTGGTATCTACCACAAGTGGATGATGCAGCTGTAGCTTCCCATGCCATGTGGGGAAGGCAACAGAGGTAGGTTTCTGGCTGCTCCACCTGTCTGGGTCCCCAGTGGGGTATGGAGGCTGCACTGGGGGGGCTTTGCACCGTCAGCACTCTTGGATGCTTCAGTTCAGAGCCGCCGACCATTCTGCAGCAGCAGGTTCCATGCACCCCCAATGTTGATGCCAGGGCTGAAGGGTGGAGGGACATCATACACGCCCTGGCCGGGAGCTGGCCCCAGCTCCAACCACCAAGCCAGATGTGGTGTTCTTCACTCCTCCTGCTCCCAGGGAAGCAGCATCTGGGCAGCAGCAGCGACAGAGCAGAGCTTTTTACTCAATTCCAGTAGGGAGGGCCCAGGTCAGCGCAGCCCATCAGTCAGTGGCAGCAACACGGTCGCAGCTAAGCCAGCGGCACGCCAGCAGGGACCGGGACCCAACTAGGTTCCCCATGCCCCTTAATGCTCACACCGGATGACCATGTGCTCCGTCCTCAGTCGCCTGATCTCAGCAGAGGCCCCCCACTCCACTTGCAGTCACCTCAGAGATGCCGGCGATGCAGCTGCTGGATCGCAGTACACCAGAAGGCCAGTACCGCCAGCAGCAAGCCGGCTTTGTGCAGCAACAGTCACTAGGCGGGGTTCACAGGTGGCCTCCCCACAAACGGCCGGTACCATCGATTGATAGTCATAGTTAGGCGCAGCATCAAGATTGTTCGGGATATGGCTGGAAGCAGGAATACTCTGGATAACCCGGATTTACCCAGCAGAGCTATCTAATGCATGTCCGGCATCTTGATGTTGCTCAACAGACTTCCTTAAGATAAAACGCTGTTTGGCCACACTTGTTTGTCATTTCAGGAATGGGATCTACCAGTTAAAGGCCTTGTTGTTGACTTTGATGGCCTGTTATGTTGTAAAATGCCAAAAACCTTGGCGCAGATAAGCAATGCAATTCTTCGGGATGAGGGGCATGAGTTGTATGATAGCAGTGTTAAAAGGCACATTGGGGAGAAAATCAAAATCGAATATTGCCAAGGACAATTATAAGGATCATTTACAATGAAAGGTTCCAGATGGAGTAAGAGGAAGTTGCTTGCATTTTAAAGTGGAACAGATTTCTTGACTGCTGGTATTTTGCATTTGCTGTTCGATGTAGTTTGATTTCTCTTTGGCTTTTGTTTGTTACAGTATGTGTGAACCAGAAGCAAGGTCTCCAAGATGGTTGTGACTTTTTGTCTCCAAACTTATTCTGATTTAGGTGATCAGAAAGGAAAATGTCTGAAGCTAGGTTCCCAGTAATTGGTGACTTGTGTTTTTTATACTAAACAGCAAGGGTCAGAAGTCAGTGCACAGAATTTTCACAAAAGCTTTGCAAGTGAAGGGCTGGGCTTTAAAACCTTCATGTTCATGCTGTGTCCTTGGGTAAGGGTGGAGGTAGAAATGTGTTGAGTGATTTTTGGAGATTGCATTGGAGGTCAATGGACAGTCAAGTCAAGTCTTCCATTTTTCATCTTGGTTGGGATGTATGCTTTGTCCAAGTTAGATGGAGGAAAACGTTGCCTCTTTTTGAAGGACCGATGAGTTAGCTCAAAGATTTGGGGGCATATTATCAAGACAGGCGATAAAATTATCAGTTTTCTGCCGCTAAAGCTGTGATAATTTTATCGCCTGTCTTGATAATATGCCTCTTAATGTGTCTGCTACAGAATATTATGGTAACCTAAAAAACACAAACTAAAATCTTGCCACAAAGTTCTAAGCACTCTTTCAAATGTTTGCATTCAGAAAAAGGATTTTAACGCTCTGCATGACTGCTTGCAATAATAAAAGTGGATGACCCTTCAAGAGGAAAACAGAGGTCCAGCTTTACTGGGCAAAACCTTTGAAGGATTACGATATGAAAATGTAAACCTTATGCAATCTTTCAAAATTGATGTTCTTGTTCCTTTTCATCTCTCTGTAGATTCGAGGATGGGAGAAGTCGCTGTGCCCGATGGATCAGGTATGTCCCATGTGTGAGAAGAGCACCATGTAAATCTGTGGGTGCCTGCTGTGTGGAACAGTGTGAAATCCTTGCTGCGCTGTGCTATGTATGGTTGTGATACTCGCTGTTAAGAACAGATTCTAGTATGTGTTTTTAAGGGTAGCATATTCTGTAGCAGACACATTACATATTTGAGCTATCTGATCGGCCCTGCAAAAGGAGGCAATGTTTTCCTCTAGGTAACTTGGACAAAACACACATCCAAGCCAGAATGACCAATGGAAAACTGCAATCGTCTGCCCACTGACCTCCAATGCACTCTCTGAAAACCACTCAAAACATTTATACCTCCACCCATACCACAGAACACAGCATGGACATGAATCTCTCAAAGCAGGGCCCTTCACCTGCAAGAAGCTCCTGTGCACTAACTTCTGAACTTTGCTGTTTAGGATAACACGAAAGCCACCAATTACTGGGAACCTGGCCACAGACATTTCCCTTTCTGATCCTCTAAATCAGAATAAGTTTGGAGACAAAACCACCCAACCATCTTGGAGACCTTGGATGTACTTTGCACACACTGTAACAAACAAATTCAAAAGCCAGGCCAAATTACATTTCACAGCAAATGGAAAGTACCAATAGTCAAGAAACATGTTACACTTTATAGTGTGAGCAACTTCCTCTTACTCAGTCTAACGCTCTGCCAAACTGCTTGCAAAGTTAAAAGGTGGTGGCCCTTTGTGAGGAAAACTGAGGTCTAGCTTTACTGGCCAAGTCTTCTGAACGATTACAGTAATAACATTTAAACCTTATGCAATCTTTCTAAATTGGTGTTCTTGTTACTTTTTATCTCTCTGTAGTGACCAGAATCTGAGGAGGCGCATTTCCCGAGGCATCAGGTATTGTCCATTGTGTGAGAAGCTATCTCTGAGGAGCAGTTTGAAATCCTTGCCATGTTGGTTGTGATAGTGGCTGATAAGAAAAGAGACAGCTCTTTGCTGCACTGTGCTGTGTCTCATACTGGCTTAGAGGAACAGAGAGAACCCCTTTCTGCATGGTGCTACATGTCATAGTGGCTCAGAGGACCAGAGGCCGCTGCCCGCTGCAATTTGTTTTGTGTGATATCAGCTCAGGTGAACAGAGACAAATCCTAGCATGTAGCATAGTAGGTGAGTCTATGCCTGGACCAGAGGAGCTGTGCCAACTCTTTGCAGCAATGGGTTCTCTGTGATACTAGCTATAAAGACCAGTGACAGCTACTTGCTGCCCATTGCTGTGAGTGATGCTGGCTCAGAGCAGCAAAAACAATTCCTTTGATACAGAGTTGTGTGTGATAGTGACCAGCGGCGGCTGCTGCCAATCTGAGGTGGGGGGGACAGAAAAAGAAAAGTAATAATAAAAATAGAAACTTACCTTTCCTGCCAGCCTCCATGATCGTCTGCTCCTGCGCCGTGCCTCGCTGCTCCTCTGCTTCAGTCCCGGCACTGCAATCCCCGGGAGCATAGGCTCCCTGACCCCGCACAATGCCAGCGCTTCTCTCACGCTATTACTTCCAGCATGAGAGAAGTGCTTGGATTGGGCAGAGTGGTGTGGGCCGGTTATACGCTCCCGCAGGGACTGGGAGCCTGTGCCACTGGGCACTAGGATATCTCCAGCGAACAGCCTGGAGATATCTAAGTGCGTATGTTTGATTTGGCCGGCTGTGGACAGCCGGCCAAACCGACATGCGCACTTTCAGTGGCTACCACTCCTCCTTCCCCTGCTGTGTGTTGCTGCAATATTGCCCCGCCACGACCTAGACAGACTGGAATTAAAAATAAAATGACAATAAATTAGCTTTATTGTCGTTTTCTTTTTCTTCTGTCAAGCTGCATTTCAGCAGTGGGGCGACGCTCCTCCTCCATAGCCAAGGAGCCACCCCTGATAGTGTCTCAGATTAACTGTGCTAGCTCCTTGCAGCACTGTGTTGTGTGTGATGCCATCTTCGATGAACAGAAACAGCTCAGATAAACAGAAATAGCTGCTTGCTGCACTGTGTTGTTGTTTTTTGATGAGGATTTAGATGAACAGTGACAGATCAGTGTCATGTGTGATGCTTGCTCTGATGAGCATCGACAGCTCTGTGGTCCACTTTTTTGTGTCTGAATTGTCTCAGAGCAGCAGTTACAGCTCCTTGCCACAGTGTGTTGTGTATGATAACAATTCACAAAAAATGATAACAGCACCTCACTGTGTTCGTCTGCTACAGTGCCTAATTTGTCGAATAATAAGTACCACTGTACAAGCATTTCTCAGATGCCCATGGCCAGCATTATTAAATGTCAGCATGCAGAATGACAAGGCTGTGAAGTCCTAAATCCACCCCAGGTCTCTTAAATCAAATCCTCGACACTCCCTGCCTCTTTATCTCACTGTTGCAGGTTACTGATTTCTCCCTTGATGACTGTTTTTCAGTATTTCTTTGTATGTTTCTTTGTGTGTTTTGCCTTTCCTACTCTCTGGAAATATTTGATGAGGAAAAATAGGTGGTGGTCTCCAAAAATGAGTGCCAATGAGACTCTGCCAGCAACCACCAGCTCTTAGAAAGCGTTGGTCTGATACTGGTGTAGCGGAACAGTACCAGTTCATGCCGCACTGTTCTGGGTGTGGGGGTAACACCTGCTCAGAGCAACATTGATAGATAATGGCTGTGCTGTGTTGTGTATGGGTGTATCAAAGGAACTTGTTTCACTATGATATGTAGGGGCTCTGTGGAACATTGGCAGCTCCTTTCTGCACTAAGCTCTTTTGCTGGTATGATCCTAGCATAGACAGCCACACACGCTTCCTATTGTACTGTGCGGTTTGTGGATGTGATATGGACACGGAGTAATAGTGGCAACTCTTTGCTGCACTGTACTATTTGAGTGCATGACTCATGGTATGAAGAGCAGTGCAATACTCTGCGTTTGAGTAAGATGCTGGCTCAGAGAGACACAGACAGCTTCTGTGTAAAGTATGGGAGCAATATCTGCTCAGAGGAGTGGTGACTGCTTCTCCATGCACTGCTCTAGGTGTGCATGATGCTGGTGCAGAAAAAGATGCCAGCTCCTTGCCACACTTTGGTGTGTGTGGGTGGTATGCTGGCACAGATGACCAATGAGAGCAACAAACTCCACTGTACTGCATGTGGGTGTGATAGAAGCTCAGGCATACATCCTCAGTGGTATCAGGCGTTGCCTGTGCAGGTAAGAGCGCTTTGGTGGTGGGGCAAAGTGGGGGTGAGTTGACAGACAACAGAAAATAAAATTTAAACAAGCATTGGCATAGCCAATAGGTCTCGCCTTTTGGACATTATAAGTGTTTAGCCATGCAACAGTAGATGTTGCACCAAGGATATTGTGTTGCATAATTAAATACTTATAAGGTCCCAAAGGCGAGACCTATTGGCTATGCCAATGCTTGCTTTTCAACAGTCACCGAGACGGATGTCGAACTAGCAGGCATACTCAATAACTGTATTTTTTCACTGAAGAAGCATGGTATGAACATACACATTTATTCTGTAGTAGAATATCCATTTTGCACTTGTGCCGCCCAAAGGCAAAGAGGAGAATCAGTAGGTAGAGTTAGGAGGTGCTTCATCAATGTTCCTTAACAGTCAAGTGAGACGGATAACCGTAAGGATAGTTTACTCAGTCAAAGACCCTGTTGCAGATATCGGAGTGAAGCCTGCAAGTCACTTGTTACCGTCCCTATATCATAATCTAGCGGGTTAATGTGCCTGTTGTAGGACGCTAACTCAGTGCAATGTGCAGGCAACAGATGTCAGCCTAATCTAGCCACTGGTGAATGCTGGTTGTGTGTGGCCCACTCATTCAGTTCTAGCTTTGTAACCTAAAGCACATTGCATGCTGGGGTTTTAGAACCCCTCAAAGCTACACCCACAAGTCACACAGAGCAACCAATGATTGGCTATAAAGTTGACTGATTGACGGTGTCACACAAAAGAGGCAGCTCTGTCAGGGCAGGACACTCCGGTAGATCACGACCCCGGCCTCAGAGATCAGCTTGAGATCTACAAAAACACAGTTTATTGTATTTTTTTTAATGGGACTTCTGATCGAGACTTTGCTACTTACAAAGTGTTTGCTCGAACATGTTAGCAAAACCTCACACGACGGATACATTATCATGATTTTACTATCGCTATGGAGAAACAAATACTGTGGCAGAAGGCGCTATAAAAAAGGCATTGTTATTCTTGAACAATAGAAGCTATCCGCATCATAGGAGCAAAAAATGATTTATGCTATTTAGATTTTTTTTTAGGAATGCGTGGGTCAGAAACTAGAGGTCAAAGAGAGATGGGAGGAGACAGAATATAAGAGGTGGGGAGAGGGAGGTGAAATCGAAGTGGTCAGAGAAGGGAAAAATGGATTTAGAATGAGAAAAAAGACAAAACAAGTCCGGGAGTTGTGTGCGAGTGGTGCGTGCAAAAGTGAAAGTGATCGCATGCTGCCGCCAGCGCGCACGCGCGCTAAGCAGTAAAAGGCAATTTTTAAAAAAGCACGGGAGTGATCGCGCTGGAAGGGAGGCAGATGGCGGCTGCGCGCGTGCACGCTCACGTGAACGCAAGCTTGAGGCCAGCAAGGTCTGGCAGCACTTTGAAAACCCCAATACTAAATGTCTCGCAGTCCAGCGCATGCGCTGGCTCAGGCGAGACCTAATAAGGAAACCCACTTACCTTGCACTCACCGTATCGCCGAGTCAGCAATGCAGAGAGCACAAGGTAAGTGTTTTTATTTTTTTTATTTTATTTTTCCTCGTCGTCGTCTGTCGACTCACCCCCACCCAACCCTTCCGCTCTTACAAGCATTGGATATTGTGGTATATCGCTAGAATATCAAGTTTAAATATCATTCTACAAAAATATCATACCCAGAATATTGGCTTCCAAAATATTGTGAAGGCAGCCAAATGTAGATAAATGTACAGTTCTTGAATCAATACTTATCTATATATAAGCCTACGTTCATAATATTTTGGTAGTCAATACTCTGGCTATGATGTTTTTGTAGAGTGATGTTTTTGTACTCAATAATCAGACAGTACAGGTACCAATGGCTATCATAGTGAAAGCAGTCAGTACTAGTTTATCTGGCCTCACTCAAGACACAGCTACAGACAATAGTTTTGATAGATTATTAAATATTGATGGGTCACAGTAAAACTAAGATTACAAAACCCAGCCTGAAGCAATGCAACTTTATTGCATGACACAAGAAAACAGTGGGGCATATATACAAGGAGACTGCACCACCGGAACGTCCCTTTTACCAACGTTCCAGCGGCGCAACGCTCTGCTTCATATTTACAAAGTGGCGTTAAGCCACATTTTGTGCCTGAAGGCTGCTTTGTAAATATGGTGCCTTTCACTCAGATATCTGCGTGAAAGGGGCATACAATGGATGTTGGTGTGGTCGTTCTACCGCAGCGCCATTGCTTTTTGACACAGCCCCAGATTTACAAGGATCTATAAATCTGAGGAAGCAGCACAAACTAACACCATGCAAAAGGAGGCATTAGATTGGTGCAACAAGGAGAAATACTTTTATGTCTCCTCTTTTTTAGATTTTTCTATGTGTGCAAAAATTTTTAGCACACATAGAAAGAGCAAAACGACATTAATGATTGTTTTTGTGCATGAAGGTGTCCCTTTGTGTACAAAAACAATCATTAAATAATGCTGTTTTAGTGCATGAAGGTGTCCCTTTGTGTACAAAAACAATCATTAAATAATGGTGATTTGCTACTTCTAAGGATTGTTTGTGTGCAGGAAGGGGCACCTTCCTGCATATAAACATTCATTCCTGTAATGCAGACATCATTGCACAATGGCGCATGGGTGTCTGTGTTGGCGCTAGCCAGCTATTTTTAGCTCTAGGAAAATCACAAGGGTGCACCGTATTCTTGTAAATACAGTGGATCCCTGGATTTTGGAAATGGCGCGCGCTGCAACATTTTTGCAGCGCCGTTCAGCGCCAATTCCTTGTACATATTCCCCAGTGTCTGTTCCTTCTTTGAATAACATTCTTCCAAACTGTGGAAGGATTGAAGGTTTTGAAAAGTTTTAAAATGTCCGTTGGCATCCTCACATAAGTTTTTAAAACCTTTGTCACTTTGTGGGAAGCTGATGGGATTTTTTTTTTAAACACAATAAAAGGAGCCCTGTGCTGTTGTGGGAACATTCTTTCTGCCAGACAGGGCTGCTAGCTTAGTGCCCTTAAGCCACAATTTACTGTATTGCTGACAAGCCATGTGCCTCCACTGCCATGATCCTGGAATTTCCAGGCAGGACTCCTTCAGCCAGTAGCGTAGGAAAACCGTAGCCGCACCCTCCCCCACTCCCCCCTACTGCAAGGGATGGTGAGGATGTCCTGGCAGAACCCATACACTCGAGCTGACAAGCTGAAAGGGTCCCCCTTAATATATAGAGGACAGCCCCCGCAATGCGGGGACGACAGGGGTGTCCATTATGCCTCTGCCTTCAGCATAGATGAGGAAGTATGATGCTCACCTGTCAGTGTTGTTTTGTTTTCCCACTGTCACTCAGAGATTTCAACCCTGAGTGACAATCCTGAAAACAATTCCATGCAGGCAGATGTTAGTGTGCATTGACACCGCTATCTGTAGGTCCTGTTAGAATATCATTTGTACCAGAGGTCAGAATTGAGTGACATTTTTAGAGCTCGCCCTGGTCCAGATATTGGCAGGTTGCTGGTTGTGGTAGGTTTGATTTGAGGTGCATACATGGCCTGCGTGCTGATATATGAGCGGTGCTGCAAGATTTATTTGAGGTACACTGAACAAATTATGTTTTTTGGTATCATCCAGTGTTACCACCTCTTCACCGAGAAAAATACCAGCAATCTCTTCATGTTTTAACATTCTGCAAAGTCCTGGAACTGAGTCTTAAGTAGAACTTTAAAATCTTATGATATTTACACAATAAAGGCAGGGCCGGACTGGTAATACCGGACACCGGGCAATCCCCCTGGAGGCCGGAATAGGTGGGGTCTGGTTTCTTTACAGAAGGCCGGTTTTGTCACTGGGGCCGCCGATTTTTGAAAAATCGGCCCCCAGCAACAAAATCAGAAGACCGTCCTGCTTCCAGGCCTGTGGCAGCATGGGTTCTCAGCAGGAATCCGACCCTGGAGTGTCCAAATGCAAAAATACACACGCAGTATAAATAATATGATATTATTTATACTGAGTGTGTATTTTTGCATTTGGTTAATATGTACTTGTGGGCAAGGACTGGAGAGGCGCACGGGGTGACATGTGAGGGCCAGAGGGAGAAGCCATGCACGAGGGGCAGACACAGTTTGGGATCCAGAAGGAGGCCTCCTGGAAGAGAGGCACCAAACACCGAGGCTGCGGGGATAAGAAGGGAGCGCAGGAGAAGAAGTGAATGATCCTCAGCAGGCCTCGAAGAGCTGGGGTACACAGAGCGCCACTGAACCAGTGTGCGCCCAAGATCACAAGGAGGGCTTCAAGCATGCGCCGGGCAGGTCCTCCTACTGCTGGCAAGATGGCTGTTGGTGGATGACTCCGGTCCTATTATAGCTTGCAGTCCACGGGGTATCTCTGCTGCCGCCAGCCCGAGGCCACTCGGCAGAGCCTGTGCGAAACGGCCTTGAGGGAGGGAGCCCGTGTCCAGAAGGAACAGAGAGGCTGCTCGTGGGGAGCGATAGCAGCTCACCCTAGGGGCGACTGAAGTCTCAGGACTGAGGCCCCATGGCCGTAGATGAGCTACAGAGGCCTGCAGCGAGGCAGTGCCTTGCACTTGCACTCTTACAGGTAGAAGGAGGAAGCAGGGAGCGCTGCAGGGTAAGCGGGAGGCGCCATGGGAGAAGCGAGAGCTGCCGGGTGAGGGTGGGTGTGCCGGCATCGGCGGCATGTGGGATGAGAAGGGCACGAGGACAGGGAGTTCAATGATCCATGATGCAAGAAGGAAGGGGCACTGCCGGTGACGTGAGAGCAAGAACATCCCGTGAGCTGGCACTGCCCAGGAGCACAGGCAAAGACCGGGAGAGCTGGCAGCCCCAAAATAAAGGACCATGAGACAGGAGATCTGGGGGTTCGAGCCAGGAGACTGACAGAGGAGCATGGGCACCAGGGAGCAGGATTCAGGAGCCCTTGCGGAGTGAACTGAGGAGCAAGCCCTGGGCGGAGAAACAGTGAGTGTAGGGTGCAGTGACCCAGGCACACTGACTTGGAAATGGCACTGATGGAGAGGTACTAAGGGCTGTCACTGAGCAAAAGGGGTCGGGTGTAAGTGCGTACACACAAACCACAGCGCCACCATTTGCTGTTTGCTTTTTGCCTGAACTTCTTGTATTGCCCTGCCTCACATTAATGTTTTATTTAGAATGAATATTTACCATAACGATTATGATACACTTTTGGTGACTGTATTTATTTGTGAACTTTTTATAGTGCTGTACTGGAAGCTAAAATGCATCGGGGCACTTTTCAGTCTTTTTCAGAAGTGAAATCCTGGAAATTTGACAAACCATTGGTCTGCATAGCTTTACAGCACTTCACTAACTATAGCCGCTATCATACAAGCTGTAATTGTCTGTATTTTCAGACCACTGCCATTTTTTTATATTCTATCCTTTTGAGCCCACTAGAGCAGTGGGTGGGTTGCTTTGTGCAATCACAGTCTCACGCAGAGCCAGTTACAGATGGAATTTCCAGCAGCAGTTTAAGATCTTAGAGTTTCTGGTTGCTCCAATAGGTGTCATTTCTTATATTTATATTTTTCCCTCATGTTCATTGCTTGTTTTTTGTAAGAAAGTGGCTCTGTATATACTGTTCCCAAATAGGTACAGGGTGTACAGAGTCCACAGTCCCCAGAGGTTTGGCAGTGGTTAAAGTTAGAAATAACCATACTCTCTAAAGTGGTAGCTTGGTTGAGCAGTAAGGCAGTATCACAGGACAGTGTAAAGCATTTGTTGTATCCACCCAGTTAGCAAATGGTCTCACACACACTCAAGAAGTGAACTCTAGTTTGTATAAAAAATATATGGTTGTTTTATTTTAGAACCAACAATAGGTATCAAAATATACATTCTCAGAATGAGATACTTTAGTTAAATACTTTGCAAAAGGCAATTGACTTTTGCAGGTAATCGTTACAGTTTGTTGCAATAGGCAACACGATTTCAAACACAATTATACATTGAGCTCAATGGGAATTTTAAGTTATGTGCAATTGATTACTTTCAGGATCACTTTTCTAACTCCAGGACTGGATCCTAGATTCAGTCCCGGGACAGTTCTTGGAAACAATTGAGTACATTTGTTTTAGTTACTGTTGTGATTTGTAAGCAATATTTTGCTATTTTAAAAGTTGACACTTCGAAGCATGTTCTAAACAAATTACCAATGTAATCCTCTGAAATAAAATTAACTTAGCAGGTAAGTGGGGTTATGGTTACTTTTTCTAGGCCAGTGTTGGATCCTAGATCCAGCACTAGTGTACCACCTGTAAGCAGATGAGAAACTACGTTTGAGTTACACAGGCGATTTTTAAGGAATATTTATAAGTTTGCAAAATCGACACAGAAGAGATTTCACAGAAAAACAGTCAATGGTTTCCAATGAGAGAAAATTGAGTTAGTGGTAAGTACGTGTGTAAGTACTTTTCAGGGTCAGTACTGGGCACCAAGATCCAGCACTGGGATCTCTCCTAATAGGAGGTGAGTATTTCCGTTTTCGTTACTCGGTTGATTTTAGGTGAATATTTCAAAGTTTAGAAACTCCACACAGAACAAATTTCAAGAGAAACCAGTCAATGTTACCCTATGGAAGAAATGTGAATTATCGGCTTTTGGGTAAGTACTCGACTGGCAGAGCTGAGGTTCTGGGCATAGACTCAGGGGTCTGCCAGGGTCAGGTAAGTACAGTTGTTGCGCCCTCAGCGGCACAGGGGCAGCCGGGTGCAGAGTGAGTTAGGCCCAATGTTATCCTATGGAAGGCAGGGGGCCCTTGGTTGGTGGCTGCTGACTAGCAGGCCACGCGGCTGTGGGACCTGGGCTCCCGGTCACTTGCGCAGGGAAAATGGTGAAGTAGATAGGAGTAGAAGTTGCACTGCCAGGGCCACTCGGGCGGCTGGGTGCAGGGTGATTTTGAGCCTTCAGGCGCTCAATGGATTGCTATGGAAAAGCTCAAGGACGAACAAAGGCTGCAAGCTCAGGGACGAAGACTCTTCAGGTGCCACCACCACTTCGAGGGGTAAGTTGGGTAGTTGGAGGATAGGTAGGTACCCAGGAATCGGGCACAGGTTGTCACAGGGCGCCGGGTGCAGGGGTGCCTTTTGGTGTCGGGAAATCTTACCCTCTGTTGATTGCGGTTGGGGGGGGGGCCCTGGTTCTGAGGCTGCAGGCGTCGTCAGGAGCGTCAAGGTGGGTCCTTGGGTACCGGATTTGGGGTCACAGTGCTGGGGGGAGGTCCTCGGGGTCTTTGTCCACTCCGGCACAGGCCAGGCATGGCGGATGCAGAGTGTGCAGGGTTCACGGTTCCGGGATGATGCCATGGGTTAGATACTTGCTTTGAGCAGAGCCACTGCTCGTGGGAGTCCCAGGTGCTCAGAGTCACAAGATAGCCAGGTCCTCCGGGGATTGTGAGGTTGTTGGCCACAGGAGGTGCCGGGATTTAGCAGGAGCAAGTTCGAGGGTCGATAGGCTGGGAGGGCTGGGGCCAAAGCAGTTGGTGTCTTCCTCTTCTTAGCAGCTGCACGGCAGGTCTTCTTTCTTCTTGATCTTCTTTGCTGTTTTAGAATCTGGAATCTAATGAAGGAAGGTTCAGGGTGCCCCTAAATACTAAATTTAGGGGCGTTACAGGTAGGTAAAGGGCAGGGACCATTGGGTCCCTGCCCTGGGCTGGGTACACCCCCTATCCTGCCACTCTCTAGTGGGAGGGGGGCAGTGGCGTAGTCCTGATTGGGTAGGGCTCCCCATCTTCAAGATGGCGAGGGCCCAGAGATGTGCTTCACCTCGCCTCCCCCACCTGAGGGGTGGGGTTGGCAGGGCTGGCACATCCCCTGTCCTTATTTGGAGTTTCTGGCCAGTCTTCACGCCAGAGAGGGGGTCAGAACTGGTGGGGGCCAGTTGCTGAGTACAGCAAGTGACCTGGAGAAGCTCACAAAGGCGGCTTGCCTTTGGAGCTTCCCCCTGCCCATCCTGGGGGAGGAGACGTAGCACCTCGCCAAGGATGTGCATTGTTGCAGGCCCAGGAGAGCGGGAGCTCTCCACCCAGGGGTTCAGCAAGATGTCTGCTGTGTGGCAGCGTAGGCAGCTTCTCAGACAAGACGTGGATTGTAGGATAGGTTTCAGGGGGCATCTCTAAGATGCCCTCTGTAGTGCTTTGTACATTAAATCCCACACTGGCATCAGTGCGGGTTTAATGTGCTGAGAAGTTTGATACCAAATTTCTCAGTCTTCAGTGTTGCCATTATGGTACTGTGGAGTTTGTGTTTGACGAGCTCCCAGCACCATATACTCTTAAATGGCAGCACTGCACTGCACCTGGAATGGACCTGGGTACTGTAGGGGCACAGGGCTCATGCTCCTGTGCCCACACCACTGGCATAGGGCACCCAGCTAGAGGGGTGGCTGATGTATGCCAGGGCAGTGTAGGTTGTGGGCATGGCACACATGGATGTGTACCATGTCGACTCTTTGTTTTGTCTTGTACCCAGACACTCAGCCTGCAAGGGCAGTGTGTTTGTGTTAGGGTACAGGGCCTCTAAGGGTGGCACAATAAGTGCTGCAGCCCTTAGAGGCCTTCCCTGGTCACAAGGCCCTGGGTACCTAGGGTACCATTTACCAGGGGCTGACATGTGGCCAGGGTTTGCCAATTTGGGTTTTAGGTTTTAGGGAAGGAACATAGGCCCTGGGCACCTGATTGGCAGGAGTCCAGGGCACACTCAGTCAAAGTACATTCAGCAATTCGGCAAAAAGTGGGGGCATACCATGCAAGAAAGATGGCACTTTCTCACAATTTTTGCTCGCGAGAAAGTGTCACTCATAGTCATTGAATATCACTCATAATTACACTGAATTTATGAAAAATGTCACACACAGCAATCTGAAACCCTGGCAGCTATGCTCTGTGCACTCCTGCCTCTGCTCTGCAGAGAAAAAGCACAACTGCCATTGGTGAGGTGACCTCTCACCAGTGGTGCTTTTTACCCTCACAGACAAACAGAGGTGCTGCGGTGTAGTAGTTGAGTTGAATTTAGTAGTGTGTGTGCCTCACACACGCACTACTAAATTCAACGCAAGTTACCATTCCAGTCCATCCAGCTACTGCACTGTGCATGCGCAGGGAGAGGGTGCCGTGCAGCCGGTGCATGCAGGCTGCAGCCCGAATACACTTACTTCCGGCACCACACCCACTGTCTACCACCACCACCCCTCGAGACCAGGCAGGCACTGAGGCACCTGACCTGCCTTAATTGTAGGCATAATGACTGGATAACCTGGTGCTCTTTAAGGTCATCATGTACTATTCACTGTGCTATAAAAGTTAATACAATTAAATTTGAAATGAAAAATGTGCTGTAAAATGCACCATTTTGGTCTGTCTTTTTCCAAAGTTTTCTAAAGGGGAGAACCACCCCATACCCCCTAGTAGTGGTTGCGCTTGCAAGTTGCGCTCGCTCGCTACGTGACGGATGGGGGCTGCTCTCAAAAAATTTGCTAGGGCTGCTTTCAGTTCCCAGTTCAGTCCTGAATAAAGGATGTACTGATAAGGAAAAAAGACAGTTTTTAAGTAGTTATCCTAAATTGTGTATTGGCCATCACATTAAAATGCTGGTCATGATGTTATAATAACTGTTATAAGCAAGCATTTGCAATGCAATCGGTCTCGCATTTACGTGAGTTTGAGCTATTGATATTTCGAATAACAATGCCTTTTAATTTTGTTTTCGTTTTAAAAAAACATATATAAATTGCATTGTCATTTACAATGCCAATAGCTTATACTCGCGTAACTGCGAGATCTATTGCATTGCAAATGCTTGTTTTACAGTGAACCAGGCCACAGGCTTTCCTCGTGGCAAGGTTTGAGGGGAACCACTGGAGGAGAGATGCACAAATTGAGCATGTTATATACCAAAATATTTGTGAACTGGTGATAAAAATGCATTTACTGCAGATACAATTGTGCATCTGTGAATCAAGTCAGGTTTCAAATGACGGGTTTTTACAGAACACCCTAATGCATTCTGGGAGTTGTTGGTTGGCTGCTTTTTGATACGTGATTAATTAAAAAGAGGAATTTTGATCGAAAGTTTTACTTTTTCTCATTTCATTATGCTTCAGAGTGGGCTCTCCTTTAATTAGATTAATTGCATTCTGTGATTGTAGTTCAATTGAACTCATTGGATGAAAGTATCCGGTTTTAACGGTTTGTCAGACTGCGGCAGTATAGCGACCTGAAGCCGCTTGTGTTTTTTCTGGGCGCTAGATAGAATTGAGAGCGAGAGATCTCCTGCTAAGTGAAATCCTCTCTCCATGGCATTTGCTGCTGGATGTTAAGTGTCCAATGCTTGTTCTTGCTGGCTCCGGGCACGGCGTTGGATGGATGCCAGGGCATGCCGCTGGCACGCCGGGCCGTGGCTTGCAGAACGCCCATTCTTTAAATAATGACAGTGATACGAACAGCATGTGTAGCTGCTAAGAGCGCTCAAGTGGTTAAAGCACCTGCTCGGGCGATCTGTCCACAGAGGGCGACGGAGTCAAATACAGGACATGGCCACCCCGGCAGATACCCTCATCGGGCAGTTCCTTTGTATCTGGTAAGAGTAACTCTTATCACAGTGACAAGAAGAAGTAGCCTTTTACAAAGCACTATATTCAAAGCACAAAAATATGGTGCTAGCTCTGTGCTGTAGGCTTTATAAAGAATATCACTTAGGGAGTGGAGTATTCCACGGCGCCTAATAGCAGGTTAGGCTGTTAATATTGCTCTGTGGGATAGGCACCTGCTGCAGAGATATGTGTAGAAAGCCTTATGGTGACAGATTCGGTTCCAGGCGTTAAAATGTAACCTGAGTTCCTTAGACTCGTTAGTCCCTGGGGCCCGGTGCAGGAAGATCAACGGAAATGTCGGACATTTAACACCGGGATCTATGCCGACGTTTGCACTTTATTTACTTATTTTTACTTTTAAGGAAGTCAGAAAGTACTGCAGGTGCACTCCTCAATTTGTACAAACGTTGTACCAAAAACACAATAATGCGTACATATAAAAATACAAATGGGATGTAAATACCTATGTAGAAATGTAGGGGAAAAGAAAATGCACTGGTAAACTTTTTTTCGGATTTGGCCACAGCAAAGTAATTTCACTCCCCTGAAAGAGCCTTCCCAGACACCACCAGTATTTTTTGAGGGGTGCTCCTTTCGATTCCAGACTGCAAACACATTGGCTCTCGGAATTAACCTGAGTAAATGTATAACTGTATACATGGTGAGAAAACACTACAAAAGTGCCCATGCACTGGGGGTAGTACTGGGACCCAGTACCCAAAATGCACAATTTTTTAGGGCTCTGTGTGAGCGTTATATTATCAGCACAAGTTGGAATTTGTGTGCCCGAGGCAGCGTGTCCTCCTCACGTGCACAGCGGGGACAAGCCGCTCCTATGTGCTGTGCCAGGTGAGAGATGCCCCTGCTGGTACTGAGGGTTAGCATGAGTCACCCGCCCTCCTGGGCCGACCCCGCACGGGAACAGGATCCGGCATCTGTCCCTCGCCGTTCACCTTCAACCGACGTGGGTGTGCTGAGAAACACGAGTGAAACAAGGCCCTGTAATCCCGCCCCGCTTGCAGAGAGCCGGGAGGCCGTCTTGGTCTGGGAGGGACTCCCCTGGGAAGCCGCCACCTTTTCATGGGGGACTCAAGCCGGGACGTGCTGTTCCCACGTCTTCCTAAATGAAGGCAGATAGTAACAAGTGCAGCCGCAACAAACCAATATTTTCTCTGCTTGTGCAAGAAAATAAAAGCAGACTGCATTAGTGAGGAGAAACGCTTCCTTTTAGCCCGCGTGGCAAAATAATTAAATAAATAAGCAAGCGCGGCCGAAGTGGACCGCGCTGAAAATAAGAGTGCTTCCCGACTTATAAAGGAGACCGTGTAAAGCCACAAGGAAAAGATCCAGTCCTGATGGGCGGTCCCAAAAGGAGACAGGGCGGTAACAAGGAGGGACTAAGAAGCCGTATTATCTATCGGATGCCAGCATTTACCATGGACGATGACGCCAGCCAATGAAAAATATGGGCGGGGCTTCCACACCACAGCTAAAAAATACCCTAATACAGCATGCCTCGCAAAGCGAGCAGGGCATGCTCTGCAACGCTAGGCAAGACCTAAAAATGCTGGTCATGCTGTTATAAAAAGTGGCCAGGTGGCAACTCTAGTCTCAGTGCTGAAATAACAAGAGATGTAAAGTTTGTCTAGTGTCGTTAACAACAGAGGACATGGATAATGTGCAACACACGTGTTGGCAGACTCTTTTTTTATTGAATGCTCCTACGTCATCTGGCACGAAGCATCAAGCGCCACCCCAGGGGAGACGGGTCCAAACTATTATTTTCGAGTTGAGAGGGGTTGTAAGAGCTATGTGTTTTCCCCAGTAATGGCATAGTATGGTTTCGGGTTGCCACCTTTTCTAGTAAAGAATACCGGCCATCAGTTCACTATTTAAAGATTTTGGAAATGTCTGTATTTATTTTAACATGACCTATCTGTCTTTCTTTTTCTTAAATTATCTATTGGGTCATTAGGGTAGCTGAAGAACACATTGTAAAGTGCTTTCAAACATTTATATTGAGGGAGAGGATGTAGCCTTACGGCTAGAGCCGTCGACCTCGCAGCTGAGGAACCGGGTTCAAGTCTAGGCAAGAACGCTCAGCATCCTGTGATTCTGGGCAAATCACTTAATCTCCCTGTGCCTAACAAAAAATGAATGTGTTCATATGTAACAAAACTGGTGCTCATGTAAAGCGCTCTGATACCTGATATCTTCGGGTCGAGTTCGCGCTATATAACGCAAAAAAAAATGTACTGTGTAAACTATGTATTAATAAAGAGAAAGAATACCAGATTTAGGTAACTTTTCTAATGTCGTGGTAGCAGGGACATTGGAGTGCATTCATGCAGCTATAAACCTGGCCACATGGCAACCCTAGCAACAGGTCAATAATGTGGTGCATTGAAAGAGGGGTGTAGTTTTGAGATGACGGAGGCTCTACAGACATAGAATTAGTTGTTTTTGCAGAGCTGAATAGTGGGCCTCAGAGCAGAATAAGGAAGGCATTCTACAGGGCAGGACTGGAATAGGAGGAGGACTTGCTTATATCTAGTCAACATTTGCAAGACTGTCTGTACAAGCAGGAGGTACCACAAGCTGGATATGAGGGGGCGGACCTTTGTGTGAGGATTCATTACCAGCAAAGCAGGTGGGTCTGGTGTTCAGGACAAGGGGCACATTGATAAAGCTGTGCTCCCACTGAGGCAACAGAATGGGAGCTGTAGCCAGAAGATTATTGGGGTGTTGTTGAAGCTCTGCCTGCCTAGGTCCTACTATTGCAATGACAAGGGTTTCTACAGATCTGGACTTAGGTGCATCGGTAGAGCTGTGTTGCATCCACAAGATTATCGGGGTGTTTTGCCAGCGCTGCCCTTCCTGCATTTTAATGTTGCATTATCATAAAAATGTATTTCGGTCTTACGACCATACAAGTGCAAGTCCTATACAGCTCATTTGAACAGGATAAAATAAAAAAGTAGACATAAATAACATACTAAGAACATCAGTCAAGCAATAGTCTACAGTACAGTAAATATATGGATTAACCACTTGGTGCACAATGAGGAACAAAAAGTAAACAGGACAGCAACAACCTCTGCCTATTCTGAAGGAAGCAGATTAGTCCACTATGCTGCCTAGGTTCTTAGAGTGTACTGCACTCAAGACCTTAAGGTTGTATCAATAGAATATGAGCTAAGATTAAAATAGATAAAACTGAAAAAAAGGATGGGAGGATTCAGGAGATAGCTCATGTTTTTAGCGATTCCTCCTTATTGCCCACATATAACCCAGGAATTTTGCTACTGAGCAAGCAGTCACTGGTCTAGGGTCAAATCTAAGGATACGGAGAGCTTCACTATGAATACGTGTTCCAGCTGCTTGCAAACTGGTTTGAGCCATTTAGCTCTCTGGAGAAATTACACCGGACAGGCAAATACATGGGCAGTTGTCTCTGCCGTAAAAGTACAGCTGGAGCAAAGCTATGAGGTAGTGTGAGGATGGTGCCAAAGGCCTGTGAGAGAGTTCAGGGGAAGAGAGCTGCATATAGAGTTTCCTATCTAGAGGTGACTCGATAATGTCTAGATATTGTTCTAGCAAACTAGTCAATTTAAAATGCATGAACTCCATAGTTAAACATCCCCATGATGGATTAATAAGTGAAGCGTGTGCTACCCAGTTCCAATACTGCTTTTTGACAGAATCTTTACTAGAAGCAGTGTTGGGTCCTTAACATCCCAAAGGCCCTCTAGTCTAATTGCGGCTAGCAAGGATTTCATACTTCTTTTTAGAAATAATCGAGTGCACTAACTTCCATACGGGCATTGCTATACGGGCGCCACTTAGGAGTAGACCAGCCAAAACAGTAGAGGGCGTAGCTTAGGCTTATCTGTTATTGGGACTCGACCCAAGTCGAACCTTAATAGGTGGAGGCTCTGGGGTGTCAAGACCAGGTACCTCAGGAACTTGTTTTCTGATTTAATAAGGTCATCTATCCCTTCAAGCCCACAGTTCAGCTCCATAGAGGGCTGAGCTTACTGCTTTGGAATCATAGATCGGGAGGGAGTCTGCCACTGGTTTACTGAAGGAGGTTATCTGTTCTTTGATCAAGGCCTGACTAGTTGCCTATGCTTCAAGGACATCTTGGTCATGTGGGGCTTCTGTAAGTATGCTACCTAGATAATCAATGATGCTAACCCTTTCCAATGGAAGGCCTCCCAATAAAAATTTACCTCTTTGTGAGGATTAAGCAATAAAAGCTTTGTCTTTGATGTATTGACCTCTAATCCCAGTGTTTTGGAAACTAATAATGATCATCAGCAAACAATAATGTCACAGCAACCCCTCCCCCCCAACACACAAACAGAGTAGGGGCATCTGCTGGAATTTGAGAAAGATACTGGACAACACCATTCCCAAAGAGGGAAAAGAGTGTGGGTGTCAGGACACAGCCCTGACGTACTCCCTTGCCAACATTAATTGGTTCAGTAAGCTGGTATTGGCCACCCCAGTGTACCCTGGCAAAATTAGCTTCATGAAGGCGGATGACAAGAGATAAAATCTCGAGGGGAAGCCCTATGTCCTTTAGGACTTGCTTTAGCCTATTCCTGGGCACAAGATTGAAAGCAGTCTACAAGTCAATAAAAACTACATAGAGGCCCCCCCTGACCAATAAGCACAGTCTTCCAAGACAGAAGGAAATGAAACTCCTGATCAATGGTGCCTGTCTTTTGTCTGAAGCCGGCTTGAAAGGGGGTGAAGATGTTATATTCGCTGATCCAGTCCTGTCTCTTCGCAAGGAGTACTCAAGAGAACACCTTTTGGACAGTCTATAAGAGTGATGGGTCTATTTTTACAGGGTGAAGACCTAACACCTTATATATAGGGATCACCTCCTCTCCCTTCCAGGTTTTAGGTATTTGGGCCACCTTCGCTAGCGCTTTGGCTAAAGAACAAATATAACTTTTCCAATTCTCTTTTTCATATAGAAATACATTGCCAGGGATGCTGTCAGGTCTGGGGGCTTTTGTCTTAGTAATTTAATCGATGCTGGTCCTGATTTTGCTTTTAGAGAAAAAAATCCTTAACAGTAACATAAGCAAAATCTGGGGCAGTTCCTTGTGTACCTAGCACACATGACCCTGATTATAAGTGGTTAAAGTGGTCATACCATGCAGAAATAAAAATATTATTGGGTGGTAGTGGTGGCCTATTGCCATCCCCCCTGGTAACTAAGAACCAGAACTTTTGCGAATCTTCACTGGCGCAGGCCTGCCGAATTAACCTCCACCTATTGTTGTCCCACTTCCTTTTCGCTCTCACCTGAGCTGACCTATAAGTCCTTCTTCAGTCTCACACTAGGACCAAGCTCTTAGATCTAAGTTGCTGTATAAGACGCCTACACTCCTGATTGTACCATACAAACTGAGATCTTGGCTTTGGTCCCGATTTAGCAGAACGTATAGGGTCAATAAAATGTGCAGACAACCACTCGAAAAAACATGTGTGGCAAGCTGGGATCTCTTCTAGGCCTCCCGGTTGAATGGTTAAGCATGAGATCTCTGCTGTACAAGCCAGTAAATCTTGCTTGATTAATTCTAGCTTCTCTTCATCCTGAATGACCTGTGGGCACTTAAGGCACCGGTTATCATTTGTTGTAAATAGTTCCCTTGCTGTTAGATCAGATCTAGTGCAACTAGGTGGGTCCCCACAGGGTGGCACAAAAGTAAAACCCAGGAGATTATGATCGCTGTCGGTGGTAGAGCCAACAGCCATATAAATCACCCTGGGCCATAACCATAGGTCTACCAGAAAATAGTCTATACGACTTATGCTGTTGGTCCTATTAAATGTATTTGCTCCCAATTCATCCTTACTAGTCAAACCTTCAGCTGCCCCTAGTCCTAACTACAGGGAAAAGGCATTAGGCTGGAGTGCCACTTGGGACCATTTTTTAACTGGAGGTGGGTCAAGATTGGGAACTTGCCACAGATCATCCTCTTCCCTCATTCCACAAACATTCTCCCTCTCCGGTAGTTCAAAAGTAACGTTATAACCTCCAGCTTCAGTCAAGTGCAATGGTGAGGGCTATCATCCAAGAGCCCCTCGAGATCGGGTATGGTGACAGACCTCCTACGCCCCCTAGTCCCTTTGGTGTAGGCATTATAAACATCGAGGGGGAGGCTGTCCTGGCCTTTCAGTTTGATACCTAAAATATCTGGGCTGCTAGATGGAAGTCTGCAAATTATACAATGGAGCGCAATGCTAACCCAGATTACCAACCACCCCTCCCACCCCGCAGGGTGACCAAGATTATGAAAAGATGCTGGGCGATGGAACTTTACATAGCCTAAGGCATAAACAGGGGATGTGCTCCAGCTTTCCTGGAGAATACAGATGTCAAAAGATTCAATGTATTGGATCCAATGTAGAAGGGCCATTTCCGACTTCACCCCGGCCACATTCCAGGACTATACCAGGAGCCTCCTGCATGTTTAAAGAAATAGATCTCAATCCAACCTGAAGGTTTCCTACCTGGACATACGTCTGTGCTAGTCAAGCAGATGGTGCTCGTCTAGGCGACATTACTTTGATGTCCGATGGTTCCCATTCATGCGAGGCTCCAAGGGACATGGAGGTAGTAATATAGCCCTCGATCACTTGACTAAAATAATGTTGCAATCCTAAGGAACTCAGCAGATTAGGACTGAGATGTACTGATAGTGCTGAATTTCTATTGATGTATTAGAAAGACAGCTGCAGTCAGGGGATTATTAGAAAGACATCTGCAGTTAGGAGATTATTAGAGAAATAGCTGCAGTCAGGGGATTATTAGAAAGACAGCTGCAGTCAGGAGATTATTAGAAAGACACTAACAGTCATTAGATTATTGAAAAACACCTGCATTCAGGAGATTATTAGAAAGACGGCTGCAGTCAGGAGATTATTAGAAAGATAGCTGCAGTCATGAGATTATTAGAAAGACAGCTGCAGTCAGGAGATTATTCGAAAAACAGGTGAGGTCAGGAGATTATTAGAAAAACGGCTGCAGTCAGGAAATTATTAGAAGTACAGCTGTATTGAGCAGATTATCAGTGGCTTTGGCAGCGCTGGCCTAACGAGGCCTGACTGTTGCAATGGAAAGGGACTCTGCAGATCAGAACTGAGGTCCATTGGTAGAACTGTGTCCTGATTGATGAAACAGAAAGAGGATCAAGTACTGGGGCATTACCAGGGTGTTTTGGCGCCGATGTCTCTTAGATTTACTACTGCCATGGCAACAGATTCTGCAGGGTAGATTTGTCATGTTTTGGAAGAGATATACATGCTTTCAATAGGGCTGTTATCTGATGAGGTTTCAAGTACCAGGGTAGCGTCAATAAACAGAAGGGTGTGTGATACATAATGCATACATATCAGGGACTAATGAAGACCAGTTTTTTTGGGTGCAGTGGTAGAGGATGTTGCAGGGCAACATTTATGACCACTGGCAAAACCTGATGTGTTTTTGTATTAGACGAGAACTGAACAAAAAGAAATTAATAAAACTATGAATGAGAGATATGAGACAGCAGATATGAGATGAGGCATAAAGGATATGTATTAAGAGACATAAGAGATGCAAGCTAAAAACAAGAGATAAAAGAAAAAACATGAGAGTTGAGAAACAGAAATGACGAGAAAGGAGCGCTAAGTGGAAGCCATATCAGAGCTAATAGTGAGATAAACAAATATATGAGATATAAGAGCTACGAGATGAGAGATGAGATGTGAGAGGTAAGAGTAGTGATATAATTACAGATACCATAACAGATACTATAACTAACCAAATCTGCTAACAGATAAGATAATAAATATCGTAATAAGATATGATAATTAACACCCTAACAGATAAGATAAGGTAATTAATACCAGATGGAATGAGATAAGATATCGGTCATGCTTTCTTCAATAAATCTATTATTTCTTGTTTTTAGGCGCTTCTTCTGCCTGCCATCAGCGACTCACTACTTATACCCCAGACGTGGTACGTTCATTTCTTCAGTCTGTTTCCCTATGTTCTTGAGCTGTGATTGTGCTGGGTGGAGAAGGGCAATATCAGTGGGGACCTGTAGGAATGAGGTGGAGAACATGGAGGTGTGACTGATGGGTTGTGACCACAAGAAGTGCTGATGGAAGCAATGCTTGAAGCATGTTGTAAATATGTTATGGGTCTAGCAAATATCCAATTAAAAGGATGGCAGTTATATTGTGATTTTATTCCATCCAGTGATAGAAAAATTGTTATTTTCAAAATATAACCCTTTCTCTTGGAGTTCACAATGCAATGCTTAAGTGTGATTTCTTGCTGGTTTGATACCTTTACAGTGAATCTAAACTTTAATATTCCCCAGTCATATGCTTTGATGAGACCAATTAATATTGTAATATCTCATTGTTGGTGATGCAACACCTCGTGCCTCTTCCTCTCTGAAAATTTACAGCCGAGAAGTTACAGCTGCGCTGTTATTCAACAAGGCTGCAAGCGGCTGCTAAAGCTGCCCACATATATTGCGACACTGCAGTGCTGCAGATCATAGTGGCGTTGCAGACCATAGTGGCGGGCTGCAGGGTTGACCAGTGCCTGATTTGCACAGCTCGGAGCCTGGAGCAGTTCAGGAGTAGTTTGGAAGCAGTTTAGAGCGGAGACTGGCACAGTCAAAGCTGCTGTGTGGTGAATTGCAGTGGCCTGTATCAAGCAGTACCTGCCGGAAAGTCTGACAAAAAGCCTGCCAGAAAACCAATCCAGAGCAACTGGGTCGTCAGGGTGTCCCACTAGAAGTATTTAGCATATTTAAAGTCCCGGCTCCCTGGCCACCCTGGCAAAAGAGATTGTTTATCTGCTCTGCTTACTTTGCCAGCTTAGGCTGCTTTACTGCAATTGTGTATCATGCTACAATCTGAATGGCCAGGAAGGCCTACTGGTGATGCATCACTAGTACTAGCTGCTGTACTGTGACTGATACACAATCATACCAGAAGTTACCATTGCCTAGGTTGACCAGACATCACAAATTTTCCTGGGTCCTTCTGTTTCTTTACCATCTGTCCCGGAAGATTAAGGCAAATTCGGCTCATCTCCTGGTTTTTGGATAGGGTTGACTGAAAGCGGTGGAAGGCATGTTTTTATGTGTTCCAAAGCAGGGTTTGTTAGCAGTAGTTATAAGAAAGCACTTTAATTAAAACGTATTTTGTTGGTTTAAAAAAATTGCATTTTATTTATTTCCTTAATATCTCTTCTGTGATTCTAGATTACTGAGCGCTGTCATTCTGTGCCTCCAAGTTGCTGTCAGATTGTATATACCCCGCATTCCGGCCTACATGCTGTTAGGGTTGCCCAATGCCTTAACCTATCCACTACACTCCGAACGGGGTAAAGCCTTACATTGGCGCTGTGTGCAAAGAAGCAGGTCCTGCTATCCAAGTGGGGCCGAATGTAGTTCCGACCCACACAGATTGGCTCCATAAACTTTGGGACTTATTAGGGATGGAGAAGTTGACAGCTACCATTAGCCACACACTACCCAAATTCGGAAAACAATGGGGCGCATGCATTACACACCTCTCTGGAGAATTTCAACAGCTAACATGCCCAATATACTTATGCATGCTGCAGATCACGCAAACCACAGCCCCGGCGGATCCAGGGGAAGCGAAAGAGTGATGTCTATAACTTAGCAACTTGAGCACATGTTGTTTTCTTTTTCAAAGTTTCAAGTAAATTTGGATTATGTTTCCCCTCCTATTTTTACCCTTTCCCTCCCCACATTTTCTGTTTGGTCTTATGACTACCACGCCAGCCAATGGATGTAGGCGCAGGATGATGTGAATTGAATTAATGCCTTACTGCTTATTCCTCGCCGGCCAATGGATGTAGGCGACAGCTGATGTTCCTTATCCCCTCCCTTTCTGAAATCAATAAAAAGTTACAATCCTAAATGGAGATTCATCCTTTTTGCCTTTTCCTATTAAAACATCGCTCAATGATCTTGAACCAAATAAACCCCTCCTGAAGATTTCAAGAGTGTGGAGCCACATAATGATGCTGCCACTTCTCAGACGTCGATGCATAGTTGGGACGAATTAGCAGTGAATTCTGGTTGGTCAAAACATTCTATTGAAAACCCTGAAACAAAGGTTTATATGCTGTTTTATGCTACTACAGCCACACAGCTTAAAATTACAAACCACCATCCCAAACTGATTGAATGCTGATTTTATAATGGAGAATCATCCTTTTAGCCATTTCCTTTTAAAACACCACCCAATGAACTTGAACCAAAACAACTCATCTGACTCTTTCCCTCTTGATGATGAAGATTTCAAGAGTATGGAGCCATATAATGCCTCTGCCTCTTCTCAGATCTCCATGCATAGTAGAGACAGATTAGCAGTGAATTCTGATTGGTCGAAACCTTCTATTGAAAAACCTAAAACAAAATGTTGTATGCCATTTTGTGCTACTACAGCCACATCACCAGTGCGCAGTTAAAATTACAACAACCTACAAGCTCAAACTGATTGACTGCTACATAGTCATACCTCTCTGATCTTTAAATGGAGAATC
Source organism: Triturus cristatus (assembly GCF_964204655.1). Lineage (NCBI taxonomy): Eukaryota > Metazoa > Chordata > Amphibia > Caudata > Salamandridae > Triturus > Triturus cristatus. Next base: position 343,693,333 of record NC_140586.1, read on the forward strand.
ATCCTTTTTGCCTTTTCCTATTAAAACACCACTCAATAAACTTGAACCAAATAAACCCATGCTGTGGATCTCGTCTGACTCTTTCCATGTTGATGATGAAGATTTCAAGAGTGTGGAGCCACATAATGCTGCTGCCACTTCTCAGACCTCAATGCATAGTAGAGACAAATAAGCAGTGAGTTCTGATTGGTCAAAACCTTCTATTGAAAATCCTGAAACAAAATGTTATATCCCAAAAGAATTTGAAATACCACCTGTACAACCAAATTTGGGAATTATGAAAGCAAGGTGTAGAACTCTCAACATAACAGTGGAAGCACTATCTGCACAGTCGACAGAATTAGATAACCAAGCTCAAGTGCTATGAGAATCTTCAATGTCTAAGGCTAATACTGATCATAGAATGGCAACAATGGAATAAGCTGTGAAAAATAAAATTAAACAATCAGCAGACCAAAAAGAACCATATACCTGTTTAACTATCCTTAGAAAACTGTCTGAGGTGCCAATACTAATAAATTCTATCCTAGAGGATAGCAAGACCAAGATGAAATTAGCACAAAATGAAGAGGTTGTTCTCTATTGTCCATCATACTAACAGAACAATGGAAATTGCAAAACAGGGGAAACAACTTCCAAGCGTGTCTTTATGTAGTTGGGAGTGATGTCTATAACTTAGCAACTTGAGCACATGTTGTTTTCTTTTTCAAAGTTTCAAGTAAATTTGGATTATGTTTCCCCTCCTATTTTTACCCTTTCCCTCCCCACATTTTCTGTTTGGTCTTATGACTACCACGCCAGCCAATGGATGTAGGCGCAGGATGATGTAAATTGAATTAATGCCTTACTGCTTATTCCTCGCCGGCCAATGGATGTAGGCGACAGCTGATGTTCCTTATCGCCTCCCTTTCTGAAATCAATAAAAAGTTACAATCCTAAATGGAGATTCATCCTTTTTGCCTTTTCCTATTAAAACATCGCTCAATGATCTTGAACCAAATAAACCCCTCCTGAAGATTTCAAGAGTGTGGAGCCACATAATGATGCTGCCACTTCTCAGACGTCGATGCATAGTTGGGACGAATTAGCAGTGAATTCTGGTTGGTCAAAACATTCTATTGAAAACCCTGAAACAAAGGTTTATATGCTGTTTTATGCTACTACAGCCACACAGCTTAAAATTACAAACCACCATCCCAAACTGATTGAATGCTGATTTTATAATGGAGAATCATCCTTTTAGCCATTTCCTTTTAAAACACCACCCAATGAACTTGAACCAAAACAACTCATCTGACTCTTTCCCTCTTGATGATGAAGATTTCAAGAGTATGGAGCCATATAATGCCTCTGCCTCTTCTCAGATCTCCATGCATAGTAGAGACAGATTAGCAGTGAATTCTGATTGGTCGAAACCTTCTATTGAAAAACCTAAAACAAAATGTTGTATGCCATTTTGTGCTACTACAGCCACATCACCAGTGCGCAGTTAAAATTACAACAACCTACAAGCTCAAACTGATTGACTGCTACATAGTCATACCTCTCTGATCTTTAAATGGAGAATCATCCTTTTTGCCTTTTCCTATTAAAACACCACTCAATAAACTTGAACCAAATAAACCCATGCTGTGGATCTCGTCTGACTCTTTCCATGTTGATGATGAAGATTTCAAGAGTGTGGAGCCACATAATGCTGCTGCCACTTCTCAGACCTCAATGCATAGTAGAGACAAATAAGCAGTGAGTTCTGATTGGTCAAAACCTTCTATTGAAAATCCTGAAACAAAATGTTATATCCCATAAGAATTTGAAATACCACCTGTACAACCAAATTTGGGAATTATGAAAGCAAGGTGTAGAACTCTCAACATAACAGTGGAAGCACTATCTGCACAGTCGACAGAATTAGATAACCAAGCTCAAGTGCTATGAGAATCTTCAATGTCTAAGGCTAATACTGATCATAGAATGGCAACAATGGAATAAGCTGTGAAAAATAAAATTAAACAATCAGCAGACCAAAAAGAACCATATACCTGTTTAACTATCCTTAGAAAACTGTCTGAGGTGCCAATACTAATAAATTCTATCCTAGAGGATAGCAAGACCAAGATGAAATTAGCACAAAATGAAGAGGTTGTTCTCTATTGTCCATCATACTAACAGAACAATGGAAATTGCAAAACAGGGGAAACAACTTCCAAGCGTGTCTTTATGTCGTTGGGAGGTAGCAAATAGTTTACGTAAGGTATCAATTACAAAACTAAATCTGTTTATGAGGAAACGTTACAGGCACAGACCCAGGGGAAAGACCAACACTATTAGAAGACCACCCAAGAAAAGAGGTAAATGTTCTAAAAGCAGAGGAGGAAGACATCAAATTGCAAGTGGATAAATCAAAAAGGTCTACAATTGAACCTCCAAAAACGACATCCTAAAGTAAATGTACCATATACAGAAACATTTATCTAATTTATTACCTCCAACCCAGGTACCCTGTCTGACAAATCATGCACAGTCCCACACATGTCAGAGGAGCGCCAACAGGATACAAGGACTTGCAGCCCGATGAGCATGCTGCTCCAAAAGGAGAAGTGGTGCTCACAGTCTGAGACAATACAACTAATGCTATCCTGCACGTAATTGAAGAAACATTGCACCCAAAATCGTGCTGCATTGCCTGTGCCAACTCACCATCAATTAAGAGGTCTAAAGTCAATCACCTGGTCACAAATGAGCCTTAGACAACTGAGAGACTGTCTTTGACACAGTTGCCTCTACTATTAGAAAAGCCAGGGTACGGAGTGCCAAGGAAAGAGATCAAATGGCTTGGACTTCAACAATCAAGTACAAGGATTACATTTACCTCATCAGAAGTCACTGCCCTGTCCCAAATCAACAATAAAGTTCTCAAGGTGCTAGCTTTGTAATCCTCAAACTCTCTGCTCAATATAAATCTACGTCGAAAGCAGAACCGGGGAACCCTACTCACTAAGGAACCAGGGTAAGTAGTTATGAAGGAAAACAGCGGTTCCTATGGAAAAATACAGTTAATATATATAATAATATGCACAATCGCAATACGAAGGGCTTAACTAAGGTCAGAGGTGGAAGAAACCACATAGAGCGATGATTCAGTATAACACAATTTATAAGTTTTGTCTTTCAAACAGGGAAAAAGGGGTATATACAATGTCACAGATTCATTGAAACATATTTGTCGTGCACAGTGTCCCAGTGAACAAAGGAACCTAAAACGTAAGTGAAAGTGTGATAGTAATTTACAAGGTTTCCACAATTTTGTACTAGCCGACCATTATCAATTATATTCAGTGTGAACAGCGGCTATATACAGTGATATGCGCTGGGTAATGGTTCGCTTCCACTTTGTGTCGACGACGTTTCGACCCTCTAATTGGTGTAGGGTCTCATCAGGACTGATTGATGTAGGGACATCTGTTGATTCAAATGTGCAGCCATGTGAAGATGGTGTGCCACAAGTGGTGAAATGAAAGAAAGAGTGATACTCACATGAGGACCCCATCGGGTACCCAATGTGAGTGGGGGAAGGCCGGCATTCGATGGATGGAAAGGCCTTGACGGCTGGTAGATGACTCACTACGGTCATAGTGGTCTAGTGATTCCTAGAGGACTCTGATGGATGATGTGGTCAGCAAGGGTGCGTTTTAGTATCATCAGTGTCAGTCCACTGAGTCTTGTCCAGGATTATCGGGTCGTCCAAACTGGCGTGACGGTGCTATGCGTGGGCTTCACAAAGCTGCGTGAGTCAGCTTTGGACTCAGGTCAGATGACTATCACAGTTTCATAGTGCATCTAAACTTTATATGGGTTTTCTGTGTGCCCCTAAATCGGATCTTATTACAGGAAGTTGCAAGCACGACCTTAAAATGCCTCTTAGGCACCAAGAAATAAACAGTGAGGAGCTGATGCTTTCCTGTACACAATTGTACCAATTTAGAGGCAACCATGATAGCCTTAATAAGGGAAATAGTCTATAATTGATCACCTCACTCACAGCCCTCCAACATATAACATAAAATGATTTGCGTAGCATACATTTTGTCTTGCCTTCTGTGCCACAAAACAAAAAAAAAAAACATTTGCTATATGAATCAACAGAAACGTAGTCCTCCAGATACTTAGTGATGCCAATCCGTTGGCCTCCTGGGAAGTAATAGAGACCGACGTAAGAACAGAACCATATTTTGCAATCTCTCTGTACAAAATGAAAAGTCAATTAATCTGTGTTGGAAGGCGTTCCCCGGGGAGGCTGCGGAATGCGTTCCCGACCACCCGGAGGCCCACCTTACCCAGAGTTAGGCCGAGCAAGAGCAGGGAGGCCCTTCCTGGAAGGGTCTCGTACCTAGGATCGCACACGCTGCGCTTACTCTCTTCTTTGGATAGAGGGACACCACACAGTAATTCGTTGCAAGATAATATGCTTTTATCGGTGGTTGTCAGGGATCTTTATGATCCGGCAGGCAGGTGCAGAATTAATGCCACAAGCGGCAGCGATCTCGTGATGAGGGGAAAAGGGGTAGCGGGACAGTCTTTGAATCAGTGTCTCTGCGAGGTATCCGGCGCACAGCTCTCAATCCTCGAGCTGAGGGGATGTTGCTTCTCTCGGCAATCTCTGCCGATTCTCTTGGAGGAGCGGGCCGCGAGTCACTCAGCAGGCACCGGAGGGTCGTAGTTCAGGGAGCCGCGACGGCGTCAGCAGGGCTCAGATGGTTCAGAGTTCAGGGAGCCGCGACGGCGTCAGCAGGGCTCAGATGGTTCAGAGTTCGGGGAGCCGCGACAGCGTCAGCAGGGCTCAGATGGTTCAGAGTTCGGGGAGCCGCGACAGCGTCAGCAGGGCTCAGATGGTTCAGAGTTCGGGGAGCCGCGACAGCGTCAGCAGGGCTCAGATGGTTCAGAGTTCGGGTAGCGTTCTTCTGTTCGGGGAGCGATCGAGCCGCGACCAAGTCAGCAGGCTCTCGTCAGTCCAGGTCTTCTCTGCTCCCGTCCCGTCAGCACCCCTTGTTATACTCCCCCTCCTCTTTGAAGTCCGGAGTCCTCGCGGAGAGGGGTCTGGTGCCTGGGGGGCGGTGTGACGGGGTTTCCTGTCGCTCGGCCCTTTGATCTGTTCAGGTGGGTCCGGGAGGGACTCCAGACACCCAGCAGGCGAGGCGCCCGCTCACCGGGGGCCTGGTGGGCGATCGAAACCTCCCTCGGGGGAGAGGCCAGAGGTGTGACAGGGTCGGCGCCTCTCGGTCTAGTTTGGGGGGTTTCGCTCTCCCTCGGCCGGGCATGCGTGTTGGGGATCTGGTCGGCCCTCGGGATGTTGGCCCACGGGAGCCGGAAGGCCGTGTCCACGAGGTTCGGCGTGGTTGTAGGGTAACTTGCTGGTCAGGAGGGCCCACGCCACGAGGCCGGTCTCACACGTGCCCCCCCCAGCTGAAAGGCGGGGAGAACTACCCATCCACTTGGGGGTTCTCCTCGCTGAAGCGGAAGAATCGGGACAGGCCGTCCGCGTTGGCGTGGTCCGTCCCGGGGCGATGTTCCACAGTGAAATCCATCCCTTGGAGGGAGATGGACCAGCGTAGCAGCTTGGGGTTTTCCCCTCGCATCTGCATCAACCACCGCAGGGGTCGATGATCTGTTTGTACTCGGAAGTGTGTTCCGAACAGGTAGGGCCGTAGCTTTTTGAGGGCCCAGACTACTGCGAAGGTCTCTCTTTCAATTGTGCTCCACCGTTGTTCCCGGGGCAGCAACCTTCGGCTGATGAAGGCTATGGGCCGATCTATGCCTTTGTCGTCGAACTGGGAGAGGACTGCCCCGATGCCGTGTTCCGAGGCGTCCGTCTGGACCACAAACTCCTGGGCGTAGTCGGGTGCTTTGAGCACTGGAGCCGCGCACATGGCGGCCTTTAGGGTGTCGAACGCCTTCTGGCAGGCGGGAGTCCAGTGTACTTTCTTGGGGTGTTTTTTGGAGGTTAGTTCTGTGAGGGGGCCTGCGATGCTGCCATAGTTCTTAATAAACCTTCGGTAGTAGCCGGTGAGGCCCAGGAAGGCCCGGACTTCCGTTTGGGTTGTGGGGGGTTCCCAGGACAAGATGGCGTCGATCTTCGGCTGGAGGGGGGCGACCTGCCCACTTCCAACCTGGTGCCCCAGATAGGTTACGGAGCCGTGCCCAATTTGACATTTGCTGGCTTTGATGGTGAGGCCGGCCCGGCGCAGAGCCAGCAGGACTTGACGGAGGTGCTGGAGGTGCTCGGTCCATTGGGAGCTGAAGACCGCTATGTCGTCGAGGTATGCTGCGCTGAACCCCTCTAGTCCGGACAGGACCCTGTTCACCAGCTGCTGGAAGGTGGCCGGGGCATTCTTCATTCCAAACGGCATCACCCTAAAGCGGTAGTGCCCATCCGGGGTGGAGAAGGCGGAGCGCTCCTTGGCTCCCTCGGTGAGGGCAATCTGCCAGTATCCACTAGTCAGGTCGAAGGTGCTGAGGTAGCGAGCGGCCCCAAGGCGGTCAATGAGCTCGTCGGCACGGGGGATAGGGTGAGCGTCCGCTCGGGTGACCGCATTGAGTCCTCGGTAGTCCACGCAAAACCTCAGCTCGGGGGCAACACCCGGGGTAGTCGCTTTCGGAACCAGGACTACCGGGCTGGCCCAGGGGCTGTCGGAGGGTTCAATCACCCCGAGGTCTAGCATCTTCGCCACCTCGGTCTGGATGCAGGTTCGGACCCGATCAGGGACCCGGTAGGCCCGATGTCTCACTGGCGGGCTGTCGCCGGTGTTCACGTCGTGGACACACCAGTTGGTGACCCCAGGGGTCAGGGAGAAGAGGTCCGCGAACTGCCCTAGTAGCTGGCGGCAGTCGTCGGACTGTTGGGCTGTGAGGGCGGTTGACAGTCTCACTCCCTCCACGGACCCATCGGTCTCTTTCGCCCCCAGGGGGTCTGGAAGGGGCTCGGTGTCTTCTTCGGCCCCATCGTCGGTGGCCAGGAGTAAACTCAATTCGGTCCGTACAAAGTGAGGTTTGAGGCGGTTCACGTGGAGAACCCGGAGGGGGTTCCGCGGGGACTGCACATCGACGAGATAGGTGACTTGGCTCTTCCGCTCGATCACCTTGAAGGGTCCAGTCCATTTATCTTGGAGAGCGCAGGGTCTCACCGGGGCCATGACCCAGACTTGTTGGCCCGGCTGAAACTCGACCAGCGTAGCATTCTGGTCATACCAGCGCTTCATTTCTTCCTGGCTAGCCTCGAGGTTCGCTTCTGCGAGTTCTCTGAATTTCCGGGTCTGGTTGCGGAGCGCCAAGAGGTATCGGAACACATCCGGAGGGGTCCCCCGGGGGGTTGTTTGCCACCCCTCCTTGACCAGGCTCAGGGGTCCTCGGACGGGGTGTCCATATAGTAGTTCGAATGGGCTGAATCCCAGGGATTTTTGTGGAACCTCCCGGTAGGCGAACAGGACATGGGAGGAGGACGTCCCACCTCCGGCGCAGGGGTTCCTCGAGGCCCATGATCATTCCTTTCAGTGTTTTGTTAAAGCGCTCGACTAGGCCGTTTCCTTGGGGGTGGTACGGGGTGGTGAATTTGTACGATACTCCGCACTGCTGCCAGAGGGACTTCATATATCGGGAGATAAAGTTCGTACCCCGGTCACTCACGACTTCGCGGGGGAACCCCATGCGGGAGAAGATCCCCATCAAGGCCCGGCCTACCACGGGGGCCGTCACGGTGCGGAGGGGGATGGCTTCGGGGTAACGGGTGGCATGATCCACCAGGACGAGGATGAACCGGTGGCCCTGGGCGGTCTTGGGGTCCAGCGGTCCAGCGGTCCCACAATGTCGATTCCTACCCGCTCAAAAGGGGTACTGACGACGGGGAAGGGCTGTAGCGGAGCCTTGCGCTTGCCCCCACTCTTTCCGCTGGCCTGGCACGTGGGGCAGGACTTGCAGTGGGCCTCCACATTTGCTCGCATCTTGGGCCAATAGAAGTGGGTGACGAGTCGTTGGTAGGTCTTATCTTGGCCTAAGTGTCCGGCCAGGGGTACATCATGGGCCAGGCCCAGGAGGAGACTTCGGAAGCGTAGGGGTACCACTAGTACCCGGGCCGATCCCAACTCGGCCGACTTCTGTTCGCTGTACAGGAGGCCGTTCTCCCAGTATACCCAGTGGGTGCCAGTCCGGTCGCCTGCTGCTTGGGCCTCGGCCTGTTGTCGGGGTCCAATGAGGGACGGGCAGGTGGATTGTTCTTGGCAGAACTCTTCACGGGAGGGGCCCCCTTCGCAGGGCCACTGGGCCAGTTCTGGCAAGTCCCCGAGTTTGGTCAGGGTTTCGGGGTCGGAAGGCACTGACCCTTCGTCGGGAGCGGTCGGTTCGTCCAGAAGGGGGTCGTTGGCCGCTGGTGATGTATTCTGGATCTCGGGGATGGTGGCGGTGTTTAGCGGCATGGCCTCTCCCCCCTCGGAGGAAGGCGCCCTGAGAGTCATTGAGCGCGTGGTGGCGCATACCCACTCGGGTAGGCCCATCATCTTGAGGTGGGCTCTTCGTTCCACTTGTCCCCACGGGGAGTTCTCAAGGTTGTTGCCCAGGAGGCAGTCCACGGGCTGGGAGGTTCGGACCGCCACCTTTAACTTGCCGGTGACTCCCCCCCATTCGAAGGGGACTAGGGCCATCCGGCAGAGGCTCTCGGAATTGTCTGATGATATGACGGGGCAAAAGGCGCCCGGCAGGATCTGATCTTCGGAGATCAGGCGACAATGAACCGCCGTGACACTCGCCCCCGTGTCCCGGAGGCCCTCGATGCGGTGACCGTTGACCGTTACCTGCTGTCGGTACTTCTTCATGTTGGCGGGCAGGGACGTTCCGGGGACCATCTCCCGGTCCCCTAGGGAGACCAAGGCCATGGCGGCTGGTTCCCATTCTTCGGAGTCTTCCATCTCTTCCCCCAGGGCTACGGAGGCCATCTGTCGAGCCGGCGGGGTTGTTGTGGCGGTCCGCTGGTACAGGGGACATTGAGGGTCGCTGGCATAGTGTCCGGTCTGTTGGCAGCGGAAACAGGTGATCCTCACTCGGGGCCCCGGCCTCCCTGGTGGCCCGGTGCTGGCCGGAGGTGGAGCTGGAAAGGGCGGAGATTGTCCTCTGGGAGGGCTGAGCGGGGATCCCCCCGGGAGCTCCCTTTGCCGGCCTTGATTCCCTCCGCCCCTCTGGTGGGGGGGGTCCCTGACTGTGGCGACCGTAGTCTCCCACGGGGCCCCGGGAGGCCCGGGTGTTCACCCACCGGTCAGCCTCGACGGCCAGTTTTCGAGGGTCTGTGAGGTTGCTGTCCAGGAGGTGCAGGCGCAGCTCTACGAAGCAATTAGCGGACAAGTGTTCCCATGCGATTAGGTCGAACAGCTCCTCAAAGGTGGAGACCTTGCTGCCCTTGATCCATCCGTCCAAGGCCCGGCTGTAAAAGTTCACATATTCCACCCAGGTGGTACCGGGTATCTTTTTGCAGTCTCTAAACCGTTGCCGGTACATTTCAGGGGTGAGCCCATATCTGGCCACCAGGGCCTCTTTCCTGTGACTGTAGGAGTTCATCACCGTGGAGGGCAGGTCCAGCAGGGTATCTCTCCCCTCGCTCAGGAACCGGCCCCACAGCCCAGCCCCCCAGTCTTTCTGCGGGACTCGGTGGGAGGTCATGGCGACTTCGTAGGCCTTGAACCATTGCTGAATATCGTCGTTCTTATAGTATTCTTTCACCACATCTTTGGGAATGTGGACCTTTGGTTCCACGGTGGAGGAGGTGGGTTGGGTTTCCGAGGGTCGGGCCTCCGCCTTCTTAGCCTTGAGCTCAATTTCTTTTAAGCTACGTTCGTGCTCTAGTTGGAGTTTTTTCTCTTCGTGTTCTCTCTGTCGTTTCTTTTCCTCTAGTTCTCCTTGTAGGCGTAACTGTTCCACCGCCAGTTTTTTTTCAGCCAGTTTTAGCTCTCCTTCGATTTTTAATTTTGCTAGTTCTAGTTCGTGGTTGCGACCTCTTTCTCGGTCCGCTAGTTCCTCTGGGGATAGGCCCCCCTCGGGGGCGCCGTTCCACCCCGGGGTGCTTCGTGGTTCGTTGGGAGGCTCTCCTTCTGTTTGCATCCGGGGAGTTTCCGCCTCGACCCAGGTTTTTAATGCCCCCTGGAAGTCCTCTTTCGTGCTTAGTCCGGTGGTAGCGATTCCAAAGTCTTTGCAAAATTGTTTCAGTTCTCGGTGCGTATAAGATTCTAACTGGTCCTTTTGGAATGCCGTGCTCGGGTTGGTGCCTGCGGCACCTAGGGAAGTTTCTCCTTCCATTTCTTCTTGGTAGTGCGTAAGCCGTCTACTGCACGATCTCTAGGTGTTGGCTCGGATCCCATCGCTGCCACCAAATGTTGGAAGGCGTTCCCCGGGGAGACTGCGGAATGCGTTCCCGACCACCCGGAGGCCCACCTTACCCAGAGTTAGGCCGAGCAAGAGCAGGGAGGCCCTTCCTGGAAGGGTCTCGTACCTAGGATCGCACACGCTGCGCTTACTCTCTTCTTTGGATAGAGGGACACCACACAGTAATTCGTTGCAAGATAATATGCTTTTATCGGTGGTTGTCAGGGATCTTTATGATCCGGCAGGCAGGTGCAGAATTAATGCCACAAGCGGCAGCGATCTCGTGATGAGGGGAAAAGGGGTAGCGGGACAGTCTTTGAATCAGTGTCTCTGCGAGGTATCCGGCGCACAGCTCTCAATCCTCGAGCTGAGGGGATGTTGCTTCTCTCGGTAATCTCTGCCAATTCTCTTGGAGGAGCGGGCCGCGAGTCACTCAGCAGGCACCGGAGGGTCGTAGTTCAGGGAGCCGCAACGGCGTCAGCAGGGCTCAGATGGTTCAGAGTTCGGGGAGCCGCGACGGCATCAGCAGGGCTCAGATGGTTCAGAGTTCGGGGAGCCGCGACAGCGTCAGCAGGGCTCAGATGGTTCAGAGTTCGGGGAGCCTCGACAGCGTCAGCAGGGCTCAGATGGTTCAGAGTTCGGGGAGCCGCGACAGCATCAGCAGGGCTCAGATGGTTCAGAGTTCGGGTAGCGTTCTTCTGTTCGGGGAGCAATCGAGCCGCGACCAAGTCAGCAGGCTCTCGTCAGTCCAGGTCTTCTCTGCTCCCGTCCTGTCAGCACCCCTTGTTATACTCCCCCTCCTCTTTGAAGTCCGGAGTCCTCGCGGAGAGGGGTCTGGTGCCTGGGGGGCGGTGTGACGGGGTTTCCTGTCGCTCGGCCCTTTGATCTGTTCAGGTGGGTCCGGGCGGGACTCCAGACACCCAGCAGGCGAGGCGCCCGCTCACCGGGGGCCTGGTGGGCGATCGAAACCTCCCTCGGGGGAGAGGCCAGAGGTGTGACAGGGTCGGTGCCTCTCGGTCTGGTTTGGGGGGTTTCGCTCTCCCTCGGCCGGGCATGCGTGTTGGGGATCTGGTCGGCCCTCGGGATGTTGGCCCACGGGAGCCGGAAGGCCGTGTCCACGAGGTTCGGCGTGGTTGTAGGGTAACTTGCTGGTCGAGAGGGCCCACGCCACGAGGCCGGTCTCACAATCTGCAAATAATGATCTGGTGCTCAATCAGACTTGAAAACAGCCTGTAGTCCCTTAAAGTTGTTTCCATCCAGAGAAGTGTTACCAAAGTTGAGATTCTATATTCCGACAGACATCAGTGTTCCAGATAATCTGTCAATTTTAGACCAGCAGCCTTCAACCAGCAATGGAGCACTAATATTACAGCAGCAAGTTTGGCAGCAAGCGTCTGCTGAAGTAGCCAGTAGATGCCTGCAGGAAAATGGCAAAGTCCACCCATAGAAGCTGAGCCTAGTAAGCTAGAACATAGCAGGATTGGGGAACAAACTGAAAGACAAAGATTGGTTCACATATATAAAGAACCACACCATCTGCGGTTTCCAATAGACATGGGTTGAGGATAGCATTGACTTGCAAGGCTATATTGTGTTCAATATTCCAGCAGCCAAAGAGAACAAAGGAAGACCAAAGGGAGGCCTCACAATATGGGTCAAAACTAGCTTTACAAACAGTGTGGAAATAACCTGTACTAATACAAATAAAAAATGAAAGACAACTCATCAATACTTAGAATCCTTGAGTCATCACTCCTCAAATCCCAACAGGAAAGAGGAATTGCCTGGCAAAGTACAAGGATCCTTAAGATGCCCTAACAGGATCACCTTAGCATATGGCAATCTAAATACAAAACTTCAATCTGTAGTTGAGGAAGATTTGGTGTAGGGTGTATCTCCACTCATTCACAGGATCTCTAAGGTAACAAAGAAATAGGGGGGAGCTTAGGTGTAACATATTTGTGGTGGCAGAGTTATGACCTCTGAATAGCCGCACAGACTCAGACAATCCACCTAAAGCACTAGTGACTAAGTCATATTGAACGTGAAGGCTTGGCACTTGATTATAGATATGTAGGTAGTGCAGACATTAGAAAGCGATTGCAGCTCTTGATTACCTTAATGAGTCTTCTCAACCTGATCAACCAATCAGGCAAAGATAATATTCCTGCATAGTGGCTATGAATACAAATATAAAAAACATGCAATTTACCACTTCCCAAAGGAAACCAATCAACAGTTTTTCAAATATAAAATGGGATGTAATTTATACATCTTTGATATGTGGAAAACAGCTTGCAAAGAACACAATATTAGACACATTTGTGCTGCTTCTTGAACATAAGGGCTCAGTGCTGAAGAAAAGCACTGGTGGCTGGAAAGCAAAACCAAACATTTCACACTTTGATTGGTATCATGAGGATTGTTTTACACGCAAAAGAGATCTAGCTAGCACCCTTAAAAATAGGCCAACTAGTGGGAAAGGACAGTTATGTCTGCTAGAAGCTAAAAAGACAAGGCCGACTAGTGAGAAAGGACAATTACGTCTGTCAGAAGCTAAAAAGACATACAAGCAACTTATACAAATCAAAAATGGTAACTAACACCAAAAGGCTTAGAAATTCATGCAAAGCTGCAATTGATCAAAACAATTCTAAACTGCAAATTGGTTTGAGCCATTTAGCTCTCAGGAGAAATTACACTGGACAGGCAAAAAATACATGAGCAGTTGTCACTGTTGTAAAAGTACAGCTGGGGCAAAGCTGAGAGGTAGTGTGAGGATGGTGCCAAAGGCCCGTGAGGGAGTTCAGGGGAAGAGAGCTGCATATAGAGTTTCCTATCTAGAGGTGACTCAATAATGTCTAGATATTTTTCTAGCGAACTAGTCAATTTAAAATGCATGAACTCCATAGTTAGACATCCCCATGATGGATTGATAAGTGAAGCGTGTGCTACCCAGTTCCAATACTGCTTTTTGACAGAATCTTTACTAGAAGCAGTGTCGGGTCCTTAACATCCCGAAGGCCCTCTAGTCTAATTGCAGCTAGCAAGGATTTCATACTTCGTATCCAGCCTATCTTTTTAAAATAAACGAGTGCACTAACTTCCAGAAGGGCATTGGCATGCGGGAGCCACTTAGGAGTAGACCAGCCAAAACAGTAGAGGGCGGAGCTTAGGCTTATCTGTAATTTGGACTATACCCAAGTCCAAACTTAATGGGTGGAGAGGCGTGCTCTGGGGTGGCAAGACCAGATACCTCAGGAACTTGTTTTCTGATTTAATAAGGTAATCTATCCCTTTAAAGCCCACAGTTCAGCTCCATAGAGGGCTGAGCTTACTGCTTTAGAATCATAGATCGGGAGGGGGGCTGCCACTGGTTTATTGAAGGAGGTTATCTGTTCTTTGATCAAGGTCTGACTAGTTGCCTATGCTTCAAGGACATCTTGGTCATGTGGGGCTTCCTAGACACATCTTCTGTAAGTGTGATACTTAGATAATCAATGGTGCTAACCCTTTCCAATGTAACGCCTCCCATTAATAATTTACCTCTATAGGCTTTGTGAGAATTAAGCAATAAAAGCTTTGCCTTTGATGTATTGACCTCTAATCCTAGTGTTTTGGAAACTAATAATGATCATCAGCAAACAATAATGTCACAACTAACCCCCACACACACACACAGAGTAGGGGTATTTGCTGGAATTTGAGAAAGATACTAGACAACACCATTCCCAAAGAGGGAAAAGAGTGTGGGTGTCAGGACATAGCCCTGATGTACTCCCTTGCCAACATTAATTGGTTCAGTAAGCTGGTCTTGGCTACCCCAGTGTACCCTGGCAAAATTAGGTTCATGAAGGCGGATGACAAGAGATAAGACTTGCCTTAGCTTATTCCTTGGCACAAGATCGAAAGGAGTCTATAAGTCAATAAAAAATACATCGAGGCTCCCCTGGTCAATAAGCACAGTCTTCCAAGACAGAAGGAAACAAAACACCTGTTGAATGGTGCCTGTCTTTTGGCTGAAGCCGGCTTGGAACGTGGTGAAGATGTTATATTCACTGATCCAGTCCTTTATCTTCGTAAAGAGTGCCCGGGAGAACACCTTTGGGACACAGTCTATAGGAGTGATGGGTCTATATTGGCTGGGAGAACAGCTTTTGGACACAGTCTATAAGAGTGATGGGTCTATTTTTGCAATGTGAAGACCTAGCACCTTTCTTATATACAGGGATCACCTCCGCAACCTTTCAAGGTTTTAGGTATTTGGACCCCTCCGCTAGCGCTTTGGCTAAAGAACAAATATACATTTTCCAATTCTCTTTATCATATATAAATACATTGCCAGGGATGCCATCAGGTCCAAGGGCTTTTACCTTAGTAATTAAATCAATGCAGGTCCTGATTTCGCTTTTAGAGAAAAAATTCTTAACGGTAACATGAGCAAAATTTGGGGTGGTTGCTTGTGTACCTAGCACACATGACCCTGATTATAAGTGGTTAAAGTGGTCATACCATGCGGAAATAGAAATATTATTGGCCAGTGGTGGTGGCCTATTGCCATCCCCCTGGTAACTAAGAACCAGAACTTCAGCGAATCTTCACTGGCGCAGGCCTGCCGAATTAATCTCCACCTATTGTTGTCCCACTCCCTTTTCGCTCTTACCTGAGCTGACATATAAGTCCTTCTTCAGTCTCACACAAGGACCAAGTTCTTAGATCTAATCTCCACGGACTGTCTAAGACACCTACACTCCTGATTGCACCATGCAAACTGAGATCTTGGCTTTGGTCCCGATTTAGCAGAGCATATAGGGTCAATAAAATGTGCAGGTAACTTCTCGAAAAGACAAGTGTGGCAAGCTGGGATCTCTTTGAGGCCTCCCGGTTGAATTGTTAAGCATGAGATCTCTGCTGTACAAGCCAGTAAATCTTGCTAAATTAATTTTAGCTTGTCTTCGTCCTGAATCACCTGTGGCCTCTTAAGGCACCGGTTATCATTTGTTGTAAATAGCTCCCCTGCTGTTAGATCAGATCTAGTGCAACTAGGCGGGTCCACACAGGGGACACCAAAGTAATACCCAGGGGAGTATGATCGCTGTCTGTGGTAGAGCCAACAGCCATATCAATCACCCTGGGCCATAACCATAGGTCTACCAGAAAATAGTCTATACGACTTACGCAATTGGTCCACTCCAGGAAAAAGGCATTAGGCTGGAGTGCCACTTGGGACCATTTTTAATTGGAGGTAGGTCAAGATTGGGAACTTGCCACAGATCATCCTCTTTCCTCATTCCACAAACATTCTCCCTCTCCATTAGTTCAAAAGTAACGTTAAATTCTCCAGCTTCAGTCAAGGGGCCTGGTGAGGGCCTATCATCCAAGAGCTCCTCGAGATCGGGTATCGTGACAGACCTCCTATGCCCCCTAGTCCCTTTGGTGTAGACATTATAAACGTCGAGGGGGATGCCATTCTGTCCTTTCAGTTTGGTACCTAAAATATCTGGGCTGCTAGATTGAAGTCTGCAAATTATAAAATGGTGCGCAATGCTGACCCAGATTAACAACCCTCCCACCCCCCAGCGCGACCAAGATTATGAAAAGATGCTGGGCAATGGAACGTTACATAGCCTGGGGCATAAATAGGGGATGTCAAAGGATTCAACATATTGGATCCAATGTAGAAGGCCATTTCCGACTTCACCCCAGCCACATTCCAGGACACCATTTGGAGTATACTAGGAGCCTTCTTCATGTTTAAAGAAATAGATCTCGGCTCAACCTGAAGGTTTCCTACCTGGGCATAAATCTGTGCTAGGCAAGCAGATGGTGCTCCTCTAGGCGACATTACTTTGATGTCCGATGGTTCCCATTCATGCGAGGCTCCAAGGGACATGGAGGTAGTAATATAGCCCTCGATCACTTGACTAAAATAATGTTGCAGTGGTAAGGGACTCAGCAGGTTAGGACTGAAATGTACTGATAGAGCGGTGCTTCGATTGATGTATTAGAAAGACAGCTGCAGTCAGGGGATTATTAGAAAAACACCTGCAGTAAGGAGATTATTAGAAAGACACTAACAGTCATTAGATTATTAGAAAAACACCTGCATTCAGGAGATTATTAGAAAAACAGCTGCAGTCAGGGGATTATTGGAAAAACAGCTGCAGTCGGGAGATTATCAGAAAAACAGCTGCAGTCAGGAGATTATTAGAAAGACACTAGCAGTCATTAGATTATTAGAAAAACACCTGCATTCAGGAGATTATTAGAAAGACGGCTGCAGTCAGGAGATTATTAGAAAAATAGCTGCAGTCAGGAGATTATTTGAAAAACAGCTGCAGTCAGGAGATTATTAGAAATACAGCTGCAGTCAAGAGATTATTAGAAGTACAGCAGCAGTCATGAGATTATCAGTGATTTTGGCAGTGCTAGCCTAAAGAGGCCTGACTGTTGCAATGGGAATGGACTCTGCAGGTGAGGACTGAGATCCATTGGTAGAACTGTGTCCTGACTGATGAAACAGAACAGGAGCAAGTACTGGGGCATTACCAGGGTGTTTGGTGCCGATTTCTCTTGGAACTACTACTGCAATGTTAACAGATTCTGCATGGTAGATTTGTCATGTTTTGGAAGGGATATACATGCTTCCAATAGGACTGTTCTCTGATGAGGTTTCAAGTACTGTGGCAGCGTCGTTAAACAGCAGGGTGTGTGACACATAATGCATAGCAGGGACTAATGAAGACCAGTTTTTTTCGGTGCAGTGGGAGAGGATGTTGCAGGGCAGCACTTACGAGCACTGGCAAAACCTGATGTGTTTTTTTACTAGATCAGTCGAGAACTGAATAAAAAGTAATTAATAAAAATATGAAGGAGAGATATGGTTCAGCAGATACGTGATAAGGCGTAAAGGATATGTATTAAGAGACATGAGAGATGTAAGAGATGCAAGTTAAAACAAGAGATAAAAGAAAAAACATGAGAGTTGAGAAACAAAAATGATGAGAAAGGAGAGCTAAGTGGAAGCCATATCAGAGCGAACAGTGAGATAAACAAATATATGAGATATAAGAGGTAGGAGATAAGAGATGAGATGTGAGAGGTAAGAGTAGTGATATTATTACAGATACCATAACAGATACTATAACAAACAAAATCTGCTAACAAATAAGATAATTAATACCGTAACACGATAAGATAATTAACAGCCTAACAGATGAGATAAGCTAATAAATAACGGATGGGATAAGATAAGATATTGGTCATGCTTTCTTCTCCTATAAATCTGTTATTTCTTGTTTTTAGGCGCTTCTTCTGCCTGCCATCAGCATCAGTGACTCACTACGTATACCCCAGGCGTGGTACGTCTCATCTCTTCAGTCTGTTTCCCTATGTTCTTGAGCTGTGATTGTGCTGGGTGGAGAAGGGCAATATCAGTGGGGACCTGTAGGAATGAGGTGGAGAACATGGAGGTGTGACTGATGGGCTGTGACCACAAGAAGTGCTGATGGAAGCAATGCTTCAAGCATGTTGTACATATGTTATGGGTCTAGCAAATATCCAATTAAAAGGAAGGCAGTTATATTGTGATTTTACTCCGTCCAGTGATAGGGTTATTTTTTTTAAATAACTATTTTTCTTTCTCATCGAGTTCACAATGCAATGCTTAAGTGTGTTTTCTTGCTGGTTTGATACCATTACAGTGAATCTAAACTTTAATATTCCCCAGTCATATGCTTTGATGAGATCAATTAATATTTTAATGCTGTAGCCTAGCTACTGTCTCATTGTTGGTGATGCAACACCTCGTGCCTCTTCCTCTCTGAAAATTTACAGCCGAGAAGTTACAGCTGCGCTGTTATTCAACAAGGCTGCAAGCGGCTGCTAAAGCTGCCAACATATATTGCGACACTGCAGTGCTGCAGATCATAGTGGCGTTGCAGACCATAGTGGCGGGCTGCAGGGTTGACCAGTGCCTGATTTGCACAGCTCGGAGCCTGGAGCAGTTCAGGAGTAGTTTGGAAGCAGTTTAGAGCGGAGACTGGCACAGTCAAAGCTGCTGTGTGGTGAATTGCAGTGGCCTGTATCAAGCAGTACCTGCCAGAAAGTCTGCCAAAAAGCCTGCCAGAAAACCAATCCAGAGCAACTGGGTCGTCAGGGTGTCCCACTAGAAGTATTTAGCATATTTAAAGTCCCGGCTCCCTGGCCACCCTGGCAAAAGAGATTGTTTATCTGCTCTGCTTACTTTGCCAGCTTAGGCTGCTTTACTGCAATTGTGTATCATGCTACAATCTGAATGGCCAGGAAGGCCTACTGGTGATGCATCACTAGTACTAGCTGCTGTACTGTGACTGATACACAATCATACCAGAAGTTACCATTGCCTAGGTTGACCAGACATCAAACATTTTCCTGGGTCCTTCTGTTTCTTTACCATCTGTCCCGGAAGATTAAGGCAAATTCGTCTCATCTCCTGGTTTTTGGATAGGGTTGACTGAAAGCGGTGGAAGGCATGTTTTTATGTGTTCCAAAGCAGGGTTTGTTAGCAGTAGTTATAAGAAAGCACTTTAATTAAAATGTATTTTGTTGGTTTAAAAAAATTGCATTTTATTTATTTCCTTAATATCTCTTCTGTGATTCTAGATTACTGAGCGCTGTCATTCTGTGCCTCCAAGTTGCTGTCAGATTGTATATACCCCGCATTCCGGCCTACATGCTGTTAGGGTTGCCCAATGCCTTAACCTATCCACTACACTCCGAACGGGGTAAAGCCTTACATTGGCGCTGTGTGCAAAGAAGCAGGTCCTGCTATCCAAGTGGGGCCGAATGTAGTTCTGACCCACACAGATTGGCTCCATAAACTTTGGGACTTATTAGGGATGGAGAAGTTGACAGCTACCATTAGCCACACACTACCCAAATTCGGAAAACAATGGGGCGCATGCATTACACACCTCTCTGGAGAATTTCAACAGCTAACATGCCCAATATACTTACGCGTGCTGCAGATAACGCTACCCACAGCCCCGGCGGATTCAGAGGAAACGAAAGAGTGATGTCTATAACTTAGCAACTTGAGCACATGTTGTTTTCTTTTTCAAAGTTTCAAGTAAATTTGGATTATGTTTCCCCTCCTATATTTACCCTTTCCCTCCCCACATTTTCTGTTTGGTCTTATGACTACCACGCCGGCCAATGGATGTAGGCGCAGGATGATGTAAATTGAATTAATGCCTTACTGCTTATTCCTCGCCGGCCAATGGATGTAGGCGACAGCTGATATTCCTTATCCCCTCCCTTTCTGAAATCAATAAAAAGTTACAATCCTAAATGGAGATTCATCCTTTTTGCCCTTTCCTATTAAAACATCACTCAATGATCTTGAACCAAATAAACCCATGCTGAGGATCTTGTCTGACTCTCTCCCTCCTGAAGATTTCAAGAGTGTGGAGCCACATAATGATGCTGCCACTTCTCAGACGTCGATGCATAGTTGGGACGAATTAGCAGTGAATTCTGGTTGGTCAAAACATTCTATTGAAAACCCTGAAACAAAGGTTTATATGCTGTTTTGTGCTACTACAGCCACACAGCTTAAAATTACAAACCACCATCCCAAACTGATTGAATGCTGATTTTATAATGGAGAATCATCCTTTTAGCCATTTCCTTTTAAAACACCACCCAATGAACTTGAACCAAAACAACTCATCTGACTCTTTCCTTCTTGATGATGAAGATTACAAGAGTATGGAGCCATATAATGCCTCTGTCTCTTCTCAGATCTCCATGCATAGTAGAGACAGATTAGCAGTGAATTCTGATTGGTCGAAACCTTCTATTGAAAAACCTAAAACAAAATGTTGTATGCCATTTTGTGCTACTACAGCCACATCACCAGTGCGCAGTTAAAATTACAACAACCTACCAGCTCAAACTGATTGACTTCTACATAGTCATACCTCTCTGATCTTTAAATGGAGAATCATCCTTTTTGCCTTTTCCTATTAAAACACCACTCAATAAACTTGAACCAAATAAACCCATGCTGAGGATCTCGTCTGACTCTTTCCATGTTGATGATGAAGATTTCAAGAGTGTGGAGCCACATAATGCTGCTGCCACTTCTCACACCTCCATGCATAGTAGAGACAAATAAGCAGTGAATTCTTATTGGTCAAAATCTTCTATTGAAAATCCTGAAACAAAATGTTATATCCCAAAAGAATTTGAAATACCACCTGTACAACCAATTTTGGGAATTATGAAAGAAAGGTGTACAACTCTCAACATAACAGTGGAAGCAGTATCTGCACAGTCGACAGAATTAGATAACCAAGCTCAAGTGCTATGAGAATCTTCAATGTCTAAGGCTAATTCTGATCATAGAATGGCAACAATGGAATAAGCTGTGAAAAATAAAATTAAACAATCAGCAGACCAAAAAGAACCATATACCTGTTTACCTATCCTTAGAAAACTGTCTGAGGTGCCAACACTAATAAATTCTATCCTAGAGGATAGCGAGACTAAGATGAAATTAGCACAAAATGAAGAGGTTGTTCTCTATTGTCCATCATACTAACAGAACAATGGAAATTGCAACACAGGGGAAACAACTTCCAAGCGTGTCTTTATGTAGTTGCAAGGTAGCAAATAGTTTATGTAAGGTATCAATTACAAAACTAAATCTGTTTATGAGGAAACGTTACAGGCACAGACCCAGGGGAAAGACCAACACTATTAGAAGACCACCCAAGAAAAGAGGTAAATGGTCTAAAAGTAGAGGAGGAAGACATCAAATTGCAAGTGGATAAATCAAAAAGGTCTACAATTGAAACTCCAAAAACGACATCCTAAAGCAAATGTACCATATACAGAAACATTTATCTAATTTATTAACTCCAACCCAGGTACTCTGTCTGACAAATCATGCACAGTCCCACACATGTCAGAGGAGCGCCAACAGGGTACAAGGACTTGCAGCCAGATGAGCATGCTGCTCCAAAAGGAGAAGTGGTGCTCACAGTGTGAGACAATACAACTAATGCTATCCTGCACGTAATTGAAGAAACATTGCACCCAAAATCGTGCTGCATTGCCTGTGCCAACTCACCATCAATTAAGAGGGCTAAAGTCAATCACCTGGTCACAAATGAGCCTTAGACAACTGAGAGACTCTCTTTGACACAGTTGCTTCTACTATTAGAAAAGCCAGGGTGCGGAGTGCCAAGGAAAGAGATCAAATGGCTTGGACTTCCAACAATCAAGTACAAGGATTACATTTACCTCATCAGAAGCCACTGCCCTGTCCCAAATAAACAATAAAGTTCTCAAGGTGCTAGCTTTGTAATCCTCAAACTCTCTGCTCAATATAAATCTACGTCGAAAGACAGAACTGGGGAACCCTACTCACTAAGGAACCAGGGTAAGTAGTTATGAAGGAAAACAGCGGTTCCTGTGGAAAAATACAGTTAATATATATAATAATATGCACAATCGCAATACGAAGGGCTTAACTAAGGTCAGAGGGGGAAGAAAGCACTTAGACCGATGATTAAGTATAACACAATTTATAAGTTTTGTCTTTCAAACAGGGAAAAAGGGGTATATACAATGTCACAGATTCATTGAAACATATTTGTCGTGCACAGTGTCCCAGTGAACAAAGGAACCTAAAACGTAAGTGAAAGTGTGATAGTAATTTACAAGGTTTCCACAATTTTGTACTAGCCGACCATTATCAATTATATTCAGTGTGAACAGCGGCTATATACAGTGATATGCGCTGGGTAATGGTTTGCTTCCTCTTTGTGTCGACGACGTTTCGACCCTCTAATTGGTATAGGGTCTCATCAGGACTGATTGATGTAGGGACATCTGTTGATTCAAATGTGCAGCCATGTGAAGATGGTGTGCCACAAGTGGTGAAATGAAAGAAAAAGTGATACTCACATGAGGACCCCACCGGGTACCCAATGTGAGTGGGGGAAGGCCGGCATTCGATGGATGGAAAGGCCTTGACGGCTGGTAGATGACTCACTACGGTCAGAGTGGTCTAGTGATTCCTAGAGGACTCTGATGGATGATGTGGTCAGAAAGGGTGCGCTTTAGTATCCTCAGTGTCAGTCCACTGAGTCTTGTCCAGGATTATCGGGTCATCCCAACTGGCGTGACGGTGCTATGCGTGGGCTTCACAAAGCTGCGTGAGTCAGCTTTGTACTCAGGTCAGATGACTATCACAGTTTCATAGTGCATCTAAACTTTATATGGGATTTCTGTGTGCCCCTAAATCGGATCTTATTACAGGAAGTTGCAAGCACGACCTTAAAATGCCTCTTAGGCACCAAGAAATAAACAGCGAGGAGCTGATGCTTTCCTGTACACAATTGTACCAATTTAGACGCAACCATGATAGCCTTAATAAGGGAAATAGTCTATAATTGATCACCTCACTCACAGCCCTCCAACATATAACATAAAATGATTCGCGTAGCATACATTTTGTCTTGCCTTCTGTGCCACAAAACAAAAAAAAAAACATTTGCTATATGAATCAACAGAAACGTAGTCCTCCAGATACTTAGTGATGCCAATCCGTTGGCCTCCTGGGAAGTAATAGAGACTGACGTAAGAACAGAACCATATTTTGCAATCTCTCTGTACAAAATGAAAAGTCAATTAATCTGCAAATAATGATCTGGTGCTCAATCAGGCTTGAAAACAGCCTGTAGTCCCTTAAAGTTGTTCCCATCCAGAGAAGTGTTACCAAAGTTGAGATTCTATATTCCGACAGACATCAGTGTTCCAGATAATCTGTCAATTTTAGACCAGCAGCCTTCAACCAGCAATGGAGCACTAATATTACAGCAGCAAGTTCGGCAGCAAGCGTCTGCTGAAGTAGCCAGTAGATGCCTGCAGGAAAATGGCAAAATCCACCCATAGAAGCTGAGCCTAGTAAGCTAGAACATAGCAGGATTGGGGAACAAACTGAAAGACAAAGATTGGTTCACATATATAAAGAACCACACCATCTGCGGTTTCCAATAGACATGGGTTGAGGATAGCATTGACTTGCATGGCTATATTGTGTTCAATATTCCAGCAGCCAAAGAGAACAAAGGAAGACCAAAGGGAGGCCTCACAATATGGGTCAAAACTAACTTTACTCACAGTGTGGAAATAACCTGTACTAATACAAATAAAAAATGAAAGACAACTCATCAATACTTAGAATCCTTGAGTCATCACTCCTCAAATCCCAACAGGAAAGAAGAATTGCCTGGCAAAGTCAAAGGATCCTTAAAATGCCCTAACCAGGATCACCTTAGCATATAGCAATCTAAATACAAAACTTCAATCTGTAGTTGAGGAAGATTTGGTGTAGGGTGTATCACCACTCATTCACAGGATCTCTAAGGTAACAAAGAAATAGGTGGTGGCAGAGTTATGATCTCTAAATAGCCGCGCAGAGTCAGACAATCCACCTAAAGCACTAGTGACTAAGTCATATTGAACGTGAAGGCTTGGCACTTGATTATAGATATGTAGGTAGTGCAGACATTAGAAAGCAATTGCAGCTCTTGATTACCTTAATGAGTCTTCTTAACCTGATCAACCAATCAGGCAAAGATAATATTCCTGCATAGTGGCTATGAATACAAATATGAAAAACATGCAATTTACCACTTCCCAAAGGAAACCAATCAACAGTTTTTCAAATATAAAATGGGATGTAATTTATACATCTTTGATATGTGGAAAACATCTTGCAAAGAACACAATGTTAGACACATTTGTGCTGCTTCTTGAACATAAGGGCTCAGTGCGGAAGAAAAATACTGGTGGCTGGAAAGCAAAATCAAAAATGTCACACTTTGATTGGTATCATGAGAATTGTTTTACACGCAAAAGAGATCTAGCTAGCACCCTTAAAAATAGGCCAACTAGTGGGAAAGGACAGTTATGTCTGCTAGAAGCTAAAAAGACAAGGCCGACTAGTGAGAAAGGACAATTACGTCTGTCAGAAGCTAAAAAGACATACAAGCAACTTATACAAATCAAAAATGGTAACTAACACCAAAAGGCTTAGAAATTCATGCAAAGCTGCAATTGATCAAAACAATTCTAAACTGTTTTGACAATTTGCAAGATGAGCAAGTGAGGGCCTGGCAAAGAAATTGGAATTAAACATAAGCCCTGGAAGCTGTATCCAGCAGTTTAAAATTCCTTACCAGAAGACTTTAGATGAAGATTCAAAAAAGAATGGGCTTGAGATTGGAACAAAGCTAAACAAGTTGGTGAATAGATTTTCTTGCCCCTAAACCAGAAGCATTGCAAATGTAGTCTGAAAGAGTTAATTACTGTTATACAAAGTCAAAAACATTTCAAAGACCTGGGACCAGACAGGGTCCCCATTGATAAATTCCAGAATGACCAGGACCGTCTTCAGTTCAGTTTTTTCAGGGGGCAAGAAGTGGTAAAAGTCTCGTGAAAATCATCCATATTAGTTCCCATTCATATGAAAGGGCTATGAGACAACCCAGGCACCTACTGTCCCATCTTATGGATGGTGTTGGAAAACCATTTTGAAAGCTTGTACTATCTCAACTTGAGAGATGGATGGATGATATCACACCTTAAGCCAGGGTTTTCCAAAGGACAAAGCATGACAGATCAAGTAATGAGGTGTCACCTAATAATCTCTAAGCATGTAGCTTTGAGAAAACTTACATTATATAAGGTCATAAAAACCAGAAAATGGCTTTTTACTGTGTTGTTAGATCAGTATTGTGGAGCATCTTAGAAAAGCAAGGTCGACCTAGAGAGCTCCTGAGAACCCTACTCAATCTAGTAGCAATAAAGCAAGGATAAAATACTGAAGCAAGGGAGAATACACTAAGGGTTTTGAAACACATACTGGTGTAAGACAGGGCTGTTTTACTATCTTTGGCATTATTTGACATTTACATAAGCGACAGGAAAAATTTTAACAAATCTTAACTTTGATGCGCTGAAATTGAATGATAAACACATACCAATCTTGCAGTGATGCGTGCATATACAGTAAACACAATGTATCATTTCTTAACAGAATTTGAGACCTTCTCAGCAACTGGAAGCTTACCATCAATATGGTAAACACCAAGTTCATGATCATCAAACCAAATTCAAAGATTACATCTTACTTTAAAATCTATGGTAGACCACACGAAAGAGAATAATTGTATGATTATCTGGGCATACATATCAATGCTAAATTAAATTGGGGCTATCAAATAGTAAAGAGCAAAGTAATGCAGCAGCAATATTCTCCAATAAATGTGGAAATAAATTAAATAAAAGCCCTTGCAACAAATGTGATTGGTGCAGAAATTTGAGGTAGTACAAGGATTACATTTTACTCATCAGAAGCCACTGCCCTCTCCAAAGTCAACAATAAAATTACTGCAGCTCAAGGTGCTAGTTCTGTAAATCTCAAATTCTCTGCTAAGTATAAATCTACAACAGAGTTTCATAGTGCAGCTAAACTTTATATGGATTTTCTGTTTGCTCCCAAATCTGAACGTATTACAAGAAGTTGCAAGCACGACCTCAAAATGCCTCTAAAGCACCAAGAAATAAACAGCGAGGAGCTGATACTTTCCTTTACACCATTGTACCAAGCTAAAGGTGACCAAAATATCCTTGATAGGGGAAATATTCTATAATTGATCACCTCACTCTCAGCCCTCCAACATATACCATCGATTGATTTCCTTTAGTGTACACATTGTTTTGCCTTCTGTGCCATAAAACAAAGAAATAACATTCACCATATGGATCAACACAAACGTAGACCTCCCGACACTTAGCGATGCCAATGAGTTGGTCTCTTTGGAAGTAATAGTGACTGAGGTAAGAACAGAACCATATTTTGCGATCTTTCCGTAGAAAATGGAAAGACTATTAACCCCTTGCATGCCCGCCCCTTTCCCCGCCCAGTGCCGTGCCTTCCATTAGCGGGCGGAGTTCATGACGAGCTGGACTCGTCATGGGCACAGCGCCACCGCAGCCCATGACGAGTCCAGCTCGTCATGGGCACTGAAGGGGTTAAGCTGCAAATAATGGTGTTGAGCTAAATCAGTCTTGCAATAACCGTGTGTGACAAACAAGAGAATCTACATGCTTGTGAAACTGACCTGTTACGGTCAGCTTTTCAATCTGAGAGTTGTTCTGGGTGAACCCATTAGGAGGAAGTCTTTCAAAGACTATCAAGGTACCAATTGGGAGTTGGAAGTGCAAGTACATCTAGGATAGTCCAAGAAGGGTGCACTTATGATTTTGCTCTATAGGCATCACCTATCCTGTGAAGGCAAAGGGACCACTTAACAATTAAATAACTGAGTTGCATAGATATTCCCATCAGTTTTCAATCATCCTCACTGTATACCATAAACATATGTGTAGATTCTTGGACCAGAGGAAAATGAGTGATGTTGTTTTCCTAGGAATACAAAAGCATGTAGGTTTAAAGGACATTGAGGAGGTGCTAAATGTAGCACACTAGCTAAAATGTAAATCTGGATGAAGATACAAAAGCTTATATGGACTAAGCTAATAATCATTGCGGAAATGGATACTGCCCACAACTGGCCCAGTTCGCAGCTCAGAGTATGAAGGTCATGGTCCATAAAATGATTACCAAAGTCTGAAGATGCCAAGGAGAACTGACTGGAAGATTCTCTTTGTTACACAAATATTAAATGATTGTCTCACTGTGCAGCTCATTTGTATCAGACCATACTTGCCAGTATATGAGGCCATTATGGTGGAGCAATTGCTTTGCGTTTGCGCAATAGCACCTCACCCTATTCTTAGAAAACTCTACAGAGGTGTGGTGTATATTCACCCCCAATAATCTCAACAAATACCACCAATTTCCTATATTTCCTGTACAATAAACATTCAGTTTCCATTATATTTTTATGTATCTTTTGTTATGTCCAAATAAAAAGTTACTTGAGTTTACCTTGCTGTTTTTGTGTGTGTTTATGATCTGTCTGTCATATCATCTGCTGTGTATCTCTTTGTAATACTATGTCAGAGATCAGAATAGTATGTTCCCCATCATTTAAAGGAATAATTAGGGCTGGAGAGGAGGTGAGCGACCAAAAGATCCTCTGCTAGGTACCCATGCAAAGGGCGACTAAAAAGATTCAATTAAAGATGCTGGGGCTCCCTGATAAGGGCCCGACCTCCGTATCTCGCACACGTATAGTGTCAGCGACAAATCACAACTTGTTTATGTATCTGATACAGTGATTTGTCGCTGACACTATACATGCGAGATAGGGAGGTTGGGCCTTTATCAGGGAGCACCAGAATCTTTAATTTTTATTTGATATGAACGGACTGATATTGCATCCCATTTACGGAACATTGGGATATCATTGTATTGCGCATTGCAGATCGACTATTGCATCTTTAATTGGATCATTCGCTGTCTTCATAAAATAAAAGGCCTGGTGAAGTTCAATCGTAATTGAATGAAACGCGTTGGCTGGAGTCTATTTTATGATGTTATTGAAATAAATGAATCTATACACAAAAGAAACTCTGTCAGTCTATTTGATTAGAAACACAAATTAGAGTGGTGCACCTCCCCATGATCATCTAGTTTCTGATCTGCTTTGCAGCTTGCACCCAACAATAGCAGGTGCAGGAGGTGCATGTGTACACTTTTTGAGATCATTCAACTCACGATTAAAAAAGGAACACAGCACTCAGGAGCAGCTTTCCTGGTCCGCTGTTGGCCTGTTGTGTTGTTAAAAAAAATTAAACTGAGTAAAAAAAACAGCCATTTGTGCCTACATTTTCACCTGTAACAACTTCTAACTATGGTAGATTTTTGAATGAATATACCGTTACATCTGTGAACCCTTCTGATTGCGGGGAAATATAGGGCTTGTAGGTTTACCAAGAACCCAAGATACCCAGAGCCAATAACTGACTTGCACCTTGCAGTGATTTTTCATTGTGTACCATGTATACATCAATTCATTTGGTGAACTATAAAAAGTAAAAAAGAGGTATCAAGGATTTCTATGTATTTCTGGAATGAGAACAAGATAAGGAGATTAGAAGCAGTGGTTATTTGTGCATCTCTGAATTTGTGGGTTCTCCATATTAGCATATAAATTAGAGGGTATTTTTCAAAATGACTTATTTTTTACCCATTGTATTACATTTGGAATACAGAAATGCATAGTAAGACAAATGATAATTACATTTGTTCTACTATTATGTATTTCCCTACGTCAATCCGATAAAAATGGTACCTCACTTGCATGGGTAGGCCTAATGCCTGCGACAGGAAATGATCCAATACTCAACATGGACACATCACATTTTTCCATTAAAAACTGACTCTTTTTTTGCAATGTACCTAGCTGTGGATGTTGGGCCCTAGTGCAGCCGGCACCTAGGAAAACCTAGCAAAGCTGTACATTTTTTAAAACTAGACACCTAGCGTAATCTAGAATGAGTTGCCTGTTTGGCTCTAACTAGGTCTGTTACCCAGAATCCCTTGCAAATCTCAAACTTTGTAAAAAAAAAAAGAAAAATTCCTCACATTTCTGTGATGGAAAGTTCAAGAATCTGCATGGATCCACAAACTTCCACCCACTCCACATTCTCCAAAGTCTCCTAATAAAAATGGTACATCACTTATGTGAGTAGGCCTAGTGCCCGCAACAAGAAACTGCCCAAAACGCAATATGGACACATAACATTTTCCCACAGAAAACTGACCCTTTTTGGGCAATATACCTAGCTGTGGATTTGGGCCCCAGCTTAGCTGGCACCTATGGAAACCTAGCAAACCTATACATTTTACATTTTTGAAAACTAGACACATTTCTGTGACAGAAAGTTCTGGCATCTGTAGAGAGCCACAAACTTCCACCCACCCAGCATTTCTCCAAGTTTCATGATAAAAATTATACCTAATTTGTGTGGGTAGGACTGGTGCCAGCAACAGGAAATTGACCAAAACCTATTGTGGAGACATCAAAATTATATCTCACAAAACAACCTGGTTTTGCAAGGGATCCACCTGCATTTTTAGTCCCGAGCTCTACAGCCATCTAGTGAAACCCATCAAACCCAAAACATTTCTGAAAAATAGATACCCAGGGGAGTCCAAGCAGATGTGGCTTGTGTAGATCCTCCAATGATTTCTTACCCAGAATCCCCTGAAAACCTCAAATGTAGCTAAAACAAATGATATTTTCCTTACATTTCTGTCTGAAGTCACTGCTCCGGCACACATTTCCTACCACCCAACATTTCCCTTGGTCTCCCCATGAAATTAAACCTCACTTGTATGGGTGTCCAATGCAGAATCAATGTATAAAAAAAATAGCGCTTAGAGCTCAATGTGCTGTCCCCTCAATACCTATGTTTTTGGCCCTTCCCAGTTGCAAGCCCTTGGCCCACCCCCACAAGTTAGGTATAATTTTACTCAGGAGGGAAAGGGGAATGCCCCCACAAGTTAGGTATAATTTTACTCAGGAGGGAAAGGGGAATGCTGGGTGGTAGGAAATGTATGCCAGGATGGTGATCCCAGATAGGAATGTGAGGAAAATGTGATTTTTAGCTAAATTTGAGCTTTGGTGGGGATTCTGTAGAAATTTGCCTTTTCAGGGGCACACCGGTGCAGGGTTCATCCTTAAGTTTGTCCATGGGTCCTTAGACTAACAAAGAAGAGATTGTCACTGAAGCTGGAATTCAAAATAACAAGTTTATTAATCACTCATGAGTGGGACTACATCAATACAACACCCTCAGGCGCTGTAGGAGGTAGTAGAGGGAATACAGAAACCATGGGCCTTTTATACACAGTTTGTTGCAGAGTAAGCATGTAGTTACAAATAGAAGGTACAACCTACACAGGAATAGAATACTGACAAACATGGGCAGATGAATATCACTTAGCCAGCAAAGTGGGAGGGGAAACAGACCTGCTTACATCAGTAGGATATGATAGACAGTTACATTCTCAAACCGGTGAATTCTAGCAGCTACAGGCCTTTCTGAGCTCATAAATTGCTCTGGCTCTGTACAGAAGGAGTTAACTAAGGTTGATGACTCAAGCAGAATAGAAAAGCAGGCAACAGTGAAGACGGCAGAATCCTAAGGCTAACAAAATGGATGCTGCAAACAAGATGGCTTCAGCTCATGCATACAGCAATTATTTTCGATTTCCCCAGATGGCCCTTTTAGCATTAGCTGAAGAGATCTCCATGATTTAGAAGGAGCATGGAAGATATCATGGACATCAATCATCATTAACTCACTAATTTCTTGGTCTGTTACCAGTCGGGAATTTACATTCTTGACATTTTGTTTAGCTGGTATACATGAGGTACAGGTAGAAGCACAAAGGGAACAGAGCATCGGGCCACATTGGATACATAGGCAACAGATAAAAAGGATCGCAACAAATATACATAGAGCTGACAATAGTTTCCAGCCCCATACAGTAAACATAGTCCATAGCCATGCAGTCAAAGTCCACGTCCCTGAATCCTGATGGATTTTAGTGGCTGTCTTGTGCAGCTTAGAAATTGCTTCAAAAACTGAAGGGGTGTCGTCAGGACATGGCAGCTGCTCCCAATAATGTGGCATGCTCCACCACGGTCTCCCAGGATCACATCCAAAACCATCCTGTTTTTGAGCACCACAATTCTCGCAATGTGTGGTTCTTCCGTGATATTTCCAAGTGCCATGGCTGTCTGATTGATTACAGCCTCTACAACACATGTTAAGTGCCTTATTTTCCTGCTATTTAAGGCCGCACCAACAAAGAAGAATAGTCCCAAATTAAAGTCAATATACTACTGCAATGCAGTATCCGTTTGACCCACCTCATCATGATTTATTGTCCTCTTAAATCAGCTCTTAGAAATGTCATTAAACAGTTTATAGTCTTAGTGGTAGGATGCAGGTGCCAAAAACACAGGTGGTAGTAAAAAGGACACAAAACAGCTACCTAATCACCCAATAGGTAGGTGGTAATAGCCTTTACTTCCACAAAGGAAATAGGTGTTATGTGAGGACAAAAAACTACTATTGTTTATTCCAGTAATGTTCAGCACTGTAGTACAGTCACTTTTTCCCACAGGGATACTGCCAATACCGCTCACACAAAGGTCTGCTCGTGCACTAGTAACAGCTATAACAGGAGGTCCATTACCCTTGACAGTTCGAGTGTTAGGGAAAACATAGTGCGTGGAGGAATTTCCTCGGCGATACTCCTCCATTTCCCATATAGTTCATTTAGCTTGTGGATCTCATTACTCATCAGGGTAACAGACTCTATTTAACTGAGCGTTAAGTCTTCCTACATCAAAGTTGGTAATATTACCAATATGAGAAGCCCACAATAGTGCAAACCAGGCTCTGCAGAAGCCATTGTGTGAAAATGGCAAAGGAATGAAAGGCGTTCCTCCCTTTTTCTGATGAGCTGGCATCATTCCACACACCCAACAGTTGGTAATGATCATAGTATTATGGGTGTGATGCAACATTTGTATGAAAGTGTTATTGAGATATGACATTCGGTGCTTCTTTTCACGTTAAGGAAGAGTAGAATATAGGTGCTCAATGGGGACAGGAGTAGTAGGAGTCAGTAGATGTCGAGCAGGAGCTACTCTACAACCCATGTTATTGTAGCGATGAGGACAAAAATCAAAGTAAGTCCAATAATGAACATACTCTTTCGATCAAAAACTTTTGCAGCAGGTGACTTCTTCTCCGCAGGCATGTTCATCTTGACATTGAACAACAGAACAGATGGTGCCCTAAGGTCCTGGGCAGACGTCGGCTTCTTTGCTGAGGTTGAGACGAGTAGCCACTAAAAGAGTACCCCCCTTTGCAACTCTGTCTTTCACTACCCAGGACAGTGGCTCAAACAGTCTTTTTCAGCAACAAAGTGTCTCTCTTCCGGTGTTGCAGCTGATATCGAGATGCACCAGGGATCGTGTGGTCCGGGAAGACTTCCTCAGGTCCTTCAGGTGACGTGGCTTGTCCTTTCTCTTCATCCAGGATGTTGCGATGATCTGCCAACACAGCTGAGCTCACTAGGTCCTACAACACCTTCCGACAATGGGTTGCGTGGACCCAGATCTTCCAGTTGGTCACTCGAACCGCAGTCCTAGTAGCCAAAAGGACATGCTCAGGGCCACGCCAACGAGGCTCCAAGGACCTGATCCGCTGAAAGGACTTTGTTAGGATAAAGTCCCCAGGCCATAGATTATGGCCCTCACCCTGCGACCTGCCTGGAAGAGTCTCCCGAACCTGTTGTTAAATAGAAGACAAACTGTCAGTCAACTGAGACAAATAGTCGTTCATCAATACATAGGGTACATCATGTATAGGGCGTGGCTTAGTAATCCCCCAAATATTCATTTGGCTTCCACAACCACCTCATACGGTGTGAGGCCAGATCGTGTATGTGGTTTCGATCTAATGGATAGCAATGCTAATGGCAGTGCATCAGGCCATTTCAAAGATGTGGAAGCCTGTATTTAGGCCAATTTTAGCTTGAGGGTAGAATTGTAACGTTCCACTAGCCCTGCTAATTGTGGGTGAAAAGCAGCATGGAACTTCTGTTTAATTCCTAACCCTTTCATGAGGTAATCAACAACTTGCCCAATGAAATGGGGTCTGTTGTCACTCCACAAAACTCGACAAATGCCGAATCTGGGGAAAAAGTCCTTTAGGAGCACCTTAGCTGCAGTAAGAGCTGTACTATCTTTCGTAGCGTATGCCTCCACCCATTTACTGAAGGCGCAAACCACTACCAAGACATACTTTAGGTTGTTACAACGCTCAAACTGTATGTAATCCATTTGCAGGACCTCATAAGGTGTAGTAGGTATGGCAAACTCTCATGTGCCGGCCCATGTGCCATGTGAATCATAGGATGTAAATAGGCTGTGGGTAACTTCCATTTTGTCATTTCTTTATCCCTCCAACAGCCCTCATCATCCAATGTTCCCTCCTTAGACCATTGGTCTAATTCCTCAACAGAAGCAGATCGTTGCATATCCAGTACCTCTTGCCTGGCATCATGCCAATGCTCAGCCTGTGACTTAACTACATACATGGGTGTAGTACTTCGCTGCATTACAGTCTCACGAGCTGTGTAATCCGCAAAAGCATTGCCTTTTGCTATTTTATCAGTCACTTTCTTGTGTGCGCTACACTTAACAATTGCCACTTTCTTAGGATATGTCAAGGCAGTAAGGAGATTGTGTACTACTTCCCCATGCACTATTTGCAACCCATGTAAAGTAAGAAAGCCTCTTTCCTTCCAGAGTTGCCCAAAATCATGAGCCACTCCAAAAGCATATCGGCTATTGGTGTAGATGTTAACGAGCAGATCTGTACTAAGCTCACATGCTCTTGTCAGTGCTATCAACTCGGCTGCTTGGGCTGACTTCTGTGGAATGCGAGCTGTCTCAACTACTGTCTGAAGTGTTCTGATTGCATAGGCAGCGGATATCGTGCCATCAGGCAACTTCAAGCAGGACCAATCAACCCGCAGTTCCCCATCAACACTAGAAAGGGGCGTATCTTGTAGGTCAACACGACCCTTTGTTTGTTCTTCAGTAAGGGATATACAATCATGTAACTCCTGTGACTGAGACTGAGTGGCTGGAAATGGCAATAATGTAGCAGGATTCAGAGTCAAGCATCTTTTCAGAGGGATATGAGGAGCCAAAAGTGTCAATTCATATCCTGTCAACCGGGCACCAGTCAAATGCTGGGTTTTCATTTGATTTAAAAGAGCATCAACTGAATTCTATAATTAATCACCTCACTCTCAGCCCTCCAACATATACCATCGATTGATTTCCGTAGTGTACACATTGTTTTGCATTCTGTGCCATAAAACAAAGAAAAAACATTCACCATATGGATCAACACAAACGTAGTCCTCCAGACACTTAGAGATGCCAATGAGTTGGTCTCTTTGGAAGTAATAGTGACTGAGGTAAGAACAGAACCATATTTTGCGATCTTTCCGTAGAAAATGAAAAGTCTATTAAACTGCAAATAATGGTGTGGAGCTAAATCAGTCTTGCAATAACCATGTGTGAAAAACAAGAGAATCTACATGCTTGTGCAACTGACCTGTTATGGTCAGCTTCTCAATCTGAGAGTTGTTCTGGGTGAACCCATTAGGAGGAAGTCTTTCAAAGACTATCAAGGTACCAATTGGGAGTTGGAAGTGCAAGTACATCTAGGATAGTCCAAGAAGGGTGCACTTATGATTTTGCTCTATAGGTATCACCTATCCTGTGAAGGCAAAGGGACCACTTAACAATTAAATAACTGAGTTGCATACATATTCCCATCAGTTTTCAATCATCCTCACTGTATACCATAAACATATGTGTAGATTCTTGGACCAGAGGAAAATGAGTGATATTGTTTTCCTAGGAATACAAAAGCATGAAGGTTTAAAGGACATTGAGGAGGTGCTAAATGTAGCACACTAGCTAAAATGTAAATCTGGATGAAGATACAAAAGCTTATATGGACTAAGCTAATAATCATTGCGGAAATGGATACTGCCCACAACTGGCCCAGTTCGCATCTCAGAGTATGAAGGTCATGGTCCATAAAATGATTACCAAAGTCTGAAGATGCCAAGGAGAACTGACTGGAAGATTCTCTTGGTTACACAAATATTAAATGATTGTCTCACTGTGCAGCTCATTTGTATCAGACCATACTTGCCAGTATATGAGGCCATTATGGTGGAGCAATTGCTTTGCGTTTGCGCAATAGCACCTCACCCTATTCTTAGAAAACTCTACAGAGGTGTGGTGTATATTCACCCCCAATAATCTGAAGAAATACAAACCATTTCCTATATTTCCTGTACAATAAACATTCAGTTTCCATTATATTTTTATGTATCTTTTGTTATGTCCAAATAAAAAGTTACTTGAGTTTACCTTGCTGTTTTTGTGTGTGTTTATGATCTGTCTGTCATATCATCTGCTGTGTATCTCTTTGTAATACTATGTCAGAGATCAGAATAGTATATTCCCTATCATTTAAAGGAATTATTAGGGCTGGAGAGGAGGTGAGCGGCCAAAAGATCCTCTGCTAGGTACCCATGCAAAGGGCGACTAAAAAGATTCAGTTAAAGATGCTGGGGCTCCCTGATAAGGGCCCGACCTCCGTATCTCGCACACGTATAGTATCAACGACAAATCACAACTTGTTTATGTACCTGGTACAGTGATTTGTCGCTGACACTATACATGTGCGAGATAGGGAGGTTGGGCCTTTATCAGGGAGAACCAGAATCTTAAATTTTTATTTGATATGAACGGACTGATATTGCATCCCATATACGGAACATTGGGATATCATTGTATTGCGCACTGCACTATGAATTGCTGATCGACTATTGCATCTTTAATTGGATAATTCGCTGTCTTCATAAAATAAAAGCCCTGATGAAGTTCAATCGTAATTGAATGAAACGCGTTGGCTGGAGTCTATTTTATGGTGTTTGTTGGAAACCGGGCAACCGGGTTAGCAGTCACCAGGTTCCCAGCACAATGGTAGCTTGGCTCGAGCGGTTGGGGGTCAGGCACCGTGTTAAGCGTACGTCACACCCTCACAATAACCATGCGTTCATCCGTTCCAAAAACGACACTACACCGTAAAAATTATAAAAGAAAGTAGTTTGTCTTTATCTTATTTTCTCTTAGTTGCAGGGTTCATAAAATAAATACAGTACCATAAGATTCTCCTTTAAAAGGGCAGGTCAAATAAATAATACCACAGTGGGGTTTCAATAAATAGGATCAGGTCATAAATAAGCAAGGAATAAATAGGGGTGCAATAAATACAATTGGCTAATAAATACTGTCAGACAATAAATACAATGCAGGAATAAATACAGTCAGACAATAAATACAGTCAATAAATAAAGCACCTCCAATAACTTAAATAACACAATTAATGACAATTACAGTTCACATCACTTTCCTGAGGTAGTTTGGTTTTACTATGCCCAAGTACAGCTTGTGGTCATTTGGATGACATGGGGGGTGTCCCACCTAGATTGGTCAAGGCTGGGCCTGAACTGAGGTAGAATAAGGGTAACCTAAGGATCTGGCTCTCCCAAAATACACAACCCCTCACAGAGGTCACTGCACCAGTCTCAGTTCACCCCTGGCACTCCCAGGCTGGTTCTAACACCCCTCTAGCCCCTAGAATGGTCTTTTAGGGCTCCACAGGGCCTCAGATGCCCTTTCTACCACTTACTGCCCTTTTCACGATGATCGGCTCCGCTCGGCGCCGGGTCGACGTCGCTGGGCGGCTCCGGTTCGATGTCGCTGGGCGGCCTCGGTTCGGTGTCGCTGGGCGGCTCCGGATCGATGTCGCTGGGCTGTTCCGGATCGATGTCGCTGGGCGACCTCGGCTCGATGTCGCTGGGCTGCTCCGGCTCAATGTCGCCTTCCGGCGTCGCAGGGTCACGGTCTCCCCGCTTCCGGGTGTCTCCGGAGTGCGACCTCCACTCCCGACCTCCGGCGCGCTTCACCTCAGATTCCGGCGTCTCCGGAGTGCGATCTCCTCTCCCGACCTCCGGCGCGCTTCACCTCGATCTCCGGCGACTCCGGAGTGCGATCTCCACTCCCGACCTCCGGCGCGCTTCACCTCGACCTCAGGTGACTCCTTACTCGACCTCCGGTGCCTCTCCACGACCTCCGTCGGCGCCCTCTCTCGACCTCTGACGGCTCCGGGTACGACGTCTGCTTTCTGTCAGCGCCGCTTCTCCACCTCAGGCCTCAGGTCTCCAGGCTTCTCGACGTCAGGACTCCAGGAGGACACCGCTAAACAGGTCAGGAGCTTGCTGGTCTTCTTCTTTAAGGCCTCTTCACAATATTTAGGTCCTTAAGATGGTTTTTCTGGTCTTCGTCCCACACAGGGCTCTAGGCTGGGCTTGGTCAGTAGGGACTAGCATCAAGGGTGGGTTTCTGGACCCCACTCCAAGCACTGGTTTCCACCCCTGCTGCCTTACTCCGACCTCCTTCTGAACTGGTCCTCTCTCCTCTCTAGTCAGATGCCAACTGCCACTCTGAGATGGCCTCCCAACATTCTAAACTGCCTCTCACTGTCACAGGGTTCCAGAATGTTACGGAAGGTTCTAGAAATCTCCAGTGGGTTCTGATGATGTCACAGGTGACAATGGGTGGCCACCATTTTGTGTCTCAGGCCCTCAGACAGAAGTTCCAGGAGTAGGGAAAATGGCTCCCTGACCCTGCATCAACACTAAAAAGTCTGGTGGTTCCCAAAAAGGAAAAATTATAATAGGGTTTGAGGCAGAAGTGGGACAAAATAAATAATAATGAGGAGGGACCACCCAAAGGGCTGACAGGTCTAACACGCGGCCCCCCCAGCTGAAAGTGGGGAGAGCTACCCAACCCCTTGGGAGTTCTCATCACTAAGGCGGAAATACCTTGAGAGACCGTCTGCATTGGCGTGGTCCACTCCGGGCCGATGTTCCACCTGAAAGTCCATTCCCTGTAGGGAGATAGACCACCTTAGCAACTTGGGATTCTCCCCCTTCATCTGCATCAGCCAACGAAGGGGTCTGTGGTCGGTCTGAGCTAGGAAGTGCGAGCCAAACAGGTATGGCCGCAACTTCTTCAGAGCCCATACCACTGCAAAGGCTTCACGCTCTATTGCACTCCACTTCTGTTCCCTGGGAAGTAGTCTCCGGGATAGGAAGACCACGGGTTGATCCAGACCCTCTTCATTGAGTTGCGATAACACTGCCCCAATGCCATGTTCCGATGCATCCGTCTGGACAATGAACTCCTTGGAAAAGTCTGGGGCCCTTAAGATCGGGGCCTCGCACATGGCTTGCTTCAGTTTCACAAAGGCCTGCTGGGAAGCCTCCGTCCAGACTACCCGTCGAGGTTGTTTCTTGGACATAAGCTCCGTGAGGGGGGCCACAATGGTCCCATACCCCTTCACGAAGCGGCGGTAATATCCGGTAAGGCCCAGAAAAGCTCGGACCTCAGTCTGAGTCTTGGGGGGTTCCCAGGTCATGATTGCCTCGATTTTTGCCTGGAGGGGTTGCACCGCTCCCCTACCCACCAAGTGTCCAAGGTACACCACCGACCCCTGCCCGATCTGGCATTTACTGGCCTTGATCGTTAAACCAGCGTGCTTCAGGGCCTGGAGAACAGCTTGCAGGTGACGCAAGTGATCCTCCCAGCTGTTACTGAAGACGGCAATGTCGTCCAGATAAGCAGCAGAGAAACTCTCCATTCCAGTGAGGATCTGGTTCACCAGACGCTGAAACGTGGCAGGTGCGTTCTTGAGCCCAAAGGGCATCACGCAGAACTGGTAGTGGCCCTTGGGCGTGGAGAAGGCTGACCTTTCCTTAGCTCCATCAGTCAGAGAGATCTGCCAGTACCCGGATGTAAGGTCAAAGGTACTCCAATATTGGGCAGCTCCCAGCCGGTCAATCAGTTCATCCGCCCTCGGGATCGGATGAGCATCAGTCTTGGTTACTGAATTCAGTCCCCGGTAGTCCACACAGAACCTCAGTTCCGGTTGGGCACCCGGTGGTACAGCTTTTGGTACTAGTACCACCGGACTGGACCAGGGGCTGCTGGAAGGTTCAATCACTCCTAGCTCCAGCATCTTAGTGACTTCACTGTGAATGCTGGCCTTCACCTTGTCTGTCATCCGGTAGATCTTTGACTTCACAGGTGGGCTGTCTCCTGTGTCCACGTCATGGACGCACAGGTGAGTCCTACCCGGAACAAGGGAGAACAACGAAGAGCACTGCCCCAGGACCTGGCGGCAGTCCTCCTGCTGTTCAGGAGTTAGGGACGGGGAGAGAATCACTCCCTCCACCAACCCATCCTTCTCTTGAGATGCAAATAAGTCGGGGAGAGGCTCGCTTTCCACGTCCTCTGCTCCGTCAGTCACCATCAGCAATATGACTTTGGGCCTCTCATGGTGGGGTTTGAGGCGGTTGGCATGCAGCACCCGTAGGGGCTGACGAGGGGTCGTCAGGTCCACCAAGTAGGTAGCCTTACCCTTCTTCTCCAACACCTCAAAGGGTCCTGACCAGCGATCCTGGAGGGCGCTAAGCTCTCCTGGTTCGATCACCCACACCTTCTGGCCAGGCTCCAACTCCACCGGGTGAGCATTGTGGTCATACCACGCCTTCATCACTGCTTGGCTGGCTTCCAAGTTGTCAGAAGCTTGCTTCCACAACTTAGCCATTTGGCTCCGGAAGGCCAGCATGTAGCTCACCACGTCCTGGGGAAGCTTTCTGGGAGTTCTTTCCCATCCGTCTCTCACCAGGCTGAGAGGTCCACGCACAGGGTGCCCATATAAAAGCTCGAAGGGGCTGAAGCCCACTCCCTTCTGTGGCACTTCCCTGTAGGAAAACAATAGACAGGGTAGGAGGACGTCCCATTTCCTCCGCAGGCTTTCAGGCAGACTTCTGATCATGCCTTTCAAGGTCTTATTGAACCTCTCCACCAGACCATTGGTCTGAGGGTGGTAAGGAGTGGTGAACCGGTAGGTCACTCCACACTCCTTCCACATCGCCCGCATGTATGCTGACATGAAGTTGGTCCCCCTGTCGGACACAACTTCCTTGGGAAAACCCACTCGGGTAAAGATTCCCATCAGGGCCCTAGCCACAACAGGTGCAGTAATGGTCCTCAGAGGTATAGCCTCTGGGTACCGTGTGGCATGATCCACCAGAACCAGGATAAACCTGTGACCAGCTGTAGTAGGCGGATCTAACGGACCCACAATGT
The DNA here is from genome assembly GCF_964204655.1 of Triturus cristatus. Taxonomy (NCBI): domain Eukaryota; kingdom Metazoa; phylum Chordata; class Amphibia; order Caudata; family Salamandridae; genus Triturus; species Triturus cristatus. Next base: position 343,733,595 of record NC_140586.1, read on the forward strand.
CGATGCCCACCCTTTCAAAGGGGGTGCTAACGACAGGAAGTGGTTCCAGGGGAGCTTTCAGCTTCACCCCTGTTTTCCCACTGGCTTGACAAGACACGCACGTCCGGCAGTAGGTGTCGGACGACACTTTCATTTGAGGCCAATAAAAGTGTGGGACAAGACGGGCAAAGGTCTTGTCTTGCCCCAGGTGTCCTGCCAAGGGGATTTCATGAGCCAATTCCAGAAGGAAGGCTCGGTAACGTTGAGGGACAACCAAGGCCCGTGACGAACCGTGCATGGGTGCCTTGGGTTCACTGTAGAGGAGGCCATCCTCCCAGTAAATATTGTAGTTCCCCTCAACGTTCCCTGCTGCCTGGGCTTCGGCCTGTCGCCTCAGTCCCTCAAGGGTAGGACACTCCTTCTGGCCCTTGCAGAATTCCTCCCTGGTCGGCCCTCCCTCCACGTGCCACTCGGCCGGGATGGGTAGGTTCTCCAGTTTGGTAACATCCCCCTCCGCGGACTCCTGGTCCACCACCTCCGGTGGCCTATCCGTCACACGGGGCGCGGATGCCGAGGCAGGCTCCTCCTGTCCTCGGTTCTTCCCTTGATTGGCAGCCGGCGGTGCCTTTGTTCCAGGCTCTCGCCTAAACGAACTCCCTCTCCGGGTAGTCGCAGACCTTGTACTGACACAGGCCCAGTCAGGTGTACCCAGCATCTCAGCATGAGTCCGGTATTCCACCTCCTTCCAAGCATTATGCTCCATGTCATTCCCCAGCAGACAATCGACTGGCACGGCAGGGCTTACGGCAACTCGAAGTAAACCTGCAACCCCTTCCCATTCAAATGGAACCTCGGCAACCGGATAGTGACCCATTCTGCCGTCAGCCATCGCGGCAGGGTGGAGTACATGGGGAATCACCTGCTCTGGAGACACCAGTTGGCTACGTACCATAGTCATACTGGCTCCTGTGTCTCTCAGAGCCTCCCCTCTTTGGCCGTTGATGGTGACCCACTGCCCATACTTTGTGGTATTTGCGGGCACCTGGATCTTAGGAACCATCTCCCGTTCTCCCAGGGACACTAAAGTGAAACCCGCCCACTCCCTTCCCTTATCTAAGGGCATCTCCTCCCCGAGCACTACACTAGCTACTCCGGGGGCCTTTCCTCCAATGGGAGGGGGTGGTCTTTTCGGGCACTTCACATCTCCCTTATAGTGTCCGACACCACCGCACTCGTAGCAATGGACAACCCTTGGCTGCTGACTCTGGCCAGGATTAGGGTTTCTGGGTGGGTTAGCCCTAGGGGTGAATCCCGTTCCCTTCCCTTGGGAACTATTTTGGGGGCCTTTAGAGAACTCCGTTTTCTTTTCCCCTCCCTCTTTCTTCTGGGGGACGCCCTGTCCGGTCTTTTGAGAGTCCCCTCCAGTCCCCCTTGTGGACACCCGGGTACTAGCCCAAATGTCCGCCTCCTCAGCAAGCTTCCGGGGATTGGTCAGCTTGCTATCCACCAGGTGTTGACGCAGTTCAGGGAAACATTTTTCGAGCAGGTGTTCCTTCAACATCAAATCAAACAACCCCTCATAGTCCCTCACCTCACTGCCTTGTATCCAACCCTCTAATGCCTTCTTTGCATAGTCCAGGAAATCCACCCAATTCTGTGTGCCCAGTTTGTGGCTACCCCGGAACTTCTGTCTATACTACTCGGGTGTTAGTCCAAACTTCCTCACGAGCGCCACTTTCATGGTGGGGTAGTGGGTCTGCTCATCCTGCTCCAGGGCCAATAACGTATCCCTACCAGCTGGAGGCATGTATTTATACAATCCCCCTCCCCAATACTTCTCTGGAACCCCATGGACTCTTAATGAGATCTCATAGGCCGCTAGCCACTTGGCGATATCATCACCCGCACTATAACTAGCTACTATGTCTTTTGGCAAATAGAGTTTGGATTCCCTGGTGATTTCTCTTTCTTCGCTGCCACCATTAGGAACAGTGTGTGCCCCGACCCGTAGGATCTGGAGATCTATCTCCCTGAGCCTCAACTCGTGAGCCATCCTCCGTTCCTCTTTTTCTTTCTCCAGCTTCGCCAAATCCCATGTGAGCTGTCTTTTCTCCCTCCGGTCAACGAATTCTGCTTCTAATAAGCCGTTGCTAGAGACACTGCTGCCCTTCCTGGAAAGTGTTCTGGGCCCCGCTACTAGGTCCCCCACCTCAGGTTGGTACAAACCAGCCCCCTCGCTGTCAGGCTCTCCATCCCTGTCCTCCTTCTCAACCTTACTTTCTCGTCGTGCCTCCCACCAAGCCCTTAAGCTGGTCTGGAGCTCACCCTTCTTTGCACCTTGGGGACAAAACACCCCCTCTCTCTGACAAAACTCCCTGAGTTGGGTCACCGTGTAAGTTTCCAGATCCTCCAACACCAACTCCATTTTGCCCACTCAGGATAGAAGACAGTTGCTTACAGAAGCTATGCAGGGGGGTGCCTTTTGTAATACCTCCTCCCACCACCAGAAGTAAATTTGGAAAAAACAAAACTCAAAATTAGGAAGTCCGATTGGAGAAAACTCCCGGTGTAGGCCTATGGACTACCCAAAGTTATTGTCGAGTGGACGCAAGCACAGCTCAATCCCACCGCTGAACACCAATTTTATGTTGGAAACCGGGCAAACGGGTTAGCAGTCACCAGGTTCCCAGCACAATGGTAGCTTGGCTCGAGCGGTTGGGGGTCAGGCACCGTGTTAAGCGTACGTCACACCCTCACAATAACCATGCGTTCATCCGTTCCAAAAACGACACTACACCGTAAAAATTATGAAAGAAAGTAGTTTGTCTTTATCTTATTTTCTCTTAGTTGCAGGGTTCATAAAATAAATACAGTACCATAAGATTCTCCTTTAAAAGGGCAGGTCAAATAAATAATACCACAGTGGGGTTTCAATAAATAGGATCAGGTCATAAATAAGCAAGGAATAAATAGGGGTGCAATAAATACAATTGGCTAATAAATACTGTCAGACAATAAATACAATGCAGGAATAAATACAGTCAGACAATAAATACAGTCAATAAATAAAGCACCTTCAATAACTTAAATAACACAATTAATGACAATTACAGTTCACATCACTTTCCTGAGGTAGTTTGGTTTTACTATGCCCAAGTACAGCTTGTGGTCATTTGGATGACATGGGGGGTGTCCCACCTAGATTGGTCAAGGCTGGGCCTGAACTGAGGTAGAATAAGGGTAACCTAAGGATCTGGCTCTCCCAAAATACACAACCCCTCACAGAGGTCACTGCACCAGTCTCAGTTCACCCCTGGCACTCCCAGGCTGGTTCTAACACCCCTCTAGCCCCTAGAATGGTCTTTTAGGGCTCCACAGGGCCTCAGATGCCCTTTCTACCACTTACTGCCCTTTTCACGATGATCGGCTCCGCTCGGCGCCGGGTCGACGTCGCTGGGCGGCTCCGGTTCGATGTCGCTGGGCGGCCTCGGTTCGGTGTCGCTGGGCGGCTCCGGATCGATGTCGCTGGGCTGTTCCGGATCGATGTCGCTGGGCGACCTCGGCTCGATGTCGCTGGGCTGCTCCGGCTCAATGTCGCCTTCCGGCGTCGCAGGGTCACGGTCACCCCGCTTCCGGGTGTCTCCGGAGTGTGACCTCCACTCCCGACCTCCGGCGCGCTTCACCTCAGATTCCGGCGTCTCCGGAGTGCGATCTCCACTCCCGACCTCCGGCGCGCTTCACCTCGATCTCCGGCGACTCCGGAGTGCGATCTCCACTCCCGACCTCCGGCGCGCTTCACCTCGACCTCAGGTGACTCCTTACTCGACCTCCGGTGCCTCTCCACGACCTCCGTCGGCGCCCTCTCTCGACCTCTGACGGCTCCGGGTACGACGTCTGCTTTCTGTCAGCGCCGCTTCTCCACCTCAGGCCTCAGGTCTCCAGGCTTCTCGACGTCAGGACTCCAGGAGGACACCGCTAAACAGGTCAGGAGCTTGCTGGTCTTCTTCTTTAAGGCCTCTTCACAATATTTAGGTCCTTGAGATGGTTTTTCTGGTCTTGGTCCCACACAGGGCTCTAGGCTGGGCTTGGTCAGTAGGGACTAGCATCAAGGGTGGGTTTCTGGACCCCACTCCAAGCACTGGTTTCCACCCCTGCTGCCTTACTCCGACCTCCTTCTGAACTGGTCCTCTCTCCTCTCTAGTCAGATGCCAACTGCCACTCTGAGATGGCCTCCCAACATTCTAAACTGCCTCTCACTGTCACAGGGTTCCAGAATGTTACGGAAGATTCTAGAAATCTCCAGTGGGTTCTGATGATGTCACAGGTGACAATGGGTGGCCACCATTTTGTGTCTCAGGCCCTCAGACAGAAGTTCCAGGGGTAGGGAAAATGGCTCCCTGACCCTGCATCAACACTAAAAAGTCTGGTGGTTCCCAAAAAGGAAAAATTATAATAGGGTTTGAGGCAGAAGTGGGACAAAATAAATAATAATGAGGAGGGACCACCCAAAGGGCTGACAGGTCTAACAGTGTTATTGAAATAAATGAATCTATACACAAAAGAAACTGTCAGTCTATTGGATTGGAAACACAAATTAGAGTGGTGCACCTCTCCATGATCATCTAGTTTCTGATCTGCTTTGCAGCTTGCACCCAACAATAGCAGGTGCAGGAGGTGCATGTGTACACTTTTTGAGATCATTCAACTCACGATTACAAAAGGAACACAGCACTCAGGAGCAGCTTTCCTGGTCCGCCGTTGGTCTGTTGTGTTGTTAAAAAAAATTACACTGAGTAAAAAAAACAGCCATTTGTGCCTACATTTTCACCTGTAACAACTCCTAACTATGGTAGATTTTTTAATGAATGTACCGTTACATCTGTGAACCCTTCTGATTGCGGGGAAATATAGGGCTTGTAGGTTTACCAAGAACCCAAGATACCCAGAGCCAATAACTGAGTTGCACCTTGCAGTGATTTTACATTGTGTACCAGGTATACATCAATTCATTTGGTGAACTATAAAGAGTAAAAAAGAGGTCTCAAGGAAATCTATGTATTTCTGGAATGAAAACAAGATAAGGAGATTAGAAGCAGTGGTTATTTGTGCATCTCTGAATTTGTGGGTTCTCCATATTAGCATATAAATTAGAGGGTATTTTTCAAAATGACTTATTTTTTACCCATTGTATTACATTTGGAATACAGAAATGCATAGTAAGACAAATGATAATTACATTTGTTCTACTAATATGTATTTCCCTACGTCAATACGATAAAAATGGTACCTCACTTGCGTGGGTAAGCCTAATGCCCGCGACAGGAAATGATCTAATACTCAACATGGACACATCACATTTTACCATTAAAAACTGACTCTTTTTTTGCAATGTACCTAGCTGTGGATTTTGGGCCCTAGTTCAGCCGGCACCTAGGAAAACCTAGCAAAGCTGTAAATTTTTTAAAACTAGACACCTAGCGTAATCCAGAATGAGTTGCCTGTGTGGCTCTAACTAGGTCTGTTACCCAGAATCCCTTGCAAACCTCAAACTTTGTAAAAAACAAACACATTTTCCTCACATTTCTGTGATGGAAAGTTCAAGAATCTGCGTGGATCAACAAACTTCTACCCACTCCACATTCCCCAAAGTCTCCTAATAAAAATGGTACATCACTTATGTGAGTAGGCCTAGTGCCCGCAACAAGAAACTGCCCAAAACGCAATAGGGACACATAACATTTTCCCACAGAAAACGGACCCTTTTTGGGCAATCTACCTAGCTGTGGATTTGGGCCCCAGCTTAGCTGGCACCTATGGAAACCTAGCAAACCTATACATTTTACATTTTTGAAAACTAGACACATTTCTGTGACAGAAAGTTCTGGCATCTGTAGAGAGCCATAAACTTCCACCCACCCAGCATTTCTCCAAGTTTCATGATAAAAATTATACCTAATTTGTGTGGGTAGGACTTGTGCCAGCAACAGGAAATTGACCAAAACCTATTGTGGAGACATCAAAATTATATCTCACAAAACTACCTGGTTTTGCAAGGGATTCACCTGCATTTTTAGTCCCGAGCTCTACAGCCATCTAGTGAAACCCACCAAACCCAAAACATTTCTGAAAAATAGATACCCAGGGGAGTCCAAGCAGATGTGGCTTGTGTAGATCCTCCAATGATTTCTTACCCAGAATCCCCTGAAAACCTCAAATGTAGCTAAAACAAATGATATTTTCCTTACATTTCTGTCTGAAGTCACTGCTCCGGCACACATTTCCTACCACCCAACATTTCCCTTGGTCTCCCCATGAAATTAAACCTCACTTGTATATGTGTCCAATGCAGAATCAATGTATATAAAAAATAGCGCTTAGAGCTCAATGTGCTGTCCCCTCAATATCTATGTTTTTGGCCCTTCCCAGTTGCAAGCCCTTGGCCCACCCCCACAAGTTAGGTATAATTTTACTCAGGAGGGAAAGGGGAATGCTGGGTGGTAGGAAATGTATGCCAGGATGGTGATCCCAGATAGGAATGTGAGGAAAATGTGATTTTTAGCTAAATTTTAGCTTTGGTGGGGATTCTGTCGAAATTTGCCTTTTCAGGGGCACACCGGTGCAGGGTTCATCCTTAAGTTTGTCCACGGGTCCTTAGACTAACAAAGAAGAGATTGTCACTGAAGCTGGAATTCAAAATAACAAGTTTATTAATCACTCATGAGTGGGACTACATCAATACAACACCCTCAGGCGCTGTAGGAGGTAGTAGAGGGAATACAGAAACCATGGGCCTTTTATACACAGTTTGTTGCAGAGCAAGCATGTAGTTACAAATAGAAGGTACAGGCCTACACAGGAAGAGAATACTGACAAACATGGGCAGATGAATATCACTTAGCCAGCAAAGTGGGAGGGGAAACAGAACTACTTACATCAGTAGGATATGATAGACAGTTACATTCTAAAACTGGTGTCTTCTAGCAGCTACAGGCCTTTCTGAGCTCATAAATTGCTCTGACTCAGTACAGAAGGAGTTAACTAAGGTTGATGACTCAAGCAGAATAGAAAAGCAGGCAACAGTGAAGACGGCAGAATCCTAAGGCTAACAAAATGGATGCTGCAAACAAGATGGCTTCAGCTCATGCTTACAGCAATTATTTTCGATTTCCCCAGATGGCCCTTTTAGCATTAGCTGAAGAGATCTCCATGATTTAGAAGGAGCATGGAAGATATCATGGACATCAATCATCATTAACTCACTAATTTCTTGGTCTGTTACTAGTCGGGTATTTACATTCTTGACATTTTGTTTAGCTGGTATACATGAGGTACAGGTAGAAGCACAAAGGGAACAGAGCATCGGGCCACATTGGATACATAGGCAACAGATAAAAAGGATCGCAACAAATATACATAGAGCTGACAATAGTTTCCAGCCCCATACAGTAAACATAGTCCATAGCCATGCAGTCAAAGTCCACGTCCCTGAATCCTGATGGATTTTAGTGGCTGTCTTGTGCAGCTTAGAAATTGCCTCAAAAACTGAAGGGGTGTCGTCAGGACATGGCAGCTGCTCCCAATAATGTGGCATGCTCCAAAACGGTCTCCCAGGATCACATCCAAAACCATCCTGTTTTTGAGCACCACAATTCTCGCAATTTGTGGTTCTTCCGTGATATTTCCAAGTGCCATGGCTGTCTGATTGATTACAGCCTCTACAACACATGTTAAGTGCCTTATTTTCCTGCTATTTAAGGCCGCACCAACAAAGAAGAATAGTCCCAAATTAAAGTCAATATACTACTGCAATGCAGTATCCGTTTGACCCACCTCATCATGATTTTTTGTCCTCTTAAATCAGCTCTTAGAAATGTCATTAAACAGTTTATAGTCTTAGTGGTAGGATGCAGGTGCCAAAAACACAGGTGGTAGTAAAAAGGACACAAAACAGCTACCTAATCACCCAAGAGGTAGGTGGCAATAGCCTTTACTTCCACAAAGGAAATAGGTGTTATGTGAGGACAAAAAACTACTATTGTTTATTCCAGTAATGTTCAGCACTGTAGTACAGTCACTTTTTCCCACAGGGATACTGCCAATACCGCTCACACAAAGGTCTGCTCGTGCACTAGTAACAGCTATAACAGGAGGTCCATTACCCTTGACAGTTCGAGTGTTAGGGAAAACATAGTGCGTGGAGGAATTTCCTCGGCGATACTCCTCCATTTCCCATATAGTTCATTTAGCTTGTGGATCTCATTACTCATCAGGGTAACAGACTCTATTTAACTGAGCGTTAAGTCTTCCTACATCAAAGTTGGTAATATTACCAATATGAGAAGCCCACAATAGTGCAAACCAGGCTCTGCAGAAGCCATTGTGTGAAAATGGCAAAGGAATGAAAGGCGTTCCTCCCTTTTTCTGATGAGCTGGCATCATTCCACACACCCAACAGTTGGTAATGTTCATAGTATTATGGGTGTGATGCAACATTTGTATGAAAGTGTTATTGAGATATGACATTCGGTGCTTCTTTTCACGTTAGGGAAGAGTAGAATATAGGTGCTCAATGGGGACAGGAGTAGTAGGAGTCAGTAGATGTCGAGCAGGAGCTACTCTACAACCCATGTTATTGTAGCGATGAGGACAAAAATCAAAGTGAGTCCAAAAATGAACATACTCTTTCGATCACAAACTTTTGCAGCAGGTGACTTCTTCTCCGCAGGTATGTTCATTTTGCCATTGAACAACAGAACAGATGGTGCCCTAAGGTCCTGGGCAGATGTCGGCTTCTTCGCTGAGACGAGTAGCCACTAAAAGAGTACCCCCCTTTGCAACTCTGTCTTTCACTACCCAGGACAGTGGCTCAAACAGTCTTTTTCCGCAACAAAGTGTCTCTCTTCCGGTGTGGCAGGTGATATCGAGATGCACCAGGGATCGTGTGGTCCGGGAAGACTTCCTCAGGTCCTTCAGGTGACGTGGCTTGTCCTTTCTCTTCATCCAGGATGTCGCGATGATCTGCCAACACAGTTGGGCTCACTAGGTCCTGCAACACCTTCCGACAATGGGTTGCGTGGACCCAGATCTTCCGGTTGGTCACTCGAACCGCAGTCCTGGTAGCCAAAAGCACATGCTCAGGGCCACGCCAACGAGGCTCCAAGGACCTGATCCGCTGAAAGGACTTTGTTAGGACAAAGTCCCCAGGCCATAGATTATGGCCCTCACCCTGCGACCTGTCTGGAAGAGTCTCCCGAACCTGTTGTTAAATAGAAGACAAACTGTCAGTCAACTGAGACAAATAGTCGTTCATCAATACATAGGGTTCATCATGTATAGGGTGTGGCTTAGTAATCCCCCAAATATTCATTTGGCTTCCACAACCACCTCATACGGTGTGAGGCCAGATCGTGTATGTGGTTTCGATCTAATGGATAGCAATGCTAATGGCAGTGCATCAGGCCATTTCAAAGATGTGGAAGCCTGTATTTAGGCCAATTTTAGCTTGAGGGTAGAATTGTAACGTTCCACTAGCCCTGCTGATTGTGGGTGAAAAGCAGCATGGAACTTCTGTTTAATTCCTAACCCTTTCATGAGGTAATCAACAACTTGCCCAATGAAATGGGGTCTGTTGTCACTCCACAAAACTCGACCAATGCCGAATCTGGGGAAAAAGTCCTTTAGGAGCACCTTAGCTGCAGTAAGAGCTGTACTATCTTTCGTAGCGTATGCCTCCACCCATTTACTGAAGGCGCAAACCACTACCAAGACATACTTTAGGTTGTTACAACGCTCAAACTGTATGTAATCCATTTGCAGGACCTCATAAGGTGCAGTAGGTATGGCAAACTCTCATGTGCCGGCCCATGTGCCATGTGAATCATAGGATGTAAATAGGCGGTGGGTAACTTCCATTTTGTCATTTCTTTATCCCTCCAACAGCCCTCATCATCCAATGTACCCTCCTTAGACCATTAGTCTAATTCCTCAACAGAAGCAGATCGTTGCATATCCAGTACCTCTTGCCTGGCATCATGCCAATGCTCAGCCTGTGACTTAACTACATACATGGGTGTAGTACTTCGCTGTATTGCAGTCTCACGAGCTGTGTAATCCGCAAAAGCATTGCTTTTTGCTATTTTATCAGTCACTTTCTTGTGTGCGCTACACTTAACAATTGCCACTTTCTTAGGATATGTCAAGGCAGTAAGGAGATTGTGTACTAATTCCCCATGCACTATTTGCAACACATGTAAAGTAAGAAAGCCTCTTTCCTTCCAGAGTTGCCCAAAATTATGAGCCACTCCAAAAGCATATCGGCTATTGGTGTAGATGTTAACGAGCAGATCTGTACTAAGCTCACATGCTCTTGTCAGTGCTATCAACTCGGCTGCTTGAGCTGAGTTCTGTGGAATGCGAGCTGTCTCAACTACTGTCTGAAGTGTTGTGATTGCATAGGCAGCGGATGTCGCGCCATCAGGCAACTTCAAGCAAGACCAATCAACCCGCAGTTCCCCATCAACACTAGAAAGGGGCGTATCTTGTAGGTCAACACGACCCTTTGCTTGTTCTTCAGTAAGGGATATACAATCCTGTAACTCCTGTGACTGAGACTGAGTGGCTGGAAATGGCAATAATGTAGCAGGATTCAGAGTCGAGCATCTTTTCAGAGGGATATGAGGAGCCAAAAGTGTCAATTCATATCCTGTCAACCGGGCACCAGTCAAATGCTGGGTTTTCATTTGATTTAAAAGAGCATCAACTGAATGGGGTACTAGCACAAGCAATCTATGTGACAAGACTATTCCCTCACTCTGACGTATGGACACAGCTGTCGCCGCCACCGCTCGAAAACACCCATGCAGCGCATGGGAGACTGGATCAAGGACAGCTGGGAAATATGCACAAGGACGCTGCTTATCACAGTGTGTTTGTGTTAAAACTGAGAGAGCACAACCGTCTCTCTCGTGTACATAAAGTGTGAAAGCCTTAGTGTAGTCTAGAATTCCTAATACTGGTGCAGAACAAAGAGCTTGACGCAACTGTTGGAAAACATGCTGCCATTCAGTAGTCCATGGGAGGGGCATCGGAGTGTCTTTAGTCAAAAGGGCTAACAAGGGTTTAGCAATGTGAGAAAAGCTAGGGATCCACTGCCTACAGAAAGAAGTATGGCCAATCAGTGCTGAACATCCTTCTGAGTACGAGGCACAGGCGTGTCTAAAATAGCTTGAATGGGATCTGGTGTAAGTGCACGCTCCCCCTTAGACAGGAGGTGACCTAAATAGGTAACCTGCTGTCTACAATATTGCAATTTCTTCCGAGAGACTTTGTGATGGTGAGAGGCAAGGAATGATAGCAATAACAGTGTTCCTTCTTCACACTGTTCAGGGGTATCAGCAGCCAACAAGAAGTCATCGACATATTGAAAAGAGCCACCCCTTTTGGCACAGGGAAAGAATCAAGCAGCCTTTTCATAGCCTGGCTATATATGCTAGGACTCTTTGTATACCCTTGTGGAGCTCTACAAAATCTGAATGATCGATTATTCAAAGTGAAGCCGAACAAATAATGGCTGTCAGGATGAACAGATATCGAGAAGAATGCACTCTTCAAATCGATCACACTAAATGTAGTTGCAGTAGGAGAAACCATAGTAAGAAGTGTCGTGATGTCAGAGACTACCGGATATTGGGGCACTCCGATCTTGTTAACCTCTCGCAAATCAATGATGAATCTATACATTTTAGAATCAATTTCTTTTTTCAAAATAGGAAGAATAAGGCTATTATAGGTATTGTGAGGGACTTCTTCCAGAACCCCCACCTTAATCAAATCCTGAACAATGTGTATCAATGCTTCTTCGCCTTCACAAGATATTTTATATTGGGGCAGTCGAGGCAAAGAAGCACCTTCTTTCACTTGAATATATACTGGTGGGATAACCATTTGTCCCACATCGGTAACTGAAGTAGCCCACAAGGTACTAGGTAATGATGCCAAAGCAATATCTTCTTTAATAAGACAAGACCTCTCAACCATTGGATAGTTACCGTTTAAAATAACACGCACACCCTCTGGGAAACAACGTATTGTAGCACGAAAATGTTTAAGCATATCGATACCCACAATGTTATCCGGCGTGTTAGGGGAAAGCAGAAATGGACATGTTGCAGTGAATTTATCAAGACTAAATGCAAGTGGCTGTGACAGTGGGCTAAGTGTGGGTGTCCAATCGAACTCTATCGATGTTATCATTGTGCCAGACAGGGGAGCCCTAGGAACCAATTGTTTAGACAGAGCACTACGAGTAGCTCCTGTATTAACCAGAAAGTGACCAGTAGAACCCAAGACGTTTGCATCGAAATAGGGACCCCTCTGATCTACTGAGACCTCAACAGGTTCCTTACCCCATCCTAGGCATTCCTTTGCATAATCAGAATCCTTAGGACCATCAGCCGAATAATCAGACATTTGGTATTGGTTTCGTCTATCAAAGATATTAAAAGAATTTGGATTGTGTTCAACTGCCTCAATTCTGGTACGATTATCCACGCCTCCCCTATTTCCTGTGTTCCCTGGGCAGCTTCTCATGCTTCCTCTACCTCGCTGATACCGCTGACCTCGCAAAAGGGGGCACTCAGAATGCCAATGTCCAGTTTCTTTACAATAAGTACACTGATCAGATGACAACGTTGCTTGATGGAAAGGGTTACACCAGGGTGATATATTGCACGTCCACCTCTATCACCACCTCTAAATGGTGGACTATAGACTTGAGCCAACATAACTGTCGTTTTTAGATCCTTAACCTTTTTATCCTCCTTGCCTTTTGCTTCCAATTCCTGTCGATCATAATACTGACCCATAGTCAAAAGGGAGACTGGGAAAGACGTAGTCCATGAACTCTCGCTGGCCTTTAGGCGACTAACTATTTCTGTCAACATGTTAGCGACAAATTTGTCAACGAACAGATGCTTACCCGTGTCATCTGTCAATGACTGCCCACTAAAATCATGGACTGTCTCTTCAAATCGTGTAAAGAAATCAGAAACTGACTCATCCGCTTTCTGTTTACAAGACGGTAATGTAGTCCAATCTATTTTCTTAGGGGGTATAAGAGTTTTCAATTTCATCACAATAGCTTTGGGAAGATCTAATATCTCCTGTTGTGGTTTCTGCGCAGGCTCTCTAGCCGCATCTATTTGCTCTAAATGCACCCAAGTATCATCATAGGCTACATTATCATCTACCTTCCAAATTGATCTCCACATATCAAGGGGCAAAATAAGTCCAAAAAACATGTGAATATCTGGCAGTCATAGTACAGGAGCTAATAGCTCCTTCCACTTCTTCATACAAAGCGCCGGGTTTTTCCGTGGGTCGGGCAAAGCAGCTTTAAGAGCCATAACGTCTGCTCTACTCCAAGGAGTGTAGACCCAATTATAAACAAAATATCCCTTTGCATCATCTGAATCTTTATCATCATTCGTTCCCGCACCCTTTGGGGGAACATACAGAGGTGCTGCTTCATGCATGGGTTTCATAGTAACTTCAATATCACTCGTATCTTTATCTGTCCGCGTAGCTCCCTCTAGTCGCTCCGGGGTCTGAACTGTTTGTTGAGTTGTAGTTTTACCAGCTGCTTTTTTTTCCTCCCACAGACGGAACGTGTCAGTGCGCAATTTTACCACTCGCCTAATTAGATCAGGCTCCTGTGAAGGAAGAAAGGTGCCATCACTTAATTGTTTATAATTAGAATTTATATCAGAGGGCTCTAAATCATCAGAGTGTTTTCTAAAACTGAGCATTACTTCCCAAGTAAACATCTCTACAAAATATAACTGCTATAAATCTATCCACTGTTGAACCATTGCTATGAGTTCTGGGGCGGAGGCACTCCCACGAGCTGCTTTATGAGCAGCGGATCTAGGAGTGGCCTTGCATTCAGTAGTCAAAGTAGAGCGAGTCTTCCGCCTGTCCTGCTTATCTTCATCTTTTTCTTCTGAAGACAAATGCTCTTCATCAGAACCTTCATTCTCAGGGTCACTAGGGAATTTATACGGGGGTGGAGGTTGATCAAACAAAATAGAATCATCTTGAGGTCTATTAAGTATGGGATAAATGGGGCGCCTAATAGGGTACTGGCCAGTTACCTCTAAACAACGCTCCCTATCTTCTTTTTCTTTTATTTCCTTCATCTCCATTTTCATTTCCAATGCTTTTTTATATATTGTTTTTCGCTGTTCTTTTTCTGCTATAGCTTCTTTCCTCACTCTCTCATACACTTCTTTCTCCCACATTCATACACAATCAAACATATCTTGTCGACTCTTTCGTTTAAACAGACACTGCTCAACATACTGAATCTTTTTAAAATCAAATGACCCATTTACTGGCCATCGTAGATCAGGATCCTTTTTCGTATATTTGTTCCACAGTGTACTATACATTATGGAAGAAATACCGTATTTAATATACATGCACCTATTAGGTGTCTCCTCTAGGGGAGCCGGCTTACTACTTTCTAAATCCATTTTGGTACCACCAAGACAGCAACACAACCTACGAAGTGTAGGAGCAGGCATGCTACCAAATTGTAGTAAAATATTACTTATCCCAGATATATCAAAGTAGAGAAAAATCTCCACATTACCTGCCTTTATTTATTGCAATAAACAAACAAACAAAACCAGAATCTTGGCCAAGCAAATCCAAAATCAAGAGTGCCGCTTCAGCGACCTTACTAAACAAAAGTCTCCAGCCTCCAACTGCCAATCTCTTGGTCGACCTAATGGTCACTGCAAAACTTGCACTGAAGGAGATCTCAGTCGGGACCGGCCACCACCTGGAGGGTCAAATCAGGAAAACCGGAAAAGTACTTCGGTCTGCAAAGACAAAGGGTCTCCTCACGGAGGACGTCTCCTCAGTAAGATTCAATTCCTCCGTCAAGACCACTCCTGACGACGGCCGCGTCTCCGATGAGCCCCACAAGTCGGGCGCCAAACTGTGGAAATTTGCCTTTTCAGGGGCACACCGGTGCCAGGTTCACCCTTAAGTTTGTCCACAGGTCCTTAGACTAACAAAGAAGAGATTGGCACTGAAGCTGGAATTCAAAATAACAAGTTTATTAATCACTCATGAGTGGGACTACATCAATACAACACCCCCAGGCGCTGTAGGAGGTAATACATGGAATACAGAAACCATGGGCCTTTTATACACAGTTTGTTGCAGAGTAAGCATGTAGTTACAAATAGAAGGTACAGGTCTACACAGGAATAGATACTGACAAACATGGGCGGATGAATATCACTTAGTCAGCAAAGTAGGAGGGGAAACAGAACTGCTTACATCAGTAGGATATGATAGACAGTTACATTCTCAAACATGTGCATTCTAGCAGCTACAGGCCTTTCTGAGCTCATACATTGCTCTGGCTCAGTACAGAAGGAGTTAACTAAGGTTGATGACTCAATCAGAATCGAAAAATAGGCAACAGTGAAGATGGCAGAATCACAAGGCTAACAAAATGGATGCTGCAAACAAGATGGCTTCAGCTCATGCTAACAGCAATTATTTTTGGTTTCCACAATTCTGGGAAAGAAAACATTGGGGATCCACGCAAGCTACACCTCCCTGGACTCCCCCAGGTGTCTCGTTTTCAGAAATGTCTGGATTTAGTAGGTTTCCCTAGATGGCCGCCCAGCCTGGATCAAAAATGCAGGTGCCCCCCTTGCAAAACGAGGACGTTTTCTAATAGATCATTTTGATGTCTCCACAATATGTTTTGGGCCGTTCTCTGTTGCAGGTACTTGGCTCACCCACTCAAGTGAGGTATCATTTTCATCAGGAGACTGAGGGGAATGCTGGGTGGTGCCTGAGCGGTGATCCCATTACATTTCCACACAGAAATATGAGGAAAGTGTGACTTTTAGCTAAATTTGAGGTTTTGCAGGGGATTCTGGGTAATAAAACGCTGGAGGTTCCATGCAAGCCAACCCGCCAAACAAGCTCCATTCATGCACCCCACCAGTCAAGCGCCATCCATGCACACAGACAGCCAAGCACCATCCAAGCACATCACCAACCAAGCGGCAGCCCACGGACACCGCCAGCCAAGCGACAGTCCACGCACACCGCCAGACATGTGTCATCCACGCAGACCACGAGCCAAGTGACAAACCACACACACTATCAGCCAAGTGACAGCCCACACATACTGGCAGCCAAGTGCTAGTCCACACACACTGCCAGCAAAATGCAGGTTCATAAACAGCCAGCCAAATGCCAGTGCACACAGACCGTCAGCCGAACTCCAGTTAACACATACACAGAAACTTTTGCTAGTGTCTAGTGGTTTTCTGCCCCGCCTTTGGGGCAGAATAGCCTACAAATATTGCTGATCATCCTCCAAGGTGGGCTGAAAAGGCGAAAATGTGTGTACAAAAAAATGGCCTTGCCTAAGGGGCCGCTCCCTGACATGCTGATAAACATATCTCTGGTGCCTAGTGGGCATTCTGTCCCGCCCCCGGTGGCAGATCCGTGACTATTTTTTGGGGGGGGCAGAAAGACTGGCTATTTTTTGGGGGGGTGGGGGCATTAGCATCCCCATTCAGGCCAGCTCCCACCCCTGAACTACCAAAGCAAAATAGACCCTGGCTTCCTAGGAGGATTTCTGCCCCCCCACCCCACGGGAAGATCGGGCTATTGCCTCCATATGCCTCCAGAGGGGGGCAAAAAGACTGTGCCTATTTGTGGGTGGGGTGGGAGCATTACAATTCTCCTTCAGGTCAGCCCCCACCCTACATTTACATTTCAAAAATCCCTGGTTCCTAATGGGCTTTCTGCATTCCTGGGGAGGGCAGATCAGGGCTATTGCCCGATTCTGCCCCCCAGGGGGGACAGAAAGGCTATTGCTATTTTTTGGAGGCGGGGGCATTGGCATGTCCATTCTAGACAGCCTCCACCACACAACTTACATAAAAATGTAATGCCTTGTTCCTAATGGACTTTCTGCATCCCCGGGGGCAGATTAGGGGCTATTGCCTCCATACACCCCCCAAGTGGGGGAAGACAAACTGTACCTTTTGTTTTTGGGAGGGGTAGGAACATTGACAGTCCCATTTTGTGCAGCCGCCACCCCTACATATTCAAATAAAAATAATCGCTGGTGCATAGTATGCTTCTGCCCCCCTGGGGGGCCAGGAAGACTGAATATGTCCAAACAAAAATGGGGGAGCAAAAGCCCTTGCCCAAGGGGCTGCTCCCCCGTCTTCGTGTCTAGTTGTGGGTATCATTGGAAAGGGGAGATGTTCCCCTTTACAACAATACCTCACTCATGTGTTTCGGTGCCCCATGAGCACCATAGCAGTGAAACTGAAATGAGCCAATCAGTTACGTCCTCGGCACAGGAGTGCTATGGCGAAGGACATAACCCTTACACTACGTCCAAGGCACTGAAGGGGTTCATTTACAGGCCCTGGATTAAGGTAATACCATTTGCTAGGAATTTACAAGTAAATTAAATGTACCGATTAGGTGTAACCCAATTGTACCATGTTTGAAGGAGACAGCACAAGGCCATTAGCACTGGTTATCTTTGGTTAGGCAGTCCTAATGCCAACGAAAATGAGCAGCAAAAAGTTTGGGGTAACCCTGTAAAAAAAGTGTCAGGTAAAACAATATTAAATTGCAATTAAATGTGCCTTTAAGTCGTTAAAAACAGGCAGAAAGTGCTAGTACAAAAGGGATGTGTTACTCTTGTGGGTCTTCAGCAACAGGTTGAGAACCATGCAGCTTGTGACACCTCTGGCAAACATCTGATCTACTGGGAGAATTGTCTCATGTATAGTGAGCCTAAGGCTCCTGAGCCTGGCGCAATCCATGTTTTGGTGGTCCCTCAGTGCTACAGGGCCTTCCTACTGTAGCTGGCTCACAATGTGCAACTGGCAGGTCATTTGGGGCAAGACAAGACCTTTGACAGGCTTGCCACCCACATTTAATAGCCTTAAATGAGGAAGGCCTCAGATGTATTCCAGAAGTCTTGTCCTACCTGACAGGCGAGTGGCAAGTCAGTGGGAAGTGCAAGGCCCTCTTGCAGCCATTTCCTGTTGTTAGCACCCCTTTCAAGAAGGTGAGCTGCAACATTGTTGGGCCTCTAGACCGCAAGACATATTTGGGGAACAGATTTGTTCTGGTCTAGGTGGACCATGCCACCAGGTTCCTGGAAGTTATCCCTCCTAGGACTGTTACTGCACCCCCTGTGCCAGAGTACTGATGGGAATCTTTACCCATATGGGTTTCCCCAAGGAGATGGTATCTGACCGGGGTACCAACTTCCTGTCAGGGTACAGGAAAGCCATGTGGAAGGAGTATGGGGTAACCTACATGCTCTATACTACTTACCACAACCGCGCCAATAGGCTTGTTGAAAGGTTTGACAGGACTCTAAAAGGCATGATTATGGGCGTACCAGAACCCATGAGGCATGAGTGGGAAATCCTCCTGCCATGCCTTTTGTTTGCCCACAGGGGGTACCACAGGGGGTACCACAGAAGGGGATTGGCTTCAGTCCGTTTGACCTTATGAATGGGCACCATGTAAGAGGACCTTTCAGTCTGGTGAAAGAAGATTGGGAGCAAGCTCCCAAGAAGCCAGCCCTGGACGTAGTTAGCTACATGCTGGTGTTCCCAAACTAGATTGTGCGCTTCTTGGAACGCGTTCAGGAGAATCTCAAAGCCAGCCAGGAGGATATGAACCATTACAATAATTGGAAATGCCATTATTATAAACTCACTCTTTTTATGACTGACATCTACCACAGCTACTAAATTAAGGCAGCTGGGCATTTCTGTGACGTCTGGGTCAAGGGTCATTGGGAAATACGTCACAGACCTTTGAACGCATTTATGTTTTTGAACATGCACTGAGAGAGCGCAGCCCTCCCTCTCACTGCACATCGGTGTGTTTTCTTTTAAATAAACTTGCATTCCTAGTGCCGTGCTATTTAATTTGCAAAACAATTGTTTTCCTGTCAGGCCTTGTTTCTGGAAATTATTCACATTTGCTCTCGACAACTTATTTAAATTAATTTTAGCGTTTTCCATATTTTGTGGGACAATTTGGGCTTGAAACATTGCTGCCATTGGTACCTGTTCCTGAACTGACATTTGCATTTGCTTAGCTGGCACCTCTTGCACCTGCATTTCTCTCTGTTTTTTCACTTTTCCTTCTGCTGCATCATGTTTAAATAAAAATTTCTTCTTCCAGTGCTCAAATCTGTCACAAAGATGGCAAAAGGACACATTTTCCAGCAGTACAACATCCATACCTGAATTTGCACAAACCAAAACACCTTTATTTCCATCCTGTGGAACACCAAATCTTCCTGAGCACTTTTTACCACTGCTTGTGAAACATCACCCTGTACCACAATTTTATTCTCTGCAAACAGTTTATTCTGAAAACGTTTCTGTGCATACCTTCTCTGTACCATCATAGGTTTTTCTTCAAACTCTTTTGGCTTCATTCGCTGTCCAGCACAATAGTAACCTTCATCCTTCAGATGCCATTCTATCAGCTTTTGCTGAATGTTTACACTGATCTGATCAGAAAATATTAAACCAATAACCAACTGAGTCATAAAAAATCTTATTCTAGTGGCATCAGGACATACTCTACCACTGGTTTGCTGAAACATTAAACATACACTTTCACAAAACTCATGAACCAATTTTAGCTCCTGTTTTGTTCTTTTAATCTGTACCCAATTAACATATTTTCCTGGCACTCTGCCCTTCAGAAAAGTAATCACTGCAAGAGAAAATGATGGTGCATTCATGCAAACATTTTTCACTGTCTCCTCACCTGGCCTTTGCACCGCAACTTTAGATTCAAACCATAATTCAGTTTGCATGGCAGTGTCAAAAATAATTTCCCAAATAAATACCCAACTCCTTTAAAATTCCGATAAATCCATCAACTTGTGGGTACCACAGCATAAGTTTGTCTCTCAATTTCGGGAATGTATTCAGAAATTCTGCAAGTTCACTTTTGTTCCGTGGCACATGAACATGCACTTCTCCCACCATTTCTCTCAATGTGCAAGCAAAAGCTTCTCCCTCATTCTGCTTATTATTTTCCTCAACTAAATCTGGTGGTTTCTTTTTCTTATCCAGTTTCCTTGCTAGGTCTGGTGGTTTCTTTCTCTTCTCATGTTTTCTTGTGCACTTGTCTCCTAATTTCTCAAACCCATTGCATTTAAAAATATATTTCGTTTCTGCATTGTGCAATTGCATTTCTGAAGAACACATTGTCTCATTTGCCTCATCATCCACATTTACCCTGAAACTTTTCTGAAATGGAAAACTTCCTGAAACATTTATTTCATATTTTTGAGTCAAATCGGTCAGTCTACCATGTGTAGTTACTGCACATGTATTTGTTTCCTTACTCAGGGAAATTAATTATTTTTCCTCACACTGGTTCATTTTTTCATGATTTAAATAGCAAGGGCTGTTAATTTCTTCATGCTCAAATGTTGAATTTAAAACACTAAGCTGTTTCTCTTTTTCGGGGTATGGGTTAATTTGTTCCCCCATGCTTTCTATCTTTTTAATTACTGCTGCTTCCTCAAAGTAGGTTTGAAAAATCCCATCTTCAAATATATTCATTTTATTCTGGGCTGTGGGTGCTGTAAACACAATTTTTTCCCCATCTTTCAATGCTTGGACTGTCTGGGGTAATTTCTGTTCAATAATCTGTGCATTCTGAGTTTCTGAAATAAACCCTGACATATTTACTCCTTCTACAACTCTTTGAACCTTTTGAGTAGGCTCATATAAATTTGAACAGTCATAATTTGTTTTTTATTTTTAATTTTTTTATTTTTTATTAAGTGATAACTCACAGTGATGTACATTGCTTCGCGCCTACAACCCAGAGGCCGGCTGACAAAACTTCATGAGATATATTGTCGCACCACTCATCCCACCTCCCTGCAATCCTGATAGCACAGTTATCAAATATGCAATGTGTTATGAGCGTCCGATAGTTCAGCACAGTACATCATTTCCGTAGTGGTGTTCTCTACCGGAGATCACAGTTTTCTCAGTTAGCATAACTATACAAAACACCCAACTCCCTCCCCTCCCTCACCCGAGCCTGTAGTATCATCCAGTCCGCGACCCACCTGTGATGCCCACTCCCATACACCATCCAGAGTTGTGGCCAACAGTCATAATTTGTCTAGGCACTGTCTGTACATCTGCAGCTTGTAGATTTTTCACTAAAGCAGTCACATTTAAAGCAGTAACACCTAGAGGTATCACTGCCAGTGCTGAATCGACAGGTAGTGGGTCAATCTGAAATGTCTGCACATTTCTCTCATTCTGTATTTCTCTCTGTTCAACAGAAGCAATAGCCACTGTAGTACTTACTGGTATACTATTTTCAGTATTTTTAATGGGAACCACATAAAGTGGCGGACACTCAGTTAACAATGCATCCATTATTTCTTCCCCTGAATCATTATTTATTTGAAGCTTTGTATCATCATTAATTCCCTTCTCCAGCATCTGGTGCTTTACCTTTTTATCCTCACTTGCTTTGTCACTTGCTGCTTTTTCCCACATGCTTAAGGCCTCAAATTGTGCAGCTCTAGATGGTGTCTTTCTTTCACATAACACTTCCCTTAATTTGTCAATAACTTGCAATTCAAAAGTACCATCTTTTGGAAACCTCAAAGGACCCTCTTTTTCAGTAATCTTGCACCATTGGTGAACCCACATACATGAATTTTGTCCCAAATTGGTAGACATAAAATGCACGCACAGGTGTTCCTTCAGGAGCATCAACAACAAAAAACAAATTTTTCACTTTACCTCCAAACAGCTTCTTTAAACCTTTAAACAATTCCATTTTTGCAATATTTTAATGCAATTTATTTTCTCCAATCCTGCCACAATTGACAGTTTCAGTCAGTTTAACTCCTGCTACTGACCCCTTCTTTACAAACAGGGTTCACTACACACCCACTGTCTCATCCAGTGCCAGCGTGGCCCTTTGGGACATCAGTTTTCCTCCTGCTACTAGCCCTCCCTTTACAAAATCTTACGACAATCTTTTTCTTATGTTCTCTTTTACTCAAAATTCATTAGTAATGACATAAAAACTCCACCATTATCTGTTACGCTAACCAAAGTATAGTTAATGACCTTTTTCACAAGAATTCCGTCTTTCCCGAGAGCAGCGCTTACCTCTGCCCTACTACGGAATCGTTACTTCCGTTGATAAAATAACACATCCCTCTACCTTACCCTTCTAACAAGCATTAGCTAAACGTTTCTCCAGAGTTAAGACACATAGTTGGAGACCCAATGCTCCTGAGAAATAAAACCAGAGTTTCACAATTAACCTGAATGCTATTTCATTCACGCACTTTCACACGGAAAATGTAGTACATTCACACAGAATTCTGTCTTTCCCGAGAACAGCGGACAGTCTGTCCTACTACAGAATTATGACATATGTTAAAAAGCAGCGCTTACCTCTCCTTTGTCCTTCTAACAAGCTCAGAGAGAACCTATTACCTTTCCAGTGATAAGCGTTATCGGAATGCCAGTTGGATCCCTGGTACCTAAGACCAGAATTTCACAGGTAACCTTTGCTATCATACACACTTCTCCCACACAGAAAATGTCTCTAATGGAAACACGATGTCACCGAATCGAACCCAGACAATGCGTCGTGCAACTTCAATCGTTACACGTTTTCCCCGTGTACCTACAGGGCACCAATAATTCCGTCTTTCCCGAGAACAGCGCTTACCTCTGCCCTACTACGGAATCATTACAAATATCCGACTTCCTACATCCCAGAAGTCTTCAAAAACAACATAAAACTTGACGCGACTCAACATAGAATGTTAGTACATAAATCAATAATCAATAAATCTGTCCTGTGAAATTACCAATTCAATCAATAACACAAACTAAAAAATATCAAGTCAAAATGAGCAAACTTTCATCCACCGTCAAAACCCTTACTATTTTTCAACACCAAAAAACATACCTGCAGGCACATTAACATTTCACAACCCTATTAATACTCACACCTCTCCAGCAATCTCCTTCTTGTATCACCTTTCCAGTACTGCTTTGCCAGTCTTCAGGTTCTAAGCACAGGAATCAGGACTTTATCTTACTTGGGCAATTATTTTCTAGCGCTAGTCATTAAACTATTTATGCTCCTTTTGGTGATGGCACTAAACTTAACTCTGCTACCAAAAACTGATCCAGCGGTAATTTTCCTGGTAATTTCCCTATTCAAAACCACATCACCTATGGTTTACCGTTGTAAAGGGTGAAAAATGATGGATCTTTTGATGACCGTGTTTCACCAAACAGGAGACTTTACATATATATAAAAATTAAATGCACACAATATTAGAGGCAATAATGAGAGTGGTGAGTTATTTTAAAGGGTTTTATTTAAGTCAAAGTTAAGGTTCTCTGACTCTTTATTCATTAGTCAAATATCAATCAGGTTACAGAATTGAAAAATAAGAAAAATAGCATTAATACAGAACATATTACCGTCTGCATATAAGCATCACATATAGGAAGGGAAATGTGGCGCAAATTGTCAGTCAAAACTCTTAAAGAGTTTCTAAGAAAAAGAGTAAGTCTTACAAGGTTAATCAATAATTAATAATGGCAAAAATATCCCATAAAGAGAAATAAATGCAGTTTAGCACCTAAAATTTAAATCTGTTCTGATCCTTTCAGCTCTTTCCCTCTGCCTCTGTTTCGCTGTGCTAGTCTGTGTCTCTGTCTCAAGCTGCACCATAGGCCCCACAGAATGCAGCCCCTCCCTGTCTCTGTGTCCAGCACAGAAACTGGGCCTGGAGAGAGGCAAATAGCAAGGCAAAAAGGAGCACTCCTCCCACTTGTGCGCCATATTTCAAGTAAAATTTCATGTGCTCAGTCCTAATAGCTGGTCCAATCAGAACTTCAAGACATATCATCTCCCCATGGGCTGACTGGATACGTCATTAATCAGGCTTGTTCCTGTTCAAATTTCAGTCTTGTGATTTATGAAAAAAAAATTGTGTGTTCTTCTCTCCACGTTTAAACAGGCTACATTTATATGCAACATTTTGAAGGTCGGAGGAAGCGGTAGGTAGGTTTTTTTTTTATCAGAGCCCGTTCATTGAAAGTTGCTAGGGAAAAAGTAGCACATTCCAAACTGTTTCAGTTTAGTCCACTAAAGCAAACTAAAATCACGTGGTTTTCTAAACTGTGAAACACAATTCAGCACATTTCTACTCTTGCAAAAATACATGATGCCATTTTAAAAGTACAAATACATTTTCTAAATTAATGTGCATTCTATAGTGAGATTACATATGGATTAATCACATATAAGCATGGCTGTTCAACTAATTAAGCATGTTTTCACATAAAAGCACCTCCAAACTGAAGCCCTATGTTTTCAATCTTGCTTTTCCACAATCTGCGTGCCATTATAAAACTCATGTCTGCAGCTTTTTGTCATATAATAATGCATACATTTTATAGGTGAAATCTAAGCTCCATCACAACAACATCAACTGTTGCATGGCTTAGCACTTATAAGGTCCCAAAGGCGAGACCTATTGGCTATGCCAATGCGTGTTTGTACAGCAGAGTGGTACAGCAGCAATCTGCTGCTGGGCCTTTAACATTTTTGTTTTGTTTTATTAAATGAGATATGGAGGTGGGTGACAGAAAGTGATGTGTAGGGTAGTGGAGAGAACGGAGACGGGATTGGTATTCCCACTGTATACTGTTTTTGCTGAGATACCAACTGTTCGTGTTTTGTGAGAGCAGATAGGATTTCCAGATGGTGCTCAGCGGGAGTGCTGGCTCCACATTTGTGGCTGCTGCTGACGCGAACCAGGCAGAACTAAAGAAAGGTGCGCTGCCAGTAATATTAAAGTTAAAGCGGTGTTATAAGCGGCATCTCGTGAACCAAGCCACACAGAACAAAAGCAAGGTGTGTGGCGATAATAAAGTTAAAGCGCAGCATTGCGTGCTGCCAAAAATTCTATTTATTTAAATAAAGGTTGAGTTGAGCACGCTGCACAAATGAGACCAAAAGCCCTGCCGTCATGTTAAAGATGAAGCACGGTGTGCCGCGATGTTCAAATAAAACAGATTGGTTTAATCCAGGCACTCTTACTGAGCAGTACACGCTAAGGAGGAAGCGTGTAGCTGTCGCCAGATACTGGTTGTTGCTATTGGGTGGAAGTGGATAAGATTTCCGGCTGGTGCTTATCAGGAGTTCTGGCTCCACGTTTGTGGCTGCTGCTATAAGGGGCATCTTCTGACGAGAGCTGTGCAGAACCAAATAAAGGTGCATGGACGCCGTTATTAAAGATTAAGTGCGGCATGGCGCACTGCCAAAAATAAAACATAGATTGTTTTAATCCAGGCAATCTCACTAAGCAGCGTATGCTAAGGAGGAAGTGTGTAGCTGTTGTCCTGCTGCTATAAGCGGCATCTCCTGAAGCGAGCTGTGCAGAATCAAAGAAAGGCGTTGCCACTATTACTGAAGTTAAAGCAGTGCTATAAGTCGCATCCCTTGACGTGACACATGCAGAACAAAAAGGCGCACGCCTCCCATTATTTATGTGGAAGCACGTCAAGGCCTACTGCTAAAAAACACAAGCATTGGCCGCGCGGCAGTAAAAGTACCGCCGTGCGGCCGTGAAAGAGAAAGTCATTGCGATCACTCTGAAAGCGAAAGTGATTGCGATGACGCGCTAAAGCACGCTAGGGATGCGCGCGCAGTAGCACGCGCGCTTGTGCGCGTGACAGTAAGCTTGTGGCCGCTTTGGTAGGTAGCACTTTCAAATGCAGCAACTAAATGTCTCGGCCAGAGCAGCGCATGCGCTGGATCAGGCGAGACCTTAAAACCTAAAATGATCACAGCGCACAATACCACATACTTTATGCACCCTTCATGCTTGTTGCTGGCATGTGAAAAAAAAACTGTACAGCAAAGCATAGCAGGTCCATAGGTTGTGTCAATTGACAGTACACCTATAATCTAGGGACCACTGACTGCTGTTCCCAAAAGGTCCAACTCTTGCGACCCAGCAGTGTGTTAAATTGTAAACCTCTTTCACAAAGCTGGACAAAGGTGGTAAACTTCTCGCTTTGTGCAGTTTGAAAAGTTTGCAGTGTTTAAACTTCCCTCATGGAAAATGTTTACCACAAAATACATGTTTTTGTGAGAGCATTTATCTTCAAAAAATGTTTCCTCACCAAACAAATTTAGCTGACATTTTGTCCCACTTTTCATTCAGTTTGGAAAGTTTAACAAACAACTTTACATGCTCTTGATCAGAGCGGGTAACACCTCTGTTGGAATTTTATCTATTCCATATTTTATACAAAGATCAGTAGCCCGTGTTTTGCACTTTGTTTAATATTCTTAGCTGGCATCGAAGTTAAAAACATACAGCACACAATCTACATGTCCCCCAAAATACAGGGGTATAGGAGAATCCCAGAACAAATCAGCACCATTGTTCAGACTCCAGGGTTTCTCGACTACGTCCGTGGTTTTTTTGCTGCCAGGGAAAACAAAAGGCATTACTTGACATTTGCCCAAGCTTGCAGCATTGTTTGTACTAGGTGCTTAAATTCCAGACAGCACCTGTAATGGATCCTATTTGTAAGCCTCTAGATTATTTGAGTTCCCTTATTTGTGATTTTATCACAGTTAAATACTAGGGGGCACATTTATGAAACTTTGACGCAACGCAGGGCAGCAAGCAAAGTTACCCCACATCGCTGCGTTGCGTGAAAGAGAGAGAGCAAAAACGCTCCACATTTACAAAAATATAGAGCATTTCCGCTCTCTCCTTGCGCTGGCGTGCTATGTGTAGCAGAGCGCCAATGCAGGTCCCCTTGCTTCATAGTGGTAGGACTGATTTTGTGCAGGAAGGGACATCTTTCTGCAAAAACAATCCTTAGATATTTCTCCTCGTTTCACCTCTCTTGGGTTTAAAAGTCTTTATAAATCTGCGAATGTGCCAAAATTCATGGGTGGATGCATATGAACGCCCATGCTCTACCCATGGAATGTCTTTCAAGTTCAAATGTAATGTAAAGCACGACAAGCAGCAGCCTTACGTTACATTTCTTCAAAAAGTATGCAAATCAGGCCTTGCATGGCTTTGTAAATATTTCTGAAGCCTTTGCATTACCTTGTGTGTTGCAAGGACAACGCAAAGGCTTCATAAATATGGGCTTATGTTGGTAACTCACAGGGCAGGAAATGGTAGTGGAAAGTAAGTGTTGTTTTCTGTTTTATATTAAAAAAGAAGTCAATCTTCCCATTGTGGTACCATAGTCTGCTGGTCGTGATAGGGCCTTCTCCCCAGTGCCTAATTTGTTCATGTAGTTGCGGGTGGTGAGCACCTGCTCTCATTTTGGGGTTTCCCACCACCTGTATTATACATTTTGCGGGGTTATTTTTCACCATCAGACTTAGACCTGGAGCAAAAAAGAGTAATAAAGGGAATGTTTACTGAAACTTTTTATTACTCTGATTACCCAAACGTGTCCCAGTACTTACTGAAGGAGGTGTGTCACTTCCCTGTAGTCAGCACATGGGCTTTACAAAAAATAAATCCCTACATACTCCCATGGCTTCCCTTAGGACACCTCCTCCTTGAGGTCCGGTAAAAGGAAGCCCATCCCCAAAACACAAACTGTTATCCTAAAGCTGTAGGGCAGAATTTCTTAACCTTTTGACTTCTGTATACCATCACTGAATCACTATTGGAAGCCGGAGACCCTCACCTAAGCAATCATTACGATTTGAATCTCATAGATATACACAAAAATACAAAACTAATCACACATTAAAACATTTTTTTTAATGAAATGTTTAATTTCATTCATAAACTAGCATTTGCAATGCTACCGGTCTCGCATTTACACGAGTTTGAGCTATTGGCATTGATACTGACGATGCCTTTTATTTATGTTTTTGTTTTTAAAACATAAATAAACGGTATTGTCATTTACAGTGACAATAGCTTGAATGTGCGTAAATGCGAGTCCTATTACTTTGCAAATGTTATAACATTGTGCCCCTCACTTGCACAGCCCTAACGAAAGCGGCCTGAAGTTTTAATAAAATGAATAAGCATGGCCACTATAGTTAAAGCGGACGCGCTATTATTCAAATATGTACATTAGTAAAACCAGAGGGCCTACTGAAATGTCGTGGGTGGAATAGGGAGGAGCATTAAAGAAAAATGTGCTTACCGACTTATGAAGGAGACAAGTAAAAGATCCAATCCTCATGGGCGGTACCAAATGGAGACAGGACGGTAACAAGGACGGACAAACAAGCCTCACAATTAATCAAAAGCCAGCATTTACCAAGGACAATGACACCAACCAATGAAAAGTATTGGCGGAGAGTGGGCGAGGCTTACACAGCATACTTAACTACTACATGCCTCGCATAGCAAGTAGCGCATGTGTGCTGCCGCTAAGCTCGACCTAAAAAGCACGTTTGAAGAAGGCATACCACTCTCCAATGGCAGACGATACTGAGAGGTTGCGCATTTAACTCACATAAACAGAAGGGCCTGTGCGCCATAGGATGAACCAGCCTACCTAAGCGACAGATGTGTATTTGAGAAGAAACGGTAGACATGTTGCAAGAAAGACCACCAGCATATGAGAAGCTGCCAGTCACAAACCCTTAGAGTGTATTATCATTGTCACAATTCCAATCTGAATACGCATTACACGACTCAAACATTCAAATACTCGCAAGAAGATAGTGAGCTAGAGCAGTCACCCTTAAAATACAGACTAATATACAATAAGCAATATCATGCATGTATGTCACTGCAATGGTGAAAGGTCTGGAGAAACTGAAGACCAGATAGGAACGAGCTGCAGGTAATATTGATAAATATGAATGGGAGTAAGCTTTGATGTATCCAAATTATGTGGCAGTGAGAGCAACATTGAGATTAATACAGTTATAAATTATCCATTGAGTATATTACACAAAGGTCCAGATTTGTCAAGCCCACCAATGATGTCTTGGGAGATGCAGATTGAAAGGCTCTTTTATACAAGCACTAAAGTTGCCCAATAACAGAAGAATATTGGAAATAGAGGGTGTTGGACTTGGCCCTTTTTGCAGGGTCATCCCTAAACTTTTTTGCCTTTCTCCTAGCCTTTTTTCTGACATGGTGTTGGTGGTTTTAGGACTCTGGGCACTTTAGCACTACTGTCCAGTGTAAAGTGTGTGTGCCCTCTGTGATAAATATGGTATGATTGGTCTACACCTGCTTGGCCTATTTAATTTACCTGCCAGTCCCTTGTAAAGTGGTATCTCGTATACCCAGGCCTGGTAAATGAAATGCTACTGGTGGGCTTGCAGCGCTGATTGCGCCACCCACCAAATTAGCCTTGCAAACCTATCTCAGGCCTCTGCCATTGCAGGGCCTGTGCGCACAGTTTTACTGCCACAGTGACGTGGCACCTAACGTGTGTGCCATGTCTGTGACACCCCTTTTACTACATGTCAGTCACCCCTAAGGTAGGCCCTAGCTAGCCCTATGGGCAGGGTGCATTGTTGGTAAAAGATAAGGACATGTACCTTAAGTGAGTGACATGTCTTGGTAGTGACAAACAGCCATTTTGGTTCCTCACTACTGTGGGGCTGCCCTCCCATAAGAATGCATTGGGGATTCTCTGATAAGTGTTTCAGTGGTAATTCCTGATATGAGAGGCGCAGCGCGGTCAAGTTTGGTATATTTGGAATAGTGATAATAAATGCTGCACAATGGTGTGCGCAGATTTATTATAACTATTTTAGAAATGCGACTTTTAGAAGTTGGCATTTCTGTGTGCTATGTGTCTTCCTGCCTGATGTGAATTGCATGTCTGGCTTTTGAGTGACAGGGGCTGGTGAGGTGTGTGTGGCTCCAGGAGGGGCAGGGTGAATCACTGAGCCCCCACTTGACAAAGGGGAAGAGAAGCCTTGTAAACAAAGTGCTCCAATTCCCCCTTGAACCAGTTGCATCTGGTTTCCCCAAAGCCCTGTACTGCAAACAAACAAAAATGCAATATAAATATAGGGGCTGTGACCCCATAAATGGTGTTGTTCCTGTGCTTGGGGGGCTTGCTGCTGCTGGGCCTCAGGAGGAACCGCCACGAGGGACTGCCTCCCTGCTGTAGGGCCCTGTGTGCTGGCCTGCCAGGGCCCAGCTTTGCCCTCCTTCCCCTCTGAGGACTTTGGGACTTTAGCACCTTGGGAGCGCTCTGCTTTTTTTTGCTGAGAAGAGCTTGGGCTTCCCAGCGCGGAGCTGCCGACTATTTGGAGGGAATCCCGACGTGGGGATTCACCCGCATTCCTGCCAAGCGGAGCGGGAGCCCACCCCGGTTCTTGCATTTTCGACAGTGGGTGCCCACCCCGCATTGCCACTGAGTTGGCAGGTGCCCACCCCGCTTATGGGATTCTTTAAAGGCGGGTGCCCACCCCGCATGAGGTGTTTTATTTAATTACGGTGGGTGTCCACCCCGCGTTTGCCAAGGAAATTACCGCTGCGGCCCGATCGAGAAAAGCCACTGACCCGGAAGCCAGAAAGAGTTAGCCTGACTGTGGGCGGGGCTTAGAAGCCATCCGGCGGAGCAGGGGGAAGAAGTCCCACCTGCCGGAGAAGCCGTTCAGAGCCTTGTGGGCTCCCCATCGCAGTCCCGGTCCCAGGAAGGGGGACCGGGCGAAGTGAGACAAGACAAAGCCTACCCAGCGAGGGAGGAAATCACAAGGGGACTGGCGCCTCGCAGGCTCCATTCCGAAGTCCCTGAAGGGGCTCCCAGTAAGCAGTGTTGGTGAGTGGCAGCCGGTCGACGCCACAGAGCCCCACCCATCTGGCCAGAGAAGTCCCGAGCCCCAGGAGAGGGCCCGGGTGAAGTCGCAGGCTCCCCGTCAAAGTCCTGGTCCCAGGAAGGGGGACCAGGCGAAGCGCGAGACTGTAGATGTCTGTTGTGGGCATTCCTGCATTAGAGTCCCTGAGAAGGGGACTCCACAGGCACAGTAGTGCCAGTGCCTTCATTTGCAGGTCACAGCTGCGCCACCGTTGTGGGCAGCTGCAACGTTTTGGCACAGTGGTGCCAGAGCAATTGCGCACTTTTGATTCTGCTGCAGTGGCAGCCAGCCCTGACATTTGGGAGAGGGCATTTGAGCCCTCTGAGAAGGTCAGTTGGCCTGGGATCAGTTTCAGTGTGTGAGGCCCTGATTAATGCGTAATGTGTTTATGCTGATAAGGTTTGGGCCTAATGTGTTTATGCCTGATGTCATGTTATGATATTTTAGGATGGTGTCTAATACTAATATGATAATGCTGAGGTCATTATGGTACCAGTAGTTACTGGTTGTGTTTTATGTTTATTACTGACAATGGGATGGTTCTGACCATGGCCCGATTGGTCTGGTCCTCTATATATTCCCCTGTGAATATTGCCAGTGCCAGTTGGCACAGTGTAAATGTGTGATTATGTTCCTAATGTGTTTATGATAATACAAAGGCTATTTTTGATATAACCTTGTGTGGAGTTCCTTTTGTGGTGTGCGTAGTGTGTTGCTGCTGTGTATGTGTGTTGCGCAAACCCTTTACACATTGCCTCTGGGATAAGCCTGACTGCTCGTGGCAAGCTACCAAGGGGGTGAGCAGGGGTTATCTTCAGCGTGTAACTCCCTTGCCCTGACAAGAGTGGTGGTTTCTGCCTGGCTTAGGCGCAAGCCCTAGCCAACCAGAAATCCCATTTCTAACAGAGGGTCTGCACTGTCAGACCTGCGCCCACACCCCTACTACCATTGAAAGCATTTACCATAAAAAGTAGGATTCACTCAAGTTATGAGAGTCACTGACCATAAGTGGGGTGCTCACACCACTCCAACAGCTGAGGACTGCGTTTGCTGCAAAGATTGGTGCATTAAGCTGAAAAAACAATGTATGCTAACAGGGTTTGCTCTACTAAGTAATTTAAGAAGATCTGGGGGGCCTTGGTGGAACACAACGGGTGGGGTGAAAGGACTTGTTACATTCTGGGGTTGGAGGTGTATTCCTGGACAACTGCCTTGAAGACTGCACATGTGAAGGTCAGACAGTGCATGCATATTATTATCAATATAGCAGTTCCCTGGTGTTGCACTTGGAAATAGATGGCAGATTAGTTTTCATCTGGTTATATTTATTTATATCTAGGAATTTAGAATGACTGACATATCTTGACTTTGTGGGATCAGTTGACTCGTGATTTAAGATCTGCACTTCTTATTATGCCTAATTCAACATAAAATCCAATAAAATGTTTGATAAAACATAAAAGTATACTCAGAGTCCCTGTAAGGGGGGGGGCGCTAGAGAGCCCGGAGCAAAATGGCCGCAATTTAGTGCTGCTCTGCTGGTCAAGGTAGTAATCCGCCCAATATCCTGCACCAGCACCGCCATCCAGCAGTAATATGAACATATCCTAACGTCTCACTATGCGAGGAGCACTTTGCTGACTTCAGTGCCGTCATTCCAAGCCCTGGCGAGCTGTTAGCTGCAAACCTGTCCTCGCTGTCTGGAGGGCTGCAGCGGTGGGAAACTGTAGCTGGCCTGACTCCTGAATCACCGTAGAGGCGCGGTGAGATCTCGCTGCCGCAATCTGCGCCCCGGGTGACCCGCCATATCACGGACAGCAATCTGAGCCTGCTGAGGCCTGGAGTAAGGTTCTGAAGAGCGCGGCCTATGCTGGAACAGTCTGTGGGGACCACACAGTGGAGGGCCACGGCAAAGCATCGCTGTGTGGTAGAGTGGACCTGGCAGAATGGACATTAACAGCGCCGACGATATAGGCATGAGGACGTGGCTGTAGAGCCTTGCGGAGTCGTGAACCCTCCTCGCGCTGCTGCCCGGCTGTGTGAGCCTAGCCAAGCGGCGGTGGGACAGACTGAGACGGCGGCCGCGAATATCGGGACTTTGAGCTGTGGCCCCGCATACCAACTGCCCAGGGTGATGCGGCGGCGACGTGGAGGCCTAGGTGCGGGGCAGCCTGCTGGGTGCACCGCACTCAGAGCCTTGTGGGCCTATCCCTGACCTGCGCCAGATGAACGTGTGTGCTGGGGTCTGCTAGCCTGAAATAACTCAAAACGCTCAGCCTTGTGAAGCCCCCAGTACTGCGTGGGAGTTAGCGCAGTGTCGTTAGATCGACAGTTTTATCAGGTGGAGCTTCGGGCCTGTCCACGAGTAGCCTACAAGTTGCGGCGTCACGGCGCACTGCTGTCCCAAACCTTTTGTGGTGCTACGGCTGCCGTCGTGCAACCCCCGTCTGGACTGCAATAAACGCTGCTGACACACAGGTGCTATGATGGGCTGTGGAGATGACGACTAAGGTCCACATGTCGCACTGCCCTGGTCCTGTTCAGGATTAGGAGAAGATCTGCTGCAGCCGTGCTGCTGCTCGCCACCGGTTTATGGTGGTAGATGATGACGTACTGAACTTGTGAGGTGCTGAACATCGTATCTGACACAACTGGTGTGGGGCTGCCCAACGCAATTCTACCAACAGCAACCTGCGTATACTCGAGCTCCTTGTGGGAGAGTGCTGCACCTCCTCATACAACGGTGTGCCCCCTTCATCCAATACTCCCTACCTGTGTGGAATGCTGAACGGCAGATATAACCCAGCTGCGACATCTCGGCTGTCATACAGGTGGAGCCCTTCAAGAAGCGGCATCAATCATGGGCAAGACAGATAAACAGCACGCTAAGCTGAACTGTGAGACCAGGAGGCTGACAAAATCTCAAACTCCAGCTGTTTCAGACACTGAGCCTAAACTGGAGGTGGGCACTAGCAACAAACTGGAGTGCATGATGCTCAGTATGCAACAGAGTCTTCAGTCCATTGATGCAAAGATTGATAACCTCAACCTGCGGATAGATAACATGACAGCGAAACTTGACTAGCATAGTTTGAAGATAGCTGAAGCAGAACAACGCATTTCAACGACTGAAGACCAGATAGAGGTTGTTAGTGCATCGTGCTCCAGTATGGAAAAACTCCTGGCGGTGATTCAGGCGAAGAATGAAGATCTTGAAGTTCCCTCCCGTCGTAATAACTTGAGGATTACAGGTGTGTCAGAGTCAACCAATACGGGCGCAATGGAGCTATATGTCGAGAATTTGCTCAAAGATATGCTAGGAGCCGACCATTTTTCAAATGTGCTGATTGTGGAACGTGTTCACACGTCACTGCCACCCAAACCCATACCCGGTGCTCCGCCATGCCCCATTTTTGCCAGACTACTCAACTATCATGACCGGGATACGGCGCTTCGACTAGCCGGAATAAAAGGGGCTACCACCTACCAGGGCATGCAAGTGGCGTTATTCCCTGACTTCATGGAGGCTGTGCAGCAGGCACGACAAGAGTTCCATCCTGTGAAGAATAAGCTCCAAACACTGAAAATTCGATATGCGCTACTATACCTCACACGATTGCGAATACAAAAAGCAGGCAAAGTCTGAATTTTAATGACATCCAAAGGAGCCATGCAGTACGTGCGACAGATTGAGCAGCAGGGATCGCCGTAGGCTGCAGGGGATGACACTGACACAGAGGACTGAGCATGTGAGCTACATAACGCTATACAGTAGCCACTAGGTGGGCGGGTGTACACTTAGCCTCATCTTACTCCTCTTATGCGAGGGTTGTTGTGATATTGATAAAACAAGGTATGCCCTTCAAGCCCCTACACGTGAAGGAAGATGAAGCGGGGCGATACATATTGGTACAGGGTATGCTCTATGGTACAAGAGTGGTCATTGTAAACATTTATGGGCCTAACACGGATGACCCTGCCTTTTATGAGACACTGTGGGGTAAAATATGCAAATTACCTCTTTCGGCAATTAAATGTGGGGGGATTTTAATGTTGTGTTAGTGCCTGAAGTAGATCGTTTGACATCAGCTGAGCTCACGTTAAACAAGGCAGCGCTATCTGTCAGTAATGGTATGCTGGACTTGGGATTGTTGGATATCTGGTGAGTGTGGCATCCTGGATTGAGAGATGGCACATGTCATTCTTATGTGCATAAATCTAGGACAGGCATTGACTATTGGCTAGTCACGAGTGATGTGAATACATGGACAACGAATGTCCAACATTTAACTAAAACCATGTCCGATCACTCCCCAGTTTTGCTTAACAGGTCTATACCAACTCACACGCCCACACCATTTCAGTGGCGTTTGCAGTCCTCCTCCTTACCGGTTTTCTGCGAAGGAGTTCATGAAGCTATCTCAGACTATTTTTCATATAATAAGGGCTCATTGCAATGTGTGGGGACATTATGGGAAGCGTTTAAAGTGACCATACGGGGAGCATATATAGGTCTACAGGCTGGGGTTCTCAAATCACTGTGCGGCACTATGAGTAAGTTGGAGCACAAATTGGGAGACCACTTTATTAGCGAACATCAAAGCTAAGATTACAGAGTATAACGAAGTGGCAGACCAGGAAATACGTCACATGTCGCGCAGACGGGCAGCTAGATACTATGGCGAAGGAGGTAGACCTTGGAAGGCGTTGGCTACCAGAATAGCAGACCCATGGGGAAGACCTATGCAGTTAAAGCCATCATTGTACACTACGATACACCTGGTATACTTAAAACATTTGCGCAATATTACCAGACAATGTATGCGTGTCGACAGTCGGCAGTCGGCAGGGGAGGCAGAGATGGCGCTATATCTTGATGATGTGGCGCTTGTGTGGCTCTCACGTAGACAGCAAGATTTCTTAATGCATCCAATAACTCTTGTGAAAGTTCAGGAGGCCATCCCTGTGTTGCCGAATGGGAAGGCCGCAGGTACAGAAGGCTTACCAGCCGAGTTTTCTAAAGAATACATTGACATATTGGCCCCCTGTCTTCTAGAGATGTACACGGAAGCGTATGATGTGCAGCGTCTCCCGCCCACTTTACGGAAAGCATTGATTGTCACCTTATTAAAGCCTGACAAGGCGCCGGACAGGTGTGAATCGTATAGGCCCCTATCCTTGATAAATACCGCTGTTAAAATTTTGGCGAAAGTGCTGGCTAACAGACTGCGGCTGCTTCTCCCTGTTATGGTCTTTCCTGATCAGTTGAAGATTGTGCCCGCTAGATCTACGTCGCACAACCTCCGCACGTTATTTGCATTGCTACATATGCTTGAACCCGCTTTGCCTACAGTGGCAGTCCTCTGGACGCCGCTAAGGCCCTTGATTCCATTTCCTGGAAGTATATGTTTGCATTCTTAAATTGCATGGGAGTGCCCTTTATTTTTACAAACTGGATTAAACTGTTCTATACGGACCCTGTGGCACGTGTAAGGGTAAATGGACAGGCATCGGACATATTCTAGATACAACGGAATACGCGGCAGGGGTGCCCGCTGTCACCCTTATTATTTGCAGAGGTGTTAGAGCCGCTGAAGTGTATTCTACGGCAGCGCTGCGCTTTTATCAGCGGCCTCTAGCAGTCTCCATGTATGCAGACGACATAGTGCTTTATGAGCGACACCCTGCAACCCATTTAGAACAACTTATCAGAGAATATATACAGCTCAAATGGTACTCGGGACTTGGGATAAATTGTTCTAAATCAATTATTCTGCCCCTAACTGACAACACCCCACAGATTGAGCTAGGCTACCCGTTGGAGTGGTGCTCAGACCCAGTGAAATACCTGGAAATATGGATTTATAGGGATTCGCAAGTGGTTGTTCAAGCTAATTATGGTAGGGCCATCATACAGCTCGAAGAGCAAGTGAACAGATGGATAAGACTGCTGTTGTCATTTGCTGACAGGATTGCACTAATGAAAATGGTTGTGCTTCCGCTGTTCCTATATTTGTTTATGAATATACCCGTGCATCTGACACGCCATTTCTTTGCCACACTTCCCTCACTGTTAATCACACTTGCATGGGGCGGTAAAAAGCTACGAGTTAAATGGGAAATCTTAACGCTCCCTTATGATATGGGTGTCTTCACTGCACCAGACTTTCAGCTGTACTATCTCTGCGGACAGGCGCATTACGCCTACTACTGGCAACAACCACCAGACTACATTCCCCACGTTGCGGTGGAAGCGGGGGCGGTGCATCTGATACCACTTAAAGCTATGATAGTCAATAAACACACAGTCTTTGAAAAAGGTGAGAGAGACACAGTGCAAAACACGGCCGGAACATGGCAAGAACTTGGGAGGCGAGCACAGAAACTGCTGCTTTACACGCCGAATATGCCGCTTTTCCACCATACTGCAATCTCTGTTTCGGGGGAGGCTGGTGCACTTCTGAATGAGGTAGGATTGTCAACCCTGGGGGTCAATTTGTAGAGGTAGCAACCTTCCAAGAAGATGGGAAGAATACCGCAATGCGAAATATTTATATACACCAGACTGCGGTCCGCTTTGCGTGCACTATACCCACAGTTTCCCACAGAACCACCAACTTTGGAGGCACTGCAACACCTCTACACCACTCCATCGCGTTCTAAACTTATCACACGTTTATCTTGAGCTTCGCAGAAGGAGGGGGCTGTTACAGGGGTGAACTTGATGGATGAGTGGAATGCAACTCTCTCCGAACCACTGTCAGAAGAGGACTGGAGCAACTGCGGTAGGCTGACAGGGCAGTTAACGGCAAATGGCAATCTTAGATTGATACACTACAAATATCTGCATCAAATGTATTATACACCTGCTCAACTATATAAATATCTTTTACGGGAATCTGCCAATTGTAGACGGTGCGGTGCTCCAGATGCCAATTTTGACCATTTAGCATGGTCCTGTCTGAAAGTAGGCTCATTTTGGAGGCAGTTCACACGCAGCTTGACACTGATGGTTGGAGCACCCATAGCATGCCCTCCACAATTATGCCTGTTGGGAAATGTTGTTGATGTTAAAGCCTCTATTAGAAAGTTGGTGGCCGTGGCGCTTCTATTAGCTAAACGCAGAGTCTCTATATGCTGGGGTGGTAGGCCTGCGCCCACACCTAGACAATGGTTACAGGATATGGTATACACCCAGGATCAACTCACTTGTTAAGCTGAATAACTACCCAGGGCCTCGAAGCCTCGCGACATATGGGGTCCACTAACCTCTTACTTGCTTACTGTAAATTATATCTGATGGCCTTTTTATGCACTGTGATATTATACTCTGCTTGTTTATCTTTTATGGTCTATTGCTGTCGTACTGATGCCTGTCTCTTTAGCAATTTGGTGGGAAACTGTTGTAACGTGCTGACTCAACTGACTATGTTCTATATGCCTAAGCAACTACTAATGTCTTCATGGTTTTATATGTTTTTGAAAACGTATAAATAAATGAAATAAAGAATTTAAAAAAGAGTCCCTGTAAGAAAAAAGTAAAGATATGCCAGGAATGCCAATAGCCAGCTGGCTATCTGTATAATCAACCGGGAAATCCAAAAAGTGACCCTACTATTAGGTCGTCCATGACAACCTTTTGGGGCCATCAAAAGAAAGGTAGACAACCCAAGCAAATGAAGTGGGGGAGGGGGGATCAGGAGCCCATGTTCCTGGAGACAGCAAGTCTTGAGGAGAGACATAAAGAATAAGCATCACCTAGCTTGCCCTCTGTCCCACCAATGTTCCAGAAATCCAGGATGCACAAAGAAGTCTTCATTATCACAAGCTCATGCATATGCCATTTTACCAATCTCTCTAAGCATATTTAGATCTCACCCAGCTCTACTCGAGGACAGTATATGACCATGACATCACTTAACTAGAGAACTGCTGTGCAACCATTTCAGCTTGGATATTCAAGACCTATGAAAGCTGATCGCAATCAAGACTTTATGACCTTATTGCCAATTTCAGTTAAGAAATATTAAATTTAGAGACAAATACAGTAATATATTGGCTCACAGGCTACAGACCAAGCAGCAGACCAATAGGGCCAAGGTCATTTAGAGACGGGACGGCTCAGAAGTTACAGATGTTCTACTGCAGCTTTATGATATGCAGTAGCTCTAACACAATGAGAACCAGACATACTTGCAGGGCGCGCACACCATTCGACTTACCCCCCAGCAAGTGGAGTCCCTAAAGCAGCCCATCCGCACAGAGGAAGTTATAGCGGCCATCCCAGCATGAAACCCCTAAATTCCCCTGGCCCAGGCGGCTTTTTCTCCACTGTTTTACAAGACTTTCTGTTAGACCCTTGCACAGATTTTCACCCGGTTGTATAACTCCTTAGCGGATATGGGTCACTTTCCCAGTCTATATTTGAGGCTTTTATAATAGTAATCCCAAAACCAGGGAAGGACAAACTTCTTGTGGCTCCTAAAGCATTATTTCCCTGATAAATGTTGATGCTTAGCTCTTCACCTGTATTTTAGCAGTGAGTCTCAAACCTCCAATGCGATCCATGATTGACCAAGACCAGGTGGGATGTATCCCTCAGACAGTGTGAAGACTAAACCAAATGGATCCTCACCTGATAAAACTAGGGGCTCTCAGAGGGTGAACATGCTCCTGGCAATCGAAGCTGAGAAAGCGTTTGATAGTGTTAATTGACCCTACCTTGCAACAACCTTAAAGCACTTCAGATTTGGAAGCAGATTCAGGGCTTGGATATTGAGTTTAAATGGGGCCCACAAACTGCAGTGAGGGTCATAAGAGTCAGCTTGGACATGTTCCCTGTACACAGGGTGATTCGACAGGGCTGCCGGCTGTCCTCCTTGATGTTTGCACTTTACATGGAACCCCTGGCCCAGCGAG
Source organism: Triturus cristatus (assembly GCF_964204655.1). Lineage (NCBI taxonomy): Eukaryota > Metazoa > Chordata > Amphibia > Caudata > Salamandridae > Triturus > Triturus cristatus. The sequence continues at coordinate 343,773,444 of NC_140586.1, forward strand.
TGAGGGACAACCCGGGCATCACGGGGAACTGTTTGGGGGATACACTCACACCATCAGCATCTATGCCGATGACATTCTGGTAGTGCTCGAAGGCCCTCAGTGTTCCCTTCCAGTCTTCTTAGACAAGCTCTGGCTCTTTGGAGAGGTCTCCTGCTTCAAGGTCAACCTGCAGAAGTCTCAAGCTCTCAACCTCACTGTTCCACCATGGCATCCCATGGCTCAGCCACCCTGAAAATGAAAACTTCTTAGAGCCCTCTACCTATGCTGCTAAAGTAGCTGCAGGCGGAACTTCTTCACTATGTGTGGAATGGTAGATGTCCACGTATGCTCAGAGCCCTGGGGAGCAGCCCGGCATCAGAGGGGGGCCTGGGGATTCCTAACCTACAGCGAGACTATCAAGCCCAGCAGCTCCACTGGAATGCCAGAAACCGGTCCTAGGAAGCTTGTTTCTGGTCCAGGGAAGGCATGGCTTGGCAGTTCGGGCTGGACTGCTCCCATGAGGCACAGGGTCAGTCTGATTTGCATATGGCCATGTCTGAACTGGGGTGGCAGAGTGGGCTAAAGAACGGTGATGGATCAAACCCAGATCTGTTGACTGGGTGTGAGTGTTTGATTGGTTCTGATGCTCCGTCCATCACCACTTCCTTTTGTACCACTGATAGAATGGCACCAGAGCAATTCGGAGAAGCACTGGAGATTTATGGACTGAGCAGTTGTTGGAAAACATAGGTGGAAACTGCCCCGGCTGCCAAGCAAGCTTAGGGCCCGAGATCTTTACTCATCTCATCGCCTGTCATTAGAACCACCATCTCATCTAGGGATTCAAGAGCGACACGCAGGGGATGGACTACATTCCCCTCACCAATGACGCTGGCCTTGGGCAAGTCAGGCTTCTACCTGGGTCTACATCCCACGGCCTTTGCTGCCTGTCATAGAGTGGACTATAAATAAATATGACACTTCTTTGGCACAATGGGATCATCCCCTTTGACCAACTGAATGCACACTATGGCTTCCTGGAGACGGAACGCCTCTGCTATCTTCATATCAGACACTGGGTTCTGCAGTCTACCATGAAGCCTGGTACGCAGTGATGTCCAAGACCCTTCGCGAAATGTTTCTTACTAAAAACAGCAACAAGCGACTCATCTCCAAAATCTAGGCCTTCCTCACCCAGGCCACTTCAGGAGAGAAACCAGCAGTGCAACTGAGCTGGGAGCAGGAATTGGGGTGCCCTCTTACACATAAGGAATGGGAGAAATATTTTACTGTGAGCACCACACCAAATGCAACACAGCTAGCACAGAAACAGCCATAAAAATAGCCACATATTGTTATCTCACACCGGCCAGCTGCATCAAAGCAACTATAACACACAGGGCAACTTGCTTGCAGGGCTGCACAGCCACAGGCACCTTACAGCACCTCCTATGGTCCTGTCCCAAATCGGACCAGAACTGGGAGGAGATGTTGACAGATATCGACACACATGAACACACAGCTGCCTCATCTCCCAACACACATTGCGCTTGGCCTGTCCAATGCCTTAACCTACGTACTGAAACCTAAGTGAGGGCGTCAGACAGGCTTAACCCTGGGGGTGGCCCTTTAGGCCATCCTTTCTCTCTGGGGCTCTGAGAAAGTTCCTACACACATCTCCTGGCTGCACAGACGGTGGATAATTTGAGGCATGGAAAAACTAACACTCACGACAGAGCACAGCCCAGACACTTATCAGGAACTATGGGGCTTATTACTCTCTCACAGGAGTTCAACAAGCTGGTCTGCCCCAAATGCCTGAGGGTCCTCCCCTTAATGGCTGAGTGGCATGTGGACATGGCAGGTGGAACCTCCCACACAATCCATCACTGCACAACATAGCCTACCAAAGTCACTTGTGCCGCCAAGTGATTGGTGAAATCTGGGTTTTGCAAACACCCAGTAACAAATAACATTTGAGTAAGAATTTAAGCATCTGGACAAAAAAATAACGTACTAACCCACCTTTGGAGTATTTAACTGATTCGTGTTTAGATCTTATCGTTTCTTTAATAAGACGAGTTTTCAAACATTTTACACTGAACACTTTCAACACAAGACAAGTACAAATGAAATGCAGCAAGTCCACCCCTGTGTCACCAAAGACAGCAGCACAAATAAATAAGCAATGCACTGAACTTTGAATTCAGCTGTATCCAAATTTAATAATCAAAAAAGCAGCAAGCCATTTGTTATTTTCGCAGAAAGGGGAGTCACTGCACAATTTTGTATCTTTAAAGAAGTAAAACTGCTACTGACATATTTAAAAAACTAAGGGCCATATGTAGGAAGCCAAATTGCGATCGCAAATGCTGAAATTCGCATTTTGGGCAGTGTGCTATGTAGCACACAAAAAACCACACGCAAAATAAGGACTCACAAAATTTGCGATTCCTTATTTTGCGAATGCATTTAAGGAATCCCAAATTGCGATTCCTTAAATGCAATGTAGGAAGCACCCAAGTTGTGCGATTTTGGCTTAAGGAATCGCAAATTACCACCAGCTTCAGGTTGGTGGTAATTTGCAGTTTCTTAGAAAAATGCACTTTTTTGCATTTTTCAAAGAGCAATGAGGCGCACAGACATGCCCTTAGCGCATGTATGTGCACTACATGTGCACACATGTTTATTTCAGGGGTGCAAAAGGGTGTCCTATTGACACCCTTGCAACCTTGAAATTGCATTCTCAATTTGCGTGTTTCTAATTGAAAATCGCAAATTGAGAATGTCTTCCTATTCATTCCTATGGGCCTTCTAGCCCATAGGAATGAATGGCAAGGTATTCCTTATTTGCGAATCTCAATTTGTGATTCGCAAATAAGGAATAGGTGGGATTCGCAAAATCTTTTTCTAATCCTACCTACATTGCATTTTGCGATTCTCTAATTGCGATTCCCTAAAAATCGCAATTTGAGAATCGCAAAACACGTTTTACGTACATATGGCCCTAGTTCTGAAGAAAGCATAGCTTCTTTAAGTTATACAAGCTGTTGCATAGTTTTAACCAGTTTCTTTAACTGTAATGCAGTTGTAGAGAGGTCATCCCACATTGTCTCTGCAGTGTATTTTGTTTTCAATACTCCAAGATATATAATCTAAGGATTTACACAGCCCTCAAACTTATTTTTCATTTCCTTCCAAATCAGTGTTGCAGCTAATCTTAATTTGCCCTTTTGACTTTAAAAACCTCTGCAAGTAGGCTTCTGGAGCTAGCGTAGATAACTTTTCCAGTTAAAACTCAAGATGAAAATGTGCACACCGAATTGATATAATTAGCTAGAGAATTAATCAAACCATTGGGCTGACTCCGATAAAGCAGGCCATTGAATTTATTACAATATGTAATTAAGTAAAATAATGAAAAGGAGTAAAGTTTTGCCTCGATTACTGTTAGTACTTGTGTGATCATGGGGTGGGATGTAGGTCCAAAAATCTGCAAATGCATTGATGGATAAAATCATCCTGATTTTCATATTTGCTGTGTAGTGTGTAAGACCAAGGGATGCCGATAACCCAAAATCCACATGTTCATTAACAAGAGGCTACTACTTCCTTAACCTTGAGGACTTTGTTTTCCTCACAAAACAAATTAACAAAATTTGTTTTCCTCACAAAAATAGCACCAATAGTTGCTCCATGTGTCAGATAATTAACTGTGTACATAAAGGTTTTACAACACAATGCTCTCGCAAAAAAAGCTACCCCGCCAGACATACAGATGTGCGCTAATGTTCAAAGTTGAATGTGGTCACTGCCAAACTGAGGTGCGTCACTGATGACAATGCATAGTATAACAAACTTTGCATGTGGCAATGAATATTAAAATACTCACTGGGAACAAATTACTTTACTCAAATCCAAAATTAACAATGTACAGATAATTAAATTATGGTGCCCTTCGAGGTTAGGAGAACAAAAACAAATAAGATGCCAGTTGCCGGATATATTTTGTAGGACATTCCATTAGGATGTGCTATTTGTGTTGGAAGCATAGGAGGTACATCCAAGCCACTTGTCACATCAACTCTAAGTGAAACCTGAGCTATTTATGAGGGTTGGCCTATGAAACAAGTGTTCTGTGTGATATTCTTTTTTTGAAAATAAAGAGAGGGGTCCTACTCAGCCAAAGGGACAGGAAACCAACACTAGACACTTTTGACAAAAGAACAAACCCTTTGGACTCATTGCGTCACATTGTATAAGAAATTATTGGTTAAGAAAAGCACCCAAGCAACAGCGGGTCTGAATAGTAAAGAGAGAAAGGAGGAACGTGACCGCACATCATTCCAGTGTTGTAAAAATATTTGTTCTCTTAAAATTTGGAGTGCACACTTGATCTAATGTGTTGTTGAACTCTTTTTAAAGAAAAGCTTAACTAAATTTTGAGGCTTGTGTATCATATATATTATTATTGTGTGTATCAATGGTATCTATGTTTTTTATCTTTTTTGTACATCAAATGAATCTATAAGGATCCTGAAAATAATAAATATATAGATTTTATATTATGTTTTTGGTTTCTACTTGGTGCTGAAGAATGAGATTGAGATGAATGATTGAATGTGATGTTGGTATGTCCTAAGAAAGGAGTCCAAAGGGATTGCTCTTTTTGACAAAAGTGTCTGTGTGATATTCTGCCATAGTCCATTATTTTATGAATGACAATTTAAAATTAGTAAGCGCATATACAGAGAGCTTTTTGTGGACTTTGGATATTTTCTAGCTGGAAGAGTCACATAAACAGGCTGTCAATTACAACTGGCTTAAAAGATCAGCGAAAAACAAAAACTATTCTTGCCTGGACCTTCCACCGCTGTTACTCGCACCATCTTCATCACTATTGCCATTCATTGTAAATTATTGGGGGATTACAAATATCAAATTTAAATCATCGAAGTCCACGAAGATCTTAAAGCCCAATCCATAGTCCCATGGGGAATAGAAGTAGTAAGTCCGCTTCTACGACAAATGAGAGGCTGGTCCGGCTGACTGAAATATGAAATTGAAAAAAGAAGAAAATGTATGAGCTTTAATGGTCTCTACACTCGCCAAACGAGTATTAAAATCATTATCAGCTAGTGGAACACTATGCTACATTTGCAGGGCGATTAATGACAACGAGCCGATGAGAACTCCTGTTATACAGCAACAGTTGGTCTTTCACTGGCATTACTGACTGACCTGTAGGCGAGAGTTTATCGCATTATTTCACTACATCAATTATGCTATTTTCGGTGTCGGCAAACTTCACAACTCTGGTGATAGTTCAAATGGAGATTGGGCCCTGTACTCTGTTCAACACACATCTTTTGGAAGTGGGAGTTGTACACGATAATTAGAAATGACAGGAAATTAGTTCAGTACCCTCAGCTGAGCACATTTTATGTTCTACATATCGAACGCAACTCTGGTCCTCTAGCCAACGTGTGTGTGTGCAAGCTAAACAATAAACTGTAACAGTTTCCAACTCCCCAAAACGATACGTTTCACCGTTATGGAGAACTTTTAGTAAGGGCACCAGATGAACAGCCCCAAGATCAAGTTTTCGTGTGCTCTTAGTATCCCGCGCAATAAGACTAAGCAGATATTTCATTGTTGAATACTGTTGTATTGTGCAATGTATGTTCTATGGCTCATGCCTGGATCTTCACTGGATTCTGGAGTGTAGAATCCAGGGAAGATCAGTGCAGTTATAAGACTACGGAGGACCTGCATGTCCCAGGGGTTGTTCTTCCAATAAACTTCTCTTTTACTACTGAAGCTGGACATTGTCTCTTTTCAAAAGTGGCGACGAGCGGCATTTCTCGTAACCAAGTTACAACCCCTGGGGCAAAATCAAGGTGTTTTCAGCATCACAGACCACAGTCTAAGTTTGTGAAACTGATGCAAATTTTCGAAATTGGTGTAAAGGTACGTGATACCACTTCGGCTGTCAATTTACCGACAACTTATACTGTCAAGGTAGGACATTTCTTCGCTGTGAAAGAGTTTTTTTTCCCGGAGCGCTGGAGAAGCCTCCCTCTTCTGAAGTGACTGTGTTTTCCGTTCTCCACTCTGGTGTTTTGCATTTGCAGTTCCGCATGACTTGTAGTGAGGAGAACTACTATTTTGACCCGATTTTTGTCATCTGACTGTCTGGTTATATCTGGGGGTTTTTTGGACCGCCTGGTACAACGGTAAAAAAAATTCAAATCATCACTGTAACAAGCGCGCGTGCTTACCGATTGTTGAAGAGCTTTTGTTCCGACTGCTTTCACCATTCTGCTGGACGTCACTTCTCCTGACACAAAGCATTGTGGAGTACGCCGGGATGTATCACGCACAGCGGCCATCTTTGGTGTGTCACTTTGTTTGTTTTTTTCCAACCCCTAGGATGCTGAACGGATGCCACTTCAATTGCGACTCTTATGTCAATGATTCGCATATCTCTACGCAACGTGTGGGCATCTATTGTGTGCATCCATGGATCAGTGACCCACGTACCTGTTTCAAGTGAGTTTTTGTGGTTCTGAATAACTGTAACGACTCCATCATTTATATTGCTATTGAAAACACTTTGGGAACATCCGCATCATCACTGTCAAAGGTGACAACTTTATTTAGTTCAGTTTATTGTGTTGCCAAGTGTTTCACTACGACGACGGTGTCTAGATTCTTTTTTTTAATTTGTTGTGTTATTTTATTCTTAAATTGAGCATAATGGTATAATATCTATACTGTATTTTCACTATTCTATATTTTACGGTTAAATTAACACATTTCGAATATATTTAGTCATGGATACCACGTCTGTATTAGCCCCGCCCAAATTCTCACAAAATCTGGGTACTCCTCCAATGGCATGGGAAGACTGGCAAGAATCTTTCGAGACTTATCTCGAGGCAATTGGCGGTGAAACCTTTGTAGCTTCACGCAAATTAGCTCTTTTAAAACATAATTTAGGTGTTGAAGGCAGGAAAGTGTTAAAAACCTTACCTAAACCTGCACTTGCTAATTCCACCAGCCGTGAGGGCGAGGGTGAAGAAAGTAATTCAAATTCTGATGAATTAGTTATTGATGAATACCTAGAAACATAAAAAGCATTAAAAGATAATTATGGCACGAAAACAAGTTTAGTGGTAGAGAGACACAAATTCTTTTCTAGGGTACAATTACCTGGGGAAAATGTTGAACAATACATAGCTGTACTGAGCACTTTAGCTGTGTCATGCAAATTTAAGTATCGTCATGAAGAAATTATTAGAGACCAATTTATTAATAGAACCAACAATGGCAAAATTAAAGAAATATTATTAGAACTGATAGACCCTTCCTTACAAAAAACCATTGACATAGCTTAAAGAGTTGAGAACACTTCTCGATATGTCAAAGAATTAAGTAGTGAAATAACCAAAGAGAAAGGTGTTGTATGTGCTGTAAATTGCAAAACCAGAAATTCGAATGAAACTCCTAAGAATCACAAGGAAATTACTAAACCACAAATTAAATCTAATTCGCTTAATGAGAGAAGTAACACACAAAATTTCCCTTGTGCAAAATTTTCCAATGCTAAAATGTCTTTCAATTTAAATAAACGCTTCTGTCTTAATGTGGTAATTTTAGACACTCAGCTGAAAATCCATGGTGTCCTGCCACTAATGTTTCCTGTTTTAAGTGCAACAAACTAGGGCATTTTTAAAAAAATGTGCAGGTCTGGAAATCGTGAAACATGGAAACGTTCTGTGAATGTAATTAGGGACAGTGGTGAAAAACCCCAAAGTGAGAGTGATAGTGACGTGGAAGTGTTAGTCATATGGGACAATGAAGTCAATGAAGTGTCTGGTACGAATCAACCACCCAAGTGTGTTCTTTCTCTCAACCAAGTCAACATATTTTTATGGGCTGATTCATGTTCTCCTTATAGAATTATTGACAAAAATGTTTGGGAATCCACTGGTAACACTGCAAATTTATTTAATCTGATATTGAACCGGTGGGATACTGTGGCAACAAGCTTCCTATGTTGGGATATTTTATGGGAAACATTGTATATAAAGACAGATGCACGCAGGCCAAAATGTATGTAGTTAAAAACGGTAGAGCTTTATTAGGGTGGCAGGAACAAAAGAAACTGGGGATAATACTCAATCCAAATCATCCAGACCAAGTTCTTTTAACTCAAGACAGTCTTAATTCCAAATGGTGTTTGAAATATCCCGCTTTATTAAGTCCCAAACCTGAATGTTTGAACAAATTCGAACAACCACATTGTATTAAAAGCCAATTCCATTCCGGTAGTTCATAAAGTTTGAAATGTTCCATTTATTTTACGACCACAATTGAAAATCGAATTAGACAGGTTATGTGATGCAAACGTCATTGAGCCTATCGAGGCTTCAGAGTGGCTTAGTCCAGTGGTTTTGGCGCGCAAACCTAATGGAAATTTGCACATGTGTGTGAACTTAAGAGATCTAAACAAGAACATATGGGCTGATCGTTACCCTTTGACACGCATCAACGAAATGATAGCCACAGTCAAGGATGCTAAATAATTCTCATCCATCGACCTTTCAAATGCCTACCATCAAATACAACTACACCCGACTCTCGTCATCTTACTTCATTTATAACAACTGAGGGAGCGTTCCAATTTCTACGAATGCCCTTTGGGCTTTCTTCTGCGTCAGCAGTTTTTCAAAGATTGATGAGTAGCATCTTGAAGGGAATCAATAACATGTTAGTTTTTCAAGATGATGTATTAGTTTGGGGAAAGAATGAATTGGATCATGATATTATATTGAATGAAGTACTGAAGAAATTACAACTTGCTGGTTTGACTGCATCTGCCGAGAAGTGTAAATTTGCAGTAACACAGATTGATTATTTAGGACATACTCTTTCTGCAGATGGGGTCAAACCAAAGAAGAACTTACTGCAATCTATAGAAAATGCTCCACCACCGTCAGACAAAGAACAATTACGTTATTTTCTGGGGTTAGCGGAGTACTACTCTAAATTTGTAATACATTTTGCGTCTAAAGTACATAGTCTAAGACTCCTCATGAAAAAAGGTGTCAACTTAGAATGGAGCTCAGAGTGTCAGTCAGCTTTTAACAGTATAAAGAATGACATTGTCAAAGCTGTTGCTTTAAAACCTTATGATCCACATAACAAATCCATCATAGTGGTAGATGCTAGCGCATACGGATTGGGGGCAGTCCTCATGCAGAAGAGAGACAACACTGAATGGGTGGTAGCTTTTGCCTCTCGAACTCTCAGAGGGGCTGAAGCTACATATTCTGTTATTGAAAAAGAAGCTTGTGCTTGTTTCTGGGGCATTAATTACTTCAAGACATATATATGGGGCACGAATTTTGAGTTAAGATCTGATCACAGGCCATTAGTAGACATTTTCACTACGAAAGGAGCTGGAAAGCCACACCCAGAATAGCCAAATAGCTGTACAGATTACAAGAGTATGATTTTCACATAGTGTATGTACTCGGTCTCAAAAATGTCAATGCAGACTGTTTGTCTCGTCTGCCAATGTCAGAAAATGCCAGCGAGTATGAAATTTATGACGATGCAGAAGAAGAATGGTTAGTGGTCACGGTTGGGGAGTCGTGTAAAGGTGCAATCAGTGTAGAGGAATGGAAATAAGCCACTTTGGATGATGTCACATTACAACATGTGATTTCTTGTTTGTCAAAATGTTTCAATCGTCACTTATTGGTTGACAAAGATTTGATGGAGTACAAAATGGTGTGGTCTGAGTTATCCTTTGAGTCTAATTCTGGAGCAGTTAGGAGAGCTGGCAAATTGGTTGTACCCATGGGATTACGCACTAAATTATTAGAACTACTGCATAAAGGACACTCAGGGATGTCGTGTATGAAAAGGAGGGCAAGGTGTGATTTCTGGTTGCCAAGGATGGACAACGACATTGAAAGAGGTGTAAGGAACTGTGTTGCATGTATGTGCAGTGACAAATCTCATGTATCCCAGGACAATACCATTATCCCCACAACTCTGCCAGAGAAGCCTTGGCAAAAACTTGTTATGGATATTTGTGGTCCATTTAGTGTCAATGGCATTGCAGGAAAATATGCCCTAGTTTTGATGGACTACTATACAAAGTGACCTGAGGTGGCTTTTGTGAAAGAGATCAGATCCTCCAATATCATCAGCTTTTGTGAAGAAATATTTCACAGGGAAGGTTACCCTGAAAGTATCACCACCGACAATGGTCCACAGTTTATAGCTTCTGAATTCCATGAGTATTTGAAGGTGTGTGGGGTGAAGCACTGTACAACTGCTGTTTACAACCCAAGGGAAAATGGTATGGTTGAAAGGTTCAATCGAGTTTTAAAGGAGTGCATACAATTAGCTGATGCTGATGGTGTAGATTGCAGAGTCGCTGATAAAAAGATGATTTGGAGTTACCGCAAAACGCCTCATACTGCTACTCAAGAGACTCCTTTTAGTCTCCTGAAGGGACGTATGGCGTGTAGTAAAGTAACACCTGCTTGGATGTGTAGAGCAAGTTCACAACATGTCTCTAGGGATGTATTGGAACGCAGGGTTCAGGATTATCAACGCAAGTACACCTTGAGACATAATGACAAAATTAAAGGTTGCGTTCGCAAATTCAAAGTTGGTGACTGGGTGAGAACTCTTCTGGTGGGAAGTCAAAAGGCAGGCTCATCCAGATGGTCCAAACCCAAGGAAGTTTTGAAAGTGGTAGGCAATTGTATTTTGTTGAATGATGGACGGAGGTTGAATACCAGGAAAGTTACTTTGTGTAACGATTTAGAACGTGACATCTGGTTGAATAACATAAACAATTCCAGCATTTCTGCTCACGGATGTCCTAATGTTAGTAGAATGTCTGGACACATTACTACAGACAAAGTTGTCACCAGTACTTCCTCAGCTAAGAGAATGTCCGATCGTGCTATCTCCAAACCAAAATGGCATAACGATTATATCTGTGCACAGTACCACATGTGTATTCTTGCTGTGGATAGTTACACAAATGTTATATTGCTTGCTTATATTTATTTGCATTTGCTGTGCATAGTTCCATATATGTTATATTGCTAGCTTATATTTATTTGCTCTTTCTTGTTTGTTTTTTTGCTTCTTCTTTCTTTTATTATTTTGTCATGGTGGGGAGATGTGTTGTATTGTGCAATGTATGTTCTATGGCTCATGCCTGGATCTTCAATGGATTCTGGAGTGTGGAATCCAGGGAAGATCAGTACAGTTATAAGACTACGGAGAACCTGCATGTCCCAGGGGTTGGTCTGCCAATAAACTTCTCCTTTACTACTGAAGCTGGACATTGTCTCTTTTCAAAAAATACATTGGTGTGAGGAGTGATTCGCAATTTATGATTTAACACTTCTCTAATGCATAGCGGGAAACGGCGCCCATTATGCCACAGTATGATTCACAACACATGTATGTGTAAACAAAGGGTTCTAATGTGTTGTTCGTGTTGATTACATTTAATTTTGTTGTTAAGCCGATGGGAAACATTGTGTTTTTTTCACTCTTCCCGTGATATGTTTCTTTACAGCAAACAGTGTGTAACGAATCCAAATTACAGAAGTAGAAGGGTCAGATCAGTTTTGAATGTCCTTGTTCAGTCTAAACTAAACATGCAGATTCACCTGCATTCACATTCTAAGTTTCCGTTCATCCAGGCCTTCTCAGAATTTTTTACTACCCATCGCCACTTCACCTAGCTGGCAGACGCTGCCCACGTTCCCCAGCATACTTGAGTAGCATGAAGTCTGGCTGTGGCTAGGGATGGCAGGCATGCTGCATGGAGCTGATCGGTCTGTAGCACTAGCGGCCAGTGTGGCACACTTTGGACGGGTTCGCTCTGAAGATGGCAGCAGTGGTCAAGACTGAGCTGCCCTTCGAACTCAGCGATAAGGCTGTCTCCCAGGCTGGACTGGGCTCCACACCAGAAACAAAGACTGCGGCAGTCTGTGCCAGGGAGAGCATGCGGCACCCCGAGAGAGAGAGGTGGACGTGGGTGGCAAAGGCCACAGTGTTGCTTCAGATCACAGACCACGGATCAGCGGAAATGTCTGACTGCCAGTGTAATCAGGCGCGAGCTATGCCGTTGTGAGTCTATGACCCACACAAACCGCCCACGCTTTAATCAATACCACTGACTGCCCTGCAGAGTCCCTCCCGTTTCCCCTCACTCCTCACCCCAGCACTCTAGCTCTCAGTGCCCAGCAACAGCTGCCATGAAGCCAATGATCCCTGCCGCGAAGGAGGCGACGGAATCCTTGCGTGACATCACAGCGGAGCTCTATGACCTGCGAGGGACTGAAGGGACAGCGCTTGAGCTTAGGCCTCGTGTCCCACGAGAGCGAGCAGGTCATCCGAGACTGGATGTTCCATTGGAAGGCGACATGGGGCATTGTAGTGGGAGGAAACAAAGGCACTGAGGAAAAGGTGTAACAAGCATTTGCAATGCAATAGGACTCGCATTTACGCGAGACCTATTGCATTGCAAATGGGAGTGTGGGCGGGCAGGGGGCGAGAAGGTATGAACAATGGGAGTGGGGGCCAGGAGAGAAGGCACAGACAGCGGGAAGGGGGCACGGGAAGAAAATAGTGCTCATACAACACAAAGTAAAGGGGCCAGTAGCCATGGAAGGATACAAAAGACAACATAGCTGTCATAAGGAGGGACTAACAGCCTATACACCAATCAGAAGGCAGCATTCAGAAAGGACAGTAACAAGCCAATGAAAAAGTGGGCGTGGCTTCTCCCCCATACTCTACTACCACAGATCAACCCCAGAGCAGTGCTTGCACGCTGACTCGGGGCTCGACCTAACAAAAACTGAGATTTTCATGAGGGTTGGAGCTTTTCAGAATATTAATAAATTTCTAGAAGATGAAGCAATATGCTAAACTCTAGCATTTCACACTGTAATTTTTCGTCTGTTAGACCTGGCACCTTGGCATGGGTCTCCCTTGCATTTTTTGCTGTTGCCTCATGTGTTTTTGCTGGTGCTAGATGCTTTGGGCTCTGTGCCACTGCTGTCCAGTGCCACAGTGCAAGTGCTCCCTATTGTAAATTGATGTGTGGATTAGTGATTCCATGATTGGCTGGTTTGGGTTACCTGTCAGACTCTAGTACAGTGCACCAGGAGTGCCCAGGGCTGGTAATCCAAATGCTGCTGGTGGGCTTGCAGCACTGGTTGTGTCAACTAAGTGCTCCAGGACTGACCAGAACTAGTTTGGACTAGGCAAAGGCCTCTCTGCCTTCAGAGAACAATGAGAAACTGAGTATAAATATTGGGACCCAAACCCAAGAACTTTAGATCACTTTGGGAACAAGAAGAAACCTTTGCTGAGGAGAAGAACCAGAGAGACTGAAGAGAGACTATCCCTAAGCTGAAGTGCTGCTTGGGGGATTGGCCTGCAGTGGTTGCCTGACTGCCAAAGAGAGGCGAAAAGGAACTTTGTGTACTTTATTCAACTTGTGAAAGATCTCCAAGGGCTTTAGAAAAGAGCTTGCCTCCTGCTGAAGTCTCAGGGACAACAGACTTCAACCACCAGCTCCCCAAGAGTTCTTTGGAAGTGCCTGCAGCTGTATTGGGGCCTTCTGAGGGACTGCGTGTCGCAAGGAGCTGGAAGCGCGACTCATGAAGAAGAAGCGCATCGCCGCCGCAGCCGCCGCATCTCTGAACAAGGGTGTCGCCACTGTAGCTGTCGCCTTGCATCATAAGAAACGTCTCGGATCAACGAAGAAGCGTATCGCCGCGGCAGCCGCTGTCGTCGCATCTCTGAACAGGGGTGTCGCCGCTGCAGCTGTCTCATCGAGCCGAATTGTCTCGCAACACCAAAGATGCGTGCCGCTGCCGCAGCCACTGTCGTCGCATCACTGAACAAGGGTGTCGCCGCTGCAGCTGTCGCATCGAACCGAAGCGTCTCGCATCACCGGGGAAGCGCTGCTGCCGCCGCAGCCGTCGCATCACTGAACAACGGTGTTGCCGCTGCAGCTGTCGCATAAAGCCGAAGTGTCTCGCATCATCGAGGAAGAGTGTCACCGCTATAGCCGCTGTCGTCGCATCACTGAACAAGGGTGTCGCCACTGCCGCATTGAGTCGAGACGTCTCGCATCATCGGAGAAGCGTGTCGCAGGGCCTGCGGCTCAGAAGAATCTTTGAGCCGCCGCACGGCTGTCAGGCATGCATGCACCGTGTCACAACAAGAAGAAGATGCCATCTTTGTTTCATTGCACCGGATCTTCATCGCATCACGGCATTGAGGGCTGCATCGTCACGGAAGCGCAGTAAGAAACCGGCGCATCACCTTCCCTGCAACACTTTTGTTGTATAGCGTTACGCATCCAAAGGTACATTGACTCAAAGTGTCGCATTTTAACATGTAAAGAGAACTAAGCTAATTATACCATTTTAAGTCGTTTGTGGTCTTGTGTTAAATCTATATAAAGAATACTTATTTTTGATATAAAACTTGTGTGGTGTCCATCTGTAGTGTTGTCACTTAATTACTGTACGTGTTCACAAATGCTTTACACACTGCCTCTGAGATAAGCCTGTCTGCTCGTGCCAAGCTACCAAGGGGGTGAGCAGGGTTTATCTTAGGAGTGTATCCCCCTTTCCCTGACTAGACGCAAGGGTCCCTATTTGTCAAAGGTACCTACCTTTGCCAACTAGAGACCCCCAAATCTAACATCGTCCTTAGACATGATGTCTCTCTGTTAGCACATACCACTGCTTCAATTTCGGTCACCAGTCTACTACACTAGATATTGTTTGCTATACTTGCTATGCTCCCACAAGTCAAAATAAGTACACAACATTAATTTGTTTGTCTTCTATTTAAAATTTCTTCACATTTACAGTGCCTAATATTTTCGAACTTCAATTCTGCCTTTTTATGTGCATGCACTTTATTAATCTGCTAATATTATTTACTTTTCTAAACAGTAACAAAACCCCTGAGTAGGAATTGTGGAACCCTAGTGGTCCACACACCTCAGGTTAAGAATCACTGTACTAGGGATGAACAGAGAATGGAAGGTATATAAATACTGGAATAACTTTAGGTAATCGGAGTAATGATGATTACCCACAGGTAATCGAAGAATTACATCCTCAACTCAGACTTGTCACAGTAATTATTGAATGAGGACATGCTAGACCAGTGCCCTCGTGACCTAATTGCAGCAAGCACTTAGAGACATATTTATGAAAATGTAACACAGTACTGTGCAATGCAGCGTCACCTTACTGAGCTGTGATACGTTACAGGGAACGCTAAGGGGTAAAGGGCAGGAATGTGCCATATTTACCACAATGTAGCGCATTCCTGCCTTTTCCTAGCACTGGAGCACAATGGGCTGACTAGCTCCAATGCTGACACCCTCACACCATGGTGCAAGGGTGCCTGCGTTGCATGAAGGAATGTTCTGTGCAGGTAAGGGCACCTTCCGGCACAAAAACAATCCCCTGGGGCATTTTCTGCTTTCTATGGCTGCTGCAGATTGCAGCAGACATAGAAAGAGGAAGTAACTCAGAGAATAAAGATATTTCTCCTCATTGCACCTCACCTGGGAACGCATAGCATTTTGGTGCATTCTCAGGTCTACCACTTTTGGGAAACCTGGAAATGCGTCAAAATCCATGGATGTTGCAAAGAAACACCCATGGAAAGCCTCCCTGGGACAGAGTAACGCAACACTGCAATTTGCGCTGCTGTGGGTTACTCCAGATTTATCAAGCCACTCATGCAAGGTGCTCTTGCTTGGCTCAATAAATCGCATTTTAGCCACCATGTTGTATGGTGCAAAGGCAACACAACCCAGGCCATAAATATGACCCAAAGGCTCCAAGGTAATGCAACATATGATTTTATTTAATGAATACCGCATTACCGGAGAACGCTTCCAGTCTGAAAATGTAGCAGTAAGGTCTCTGGTCCCGAGTTGAGGGACGTCTGATCCTCTGAATGTCGAAGGTAAAACACCACACTTGTCAGCTGCCTTGCAAAGTCAGCAATCATCTGGACTTTAGGTAGGCCTCCTGAACCCTCCTCACCTCTGCTAACCATGAAACGGGCCTCATATCTTCGGTAAATCTGGCCCTTCCTGCTCAAAGAGCGCATCTCTCTGAAATTGTTATTGCGAGCCAAAAATGTAAATTCTGGGAAAATAAAACTGGATTGGCACAACTACGACCCAAGGTACTGTCTAAGGAACATAGACAAAAACAACGGGCCATGATGAAGGATGGATGGGTTTTCTTTCACGAGCCCTGGAGGTGGGAGGAGTCTTAATGATCTCCACTAACTCCAGACACCGCAACCTCATCCGGTTCAAGATGGCTGCGGAGCGGAAGTGACGGCTCCAGCTGCGGAGATCTGGGCCACGGAGCACTGCATCGACAAGCGGAGGCAGCAGGCTGAGGCCCCAGGTCAAACAGGATTACTTTAGAAGCCATCCCAGAGTCATTGGATGATCATCCAACTACTGTAGAAGTCATTTTCACATCATCAGACATCATCAAGCTCTGAGTTTAGAAACGTGAGCTCGATGATTCAAGGATGACTTGAAAATGAGTATCTGATGACTTCACAAGGTGTAACTATTCCTGATAACTTAAGGAGGATTTAAAAATCAGTATCTGACGACTTCAAAAGGTGTGACTATTCCTGATAACTTCGGGAGGATTTCAAAATGAGTATCTGATGACTTCACAAGGTGTGACTATTCCTGATGACTTCATGAGATTTAAGAATGAGGATCTGATTACTTCATATGGTCCGGTTGTTCTTGATGATGTGAGGATGATTTGAAAATAAACATCCAAAACTCCACAAATATCATTTCTTTTTAACATGATGAAATTGCTCCTGATGTTTTAAGAATGATTTGCTGATTACCCCAAGAATATACTAATGCAGCCCGGAGGACAAAATTAACATATTCTAACAGCTAATTCATGCACTCATTCATTGGTGGGGCCCATAACACCAACACGCTCGTCACTCAATCAATCTTACTCTAATCTGTAACACAGGAGGGGAAAAGGCGCTGAACATGTGGGTACCTTATTACCTATCAGGATTAATTTGCTTTACATTATATACACATTCTATATACAGCTTAAAAATCCTGACTTTAACATCAAGGCACTCCACTATTTGGTAGATGGACCAACTAGTTGGACTGGTTGATGGTGAATTAGAACCACCTAAAACACAATTAAAGCCTAGTAAACATTTGTTATTTTCTGCAATTAATTTAAGAACCACAGACTCATTTCTTATTATTTCAATGTTATCTTACCGTTAATTAAACTCTTAAATTGTCATTTATTTTCTAGAGCTTGTTATTTGATCGTTAAATTTATTAAAGAGAAAAATATGAACATGCAGAAATTACTCTTCGACATAGATTTTCAGAAAAGTACATTGAAACGTTACCCAATGAAAGACGATGAAAGTTTAGATCAAAGAAGGAGTTATCTGCATTCTCAAATGAAGTCTCCCTAAAACAGGCAGTCCAATCCTCACCAAAGGATCAAACCGGTGTGCGAAATACAGGATACAAAGTAGTAAAGTTCATTATTTCAGCAAAGTCCGAACATCAATCCGGAGCATGGACCAATTCCACACTCAGACTGATAGCAAAGAAATTAAGAAACACAAAGAAATAATCCAAAGGTATATGCAGCCACAACCAAGACCTAATGAATTAATCAACGAACAAAAGCTGTTGCAACCAACCCTTCCAACACCAACTCCCAATTACCAACATAATGATTGACGAGATGATTTTTATATCCTCTTCTGCCTTACTTCATTTTGGATATAGTAACTTTAGGGGCAGACCAAATGTTCTGATTGGACAATTCAGGGTTATCCGCGGGTTATTAAAATGTTTCCCAGCGCAAACTGGTTCTCCATAGAGACTTTTCACAAAGTTCTAAAATCGACACTGTCTGTTCCTTTCCCAGGCGGGGAAACAGTAGTTGTATCCTTTCCCAAGGTAAAAGAGTCCTACAGTTAGGTCCTCTCTTTGGTTTTTTTCTTGACTCCCATTTGGCCACCTTCTGGCTTGCGGTCAAATTAACAACTTTCGGCCTTGGCAGGGAACACAATGTCAAAGGTACTAAACGAGTGTTCTTTAAATACAAATCAGCATACAGTGTGCTTCACAAGACTATGAAAAAAAAGACACAGGTAAATATGTTGATTTTTTAAAATTTTACATCAGTTTTGTTTATAATAATCCGTATTAACAAGCATATTGTAATAAAATGTTCAAAACGTTAATTTTGATTCCACTTGATCTATTGTAGCTAGGGCCAATGGAATTAAGCAGCAATGGAGTACGAAATTATTGGGCATTATTGTCTAAACCATGCAGCTGGGTAAAACATAGTTTGAATTCAAAGAATGCAAATTATACAGCACATTCTGTGAAATTTAGCTACTTGACATTTTAAAAAGGGGTTACAGGCTCGAGCAACTTGGAACTTTACATACTTTTAAAATTGTGTAAAGTGTGATACTACAAAGTAATAAAAGAAATAGCAGCTTCAGCAGAATTCTGCAGCAGTGAGAAACCATTCTTACTATGGCGACTTTTGGTGGGTGGCTGTGGTCTCCAACAGAGACCCTACCTGAAACATGTTTGCTAATCAGATCATGAGTCTAACATTATGCACCATCTCCTGCTACTGAGCTAAGTCACTTGGTCCTACACCCTCATAGACATTGCTTCCAGAGCTGGAGCGTCACCTCAATCTCCACCTTTTCACTGTCAACTGTCCTACATTGGAAAACCAAAGGTTGGAACACCCAGAGGCTGGAAAAAAGTCCAATGTACAAATTTCAGGTTAAGTGGCTAAAACTTTGCCTTGGTGAACCTGGGAAGCGTCAGCATCTTCACAGAGGGTGAAGTTTTCCGACTTTGTGGGTGGAGGGTGAATATTCATCTGCCTCTATTTTCATGACATAGAGAGATGGATACAAAGTGAATCACAGTGCTTTATATAACTATACAACTACTCACCCACCAATTACAAAGCCCTTTACTAATCAAAAGTCAGACTGATTGACTTTATCACTGCTTGCAATTAATACTGCATTTTCTGTCTTTCACATGAAAATAGTCTGTCTAAATCATGTGTATGTACATGTATATAAGGGTGTGTAAAATCTGCATAATTGTTTTTATGATTAAGTACACAAAATTATGGCAAAATTGCACAACATTTTATTAATTACTTGAAATGCAAATCCATAATGTTGTACTATGTTGTGATGTTTTTGGTGCAAGGACGCATTTACACAAATGTACTGTGAGCAACAGCTACTCGCGTTCTGTTGTCCACATCTGTTTGCGGTAAATTTTTACCACAAATTGCACGTTCAATGGTGCATAATTTCATGTAGCAGGCGATAAACTCCATAAATTATGGCAACCTAATTTTTACTTTGCCGAGGTCTAGTGTATATATTTGGTATTTGTATAACGCAAACCTGGGCAAAAGGATGAAAGGCAAAAAATACTGTCAAAAGATTGCATGGGAGGGAAAGAGAGTTTCTGTCAGTATGAAACTGTAACTTATAGAAGACAACATTCCATTATTTATAGGAAAACAGCAGCCTTTACTGAGCACCTGACCTGCATGCAAATATTCTGACGGTGTTTGCCTGGTTTCCTGTTCTAAGTCAGCTCAGTCAGCCCAATGTTTGTTGTAGGGAATTGCAAGTCACTTGTTTGAATTTCTGCACGGTGAATGATTCTTTCATCCTCTTCAGCAAAAACAGGACAAAAATCAGAACCTTGGTTTAATTAACAAGGACAGGTATGAAATAATGGGGAGAGACAATCCAGGTTGTGTGTACTCTACGAGTAGGTCACTCATAATATTAATTGCTTCCAAATGATGTATTCAGTAAAATGTCTAACACCAACAGCAAATCTCATTCTGGAACCATGAACCTACATGGAAGGACAGGGCCCTCAAAACTCCTGTAAAAGCCACAGCGCACAAGGTTCAAAATCTTGAACCTCACTCTCCAGGGCTTCTGGGAACTGTTTGAGGCCACTGAACGTGAAGAGTAGTAACGACCCAAATCCAAAGAGAACTCAATCTCCATAAATATGATGTTGATCTAATTTGAAGCACAGTACAGCCAAGCACGGAGGAGCACCTCCTATTGTAACCCCCACCTTTTGACACTTTGATCTCTTCGGCCAGCAACTATGTGTGAAGCCGTTACGAGATAAAACAGGCAGTTCAGATGGAAGGATCACAGTAGCATACCTTTTCATTACTAAGGTTGCTTTTGTAATCAGTGCAGTGGAACCGAGGCTTGCCATTACATTTGGAAACATTAATAACACTCATATAGCAGTCTAGGGTTATGTGATAGCCCTTTACCATGGAAAGTTTAAACCTTTTAACGAAATTCAAAATACAATTGATTTATGGACAGAATGCTGTACCCACAACTGTACTTAATAATTAAATCTCCCTGTTTTCCGTTTTTACTGATTTTTACAGATAAATACAGACAGAAAACCATTTATTTTCTTGTCTGTATTTATTTTTAAATGTGGATAAAAACGGAAATTAGGTGCTTTTTGAGTGATTCTAAATTCACTTTGCCATGGCTGCCAAGCTAATAACTGGGTCGATTGATAGGTAAGGGGGAAGAAAAAAGAAAGGAACTTTAGTAATGAGGTTTTAACAGCAGTAATTATGCACAAGGCTGATACTGAAATTTGCAGATTTTCATAGAAGTGCATTGATTTATCTTCTGCGGGTGTTCATGTCACTGAAACCTAGCCGGCATTCAAGCATGGCTGCATATTTATTGGTTAAATAAATGTGTAAATATACCAGTTTCAGCTTTATTTTTTTCACAAAAATCATAATAAATATGGACAAGTACAGCTAAAGTAGACGAAAAGAAAATATGGATAGACAGAAATGTCAAAAAACATGAAGACCATAAAACCGAGAGTTCTATTTATAATATTTAAGTGACTGGAAGAATTTGGTACCACATAAAGCGAGAGGCACCAGTTCAATTGCTTTACAAAAGTTTCAGGGTGACTACTACGCACTTGGTACGACGTTCATAAATTAGCAAGTGGCAATGCTATTCTTTTTTGAACAGTCACTGGGAATCTTTATGTTGGGAAGCACGTTACAGTGTTTGAAAAAGAAACATGCTATTCCTGTAGAATATAACTATCTGTGGCTTCACTCACATTTTCTCTTTTCAGAAATGTTTGCTGCATTCTGGGGTTTTGAGTCATTAAAATTGAAACTATCAGTTCCAGACGTAATGTCCTGCACGTAAAAAGTCAGATATGCAGATCTTAATTGGTACATAAACATAATTGCCAATAGACCAGATTCAGGTGGGAAACTCCCGATTTTTTGAAGGCACAAATGACTATATTTTAGTGTCTCATCTCAAATTGACTTTGCTGAAATAGACATTTTTTACTAAAATTCTCTTTCTTTTTTAAAAAAAATATGCATAAATCATCCCTTGTTGCGCACGTATATTAATAAATCGGAGCGCTGGAATTCAAACCTAACTAACAGTTTTCTGAAACTCGATTTCATGCAGCTGCACCACGCACTTATACCTCCACCAACCTAGGGTTCTGAATGACACATGCGTTTCAAGCACGTTTCTAAAGCGCTTCGGGGCGGACATCCAGTGGCGCCGGACGGGACGTCATCCAGGAAGTAACGTCACCTGCCTGACCCGATATTTTGAGGAACATGCGACTGATACTGCCGGAGTCGAAGAGGTATGCGAAATAGAATGATTGCTCGGAATGTCGTATTCAGCCTCTGTTCCCGAATTGCTTTGAGGTAAAAGCGTGGTCAGGAAAATAGGGGGATCGGATTGTAGTCCGAAATGATGGGCACCTGGTAACAATTTTTATTTTTTTGTGCGTCTTTTATATAGCGCGAACTCGACCCGAAGGTATTGGAGCGCTGTACATGATCACCGTATTTACATTACATATTCAGGTACGGGGAGATTAAGTGATTTGCCTAGAATCACAGGATGTGGACGCGACCTCGAGGCTCGACCCCTGGTTTCCTGTCCCACAGAGGGCAGCGCAGCCGACGGACCACATATCCACAATTGAGGGGTACTTGTTATTTTTTATTGTGGCACTGCATCGCTTTTAAAGTATTATTTAATTCTGCAGCTATCTTTTTCCTGGTTTAATTGTGGCCTGACTCTGAACATTCTTTTCGAGATTCGCACTTAAGTTGTATTTTTCCAAATACTAGGCAGCTGCGTATTTGCACATTTAAAATATATGCGTTCCGTTTCCGTGCTCCTAATGCTCATCTGCAACAGCTGACTTGAAGTTTTATCTTTTTTTGCTGAGGCTTAATAAATGCCTCGTGTATCTTTCACTTTTTGGCCTTTCTGGTCCGCATATTAATTGGGTTCCAATCGCTTCGGGTCAATATCTGCTCCATAAAACTGAAAACAAAATACTTTCCTCCTATTAGAGAGGGTATGTTTTTAGACTCTTAATAGGACATGGGTTTCTTTTTTCATTATTATGGAGCAGAACTCGGCCCGAAAGTATTGAAGCGTTTTTACAAGGGCATCCATTATATTACCCAGGGTCAAATGTGTGTTTTCCTTTAGGCATGGGAACCTTACGTTATTTGTAGAGAATCACAGCATGTCGAGCAGATTCCGTACATCGATCCTGGTTCCTCGGTTCTGAAGAAAGTAGCTCTGACCATAATGCCAGATCTTTTCGAGGTACTATGTGGTAGTTTGTGCAGGTATGATGCATGCTTGTCTATGCTACCAATTTATTAGGTATAGACTGCGTATTTGGCAATCCTTGTCCGTATGATTTTCACAATGGAGTCAGTCCTCTTGCTTTTTCTAGGGTATCTTGATCTTCCACGACGTGAGGCTGTCTTTTCGGTAGCACGGCCTTTTTTTCACCTCACATAGGCTATACATTTTGCAAAGCTATTTCTGCAGTCACAGCAGGGGCGAGACATTTTCAACATTAGGAAGCCACCAGTATAATAGTGTCTGTCTTTCCAATCATCCCCTCTACCACTGGTACCTTGATTATTGAAATGCTGTGAATGGCACATTTTTTGCACAAATGTTTTACTAAGTCACACATTGCGACAATAACTGTGCTCCCTACTTGTGCCCTTTGCCTTGGAGATATTTGATTTTCAATCTTGCCCGTGTTAAGGGGCACAGTGGTGTTAGTTAAAAGGTCCCTGCTGTTTGGATCTCCCTAACTCTGCTATCCAGTATTTCAAATGCCAATGTCTGCCATCGTATGCTCAGTAAAAACATATATGTAGATGTCGAAGTAGTTCAAAAGCAGTGTTAGAATTTCTTGGCCTCCTATATGATTGTTTCCGAACCAAGCAGATCTCTGAGTTTCTAAAATCCATGTATGAGTAGCGCAGGTGAGTTATTTTTTGCATTCTGTGCTTTATAGTCATATTTATCAGATTATAAAACTGGCACTATTGGTACAGAATACAGTGGGAAACTGGACCTGGCAAAGCAAATAGGTCTGACATTGCCAGCCAGCTAGTTTAGTATCTTTGTCTTTTGCAAAGCTATATTGTTAGCAGAAGCTGCAGGGATCTTGCTGGTCTAAAAAAAAAAAAAAAAGCTAAGATTTTTTTTTTGTTCTCAGATTGTACACTTGCTATAGCAGTTCCTAAAAGGAACTACGTTGTCTCGCAATGTGTTCCTTATGGAAAGAAGAATCAAGTTAGTCATTCAGCTGAAGTGAGCTGACTGACCCTCTCTGCCCATGCTGAATGCTGCACTGGGTGGGACAAAAATGAACTTGCATTGGCATAGCCAATAGGTCTTGCCTTAGGGACCTTATAGCTGCACAGACATGCGATCAAAAATTATATGAGAGGTGAAAGAACTGGATGCCTTCATTCCACTGAGGTCTGGGCAATCAGGGAGAATATGGGCAGTACAATGTGTGAAAACAAAAGCGCATGCAGTCCTTATTTTACCCCTACACACAGCAGCAACATGAATCTATGAAAACCCATCACACGAGTCTGCAAGTACACGTAATGTATCATGAACATCCAACATCACAGTAGCCTGTAGCAACGCCCCTACCGACTACATACACTTCTTGTGTATGTGAATTCCAAGATCACAAGAACTTCCAGTTTGACATGCACATATGTAATGCCCCTATCTGAAGGCTAACCTTACTGGAGCCTTGGGGAAAGGCAAGAGCAGGGTATATCGACATCTGAAGACAATCACAGGAGCAGCACACAGACACACAGATGTAGCGGCGCAGAATTAGTGAAACCCTCAGCCAGCTAAGGCATGTGGCAGCTTGTGCTATTTAGTTTTCTTTTACATTTTAACAAACGCAGACCTGGAAGAGAGATCTGCATTTGGCATAGTTCTGTGTTTAATGTGCAAGGCTGTGAAAGTCCAGACTTGGAAGCTGCACAAACGCACAGCTTCAACGTTTCTGACAATCAACGAGGAACATGCCAGAAAAAAAACAGACCTGCAGTTCTGATCCCTGGCCTGTAACGTTTAACGTAAATTAGCATAGCGGCCCTAAATTCAGGGACAAAAATAAAAACTGCTGTATTGCAATACATTAAGAACTCTGTTCAACTTAAATGTATCACGCTGCGCTATAAACAGAAAACGTCTTGCTTTTCCCGAAGTAAAGCAGTCTATCTATTCTAACCTAACACCAAAGAGGGTGCGAAAGCTTACCTCAAACAAATGCATCGGGGGACATTTGTGGGTTGCATTACCCTAACGAGGGGAGTGGGAATACTAGCACGACAAAAGAGAGCACTATTCGGCGGGGGGGCTCTCGGGGGAGGGGGGCGTAGAGCGGATACGCTTGCACCACTGAAACTGCATTGTAGGGTAGGGGTGTAGACAACAGGGCCGGTGTGACCCCACTGCCATAATAACATATACAGAACTCCATCGCCACCTCAAATTGGAGAAATCCTGTTACACGTAAAAACACACGCCGTTTTATGCGGCACTGTCCCCAGAAGGGACCCTCGGATCAGTGCACCCGTAAGGTCCCCGGGGGGGGCTGGAGGAGATGTAAGTCAACAGAAGAGAGCAGGGGAGGAAAGTGCGCCACACGAGAGCAAACATCTACCATACAGTGCACAAAAGCAGAGAATGGCTCCCGTGAGCACTTACACCGCCGATGGCCTAGCAGAATGCTTTTTCCAAGCTTCAGCTCCCCACCCCACACACATATTCACTCAAAGGAATGCAACACCTCCCCAGGGAAATGGTATGTCACGCATTTATAGCGCCTGGTGCTGAAGCTGTCTGTCAAAGCAGGCACCCGCTGCTATTAGCACTACTGAGCAAAACAAAGTTCAGTTCTCGCTGCTGTGACTGGCCACTGATTGGCTGCTGCACTGCAGGCTCAGGGCTGGCTGAGCTGTCCTCGCCAGATCCAATCACCGTGGGTGGCAGCATGTGACATAATCGTTACGGTCGGGCACTCCAATGATTTTGCCGAATACCAGGGCCGGTGAGCCAGAGACTGCTGACTATAGGCGGCACTCTAAGTTAAGTTTGGTTGGAGCCCGTCCGCTGCTGCTCGTACCGCAGCTAACTCGTGCTGCCATTTGGTGCCCCCTGTAGCCCCTCGCGTCAAGAGATTAAGCCATGCAGCCCAGCCGCCCGCCTCTCGAGTCCGACGTGCTGCTGCCAGTGCGAGGCTTGTGCCTGTCTGCTCATGATAATACTGTGCGACTCCGGACCGAGCCTGCTGATGAGAGTAACTGGCTTACTAAGCTCTCGGACAACTGATGTCTGAGGTATTTATAAATCCCTTGTATGTAATTTTTTTAGAGCGCTGCGACACTCCTCACAATTCACGACAGACCCAGAGCCCTTGTTTCAGCACATAGGGCTCTGAACTGACTGCAGGCTGCCTTGCTAGCCTGGGGACATCATGGACGGTGTCACAGCGGGCCGGCTGCGCTCTGCAGTGACCACTTGTTAGCCGGTCTCCAAGTGTCGCACATTGTCGTTGAATGTCACGCACATGTACACTGGAAATTGGAACATGTCACACTTAAGCAATCTGAAACTTTGGCAGCTATGAGAGAAGCACGGGATATGTGCAGCCGCAAGGGCCCTCCAATAGTGCCGCCCAGCAGGGGAAGATGCAAAATCTGCGTCCACCCTCGAAAGGGGGGCGTGGCCATGGCATTACAACAGGAGGACAAAAAGGTATTTGCAGGGTTAGACCGACAGCCGTGACGGCGCCTCCATTGTTCAGCTTGTCTGAGGCATGGACGCACTTTATTGTAAAGCAGCAGGGAGTGTGCACCGTGATGTTGCCTCTGTTGTCACGCTACCCAGAAGTCAGAAGGTGATCAACACGACCCAGGGGAGTGGGACACTGTTTTTGCACAGCGCAGTCTTGGCAAGTGTCTCGGCTTCTAGGCGGTGTTCCGAGGATGGTGAGTTCCAGCTGTTTTTGTGTTGTGGATCATTCCAGAAGAAAGTGCAGATGGTGTTGAAGAGTAGGAAGGAAAGAGGAGGGAAGGAATAAGAGATGAAGGAAGCACGAAAAAAACTGGAGAGAGTTTGTGAGTCTGTAAAGAGAAGGAGGCTGGGGAAGGGAATACAATGCGATGGAGAGAGGATAACAAACAAACAAGTACTGACCAGCGGCGACGGCGGGCAGCAAATGGACTGCACAGGCCGGGTAGGCGGAAGTCAGCAAGACTGCTTCATGGCACGCACTCAGCATCTGCGAAGGCACGAGGGAAAAGCAAAAAAAAAAGACACAGCGTCTCCCTTGCGGGGGCACCATCTGTTTGCAAGATAATTACAAATAGATGTCACCAAAGCTTGCTCCCGCAAGGGAAGCGCCAAAGTGCACGCGTTGCAATAGAAAGCAATGCAAAGCTTGCACGTTTTTGGCCAAAATGCTGATCGATGCCAAAAGGTCCCCTCCTTATGCAGCGCATGCGCGATGCATAGGCGAGACCTAAAAATGGCACAACAGGCCAGTGGAAGAAGAGGCCTGACCGAACGTCCTTGCAGTGTAAGTCTATTGCATAAATAATTTTAGTGAAATCACCAGACATAATAAAAACACCTAGTACTTTTTGTCACTCTTTCCTCTCGATTTGTTTCACCATATTTTTAGGTCTCGCCTACGTAGCCCACATGCGCTGCATAGGAGGGGACCTCGTGGAATCGATCAGCTTTTTTGCCTAAAAACGTGTACGCTTTGCATTGCTTTCAATTGCAACGCATGCTCGTTTAGCGTTTCCCTTGCGGTAGTGAGCTTTAACGACCACTATAATTATCTTGGAAACAGATGGTGCTACTGCTCGCTCCCGCAAGGGAAACGCTGTGTGTGTCTGGCAGGCCGTGTCAGTTGCCTTGTAATTTGGTCCTACGCCGCACGTATGCTTTTACGTAGGGACCCCAGGCTCCCACATATAAGGATATTTATGGCAAGTCACCATGTAGTTCCATTTCCTTCTAAAAGAATTCGACCGTGCTGCTATGCTTGTGGAAGTCCTTTGTGATTCCCAATAGCCTTATATTTTAAAACAAACTGAGCTTATATTTAATTATGACTGGGTAGTTCAAACGCACAAAACTTTCATCAAATGGGATGACCTCTGTCGGCGTTAAGTAGAATTGCGGTCATTAGTCTTTCAGAAATCCCCCGAGAGGCCACCGCACACAAGCATCAGCAAAGCCACCATACCCATAATGCATCACTTTCAAGCAAGTACTACATCAAAACACACATTGTGAATCTACCAACATGATTTTTTGTCTTTGCCCTGTAAACTGTGCCCACATAAATCAGCATTTCCTGATCTCGATGGTCACTATAAAAGATGGCGCCCTAATTGTTTTATGGTAAACATTAATCGGCACTCTCCTGAAAGGCTACATTTGATATGGTGTGTGTGTGGGTTTTTTTTTTTTGTAATAAGCCTTTCTTTGCCCAATCTCTCGACTCAGTTGCACCTTGTGTGGCTCTGACGACGCACCTCAGGGAAAGGGTTGTAAATTTTGGAGCATCTCTCTATTTATTTTTTTAATAGAGAGGTTTCGCTACAATGTCCTAAGAGAAGATAAAAGTCAATTATTTTATATTAAGCAGTGATATAGAATAGATAGCTTTACATTATCACGATGTCAAAATAGATTGCAGCGTAAATTGGTTATGCTTGTTGTACCCGTATCCGATAATTCCGAATTAGAAATCTAATATTTAATCACCTGATGCATGTTATCCTCTACTCTTTGGTTACAGTCGAAGCTCCGTTTTATTTGACTATTCTTCTCTACCCCCTCTCATCCAAGGAGACCTGAGCTCTTGCTTGACAAAAACAAAGCTTCGAGCCGAGGAACCGATGAAGGGATTCAGTTCTGTTTAATATGCCCTCAGCAGTGACTATATGAGCCGAAAGCCAGCGGCTCATAGTTGGGGACACTGGTTTTATGCGATTCAGCATCTTGTTTTGCATGCTTATAGATTTGTAACATAATTAACAATCTGCAGAATTTAACAAAAAAATGTGTTTTTGTACCTCAAATAGATCAAAAGTTAGACCATGCCCTTTGAAAAAGTTAACTGGTCATCTTTCATTTGCATAATTATGTATTTGGTTGTTAAACTATTACTAAAGAGGTATCATTTTGTTCCCAGGCAGTACTATCATGTGTAACAAGCATTTGCAAACCTAGTCAGTCTCGGCAATGCAAGACATATTTGCTTTGTCAATGTGTTTCAGCATTGTATAGCCAGATGGTAAGTGTTCACCAGGCAAATGTAGCACACAAGCACCCACAGCAGAAGCACCATTACTCCTTTGTGTAACAGGCATACATGAATAATGCATCCCAAATTAAATTTACCATTTGATAGCCAATAGGTCTCACCTTTGGGACCTTATAAGTGTTTAGCCATGCAACAGTTGATGTTCTTGCACCAAGAATATTGTCTGTATAACTAAACACTTATAAGGTCCCAAAGGCGAGACCTATTGGCTATGCAAATGCTAGTTGTTATTCCTACCATGTTTCATTCTCTTCCTTTCTATATATTTTTTTAATCTACGTAACTAAGCTCCTTTTTAGGTCTCGCCTCGCAGACATGCGCAGTCTCGCTGGCGAGATTTAGTGTTAACAGGTATTTTCTGTAAGGGGCATTAAGCCCCGCCCCTCTTTTCCATTGGCTGGCGTCACCGTTTATGCTAAACGGGGGCCAGCCATTGGAAAAGAGGTGACGTTTTTGCTTGGCTTTTCGAGCCGTCCCATTTGGACGGCCTCGCCTGCTTTGCGTTGGTCGCAAAAGGTTTCTTATCTTTATGGGGCCAAACACATGGCCCCATAAAGACAAGAAACCTTTTGGCAGGCGAGGCGACGGCAGAACAAGCCAAACGGAAACATCATGGCTGCGCTTGTTCCCCCTCTAATAAAGAAAGTACATGTTCACTCTACGAAATCTTCGTCTCCTTAAAAGTGGTGACGAGCGGAACTGCAGAACAGTAACGAAACGACCAACAACGACTTCTTGCGGAACTGTGAAACGAACCTTGCGGACCCTGGAAAACGAGATCGTGAATATGGACTGCTTACTGCTAACCACGGCAGGCTACGAGTACACTCATAGTGAGTAATGCGGTTAATTTGTTTTCGGCGGCATTTCTACACGGCCTAGTATTAATTATATCAGCGAGCCGGCATTCAATGGTTACGGAGAATGACCTCGGAGGAATAATCGAGCCTCGTGCTGTACAGAGCGTGATCATCAGCAGCAAGGCAATCACCTGCACTTACTAGCTTACCCCATGTCACAGTGCACCCCACATCACAGTGCAGCTCATCTCTTGTTTAAATTCCCTCCCATCATTTATTTTTAAACTTGCGTACACCAGACAGAGTTTGGTAAACCCCCCCCCCCTTCGCCCTTTTGATATGTGCAGCAGAGGGCAACCCTTCACGAACTGCGGCCACGGCTTCTCATATGCAACTTTTCCGCCATGAAGCGCTCCTACCTGCGAGCGCCGTCCGCGAGCCGCACTCCCTACTTGTGCCCTCATAGTCCACGAGCTGCAGTTACACCTCGTGCCCACAGAGTCTGCGAGCCACAGTCACACCTCGTGTCCGCGAGCCACGACCGCAGCCTGCCAATCGCAGTCCGTGGAGGGATCGAAATCCGTAAAAGGGCAGGAAAAGTGCCCGTGGACGGGTCAGTCCGTCTGTACCAAAGGCCGCTATGAAGCACACAGTGGCAAGCGAGGCACTGTTCTTCAGCAGTTGAGAATACCAGCTTTTATATAATGACTGCAGGTCTTGTATGCTCGACACTCAACGATAACCCCATAACATGCCCTCTATGCCAGAATGATTCCAATTCGTTTAGCAATTCGCAATAGTACATTAATTCTGGACTTTACTTTTGTGGTAATATGAATCACGATGTGTAGCATTTTACGCGAGTTTGAGCTATTGGCATTATAAATGACAATGCCTTTTATTTAGGTTTTAAAAAAGGGAAACAAAAAAAAGGCATTGTCATTTACAATCTCAATAGCTCAAACTAGCGTAAATGCGAGACCTATTGCATTGCAAATGCTTGTTAGTTGAATACTGACTTAGGAATGCATTCGCCCGTTTCTTACCATTGTCTTTGTGGATTGTAACTTACATTTTCTGGCTTTCTATTTTTTGGCTTCATTTGCTTTAGGCTGTCCAGCTTGAATTCGCCCCTCCTGTTGCCCAAACCTTGTTTACTGTATTCTTACGAATTTGCTATCTGCAAACAGATATTTAAATCTTGTTCTTATCTTATCACATTTGCTGTGCATTCAAGGACAGAGGTCCAATGTCAGGCTTTCTCTTTCAAGGAGCTTGGTGTTTATTTTTCTTTCTCTGACTTCAAAGTGAGAGCATTTATGTGACAGTCCTGCTAAGTACCCATGTAAGCGGAGAGTATGTTGGGAGTTTTTTTCCCTAGCACACTACAAAAACTAACTATGGTGATGTATCAGAATTAGTACAAATGTAATTCTGAAGTGTAGTGGAAACAAATTTGAATATGACACATCAATACACTAGGTGATGACATTAGTACACGTTATCGGTTGTATGCAGTAACGCCATATTTCGGTGCAAATGTAATGGTCATTTCAATTGAAAATGTGTTGTCTGTGATGGTAGTGGGCTACCACACCATTCATACCCCACACTACGCCACTCTACTATGTACACTCCAATCTGTACCACTCCACTCACCCCACTGCACTCTTCCCCAATCTACCCCTACTCTTTCTAGTTCGCAACAATATACCCCACTCAATCTGCCCCGCCCCACACCACTCTAATCTATCCCAATCCACTCAGTTCGATCCAGTCTCCCCTACTCCACTACAATCTAACCCATTCAACCCCACCACCTTCGACTTCAGTCTACCACACTCCATTGTAGATTACCACACTGCTCCAGTCTACTCCAATCCAACCCAATCTAACCCAGTTTAATTTTCCACACTCCATTCCGATTTTCCACCCCAAACTCCACTGCAATCTATCCCACTCCACGCCAGTTGACCCCACTCTACAACACTACCCCAGTACATTCTGCCCAACTCCATTTCAGTCTGCCACATTCAACTCCAATCTGCCCCAATCCACTCCAATCTCCCCTATTCACTCCAATCCAGTCTTTTCCCCTGCAATGTACTGAACCCCCCACTCCACCCTAATGTACCCCACTACACTCCAATCTTCTCCACTCTACCTCGCTCCACTCCAATGTATCCAAATCCGCTCCCCCACTCCAATCTACCCCAATCCACTGCACTCCACTCTTTCCCAAGTCTACCCCAATATATCTGTCTACTACCCCACTCTAATCTACCTCAGTCTACCTTCTGCACTCTACCACACTCCCCCCCCTACCCAAATATACACCACTCAACTCCAATCTACCACACTCTACTCAAATGTACCCAAACTAACCCACGCCAATCTCCCCCAGCTCTACTCCAGTCTACCCCACTTCACCCCACCGCAATCTACTCCACTCCAGTCTAATATACCGTTCTCTAATCTACTCCACGCCTCTCTTCCTCTATGAATCTCAAATCCAATTTATCCAACTCCACTCCACCCCAGTCCTATCCACCCATCTCTTCCCGCACTCTACACCAATTTATCCCGATCCACTCTACCTCAATATAACCCACCCCACACCACCAACTTTTAGCCATGCTGAGCAGCTGCCACACTGGTGGTTAAAACACATTTCCAGGCAAGGCCTATTGGCTTTGCCAATTCTTGTTGCTCTCTAGTTGTGTGCCACTCACTTTTGTTCAAAAGATGCTCTGTTCATTTCTGTAAGAAGGTGATCGATTCAATGTACAGTGGCTACTTTGGCGTCTGCTGTACAGGTGCAATTTAAGTAATGGCAATTTCAAATCTGTATTATATAATGTATGCCTAAATGCTGTACATTGTCGGAAATAGGTAATGTTCATTTATTATAAACTTAATATGCAAATATATTAGTTTTTCAAACCTCAGGCTTATGACAAATTCCTAAATAGAGCACAGATGACTCAAAGCTTCATCCGTTTTACAAAGCTGCATGCAGAAAGTGCTGCACAGGCAGGAGGTCAGAAATACCACTCAATGAATTGACAATACTTAAATCAATATTGCCATTGCACTCAAAGCTAAATTTACTGGCCAGCTTTCATCTTTCTCCCCAGGAGTAGGCATTTTGATAGGTCAGAAGTGGCAGGACTTGCCCATTAGTGCATCCCTAATGATGAGGTCAGAAGTGGCAGGACTTGCCCATTAGTGCATCCCTGATGATGAAAAAAGGAGCAAGTACAGCTAGAGGACACCTTGTGTCTCAGTGCCCCATGCCTATGTTCACATCCAGTGCTGTGCTTACAGGGTCAAACTGGAGGTTACACATCCCTGCCTAAACCCCTTCCTTAAACCCTCTTTAGTTCTTCCTATCTACCCCCCCCTTAGTATTTCCCATTTTCCAACCACTCCCCTCACACATTTACTCCTAATATGTATACTTGCACATGTGGAGAATTAGCTGTCAAAGGAGGGTTTTTTGAGGAGGTAGGAAGAGATCTCTGCACAGAAAACTATAGGAGAGACATAGACACTGCACATAGGTTTATGAATAGCATTTTGTAGTACTTCAAAACGTATTCCAAAATGCAGTTTGTGACTATGCCTGTCAAATGACCTGCCCTACAGTGAAGTTTATGCTGCTGCTGTTATCACTGATGTGCACCATCCCACTCGCCTTTAAGACCAGTTCACAAGCAGTGAGAGTGTGGTGGCCATCGTGTAAGCTGAGATTTATAAGAGTATAATTATACGGAATTGCATAGAATAAGCCTACATGCCTATTCTATTTTGCATGGTGACCAAGGCCTCCTTTTTTAGGACGTAATACTTTCTTGTAATACAGAATAAATGTAGTTCCCTAATTGTCTTGACTGAAAAGAACTTTTAACATAACTTTTAAAAATATGAATGAACTAAAGAGAAGAACTTTATATTATAAACAGTTGCACGGAAGTGGTTTAAAGTTCACTGGTTTCTCTTGTTTTTCAGGACCGGTAATTCTATCATTGTTTGATAACTAAAAGTGCATAATATCACACTGCAATAAAGGCGCTTGCGCCCTAATGAAATTTATGTATGATTTGTCAATCATTAATTGAGAGAACACCTATTCCTATTATTTCATCTCTGCTTGTACGAAAAAGGAGTGAATACTTTTATGAAAAAGAGAGCTGTACAACCTGAGATTGACTGCCTAAAAGGTAAAGGATATTCTGTTTTGACCAGCTGGATGACCACTAATTTTCAGAGATATATATCTCACAACACCCAAATCCATAACTTGTTTCTACCCTCCACTTACAATGCCCAAAATTGTTTGTGTTTCCTTTATCTGCTCACTTGAAATTATTTGTTTCCATTATAGCTCAGGTATGTGGCACATGCTGAAAGGAGATGACTACAAATCATTTGCCGGCAGCAGTCTGTTTTGACAAGGTAAAACATCCTACAAAATATCAACATCGTCAAAAATATTCAATGGATCATTTGCAATACAAAGGGTGAGTTGCTTTATTTTTTCCTCAGAGCTACGGTGCTGGTGAATGAGGAGCTGTCAGAGTGGTTCAACTCCACTAGAGGCACAAGACAGGGGTGCCCACTGTCTCCACTTTTGTTTAATCTTTATATAGAGCCGTTTGCATCCTTGTTTAGACCGGATTCCACCATCTCCCCCTTTAAATCTCCGGGCTTGGTGGCAAAACTGGCTTTGTATGCGGACAATCTCATTCTTTATACTATTAGCCCAGAGGCGGCAATTCCCAACTTAATGGCCAAGACGCAAAGCTTTGGTAAGATTTCAGGTTATGAGGTGAATAGTGGAAAAACCAAAATCATGGAATGGAATCAGGCCAAGCACAGTTTGGGGGCAAAGGTCCAAATGCGGTACTTGGGTATCCAAATAACATAGAAGCTAGAAGATGTGCCCAGAACGAACTGGAAAAAAGTCAGTCAAGAGGTGGGGAGCCTATTGGCCAGGTGGGCTAATCTACCCTTAAATATTAATGGCTGTGTCAATCTTATTAAGGTGATCGTCCTTCCGAAGATCACTTTTATCTTTAACTCAATTCCTTTAGCCTTTTATAAAGAAGATTTAGCTAAGCTCCAGGGAAAGATAGGCAGTTTCATCTGGTCCTCAAAGGGGTCCAGGATATCCTGGAAAGAGTTAAAGAGGATGCTGAAGGGGGGAGGGGGAGGGGGGGGGCGGGGTTGGCTCTTCCAGATCTCCTGGCATACTGCCATGCATTTTGTTTCAAGAACTTTCGTAAGCTTATCAACGAAGTCGATTGGTCTCCCCTGGGATTACTTTTTGGGTCAGTGTTAAAAGATGTGAGCCAAGGGCCCAGACACTTTGTTTAAATATGGAGACCCGAAATTTTAAAAAGAGGGTGAGACTGAAAATCTTGAAGGGGGCCTTAAGAACCTGGATGTACTTTCGAACAAAACTAGGAGTACCTTACTATTCGTCCTGGGCCCCGATCTGGGATTCACCAGGAACCCCCGAATGTTTGAGAGACAAGCTCAGTCTGCCACTAAAATCTGCGGGGTTACTTATCTGGGGAGATCTCAAAACTGCATCTAATCTAGCGAGCTGGGAAGTGTTGAGTAACTACACTATGGGGAATTTACAAGGTTTCATATTACCAAGTCAGTTCCTGGTGGGCTACGCAGGCCTGGCTTGACCAGGCGTTGAGAGTAGGTTTCCTGAAAAAGGAAGTCTACATGTGGTACTGGGTCTTGGTGGAGGCAGATGAGGACTGTATCGTGGAGATCAACAAGCTTTGGGCAGAAGCACTGGAGGTTGGAAATCCAAAGCAAGTTTGGCTTGACTCATTCACTATCTCACAAGCTGTGGTGGTCTAAAGCTACAGGAAATCAGTATGTATGCCCAAGTTGTATGCTCTCATCGGCAGATGGTATCTACGTGTTTGACGTGTCCGGGGATTGCATGTTATTGGACTCAGGTTTGTAATTTCCTGGCGGAGGTAACGGGTAAACAAATCAAGGTAAGCCCTAAACTTGTATTCGTTGGGCTCCCTCAAGATGCTCCAGCTCTAATAAATACTGTTAGTTCTAACTTTGTTTATTTTGCTATACTCCTTGCGAGACAGGAGATTTGTAGACTTTGGAAATCCGGAAGCCCACCTTGCTTCTCTGACTAGCTCAAAAGCATTATTTTGACAAGTCAATCAGATATGGCCTGTGACCCTAAAGTCGGGAGAGAGTGTAGATAATGATGGAGTGGAGTCAGTGCTTTTAGTAGGTCCAATGATTAAGCCAATTGTGCTGTCAGTCCTGGCTCCCTCTGTTTCAGGTCTATCTGAGAAGGGATGAAAGTGGAAACCGCAGTATTCTTATGTGGTAAAGCTCTTCTCCTCGCCTTGGCAAATGCGATGAGTAAGATCAGCAAGAGAGTTGGCAGAATGAAGACAAAAAAAAAGGAAGCTTATGGTTTTGTTCTATTTTGAAGGCAGCACCCTCTTTAACAAAAGATACAAATCTATTATTTAGTTATCTTTCAGAGTTTATGAAATCTGTGTACAAGATAGTTTTGATGAAATTGAATTAAAAAACTTTCTACCAAACAAAAAATAAAAATGTGTTTTTTTCAGTCACTGAATGTCACATGTGATTGGTTGAAGGAACTAATATAGTAAGCATCAGTACTGGCAATCGTGTTGTTCGATGGTTCAGAAAAAGATACCAGCTCCTTGCCGCACTGTGGTGTGTGTGTGTGTGGGTGGTATGCTGGCACAGATGACCAATGAGAGCAACAAACTGAAACTGTGATACAAACTCAGGCATACATCCTCAACGGTATCAGGCGTTGCCCGTGCAGGTAAGAGCGGTTTGGTGGTGGGCCGGAGTTGGGGGAGTCAACAGACGATGAGGGAAAATAGATTTTAAAAAGAGAAACCCACTTACTTACCTTGCACTCGCTGTATCGCTGAGTCAGCGATGCAGCTAGCGCAAGGTAAGTGGTTTTCTTTTTTTAATTTAATTTTTCCTTGTCTGTCGACTCACCCAACCCCACCGCTCTTA
This sequence comes from Triturus cristatus, assembly GCF_964204655.1. Classification (NCBI taxonomy): domain Eukaryota; kingdom Metazoa; phylum Chordata; class Amphibia; order Caudata; family Salamandridae; genus Triturus; species Triturus cristatus. Next base: position 343,810,239 of record NC_140586.1, read on the forward strand.
CCTGCATTGTATATCATGATATATCGCTAGAATATCAAGTTTATATGGTATTCTACAAAATATCATACCCAGAATATTGGCTACCTAAATATTGTGACGGCAGACTAATGTAGATAAATGTACAGTTCTTAAATCAATACTTATCTATATATATACCTGGGTTCATAATATTTTGGTAGTCAATACTTTGGCTATGATGTTTTTGTAGAATGATGTTTCTGTACTCAGACAGTACAGGTACCAATGGCTATCATAGTGAAATCAGTTAGTACTAATTTATCTGGCCTCACTCAAGACACAGCGACAGATTATAGTTTTGATAGATTATTAAATATTGATGGGTCACAGTAAAACTAAGATTACAAAGCCCAGCCTGAAGCAATGCAGCTTTGTTGCATGACACAAGAAGTCAGTGGAGCATATGTACAAGGAGACTGCACCACCGGAACTGATATTGGTGGAGCAGCGCACTGGTCCATATTTTCAAAGTGGCGTTAAACCACATTTTGTGCCTGAAGGCCGCTATGTAAATATGGTGCCTTTCACTCAGGTATCTGCGTGAAAGGGGTATACAATGGATTTGGTGTGGTCATTCCACCGCAACACACATTGATTTTTGATGTAGCCCCAGATTTACAAGGATCTGTAAATCTGAGGAAGCACCACAAACTAACACCATGCAAAAGGAGGCATTAGATTGGGGCAACAAGGAGAAATACTTTTCTCCTCTTTTTGATTTTTCTGTGTGTGCTGCGTTTTGCAGCACACGTAGAGCAAAACGCCATTAATGATGGTTTTGTGCATGAAGGTGTCCCTTTGTGTACAAAAACATTCATTAAAGAATGGTGATTTGCTACTTTTAATTGTGTATGTGCAGGAAGGGGCACCTTCTTGCACATAAACATTCTTTCCTGTAATGCAGACCTCATTGCTCTATGGCGCATGGGTGTGTTTTTGCGCTAGGAAAAACACAAGGGTGCACCGAATTCTTGTAAATACGGTGCATCCCTGCATTTTGGAAATGGCGCGGCACTGCAACATTTTTGTAGCGCCGTGCTGCATTATTTCCTTGTACCTATTCCCCAGTGTCTGTTCCTTCTTTGAATAACATTCTTCCAAACTGCGGAAGGACTGAAGGTTTTGAAAAGTTTTAAAACTGTCTGTTGGCATCCTCACAACTTTTTAAAACCTCTTTCAGTTTTGCTTTCTGGGGAGTTGGTGGGATCTGTTTTTTTTTTTAACACAATAAAAGGAGCCCTGTGCTGTTGTGGGAACATTCTTTCTGCCACACAGGGCTGCTAGAAGTTCCAGGGCAGGGCTCATTCAGCCAGTGGCGTGGGGAAACCGTAGCTGCAACACATGCTGAGAACCCATGCACTCGAGCTGACAAGCTGAAAGGGTCCCCCTTAATGTATAGAGGATAACCCCCCGCAATTTGGGGACGGCAGGGGTGTCCATTACGCCCTTGCCTTCAGCATAGATGAGAAAGTATGATGCTCACCTGTCAGTGTTTTTGTTTTCTCACTGTCACTCAGATTTCAACCCTGTGTGACAAGCCTGAAAACAATTCCATGCAGCCAGGTGTTGGTGTGCATTGACAGCGCTATCTGTAAGTCCTGTTCGAATAGCATTTGTACCAGAGTTCAGAATTGAGTGATATTTTTAGAGCTCTCCCTGGTCCAGATATTGGCAGGTTGTTGGTTGTGGTAGGTTTGTTTTGAGGTGCATACGTGGCGTGTGTGCTGATAGATGAGTGGTGCTGCAAGATTTATTTGAGGTACACCGAATAAATTGTGTTTCGGTCTCATCCAGTGTTACCACCTCTTCACCGAGGAAAAATACCAGCAATCTCTTCATGTTTTAACATTGTGCAAAGTGCTGGAACTGAGTCTTAATTATAACTTTACAATCTTATGATGTTTACTCCATAAAGGATGTACTGATAAGGAAAAAAAGACAGTTTTTAAGTAGTTTTCCTAAACGTTGTATTGGCCAGAACATTCAAATGCTGGTCATGATGTTATAGTAACTGTTCTAAAAATGCTGGTCATGCTGGTGTAAAAAGTGGCCAGGTCGCAACTCTAGTCTCAGTGCTGAAATAACAAGAGATGTAAAGTTTGTCTAGTGTCGTTAACAATGGAAGACATGGGTAATGTGCAACGCACATGTTGGCAGACTCTTTTTAGGTCTCGCCTGAGCCAGCGCACATGCGTTGCTCTGCGAGGCTGTTAGTGAGGACTTGTGCATGTGCTTTTTATTTCATCCCCCGCTATTGGCCTTTGCGTGCTGTCTTTCTAAGAAAGACCGCATGCAATTGGCCAAAGGCGGGTGCATGTCCCGCCATCTCTCTCCCCTGGCCTAGGGAGCTCCGGAGCGAGCAGCAGCGTGGCCGGTGCCATCTGTTTTTTTATTTATTAGCAGCGGCGGCTCGCGGTGTGCCAGATGGAGGGCAGGCTGCATTCCAGTCTCAGGTTACTTGTTTTTTCGGTTTTGCAGTTTTTATGTAGCGCTTCACACGAACACAATTGCATCACGCAAGGACGTTTTTGGCCGGCACAGGGAGACCTGTTTTAGTATGCTTTTATTGTAAAACATGACGCAGGCGGGATTAGACCAGACACCAGAAAGTGGCACTTGCGCAATAATCTACATTTATCAGGACAACAGCCTTTAATTCAACATTACACACAATTCCCTGCCCAGTGTGCCCTCAGCTGAAAGGCTTGCTTCGAGTGTGAGGTTTGCTGCTGTTGTTGCAGGAGTGTTAAGAGCTAACCTAGTTTGTATCTCTTAGTCCAGACATAAACAACATGGCATCTCGCGTCCAGATACGCATGACGCGTCCACTTACCTGCAAGAGTGTGATTAAGGAGCAGGGTTCGCCTGGCAGGGGATTAAGAGGCCCGATGCGGACTCAGCAATACGCAGCTTTGGTTATTGGCGTGCCAACATTCAATAGCGCTGACCGAGGACTTCTGAGCAGCGCTTTTTGGCGCCCGCACTCTTAGTTTTTCAAATTAAGCACCACGCCCACCCCTTTTAACATCTTGTCCAGGACAGCACCTCGGGGCAGGCGGAAGCACGTAGCAGCGAGGATTAAACTGTGACTATGTTCATTTAGTTAGTGTACAAAGGAAGTACAAACAATGCAGCAAGCACAGGTGACCAGTGCAGCATGTTAAGCAATAAAGGCAACATGTGTGGAATATTCGGTGGCAGTGTCCTCTTTCTAATTTGGCATTTTAGCACACCGTAGTACCAAATGGAACCTGATGCTATAGGATCCATATATTTCATCAGAGAGAAGTATGCACGTCCAGCAGAACCTCTTCCGATTGATATCGACCAGGCATGAAGGGTTTTGTCTCGCATCAAAGTGCTGTCCGTTCTCCCTGCCTGAGTAACAGTCTGTGCACAGCAAAAGCCATATTGCACTCCGCAGAAAACAAGCACACATGTACAGACTACTAGCAAAACAATACAGACTACTAACAAAACAGATTAAAACAAGCATTGGCATAGCCAATAGGTCTCGCCTTTAGGACCTTGTAAGTAAAATAAAAAAATAAAACGAGTGTAAGATTTCACGTTTACATTTACTGCATCTTAAATACGAAGTAAATGTGTAGTCTTCTACTTCAGTTTTTTTTTTTACTTACAAGGTCCCAAAGGCGAGACTTATTGGCTATGCCAATGCTTGTTTTATGAATGCTCCCACGTCATCTGGCACGAAAAATCAAGCACCACCCCAGGGGAGACGGGTCCAAACTATGACTTACGAGTTGTAAGAGCTATGTGTTGTCCCCAGTAACGGCATAGTATGGTTTCGGGTTGCCACCTTTTCTAGTGAAGAATACCGGCCCTCAGTTCACTATTTAAAGATTTTGGAAATGTCTGTATTTATTTTAACATGGCCTCTGTCTTTCTTTTTCTTAAATTATCTATCGGGTCATTAGGGGAGCTGAAGAACACATTGTAAAGTGCTTTCTAACATTTATAATGAGGGAGAGGATGTAGCGTTACGGCTAGAGCGGTCGACCTCTCCGCTGAGGAACCGGGTTCAAGTCTCGGCAAAGACTCTCAGCATCCTGTGATTCTGGGCAAATCACTTAATCTCCCTGTGCCTAACAAAAAAATGAATGTGTCCATCTGTAACGAAACCGGTGCTCATGTAAAGTGCTCTGATACCTGATATCTTCGGGTCGAGTTTGCGCTATATAAAACTCTATAAAAAATGTCATGCAAGCAGGGACATTAGACTGCATTCATGCAGCTATAAACCTGGTCACATGGCAACCCTAGCAACAGGTCAATAATGTGGTGCATTGGAAGAGGGGTGTAGTTTTGAGATGGCGCAGGCTCTAGTGACCTAGAATGAGTTGTCTTTGCGGAGCTGAATAGTGGGCCTCAGAGTAGAATAAGGAAGGCATTCTACAGGGCAGGACTGGAATAGTAAGAGCTTGCATATATCTCAGTCAGGATTTGCAAGACTGTGTGTACAAGCAGGAGGTGCCACAAGCCTGATATGAGGGGCAGAGCTTTGTGTGAGGATTCATTACCAGCAAAGCAGGTGGGTCTGGTGTTCAGGACAAGGGGCACATTGATAAAGTTGTGTTCCCAGTAACCGAATGGGAGCAGTAGCCAGAAGATTATTGGGGTGTTGTGGAAGCTCTGGCCTACCTAGGGTTTCTGAAGATCTGGACTGAGGTGCATCAGTAGAGCTGTGTTGCATCCACAAGATTATCAGTGTGTTTTGCCAGCGCTGCCCTCCCTGCTTTTTAATGTTGCAACATCATAAAACTTTATTTCGGTCATACGACCATAAAAGTGCAAGTGCTGTACAACTCATGTGAAATAGGATAAAAGCAAAAAGTCGACATAAATAACATACTAAGAGCATCAGTCAAGCAGTACAGTAAATATATGGATTAACCACTTGGTGCACAATGAAAAAAAAAAAGACTGCAAAAACCTCTGCCTATTCTGAAGGAAGCAACATAGTCCGCTATGCTGCCTGCGTTCTTAGAGTGTACTGCACTCAAGACCTTAAGGTGGCATCAATAGAATATGAGCTAACACTAAGATTAAAACAGATAAAACTGATAAAAAGGATGGGAGTATAAGGAGTTAGCTCATGTTTTTAGCGATTTCCTCCTAATTGCCCACATATAACCCGGGAATTTTGCTACTGAGCAAGCAGTCACTGGTTCGGGGTCTGATCTAAGGATACGGAGAGCTTCACCATGAATACGTGTTCCGGCTGCTTCCAAATGGGTTTGAGCTATTTGGCTCTCGGGAGAAATTACACTGGACAGGCAAAAAATACATGGGCAGTTGTCTCTGCTGTAAAAGTACAACTGGGGCAAAGCTGAGAGGTAGTGTGAGGATGGTGCCAAAGGCCCGTGAGGGAGTTCAGGGGAAGAGAGCTGCATATAGAGTTTCCTATCTTGAGGTGACTCGATAATGTCTAGATCTTGTTCTAGCAAATTAGTCAATTTAAAATGCATGAACTCCATAGTTAGACATCCCCATGATGGATTGATAAGTGAAGCGTGTGCTACCCAGTTCCAATACTGCTTTATGACAGAATCTTTACTAGAAGCAGTGTTGGGTCCTTAACCCCTTCGCTGCCAGGCCTTTTCCCCTCCTGTGCCACGCCCTTTTTTTGGCTATTTGGGGTAGTGCGCGCTGAGGCCCCTGTAACTTTTTGACCACATAAGGTATCCACGCCAAATTTGCGTCCTTTTCTTCCAACATCATGGGGATTCTGAAGGTACTCAGGGTTTGTGGATTCCCCTGGAGGGGTCACAGAAATGAGCCAAAATACAGCAAATGTTTTTTTTTTTTTTTTGGGGAAAATGGGAAAGCCGGGCTGCAAATGAAAGCTTCTGGGTTTTTCCCTGCAAGTGTTATCAAAAAAGGGTTTGTGGGGCTGAAATCACCATTTTCCCAGCTTTTAGGGGATACCAGACTTTTGTCAGAAACCCAACATTTTTTACACAGTTTTGGCATTTTTCTGGGACATAGCCTATTTTTGCTATTTTTTGGTGCTTTCGACCTCCTTCCAGTTAATGGTAGAAATGGGTACAAAAGCAATAATGGATCCTGGGAAGCTATACATTTTAGAGAAGTAGACAACATTCTGAATTCAGCAAGGGGTCATTTGTGTAGATCCATCAAGGTTTCTTTATAGAAACTAACAGTTAAATATAGGATAAATTGAAAATTTGTTGCAAAAAAGCGCCTTTTGTGCCAACGTTTTCACCTGTAACTTCTTGTAATTATGACAGCTCTTTGAAAGCAATGTACCGTTACATCCGCTGGACATTACTGGTTGTGGGGATATATAGGACTTGTAGGTTCACCAAGAACCCGACGAACCCAGAGCCAAAAACTGAGCAGCAACTTTCAATGGTTTTTTATTATGTACCGGGTATATAGTAATTATTCTGTAAAAATGTGTACATGGAAAAATCGGTATGAAAGACACCTATGTATTTCTGAAATGGGAACAAAATATAGAGTTTAGAAACAGTAGATATTTGCACATTTCCGAATTTGGGAATACTCCTACTAGCATGAGAATTATCAGTCATTTTTTAGAATGAATTCTTTTTTACACAATGTCTTTCATTTGGAAGGCAGAAATGCATCGAAAGTCAATAGGTAATAACAGTTCCTTTACAAACCTAAATTACCCTAAGTCTCCCGATAAAAATGGTACCTCACTTGTAGGGGTAGGCATAGTGCCCACAACAGGAAATGGCTCAAAACCCAACGTGAACACACGACATTTTCACAATGCAAAATTACCCTTTTTTAGCAAAGTGCCTAGCTGTAGTTTTTTAACCCTAGCTCTGCCGGCACCTAGGGAAACCTAGCAAACCTATACATTTTTGAAAACTAGACCCCAGGGGAATCCAGGATGGGGTGACGTGACTGCCTCCCACCAGGTTCTGTTACCCAGAATCCCTTTCAAACCTAAAAAATTGCCAAAGAAACGTATTTTCCCCACATTTCTCTGGTGGAAAGTTCTGGAATCTGCGTGGATCCACAAATTTCCACACACCCCGCGTTCCCCAAAGTCTTCAGAGAAAAATGGTACCTCACTTGGTGGGTCAGCCTAGTGCCCGCGACAGGAAACGGCGCAAAACGTAACGTGGACACACCTCAATTTTGTAGCGAAAAATGTCCCTTTTTTGGCAAAGTGCCTAGCTGTAGTTTTTTAACCCTAGCTCTGCCGGCACCTAGGGAAACCTACCAGACCCACACATTTCTGAAAACTAGACACCCGGGGGATTCCATGGAGGTATGGCTTGCGTGGCTCCCCCAACGTTTCCTTACCCAGAATGCCCTGCAAACCTCAAATATAGCTGAAAAAATCACCCTTTTCACACATTTATGTGTGGGAAAGTTGTGGCATCACCGGGCTGACACAAATTTCCTACCACCCAGCGGTCCCCCGGGTCTCCCGATAAAAACGGTGCCTCACTCGTGTGGGAGGCCCAAGTACCCGCAACAGGCAAGGGCCCAAAACGTATTGAGGCGACATGAAAATTGCCCACATCAAAACGACCTGGTTTTACAAGGGGGGTCACCTGGGTTTTTGGCCCGGTGCTCGGCGGCCACCTAGGGGAATGTTAGAAATGGGGGTCTCTAGTTGGCACAGGTATGTACTTACGACAAGCAGCGACTCTCAATTCTAAGTCAGAGTAAGGGGATCACCTTTTCAAATAACCCCTGCTCACCCTTTAGGTAGTGTGGCGCAAGCAGTCAAGACTATTCTCAGGGCGTCATAGGTTAAGCATTTGTGAACACATACAGTAATACAATGACACACCACAAATGGACACCAGTCAAGGTTATATCAAAAATAGGTTTCTTTATATAAGGCTTAGCACAAGACCAGAAATGACCACAGTATTATTTCAAAGTTCAATGTTCTTGCAAAAAGGCTTAAAATGCAAAAATAGGCTTCTTTTACTCAATTCTGCTTCTTTTCAGGCTTTGTACGGTTCGTACCTGAGTGTACTACTCGTCCGCAGTAAAAACAAAGAAAGTACGAGTTAAACAATCGGTGCGGACTCCGGGGTCCGGGACGGGCACACGGCGTTGCGAACTGAACAAAGTACCTTTAGTTCGTGGGGTCCGCGACGGACAGTGCGGGACAAGTTGATGGGTCCAGGTCGTAGTTCGGCAGCGTACTCGGTCTGGTCCAGTCGCGGCGTCGGGACGTGACGTTGGTACGGGTGGATGAGCCGGATCAGCTTGCAGAGTCCGTGGCGTCGGCGTTCGGGCCGTACCTTCGGTGCGGATCAGCGGCGACACTTCTCGGCGCCGTACAGCGTACGGGGAGGATCAGCGTACTGCGGCTTCTCGGCTCTGAGTACGGCACGGTGCAGTACGTTGGCAGCGTATGGACTGTACCTGCGAGACAGCGAAGCTTGAGTCCGGCGTACAGGGTTCGGCAGCCAGGGATGTACGTCTCGAATCGGCGGGGAAGGTGAGGTGCAATGCAGCCGGGAGGGATACGGTGCGTACTAACGCTTATTGGTTCAGCGTAGACACACTGTGACATGGCTTCGCGGCTGATGTAGTACGAGGCGTACTGGGGCCAAATCCAGCGGGAAACAAGAAAGAATTGTCCAGGCAACTTTTTGAAGGCAGATGAGTCCAATGGTCCTGGGACTCAGTTTAGGGGGCAAGCTCTTCTTCCAAGCCCTTGGAGATAGTTGAAAAACAAAGTGCAAAGTCTCTTTCAGTCTTTTCCTCTCCTTTCTCAGCAAGGCACCAACTGCAGGCCAATCCCCCAGGTCAGGGAAAGTTACTCCTCCTTCAGCTTCTTCCAGGTCCTTCTAGTCAGGCAGAGTTCCTTCGTAGTTCAATCGGGATCTGATTTCTTAGGAGCAGGGCTCCTACATTTATACTCAGTTTCTTTTGTCTTTACAGGCCAGGGGGGCCTTTGCATAATCCCAATCCAGTTTTTTTCAGTGAGGAGCACTTTGTTGTTGAGACTCTGGCTTCTTCTTTCAGCAGGCAGGGCAGAGACATCAGACGCTCCCCAGGGGGTGGAGCCAGCATTGTGGAGGCAGAGCACTGTCCTATTCAGAGTCAAGGTGCACTCCTCCCACCCATCCTGGTGTAATCTTTCTATTCACCCCCTGGCAGCCCCAGCCTGTCTCCTGGAACTTCCCAGCCCTGTCACTCAAGCTACACACAAAGAAGATAGCCCTCCCCTCCAGAGGCGGACTGAAATGGTTAAGCCAGCAAATGCTAACTTTCTAAAAGTAGCATTTGCAAACACAGGATATTAAAATTAACTTTACTAAAAGATGTATTTTATTATTCTGAGTTCAGGCATACTAAACACAAATTTCTACCATGCTTCATGAGCCTGCTAGGATTATAGAGTGTTATAATCTAGCAGCCCATTCTGGCCTATGGAGAGTAGCCTTACAATAGTGAAAAACGAAAATGGCTGTAATTCACTATTAGGACATGCCACACACCTCAGGGCATGTCCTACCTTATCCTTACAATGCACCCTGCCCTAGGGCCTACCTTAGGGGTGACTAATATGAAGGTAAGGGAAGGTTTAGGGACTGGCAAGTGGGGACACTTGCCCAGTCAGCATGACAGTACCAGACTGCATGCAGGTTCTGCAATGGCAGACCTTAGACGCATTTTACCAGGCTGCTTCTGTGGGTGGCACAACCAGTGCTGCAAGCCCACTAGCAACATTTGGATATACAAGCCCTTGGCACCCCTGGTGCACTCTACTAGGGACTGATAGTAAACCAAATAAGCCAAACATGGAAGTCAATTGACATAATACATTTTACCATAGGGAGAGCATATGCACCTTAGCACTGATCAGCAGTGGTAAGGTGCCCAGAGTCATAAAACAGCCAACACCAGGTCAGAAAAAATACAGGAGGAAAGCAAAAAGTTTAGGGATGACCCTGCAAAAAGGGCCAAGTCCAACAGGGAACCTACCAAACCCACACATTTCTGAAAACTAGACACCCGGGGGATTCCAGGGAGGTATGGCTTGCGTGGATCCCCCAACGTTTCCTTACCCAGAACGCCCAGCAAACCTCAAATTTAGCTGAAAAAATCACCTTTTTCACACATTTTTGTGTGGGAAAGTTGTGGCATCACCGGGCTGACACAAATTTCCTACCCCGCGTCTCCCGATAAAAACAGTGCCTCACTCGTGTGGGAGGCCCAAGTACCAGCGACAGGCAAGGGCCCCCACCCCTATTTTTTTTTTTTACAATTCCCTGGTGTCTAGTGGTCTTTTTGCCCCCCCCCCCCCCCGGGGGGCAGAAAGGCTGTAATGGTGGTGGGTGGGTGGGGGCATTGGCGTGCCTGTTTCGGGCAGCCCCCACCCTAAAAAAAAAGAAATTAAATCCCTGGTGTATAGTGGGCTTTCTGCCCCCCGAAGGGGCAGATTAGGGGCCAATGCCCCATCTGCCCCCCGGGGGGGGGGGGCAGAAAGACTGATTATTGTGGGGTGGGGGCCCCCACCCCTATTTTTATTTTTTTGAAAATTCCCTGGTGTCTAGTGGGCTTTTTGCCTCCCCGGGGGGGCAGATTGGGGGCTACTGCCCCCCAGGGGGGGCAAAAAGACTAAATAATGCCCAAATTATTTGGGGGGAGCAAAGGCCCTTGCCCAAGGGAATGCTCCCCCCTCCCTGGTGTCTAGTGGGTGGATCCCTGCTTGGGGATCGCCCTCCTGTGGCGATCCCCAAGCAGGGATCCACTGGAAACCTGAAATGAACCTCTTGGCTCATTTCAGTTTCACTTTCACTGTAATGACGTCGGCGCGACGTGCGCGCCGATCGTCATTACAGTGAAAGGGGGGGGCCTCGGGAGCTGGGGAAGCAGCTCCCGAGGCTATTTGCAGTAAAAGGGAAGCCCGCACCAGAGGGATTCCCCAGTGAATGCCTCATGACGAGCTGGACTTGTCATGGGCACAGCGCGACTGTGCTCCATGACGAGTCCAGCTCGTCATGGGCACACAAGGGGTTAACATCCCAAAGACCCTCTAGTCTAATTGCGGCTAGCAAGGATTTCATACTTCGTATCCAGCCTATCTTTTTAAAATAATCGAGTGCACTAACTTCCATAAGGGCATTGGCGTACGGGAGCCACTCAGGAGTAGACGAGGCAAAACAGGAGAGGGCGTAGCTTAGGCTTATCTGTAATTGGGACTCTACCCAAGTCCAACCTTAATGGATCAGGTCATCTATCCCTTCAAAGCCCCACAGTTCAGCTCCATAGAGGGCTGAGCTTACTGCTTTGGAATCATAGATCTGGAGGGAGGCTGCCACTGGTTTACTGAATGAGGTTATCTGTTCTTTAATCGAGGCCTGACTAGTTGCCTATGCTTCAAGGACATCTTGGTCATGAGGGGCTTCCAAGACCTATATCTTCTGTAAGTGTGATATCTAGATAATCAATGGTGCTAACCCTTTCCATAGGAATACCTCCCAATAATAATTTACCTCTATAGGATTTGGGAGGATTAAGCAATAAAAGCTTTGTCTTTGATGTAATGACCTCTAATCCTAGTGTTTTGGAAACTAATAATGATCATCAGCAAACAATGTCACAACTAGGCCCGGGCGGTAAATTCCATTCTGCTCGTGGAATTTGGGTAATTTTGCATTACGCGGAGAACACGGAATTGCCAAAAATTCTGCGATCCGCGTCTTCGTGGAATTTTTTGCTTGTTCACTCTTTTTCAAAATGCGTGTTCGCGTGATATTTCTCCCTGAGCACGCACACAGCGTTCGCGAACAAGAAAAAGCATCCCGAACAGGTGGAACAAGCAATTACGCATGTTCGTGGAACTTTTGCTTGCTCGTGGAGATTTTTACCGCTTCGCCGAGCTTTGTATAGCGCAACTACGCAAATTCCGCCCACCCCTAGTCACAACTACCCTCCCCCCCCACACACACACACACACACACACACACACACACACACACACACAGTAAGGGCATCTGCTGGATTTTGAGAAAGCTACAGGGCAACACCATTCCCAAAGAGGGAAAAGGGTGTGGGTGCCAGGACACAGCCTGAACGTGTTCCCTTGCCAACATCAATTGGGTCAGTAAGCTGACCTTGGCCACCCCAGCATACCCTGGCAAAATTAGTCCCTTTGGTGTAGACATTAAAAACGTCGCGGGGGACGCCATTCTGGCCTTTGAGTTTGATACCTAAAATATCTGGGCTGCTAGATGGAAGTCTGCAAATTATACAATGGAGTGCAATGCCAACCCAGATTAACAACCCCCACGCAGGGCGACAAAGATCATGAAAATATGCTGGGCCATGGAACGTTACATAGCCTGGGGCATACACAGGGGATGTGCTCCAGCTTTCCTGGAGAATACAGATGTCAAAGGATTCAATATATTAGATCCAATCTAGAAGGCCATTTCCGACTTCACCCCGGCCACATTCCAGTACACCATTTGGAGTATACTAGGAGCCTTCTTCATGTTTAAAGAAATTGATCTCGACCCAACCTGAAGGTTTCCTACCTTGGCATAAGTCTGTGCTAGGCAAGCAGATGGTGCTCCTCTAGGCGACATTACTTTGATGTCCGATGGTTCCCATTCATGCGAGGCTCCAAGGGACAAAGAGGTATTAATATAGCCCTCAATCACTTGACTAAAATAATTCTGCAATCGTAAGAGACTCGGCAGGTTGGAACGGAAATGTACTGATAGAGCGGTGCTTCGATTGATGTATTAGAAAGACAGCTGCAGTCAGGGGATTATTAGAAAGACACCTGCCGTAAGGAGATTATTAGAAAGACACCTGCATTCAGGAGATTATTAGAAAGACAGCTGAAGTCAGGGGATTATTGGAAAGACAGCTGCAGTCAGGAGATTATTAGAAAGACAGCTGCAGTCAGGGGATTATTAGAAAAACAGCTGCAGTCAGGAGATTATTAGAAAGACAGCTGCAGTCAGGGGATTATTAGAAAGACACCTGCCGTAAGGAGATTATTAGAAAGACACCTGCATTCAGGAGATTATTAGAAAAACACCTGCATTCAGAAGATTATTAGAAAGACGGCTGCAGTCAGGAGATTATTTGAAAAACAGCTGCAGTCAGGAGATTATTCGAAAAACAGCTGCAGTCAGGAGATTATTAGAAAAACAGCTGCAGTCAAGAGATTATTAAAAAGACGGCTGCAGTCAGGAGATTATTAGAAAAATAGCTACAGTCAGGAGATTATTAGAAAAACAGCTGCAGTCAGGAGATTATTAGAAAAACAGCTGCAGTCAAGAGATTATTAGAAAGACGGCTGCAGTCAGGTGATTATTAGAAGTACAGCTGTAGTCATGAGATTATCAGTGGTTTTGGCAGTGCTGGCCTAAAGAGGCCTGACTGTTGCAATGGGAAGGGACTCTGCAGGTCAGGACTGAGATCCATTGGTAGAACTGTGTCCTGATTGATGAAACAGAACAGGAGCAAGTACTGGGGCATTACCAGGGAGTTTGGCGCCGATTTCTCTTGGAATTACTAGTGCAATGGCAACAGATTCTGCAGGGTAGATTTGTCATGTTTTGGAAGGGATATACATGCTTCCAATAGGACTGTTCTCTGGTGAGGTTTCAAGTACTGTGGTAGCGTCGTTAAACAGAAGGGTGTGTGATACATAATGCATAAATAGCAGGGACTAATGAAGACCAGTTTTTTTGGGTGCAGTGGGAGAGGATGTTGCAGGGCAGCACTTACGAGCACTGGCAAAACCTGATGTGTTTTTGTACTAGATCAGTCGAGAACTGAACAAAAAGAAATTAATAAAAATATGAATGAGAGATATGGTTCAGCAGATACGCGATGAGGCATAAAGGATATGTATTAAGAGACATAAGAGATGTAAGAGATGCAAGCTAAAAACAAGAGATAAAAGAAACAACATGAGAGTTGAGAAACAAAAATGATGAGAAAGGAGAGCTAAGTGGAAGCCATATCAGAGCGAACAGTGAGATAAACAAATATATGAGATATAAGAGGTAGGAGATAAGAGGTGAGAGGTAAGAGTAGTGATATCATTACTGATACCACAACAGATACTATAACAAACAAAATCTGCTAACAGATGAGATAATAAATACCGTAACAAGATAAGATAATTAACACCCTGACAGATGAGATAAGCTAATAAATACCGGATGGGATAAGATAAGATATTGATCATGCTTTCTTCCCCTATAAATCTTTTATTTCTTGTTTTTAGGAGCTTCTTCTGCCTGCCATCAGTGACTCACTACTTGTACCCCAGCCGTGGTACGTCTCATTTCTTCAGTCTGTTTCCCTATGTTCTTGAGCTGTGTTTGTGCTGGGTGGAGATGGGCAATATCAGTGGGGACCAGTAGGAATGAGGTGGAGAACATGGAGGTGTGACTGGTGGGTTGTGACCACAAGAAGTGCTGATGGAAGCAATGCTTCAAGCATGTTGTAAATATTGAGAGATAAGGATGGTGCACAATATAGCACAAATTACGTAGTTTCGGTCTTGTAACACAATCTTTATTTTCTTTTTACAGTACGGCACAGCCAACGCGTTTCGTTCCTACGGAACTTCGTCAGGGCTGAAAAGAATATATATACACACATAAAAACCTTTACAGTAGGTAGGACATACAAACATTACAACTGTTAGACATGTATATTTTAACATATATATGAACACATATATAAAACTCTAGACAATGCATAACATCACGATGGTTAAAACACATACACCATAACAAACGTAAACTTCTTCACATATTGGAAAAACATAATTTGCAGCACAAAAAAAAAAAAGAAAAAAAAATTAATAAAAGACTAAATACACAATCTCAAACACATATCACAACACATTTTGGAAGGAACCAATATTTTTACCTGTAAAATTACCAAAAGGGCACAAACATGTACAACCTCAAAGAACATGTAAAAATACATTAAAAGACATATACAAAAAATCCCAAGGATATGAAGACCAAAAAAGTTGCAGGTAGGTGTATATAAAGTGAGAATCTAAACAGTGTACCATGAGGACCTATCTACATACATAGAGAACACCTGCAAAAATTGGACCTCCAACATCCCATCTTATTGGTATAATACAAAATAAAGCGATCATTTGGTTAAGAGAAGGAGGCCATATGACCCTCTAAATACAAAAACGATATCATCATTATGGCAAATTGCAGCAACGTAAGAAAGCCTCAAATATCCTAACACAAGGACATCAATACTCGGTAATAGTCTCACCTTTTATTGCATCCGTTTAAGAAAGATCCTATATGTCCATTTCATTCTAACTTCCTGATATTGAAAGCAAAAATTGCGTTGATCTAAAATTAAGCAAAAGTGGGAAAGCAACGAGTCAAAACAAACACGTCAACTTGAGCTTTAAGTACGAGCAAGAGAGCATAAACAAACAAAATCACACGAAGTCAGAGTCTCAGTCCCATCTAGGTATTGGTTTCAATCGCCTCAAAAAAACAAGCCAATAGATAATCGGTAATTGCACATTGTCCTTTCCTAGTGTCAATAAACAAGGAATAGGGACATATTTCTGTCCCTATCCACAAAGAGTCCGAGAAACAAGGTGTTTATAGTAGGCGTCTTATACATTTTTGAGCAACCACCATAGAGCAATGAGACTTAGCATAGGGTACTCGTAGATATCACAATGCAGATCCAATGTAATCGTATTGGTTCAGACACATACCAGGGAAAAAACCCTATCCGTGCTAATATATGCGCACGGACATTGGTCGAACACGATAAATAAATAGTTAAAAAATAACGATGTCCGCTTACCTCCCAGTATAACGAGATAAACGTAATCCTCACGATAGAACGAATATCGGTCCTATCCAATCATAAGTTTCATTTCTAAAGTGTTGCACGCTAAGAGTGCACACCCACGTTCTGTAATAAATAACATCCCATATGGTGAGATGATAAGAATCCGACGCAATTGCAGTGAGGAGGACACATTTAAGACCCACATCAATGACACCATTGGGAGATTCAGTAAACGGGGGTACGAAAAGAAAGTCCTAATGAAGGCGGAACGGAGAATTCATAATGTAAGCAGAAACGATACGTTATTGGACAAGCCTACTAGGGAGGGTACCAACTCTGGAATTAGGTTTGTCACCCAATATACTACACATAGTAGTGCCATCTTCAACATTTTCCGTAGACATTGGTCCCTTTTGACGGAAATTCCGGGACTTAACGAGTCAATTGAGAATAGACCCTCCATTACTTACAGAAGGGGGAGAGCCCTTAAAAGTACACTATGCCCGAGTTATGTTACAACACCCAAAAGTACACTTTCCTGGCTGTCTGAGAAACCAAAGGGTTTCTTTACTTGTGGAATGTGTAATGTTTGCCCGATGGGCAAGAATAAGACGCTTGATTTTTGTTACAATACCAGTAGGAATTATGTGATCAATTACTTCTTGAATTGTAATACTACATATGTGGTTTATGTTCTAGGTTGCAATTGTGGAATCATTTACGTTGGTAGCACTATTCGTAGTCTTAAAATAAGAATGCAGGAACACCGACGTGCAATCAAAACTAAAGATACGAGATATCCCATAACGAACCACTATGCGCAAGAACACCCTTGTGATCAGTCTTTCTGGTTCCATGCCATTGATCATGTCCCGGTACTAACGAGAGGTGGTAATAGGGAACTATTTTTGCGTCAAAAAGAATCAAAATGGATATGTAATCTAAGGGCCACTAGTCTGGGGCATAATACGGATTGTGAAATGCACTACTTTCTTTGTAATTTATCTACTACAATCCCGGATATATGTAGGAGATATATCAAGTAAACACAATGTTTCTGATTATAGTTACATAAGTTGTTTGTTGATTTACTCCACAGCGACTTAACATCTCCCAAAATGATTATGATGTGAGTGAGTTCATTATTTTAATCCTTTGCCCCTGGCAAATTGCTTTCCACACAGATGAGGATTGTCTTCCTATGGTTTTGGTTTCTTTCAGGTCTATGTTTAAGTATCTGTTGTACAGTAGACTTATACACACAGATCTCATTTCTGGTTTAGTAATGTACGTGCGGGTCCTATTTGGAGACTCATACTAGATTTAATCTGTCCCATGATCTCTCGTCTCAGTACTATATATGGTACTTACCTATGAACAACGTTGTCCCTTACAAAAATATAATATTTCCGTTTGTGTTGAGATCATGGTGTGGTGATCGGTTGGAATTATGGATACTTCTCTGGAGTAGTTATTTCCACCAACTTTAATACTCCAATATGGCGCGTGTGTCCACTCTTGGTTTCTATCTGCCATGTCTAGCACACCGGGTTTATGTCTGGGGGTGTGATTGTTCTTTTTTAAATCGTGATCACCATAATTTTTAATATATTCTAATATATCAGACGTATAATTGGTTCGGAGATTTTTTTCTAAAATATAAACCTTTTACGTATCGGTTCTCTAAATATAAAGTGTGCCAATGAAATATCGCTTTATGACTTTATTATGTCTGTCGTCATTTGGCTAACATTTTAAATGATTGTACTTGCCGTATATTTGATTTAGAATAATATGGTAGACGTTTATTCATCAATATTGAGCTTACTGTGAGCTCCTGATACTATTACAATATGGCGCACTATTTGCGCTTGTATTTATCAATGGTCGACGTGGTGTGACATGTGACCTGGGGAGAGGCATGGCGGGTAATCTGAGGGATTTTAGAACGCGAAAGCGGCAATGGCGGGTTACTCAAATTTGCTTGAAACACTACGAGTGGACCGTTATTATGGTCGGCATGGAGACTTTCCAGGTTAGGACATGGTTTTCTTTGTGTTGTATTGTTTATTTATCCGGAAGATGAAACTATTGCCTAACGTAATTTTGTCGTGTTTGGGGTGATACCATGTATTTATTATCTCTTTGGTTTGGCACTTTAGAAATGAAACTTATGATTGGATAGGACCGATATTCGTTCTATCGTGAGGATTACGTTTATCTCGTTATACTGGGAGGTAAGCGGACATCGTTATTTTTTAACTATTTATTTATCGTGTTCGACCAATGTCCGTGCGCATATATTAGCACAGATAGGGTTTTTTCCCTGGTATGTGTCTGAACCAATACGATTACATTGGATCTGCATTGTGATATCTACGAGTACCCTATGCTAAGTCTCTTTGCTCTATGATGGTTGCTCAAATATGTATAAGACGCCTACTATAAACACCCTGTTTCTCGGACTCTTTGTGGATAGGGACAGAAATATGTCCCTATTCCTTGTTTATTGACACTAGGAAAGGACAATGTGCAATTACCGATTATCTATTGGCTTGTTTTTTTGAGGCGATTGAAACCAATACCTAGATGGGACTGAGACTCTGACTTCGTGTGATTTCGTTTGTTTATGCTCTCTTGCTCGTACTTAAAGCTCAAGTTGACGTGTTTGTTTTGACTCGTTGCTTTCCCACTTTTGCTTAATTTTAGATCAACGCAATTTTTGCTTTCAATATCAGGAAGTTAGAATGAAATGGACACATAGGATCTTTCTTAAACGGATGCAATAAAAGGTGAGACTATTACCGAGTATTGATGTCCTTGTGTTAGGATATTTGAGGCCTTCTTACGTTGCTGCACTTTGCCACAATGATGATCTCGTTTTTGTATTTAGAGGGTCATATGGCCTCCTTCTCTTAACCAAATGATCGCTTTATTTTGTATTATACCAATAAGATGGGATGTTGGAGGTCCAATTTTTGCAGGTGTTCTCTATGTATGTAGATAGGTCCTCATGGTACACTGTTTAGATTCTCACTTTATATACACCTACCTGCAACTTTTTTGGTCTTCATATCCTTGGGATTTTTTGTATATGTCTTTTAATGTATTTTTACATGTTCTTTGAGGTTGTACATGTTTGTGCCCTTTTGGTAATTTTACAGGTAAAAATATTGGTTCCTTCCAAAATGTGTTGTGATATGTGTTTGAGATTGTGTATTTAGTCTTTTATTAATTTTTTTTTTCTTTTTTTTTTGTGCTGCAAATTATGTTTTTCCAATATGTGAAGAAGTTTACGTTTGTTATGGTGTATGTGTTTTAACCATCCTGATGTTATGCATTGTCTAGAGTTTTATATATGTGTTCATATATATGTTAAAATATACATGTCTAACAGTTGTAATGTTTGTATGTCCTACCTACTGTAAAGGTTTTTATGTGTATATATATTCTTTTCAGCCCTGACGAAGTTCCGTAGGAACGAAACGCGTTGGCTGTGCCGTACTGTAAAAAGAAAATAAAGATTGTGTCACAAGACCGAAACTACGTAATTTGTGCTATATTGTGCACCGTCCTTATCTCTCAACATTTTGTATCTGCGATTGCAGTGGACCAAAGTGTAGCACGCTCCGGACGTCGTGTGCACAAATCAAGACTTCACCAAGTGACTCAGAAACGGGGTGTGCTTAGCCATGGTCAGCTACACTGTCTTTTTTTATTCATGTTGTAAATATGCTATGGGTCTAGCAAATATCCAATTAGAAGGAAGGCAGTTATATTGTGATTTTATTCCGTCCAGTGATAGGGTTATTTTTTTTAAATAACTATTTTTCTTTCTCATCAAGATCACAATGTAATGATTAAGTGTGATTTCTTGCTGGTTTGATATCATTACAGTGAATCTAAACTTTAATATTCCCCAGTCATATGCTTTGTTGAGATCGATTAATATTTTAATGCTGTAGCCTAGCTACTGTCTCATTGTTGGTGATGCAACACCCCGTGCCGCTTCCTCTCTGAAAATTTACAGCCAAGAAGTTACAGCTTCAATGTTTTTCAACAAGGCTGCAAGCGGCTGCTAAAGCTGCCAACATATATTGCAACACTGCAGTGCTGCAGATCATAGCGGCGTTGCAGACCATAGTGGCGGGCAGCAGGGTTGACCAGTGCCTGATTTGCACAGCTTGGAGCCTGGAGCAGTTCAGGAGTAGTTTGGAAGCAGTTTAGAGCTAAGACTGGCACAGTCAAAGATGATGTGTGGTGAATTGCAGTGGCCTTTAACGAGCAGTACCCCGCCGGAAATCTGCCAAAAAGCCTGCCAGAAACCAATCCAGAGCAACTGGGTCGTCAGGGTGTCCCACTACAAGTATTAAGCACATTTAAAATCCTGGCCACCCTGGCAAAAAAAGATTGTTTATCTGCTCTGCTAACTTTGCCAGCTTAGGCTGCTTTACTTGAATTGTGTATCATGCTACAATCTGAATGGCCAGGAAGGCCTACTGTTGATGCATCACTAGTACTAGCTGCTGTACTGTGACTGATACACAATCATACCAGAAGTTACCATTGCCTAGGTTAACCAGACATCCAAAATTTTCCTGGTTCTTTCTGCTGTTTTACCATCTGTCCTGGAAGATTAGGGCAAATTTGGTTCATCTGGTTTTTGGATAGGGTCGACTGAAAACAATGGGAGGCATGTTTATATGTGATACAAAGTAGTGTTTGTTAGCAGCAGTTATAGGAAAGCAATTTAATTAAAATGTATTTTGTTGGTTTAAAAAAATTGCATTTTGTTTATTTGCTTAATATCTCTTCTGTGATTCTAGATTACTGAGCGCTGTCATGCTGTGTCTCCCAGTTGCTGTTAGATTGGATATACTGTTTTGTGCTACTACAGCCAGAACACCAGTGCAGAGTTACAATTTCAACGCTCAAACTGATTGAATGCTTCAAAGTCATACCTCTCTGATCTTTAAGTGGAGAATCATCCTTTTTGCCTTTTCCTATTAAAACACCACCCAATGAACTTGAACCAAAAAACCCATGCTGAGGATCTCATCTGACTCTTTCCCTCCTGATGATGAAGATTTCAACAGTATGGAGCCACATAATACCGCTGCCACTTCTCAGACATCCATGCATAGTAGAGAGTTGTTCTGGGTGAACCCATTTGGAGGAAGTCTTTCAAAGACTATCACGGTACCAGTTGAGAGTTGAAAGAGCAAGTACATCTGGGATAGTCCAAGAAGGGTGTACTCATGAAATTGCTGTATAGGCATGACCTATCCTGTGAAGGCAAAAGGGAACACTTAACAATTAAATGACTGAGTTCCATAGATATTCCCATTAGTTTTCAATCATCCTCATTGTATACCATAAACATATGTGCAGATTCTTGGACCAGAGGCAAAGGAGTAGTGATGTTTTCCTGGGAATACAAAAGCATGAAGGTTTAAAGGACATTGAGGAGGTGCTAAATGTAGCTAGCTAAAACGTAAATCTGTATGAAGATACAAAAGCTTATATGGACTAAGCTAATAATCATAGCGGAAACGGATACTGCCCACAACTGGCCCAGTTCGCAGCTCAGATTGTGACGGTCATGGTCCATACGATGATTACCAAAGTCTGAAGATGCCAAGGAGAACTGACTGGAAGATTCTCTTGGTTACACAAATATTAAATGATTGTCTCACTGTGCAGATCATTTGTATCAGACCATGCTTGCCAGTATATGAGGCCATTATGGTGGAACAGTTGCTTTACGTTTAAAGGTGAGTTGGTCCAATAGCACCTCACCCTATTCTTAGAAAACTCTACACAGGTGTGGTGTATATTCACCCCCAATAATCTCAAGAAATACCACCAATTTCCTATACAATAAACATTCAGTTTCCGTTATAGTTGTATGTATCCTTTGTTATGCCCAAATAAAGTTACTTGAGTTGACCTTGCTGTTTGTGTTTATGATCTGTGTCTCATCATCTGCTGTGTATCTATTTGTAATATAATGTCATGCAAAGGGCGATCTAAAAGATTGAGTGGGTGCTGGTGCTGTTTAACCAGCAGGGGGAAGCGGATTGTCAGAGACACCACTGTCACACTTACTGATGTTGTGAAAGGTAAGCTCATGTGCTAAAATGTAATGCCACCATCACATCACAGTAGAATACTCTATGTCACTAACCACTCTCCCATAAGGGGCCTGATTTGAATCTGGTGGAGCGGTATCCCTGGGAGGGAGATTACCCTGCCTGGCTTAGTGCTCCTGTACCTGAAGTTCTCAGGTGTGGAGGATTTGATTTTACCTGCTGACCAGTAAAACTAAATGAGGTTGTGGCTGCAACAGCTGTCATGTCTTGTCTTGGTTCTAGTTAACTGCACATCCCTGAGTTGGCGAGTCTTATAGTTTGCACAAAGTGAACAAGAGCCAAGTCTGGCAGATGCTACAACAGACTACACCTTCTCTTCCCATAAGTGCAGTTGGAGTAATGGCCAGAGCATCACTGACTAAAAATGTTTGTCTGGAGCACAGGAGGAATATTAATAGTACAAAGAGTAACTCAAGGTTTGTTTTGTTAAATCATAAAGATAATCCTCCATATTTATAAGGTACCAATATTTGTCTTCTTCCAACCAGTAGGGGTGTACAGTATGTTAGATATAAATAGGTGAATAGCGCAACCAAGAAACAGGAATGTGATATCCAGTATCTAACAGAAATCGCTGCTATCATTTTATGAGATGAGGAGTTGCAAAGATCAGATACAGCCGACAACGTGTTTTGCCACCGAGACCTTTTCGAGGCCGGAAAATAAGTGTTGAAAAGTAGATGAAGCTTGAGCACCATAGCACTGAAACGGAAATGAGCCAATCGGCTCATTTCAGTTTCACTTTCAATGTAATGACGTTAGTGTGCCATATGCTCGATCATCATTATATTGAAAAAAAATGCATTGGGAGGTTGGGGCAGCTCTTCCTCACCCCGAGTCTAAGAAAATGAAAAGGAAATCCCTTTAGCCTTGCGGTCCCCTGAGAAACGGGAACTCTCCGAAGTTCGGGTAAGAATGGATGCATGTGTGTACTTTTAATATACCTCTGCATATGTGTCTATAACAATCGCACATGTTCTCAGTTGCTATGTTCATTCACAGATACGGCTTGAGTGTTGTATGAGAGCGAGATACGGAGAGCTTTTACTTTGATAGTACGCACCAACTGGCATGAATCATCAGTCAGTATGCGAGCAAAATCGCCACCGCACGATATATCTGTCACGTTGATTAATTGTGTACAGATACAGATATGAGTGGCACATGTCTGGATAGAGCTGTACACCACAATGTCATAGACTCACTTGGCACATGTAGGTGTCGTTCTCTTTCCTAAGCACGATTAAGGGACATTACTTTGGAACTACCACGGAGCAAGCTTACAAGTATAAGTTGTTTGTTTTGTTTTCTATGTTCTCTTTTACAGATGGTGCACGACGCATGACAGATTAATTAATCAGTCTCTCACACAAGGAGCAGCTACTCTGCCCTTGCCTCACAGACAGGATAGGGAAACCCCTCTTCTGCTATCCAGGGTGGACTCCTTTGCCCTGAAGAAAGTCCTGGACCTTTACGGCCTTACACGGACTGAAACATGTTGGCACTAGGGTCTTAGGACCATAACACTCCCAAGAAGACCCATACTTTTAAATTAGAAATTTTATTAACCCAGACAGACCCGAAAATAAAGGGAAACTGGGGATCTGCCTGAGGTTTTTTAATCTTTCAGCCCCCCTGGTCTCCAATATCTTCAAAGAGCTCCCAACACTGTGGTTGGGGGAACAACCTTTACAACGCAACTTTTACAACGCACTACCATTACAACGAAACTGTTACAACGCAAATGCATTGACAACGCATGCCATTACAACGCAAGTCTTTACATCGACTTGCACTAGATGGCGTGCTAACATTAAAAATAGTGTAGTTTACTATCCAAACACCTTCCCTACTGTTACATGGACTGGAGTTAGAATAGTAAATTACACTTTTTTAATGTTAGCACGCCATCTAGTGCAAGTCGATGTAAAGACTTGCGTTGTAAAGACTTGCGTTGTCACTGCATTTGCGTTGTAAAAATTTTGTTGTAACAGCATGCGTTGTAAAAGCATGCGTTGTAACATCATACATCCCTGTGGTTGAGCCCACCCCGACTTGTAGGCATCGGGGTGACCCGATGATGAAGCATGACACCACTAGGGTGTGTGAGGGTAACTAAACCAAAAGGAAGTGCTTCCTTGCTCACCCATTGGTGAAGTTTAATTTTCCCTTACCATATCCTTCACATCTTTCCATCTAAGTGCACCGACCACTGGATGGTCAGTTAGAGTAATTTTTGTGTGATTGATTATATTGGGAGGAATTACTCTGACCCAGAATCCTCTCCACCCTCTAGGCAATGAAAAAATATTTCAATAGCCCTTTGTGTATATTTGTTGAAAGGTTCAACAGGACCCTAAAAGGCATGATAATGGGCCTACCAGAACCCATGAGACATAAGTGGGACATCCTCCTGCCATGCCTTTTGTTTGCCCACAGGGGTATCACAGAAGGGGGTTGGTTTCAGTCCCTTTGAACTTCTCTATGGGCACCATGTAAGACGACTTTTCAGTCTGGTGAAAGAGGGTTGGGAGCAAGCTCCCAAGAAGCTAGCCCAGGACGTAGTTAGCTACATGCTGGTGTTCCCAAACTAGATTGTGCGCTTCTGGGAACTCACACAGGAGAATCTCAAAGCCAGCCAGGAGGACATGAAACACTGATATGACCACAATTGGTGAGTTTTAGCCTGGCCAAACCATGTGTGTGATGGAGCCTGTTGAGCCCAGGGCCCTACAAGACTGCTGGTCTGGGCCTTATTAAAGGAAGCAACGCAAGAGTAATGTTACCTACTTGGTGGACCTCAAGACTCCAAGCAATCCTTTATGGGTCCTTCATGTCAATTGCCTCAGGCCATACTTTGAAAGGTCCGAGCTTACCATGCTCCTGGCTACTGATGGGTTGGAAGAAGAGAGTGAAAATCTCCTGACCTTTTCTTCCAAGGAGCAGGATGGGCCAGTGGAGGGTGTCAGCCTCTCCCCTACACTAACCCCCAGTTTGCTTCTCTCTCCCTTACCCCAGGAATCACTATATGGTATACCCATGATGTTGATACTGGAGACAGCATGCATGTGAAGAACAACATTTACAGGCTATCTGACAAGGTTAGAGCTAGCATTAAGGAAGAGGTCTCTAAGATGCTGGTGTTGGGTATTATTGGGCCCTCAAACAGCCCTTGGTCCAGCCCAGTTGCGCTGGACCAAGGCTGTACCTCCACATACCACACCTTCACTTCGGTTCTGTGTGGACTATTATGGAATGTAACAATAGGTAGAGGAAGACAAGGATCAATTGTGATCCAGTAGGGCATTAATTACCATTCACAAGAGAAGGGAATGGAAGGTCCGGCCACAGTCGTAGCCCCAGATATGAAAGCAACATAAAGAGATGACTGGGCTGTTCCTTAGGAAAGGAAAGAGGAAAGGATCACTAGGAAAAAAGGGGTTAGTGCTCAATGGAGGACAACCCCTGGGTATCCAATTTGTTGGATATAATGGCCTCACACACCCTTGCGAGTGTCATGCTTCATCATCGGCAATGCTCCACGTCGGGCAGGCGGTGCAATGCCCAACGGGCTCACCTCTAAGAGGGGCTCTTTATCGGAGATCTTTTATCCAACTGCCTATGGGTGAAGTGGGGGTGAGGGGCCAGGACAGAGTAGATAGTGTGGGTGAGGATAAAATGTGGCCTAAGGTACCGGAAAGCAATTTGTATTCTGGTGGTCCTCTGCCACAAGTAAAATCAAGGATAGCCGGTGCTCATGGGGACTATGGTTTCCCGGAATGGACCAGGGCTAGAGTGCAAATGGTGTGGTCAACATGTTTCTCGCTTCTAGTACAATGACTGCGATTCTTCAGGACCTAGTAAAAAACTACAATCTACAAAACATGACCTAATGATTAGTATCAGTTTAAATACAGCACATAAGTTGTACTACCTGTATGACACTGCTCCTACCTAAGGGTTAGAGTTATAGGGTGTCAACAGTACCCGGTGGATCTGACATCAAGAGAGAAGCCATAAAATTTCAGGTTTCTACTGCTCGTGTCAGGGCCAGTCAAGCCTACCCATCTCCGGTGAGATGGGTAGGAGCAGTGTCATACAGGTAGTACAACTTATGTGCTGCATCTCTTTTTGTTGCTTGGACTATTATGGACTCAATGTGGTCACCAAGCGTGAAGAGCACCCGATCCCCAGATCTGATGAGCTCATAGATCGGTTTCGAGCTGCCAAGTTCCTCCGCATGTTTGACTTAACATATGGGTACTGACAGATTGACTTGACCATGGGGGCTAAAGAGAAGTCTGCTATCTTTACACCAGATTGGCACTAGTAGTTTTGAGTCATGCTCTTTGCGTTAAGGAAAGCCCTTGCCACCTTCCAGAGGTTGGTTAACCAGGTCCTGGCTGGGTTGGAGAACTTCAGTGCCGCCTACCTAGACAACATTGCAGTCTTTAGTTCTAGCTGGGATGGCCACCTCCAGGAAGTGGTTTGGGCTTTGCAGAGTGCAGGCCTGACTTTCAAGGCCAGTAAGAGCCAGATAGGGCAGCTTTTAGAGGTCTACTTAGGACCCCAAGTAGGAGGAGACAAGGAGCAGCCCCTCCAGCCCAAAATTGAAACCATTCTGGCTTCGGAACCCCACGAGACACAGATAGAGCCTTCTTAGGCCTCCCTGGTTACTAGAAGAGATTTTGTCAAGGGATATGGCACCATTGTTGCTCCCTTGACAGAGCTGACTTCCAAGAATCAGCCACATCAAGTGATATGGACAGAGGTGTGCTATAAAGCTTTTGACACCCTAAAGGAGGCCCCATACTTCCCACAATACTTTGTTGTGCAGACAGACGCCTCAGAGCATGGCATAGGGGCCCTGCTCTCACAGCTAAGTTAAAAAAAAAAAAAGGGCTTGGATCATCCTGTAGCCTACATCATTAGGAGACAGCTTCCCAGGGAACAGGTGGTGCACAATAGAGAGGGAAGCTTTTATTGTGGACCATACCTGTTTGGTACTCACTTCCGGTTCAGACAGAGCACAGACCCCTCAGATGATAATTCCAAACTGTTGAGTTGGTCCATCTCCCTACAGGGAATGGCATTTATGGTGGAACACCGTCTTGGAACCAACCAAGCCAATGCTGATGGTCTCTCCAGGTTCTAACGCCTTAGTGAAGACAATGCCCGAGGGATTGAGTAGCTCGGCCAACTTTCTTCTGGGGGGTGGGGGTGGGGGGGGACACGTGTTAGACCTGGTATCCTTGACATGGTTTTCCCTGAATTTTTGCCTTCAGGCCTCCTATTTTTGCTTACTTCGTATTTTCTGGCTTTAGGACTCTGGGCACTTTACCACTGCTAACCAGTGCTAAAGTGCATGTGCTCTCTGCTTTAAACATGGTAACATTGGCTTATCCACAATTGGCATGTTGAATTTTTCATACAAGTCCCTAGTAAAGTACACTACATGCACCTAGGGCCTGTAAATTAAAAGCTACTAGTGGGCCTGCAAATTCTGAACAATGTCAAACATTCAAGCCAGTACAGAGATCTGCACATTAATCCATTGTTGTTTTGCTCCCCATGCCTTTCCAATTTAAACCTATCCATATGCAAATCAATCTTTAACCTACTCCCCATGAGAACATTCTAACCTGAACAGCCAGGCTAAGTCCTCCCTGGACTTGAAACAAGCATCCTTCGACCGGTTTCAGGGTTTCACCCCTCATCAGCCAGACTAGCTTGACTCTTGTGGCATAGAGAGCACGGTCCCATATCTGGGCATACCTGTCCTTCTTGAGGTGACAATGCAAAAACAACAAATGATGAACAGATTGCTGAACAACGTCAAACATTCGCCTCAGGCCATTTCAGTTTAAACCCAGCCATACGCGAATCAGACTTGACTATGCTCCCCATGGCACCAGTCCAGCCAAACTGCCAGGCCAGGTCCTCCCTGGACCGGAAACGAGCATCCTGGGATTGGTTTCAGGGTGTAACCCCTCAGCCAAGCTAGCTTGACTCCATGGGTATGGAGAATGGCACACATGTCTGGGCATACCTGTCCCACTCTGGGTGACAATGCAAAAAAATAATTGATGGACAGAATGCTGAACAATGTCAAACATTCACCCAGTACATAGATCTGGGCCTAAATTCATTATTTGTTTTGCTCCCAATGCCATTCCAGTTTAAACCCAGCAATATGCAAATCAGTCTTGACCCTGCTTCTCATGGGAACAGTCCAGCACAAACTGACAGGCCAGGTCCCTATCTGGATCGAAAACAAGCATCCTGGGACAGATTTGAGTTTCTCCCCTCATCAGCCAGGCTAGCTTGACTCCAGTGTCATGGAGAGCATGGGGCCCACGTCTGGGAATACCTTTCCCAGTCATGGTGACAATGCAAAAAGAACATTTTCTGGACAGTAAGCTGAACAATGTCAAATATTTACCCCAGTACAGAGATCCTGGGCTGCAACATTTCATAAGTGGGATGGGTATGCCCTGATGTGGGGCCCTTGCTTGCTGTGCCACTCGATACAAGCTATCCTGGGTGATGAGGGGTGTTCTTGAGAAACTTGTCCCAGGATGCTTGTTTTCGGTCCAGGGAGGACTTGGCTTTGCTGTTCGGGATGGACCGTTACCATGAGAAGCAGGGTCAAGACTGACTTGTATATGGCGGGGTCCAAACTGGGATGGCGTAGTGAGCAAAAGAATGATGGATTTAACTCAGATCTGGGAGTGAATGTTTGATTCATTCAGCCTTCCGTCCATCATTTGTTGCTGCAGCACTAATGGGCCTGCAACAGTGACTGTTCCACCCACTCCAGTAGCCCTTTAAACATGTCTCAGGCCTGCCATTGCAGAGGCTGTGTGTGCAGTTTTTAACTGCCATGTCGACCTGGCAAGTTATCACTCTTGGCAGGCCCAAACCCTCCTTTTTAATACATATATGTCCTATGGGAGGCCCTGGACAGCCCAAGGGTAGGGTGCAGTGAATTTAAAACATTCAACATGCTCTTCTAAGTTTTACATGTCCTGATAGTGAAAAACCCTTCAATTCATTTTTCACTACTGCAAGGCCTATTATGGGATTGCCTTATTACATTTTATAATTGTAATTTTCAATTGGAAAGAGATTGGACCCCCAAATTTGGTCTCTCTTGAATCACAATTTAAAAACACTATTGATGGTGAAGTTGGATTTTAAATTGCAATTCTGCAAATGTCCTGTCTAAAAAGTTCGTCAATATATAGGGTCAATGAGACCCAACCTCTGCGCACTGTAGCTATGGGTAGAACATACCTATTAGTATGTCAACATGAGTTTCACAATCATAAACTGGTGAATTTCCAACATAAATCAAATCCACATCGGACTCGGAAATTGTTCAAATATATTTACAATGAAGTCATCAAATATCAGTTCAAAACAATGTCCATAAATCCATCAAACCAGAAGTTTTTCCAATTAGATACATTCACATTGAATCAAGAATTTTCTGGATGCCCAATGCATTTCGAGCCGGATTGGCTCTTCTTCAGGGGCTTGAATTCTGGAAAAAAAATAAACATGAACGATATACAACAGGTATGCCACAAACATCTGACAGGTCAAAGCAGCAACAATTCGCTACAGTACAATGTACCAGAAAATTAAGTGTCAAGACGTGTGCTCATGAAAAAATGAATAGAATCAAGTAAAAAAATAAAAATGAAATAAAAGAAAGACAAGCAATCCTTCACCAGAATGTGCCACTTTCACAAACAGAACAAATCGACAAAAATGAGTGTGTTGAAGACTCTCGTACATCAATGCTGATGCACAACCACTACTCTTTGTTAAATGGGCCACCCGTGAGACTCCCACCATGAATGAAAGCAAAAGAATGGATACCTTGTTCATCACAATAAAGGCGCTGAAAAGCGAACAGCTGGAAGCAGAGAAACAAACTGATGCTCAAACCCTCCGGAGAGAAGCAAAATCATAATCTCATGGACTCAACTCTTACACACAATAATAATAACATGTTACCAGGTAAGAAGGCTGGAACACTTCGAAGATCCGGAACCCTCCCGGTTGGCGACGAGGCGGACTCGGGAATGCTTTACCACGTCCCCGCCAGAACTAAATACAAACCCGCCGATACACGGAAGTACGCGGTCATTTCAACAAAACTGAAAACAGACACAAGTCCGGTCTGAATGAGCGCTTAGGAAACAAAAAACGGACCAACAAATGTACGAACCACGGAAGACTAAGTAACCGCCATATTACCACGGGTACATCGGTATGCTCGCGATTGAAACAAGGTGAAAAAACACATACAACACACGTAACATGTGTGAAGAAATTAGGAAAAAGTGAGATGTTAAAATGATGTGAGAAAATTAGACTCAAATTAGAAAGAAGCAAATTAAAAAGAAAATATGAGCACATCAGAATTCTTCATTAAAATACCAGCAGTCAGCACGCAAAAACATGCCAGTTACAGTGAATTAAATCCAGATTACAAATAACATGAATAGTCAATTCGATCATTAATTCCCTTGTCTATCAGGGTGTCAAGACGTCTAATCCAAAATGTTTCTCTTTGAAGGAGAGCTCTAGTGATGTCCATATCAGACTGGTGTATTACTCTTTCTAACACTGAAAATTGGAGTTGGGCTATGCTATGTCTTTCCTCCTGCCAATGAGTAGCTAAGCTGCTGCTTTTATTTTGTGTCCTTATAGTGCTCTTGTGTTCTGAAATTCGAACTTTGATCTTACGTTCAGTCTTACCAACATATAGTTTCCCACATGGACACTTGATGTAATGATTCAGTTTCTCAGAATTACAATCGGAGTTATGAAACAGTTTGATTATTTCTCCTGAGGTTGGATGGTGTAACACATTGCCTACAATGACGTTGTTACAGTGGATACAATTCTGACATTTTTTCATCCCTTTAAAATTGGTAATGAGTGGTTTTTTAGGAGAATGAATCAGTTCTTTCAAATTCTTTGAACGAGTGTAGGCAAACAATGGTGGATCATTGAAGATGTTGTTAAAATCAGGTTCATTCTGCAGTATTTCCCACCTTTTGATGATGATGTTTTTCACCTTCTTGGAACTAGTGGAAAATTTTGAGACAAAAACTTGTCTGGACTTTTGACTTTTGAAGTTGAGGTTGGAATAAGCACTTTCTCGTGAATTTTTGAGTACGTGACTTTGCATGCTCAATAACTTCGAGAGGATACCCTCTGTTGAGATACAGTTCCTGTTGTAGAGAAAAATGATTGCTCATGTCATCAGGTTCAGAACAAATTCTTTTTATCCGCAGAAACTGTGAGTAAGGTAAGTTCTGTTTTAAATTGGGGGGATGAAAACTTTGGAAGTGCAAAGAATTGTTGACATCAGTGGGTTTCCTATGTACTTGTGTCTGGATCGACTTATCCCTAATGGTAAGAGTCACATCGAGATATGCAATCATCGTCTGGCTTATTTCATGAGTGAATTGGATGTGATCGTCAACTGCATTAAGAAGTTGGATTTTTTTAAACAAGAGCTCCTGGGTATTGGTCCAAAAAATAAAGATATTTTCTATATACCTACAATAAAGCAGGGAGTTCCTGGTCCAATCATCATCATTATAAATATGGTCATACTCAAATTTTGCCATGAATGTATTAGCATATGCAGGAGCCCCTGCAAAACCCATTGAAGTTCCTTGTTGTTGGAGGAAAAAAATGTTGTCCCAATAAAAATAACTGTGGTACAGAAAAAAATGCAAAAGTTCAAGTAAGAAAACTTTGTCAGCCCTTAATGAGGTTTGACGCAACAGGGCCCACTCGACAGCTTCCATGCCAGCAATGTGTGGTATGGAAGTATAAAGAGATTTGACATCAATCGTGCAAAATAGAACTTCTTCGGTAAGAGCTAAAGCTTCAAGTTTAGATAAGAAGTCTTTGGTGTCTTTAATGTAGGATGGCCAATTTTGGACAAAGGGTTGTAAAAAATGGTCAATATAATGACCAAGTGGTTCAAAAATGGTTCCACATCCTGTGACAATAGGTCGCATGGGAGGGTTGTACAAATCCTTGTGGATTTTAGGCAACATGTATAGAAGAGGTTTGCGAGGATAATCCACGGTCAGAAATTGTTTGGTGGCAATCGTGATCCAGCCCATCTCAAAAGCATGTTCTAAAATGCACTTGAGTGTGGTTTTAAGTTCATGAATGGGGTCTCCATCTAGCAGCAAGTATGTCTGTGAATCTGCGACATGATCACGTACTGAAGAAAAGTAAAAAGATCTGTCCATTATGACAATGGCACCTCCTTTGTCCGCTTTTTGTACATGTATGTCATCATCATTTTGGATGGAACGCAACATTCGGATTTCATGTTTAGATAAATTGGTCTTTATTGATTTGTTGAAATGCAGGTGATGAAAATCTTTTCTGACCAAATTCTCAAACGAATCCAATGTTTTATGAGAAATAGGAGCCTGCATAGTACTGTTTTGACCAGGATTATTGAGTGTGTGCCTCTCCAAATTATACTGTCTAAAAAGTTGCCATTTTCTTATTGTAACCATTTGGTGCCTTCTGCCTGTCTATGAATAAATACCTAGGTGAGTGACAGCTGGCTTTGTGCAGTCCCTTCTGACTACCACACAAAGGGAGCATAGGTGTGGCTGATGGGCCAACCACATCCTGATGGGCCAACCTGGGCAAGAAGGGAGGGAGACGCTGCAACTTACCTCTGAATAGGCTGTGTCAATCCCCTCACAAAGAGCTGCATACCCCCCTGTAGTTAATATTGAGCTAAGTAGGAAGGACAGTTACTCCATGCACGTCAAAGCATCTCTTAGATGTCTCCCCCACATTGAAGGCACAACTGGCTATAAGTACTGGACCTCTGACACAACAAATTCAGTACACTTCTGTGCCTATGGACATTCTGCCTTGAAGACAGACAGCTGTGCTGCTGAAAATACTGTCACTCTGCTGGACCCATGCTCTGTTGTGCTGTCCTGCTGCCTGCCGCCCTCCTTGCCAGGGAGTGAGAAGGACTGGGCCTGCATCTTTCCAACCCAGAACCTAAGCGACTACAAGATCTTGCTGGCTTGTCTCCTGTTCTAAGTCTCAGGCATATCAAAGACGTCACATCATCCTGCAACAGCACCTGGACTTTGCTTGCTAAAAGTCTTGGCCTGCCAAGTGGTGCCAATTCAATTTTATTTTATTGATTTAGATCTCTTACGAGATCAACATTTATATTTGATACATAATTCCATCTCTTTCTGTAAAATTCTTCCACACACATTTTAAAAAGCTCATTTTAAAACATGATTAAAATAGATTTCATAAATGTATACAATGTATAAACAAACAGATTAATTCGGTGAACTTAAAAAAAAAAAAAAAATCAGATCAGTGGTGGAGAAGAGGTTATGTCTAAAAACAATAGGTTTTATAAAAACTATTTCTAGCCTCTACTACCTCCTTTTTGTAACATAAACATAAAACATGTGTTAAATCCTGAGTTCCGTGATTGCATTTGTCACAAACCCCACTATCTATATCTAGGTTACTCCAACTTCTTGCATTAACTTTTAGAGGGAGTATACCTAGTCGTAGCATGATGATACATCGCCTGATCCTTTGCTCCAAAGTAAATCTTACATATTGTTGAGGGATCCCAAACTCAATAGTAGAGGTGAAAGATTTATAATGAGATAGTTGAAGATAGTGTGCCTTATCAAGCTCATAGCTTCATCGGGGAGACATAGTTTTCAAAACGTGTTTCAAGTGTACTGGAGACCAGGATTAAAGGGTGGTTTCCATTCATTGATAATTTTCTAAAGCTGTTTTAAGATCTGTTTTGGAAGTATCATATTTTTTCCCTCACTTGAAAGTTTTGTGTTTTTTAATAAGGCGCTTAAAGAGCCTTCTTTGGCGTGTACTAGATTAAAAGCCCATCTGATTATGTTGGCTAGAGCTATTGAGAATGCATTTACTATTGTGAGTTCCAAGAGAAGGATCTGTACTGAAACAGTCTGACTCAATAGGGTTATTTGCCGTAATAATTTGCCTTCGCTGTTCTTCAGTACATTCCATCTAGCATTGGGAATCTACTCCGTAGCATAGATTATGGTTGGAAGAATTTCCTTAGTGCATTTGTATGTGCTACTGCTTTGTGGTTCATCTGATGTCGGTGGGAATGGACTTCTAGGGCAAGACCCTCCCGAGATAAGTATAAGGTTTTGCTACCTCATTTATTCTATCACCTAATTTCCATTAGTATCGTTATTGGTGTTTTCTATCCCTAATTGGGACTACCTTAATCTTCGAGATATTCACCTTTAGGTGATTTGTTTCTGAATATTTTATAAGGACATCAACATTTCTGTCTAAGCCCAACTTGTAATGTCGAAGAGTACCACATTGTTGGCATACATTATCACCTGTATATTTTCTGAAGCTACTTTAGGAGGGAAATTATTTTACATTTTGGAAATCTCGGGTAGATCACTTATATAAACTGAGAACAAGAGGGGAGCTAATAGGTAACCCTGCTTTAGACCATTAAGAGCGGAGATCTTGTGAGTCAGCCTTTGTCATCTTCCATCTGGACTTTACACCACATTGAAGTGTGTAAGGTGACTATCAGCCTCAAAAGTAAAACCGGCATCGCTGTTTCCTTAAGTTTCCTCCAGAGAGATGGTCTATCGACCCTATAAAAAGCTGTCGAGGTTGACAAAAAGGATATACGTTACTTGAGACGTACTTATCAATAATTGACTGTAGTATTATAGATCACAGAATGATTGGCCCGAAAACCTGCTTGGAACTTCGGGATGATGCCCCTGGAGAAAGCCCAGTCTCTTAGATGCTCAAGAGTACTTGTGGCAAATGTTTTCCCTGTGGCGTCCAGAAGTGTAATTTGCCAAAAGTTCTCGGGTTATAAGTCAAGAGACCTTTTTCAGTATTGTAATGATGATACTCCCAATCCATGCATAAGAAATTTGAGCAGTGGCATCACAATGTTGAAAAAGGGGGCTGAAACACATTTCACTTCACCAGGTTGCGTTGCAAAACTTTTATTGGTATCATGTCCAGACCCATGGCTGCTGAAGTTCTAGCCTTCTTGATATAAAGCTCAATTTGTTTTCCTGAGGAAGAGGGTAAATATTGTACACTCCCATCAAAAGATCTTATATTGGATGTTTTCCTACAACCGGAATGCTCTATAGTTGATTTTATAAAGTTCTGCCAAGGGGTGCCAATCCAGTCCTGGGCCCTTGGAAGTGTGTATAAAGTGCTGCCACAGCCAAAAGCCATATATCGACAATGTTTCACTGATTGGAACTGATTCATCTCTCTCTGCGCATCACTGCTGCTGCACGGACAGCGAGTCTTGCATGGACTACAGGCTTTGAAGCATCTTCGACATTGTGCAGCTCGGCATATATCCATCGCTTCATGCTGTTTGCATCACCACTTACTCAGCAGTTTGGTGCCAATGCATTGCTTCTGTGCTTCTCGCCCCTGACCCGCAATGCATCTTCAATGTTGTGCAACTCAAGACTAAAGTATCTCTTCCGCTGCTCACCGCATCATCTTCGGCATCTACGCATCTAAGGTACTGTTTCAGCGGGCCAAGGCTGGTCACTGTATCCATCGTAGTCGGCCTGAACTTTTGAATTTGATTTGGTCTAGCGTGACTTATTTATTTATAAGCATTACAGAACAGTTTATTCTTTAAAAAAGTATATCTCGAGTTCTATTTATTGGATTACTGTCATTTGGTCTTGTCTGGTTCATAACAATATAGGCTATTATTCAGTGGGTAGTCTTTTTGTGTTGTTTTCACTGTGTTACTGTTTGAAGAGTTGCACAAATGTAATACACATTGCCTCTTAAATTAAGCCTGACTGCTCTGTACCAAGCTACCAAAGGGTGAGCACAGGTTAATTTAGGTTGTTATTGAGACTTACCCCAACTAGGATTGTGCAGCAGGTAATTGCTGCCTGCTAGTTGGTACAGGACATTGAACAACCGCAGGCAACCGCTAATCTCCAGGTAACCCAGAGAGAACACGGCAGACCAAAGGTAGTACCTACGGCAACCACTGTGGTTGAAGATATGGACACTAGTGCCCCAAGGACCAGTGTTGAAGGCATCCCCCCAGTGGACACCCCAAAACCCACTCCCAAGCCCAATGGGGAGGCTAGTAAGGCAGCAAGTAAGGTGGACACCCCAAAAGAAAGCACCAGCACTGGGAAGGCTGCCGACCAGAAGGCACCAGGGCCTAAGCAGGGGAAGCCTAAACCCCCCACAGCTGCCAAACCAGGAAGTAAATGTAAGAGTGAGGTGGAGACTAGACTGGGGACCTCCCCCTAACCCTTCAATGGGTACAACCTCACCAGCAGGCATGTCAAGTCATGCGGGGCGATTAAGGATAAGGCAGATCCCAAACTGGACAGAGATCTGTTCCTAAACAAGGTCATCAAGCCAGCAGGGATCCCAGGGGAGGAGGTGCTAATTTGCCAGGCATCAGGATCAGGATGGATCTTCCTTCAGAGTTTCGTCACCCGAATCTGCACAGAAAAAAACTGGGATTTCTTCCAAGGGAAGAAGAAGAATCCATACAGCACCTTCAACCTGAGGACAGGATGGGAGCCAAGGTCAGCAGAGAAGAGGGTAGCGGTGGAGATGAGAAACCCCCACATTCAGGACTGAGACACTGCGTCACTACTCCAGAGATACGGCACCATTGTGAAAGGACCCACCAAGGTCAAAGACAAAAGTGACATGTGGGACATGCCCTGGCAATCAATCATCAACCTCCACAAAGCCTGCAGGAAGAGACGGACTGAGGAATCCACCAGTGAGCTTCTACTTAGGGGCAGATGAGGGCAAGAACATCAGGTAGCTAGGAAAACCTTCACTTGTTTTAGGTGCCAGTCCGTGGGACAAATGAGTAAAGACTGGCCACAGAAGTTCTGCAGAATCTGCAAGAAAACTGGACAGGAAGCAAGTGGATGCACTGGCAAGAAGACGTGCAACTTCTGCTGAGGAGAAGGCCACATCTACTGCCAATGCCCCAAATCCGGGGTCAATACCTACGCAGTGGCAGCAGCGAGAACCCCAGCCCCGTACACCACCACACAGACTCAACCCTGCTTCCAATGCCAAGGTGAACACCCTCCTGAAGGCTGCGAGGAAAGGAACGCCCAAGAAGCCAGAGCCATTCAGGAAGGACACACAGAAGGGACCGACCCGGAAGGATTCAACACCCTCAGGACCAGGTCCAGCAAAGGCAAAGAGCCCAACAAAGCCGAACTGGCCACAGTGGAGGGACCAGCATCCCTGACTGAGACGGCCCAAGCAGCTGAAGTCCCACACCCGAGGGAGGAGTACCACAATCTGCCCAACCAACAGTGACCCGGGGGTAGCCAGACCCAGTGCCTGAAGCTGAGACCAAGGAGAGATAGGAGACAAAGGCAAGGCAAAGGAGAAAAAGAAAGAGAAGAAGGGGCAGTATCCCAAAAAGAAGGGCAGCAGCGGGGATAAGGAGGAGATAATGGAGGAGTGGGCACAAGTAAGGATGAATGATAAGTACAGGAAAGAGAAAGAGGAGAAGGAAGGACAGCAACAGGCCACAACCAAGACAAATCAGGCACCTCCACTGTAAGTACAGCAACCTGCACCCAAACAGGGAAAAAAGATGGGGAAGGAACAAGCAGACACAGGCCTCCAGATGCCCGCAGAGAGGAGTTCTGCTCCAACAAGTAGCTCCACACCGCCCAGGACGAGCAACAAGAGGATGAACCCATCTTCATCGACTTAGCCACCGAAGCTGATGATGATGAAGACTCAGGGGGAACCACCCCAGGAGAACCAGACCTGACCATTCAGTCAGCACTCTAGGTGCTACGCCAGCAACTGGCCATGATGGAGGTCACCGTAGCCCCCAGTGAAGAGGCACAGTGGACAAGTGTTCCAGAAGTGATCACTGAGGCCCTCATCAAGATGCTGCAGAATTTGAAGAAGGAAGCAAGGGCCAGCAGGCAGCTCAACACACCCAGTAGAGCCGCCCAATGCACTCATCCCCAAAAGTGGTTTATAACCCAGACACTGACAGATAGAGCTGAGACAATTGCTATATCATTGTTTACCCTAAACATCATGAGTGTGAGGGATCAGGTCAGGCGGGTTAGTAGATTATGCTTCCTGGCTGTCCAGAACCAAGATATCTGCTTTCTGCAGGAATGCGGGATTAAGTACACCCAGTGGTTTAGCCAGCTCGGATGGCAGTGGACAAATGGCTATCGATTTTGGGGGTGAACAATTGCAAATCATCTGGAGTCACCATTCTGATCAAGGGGAGGCATTTCATCACCGGCAGGGTTACCAAGCTGGTCAACGGCAGAGTACTGGTTGTGGATGGCTCGTGGGCCAGTGCGCCTGTTAGGCTCATCAATGTCTATGCCCCCCAGAGAAGAATGAGCAGCTTGAGATGTTCAGGGTGCACAGAATGCAACTTGTGACCTCCAGGATCATACTGATGGGTGGTGATTTCAATTGCACAGTAGCGATAGATGGAAGCACTGGGTCAAACCCTGAGAGATGGATGTGATGTCCAGGCTGTTGGTGGTGATGATAGGTGGGGCATCCTAGCAGGATGTCATCGGAAGCATGGGCCTATTCATCTCCCCAACGGTAAATCCTGGGCGAAGCTCCGTGGTCACCATCCACTTCTCTGACCAAAGAGCAGTCAGTTCCGAGGGGGAACTTATAGGGAAGTTCCCCCCTGGACCAGGATCATGGAAGCTGAACTGCTCGTTGCTGGAAAATGTGGGTTTAGTGGAAAACTTCAGTCGTGTATGTACATTGAAGGGACATAAGGGACCTCTTTCACTTTGTCAGCAAGTGGTGGAAATGTGTGAAGGACAGGTTCTGGAGATTCTTCCAGGATGCAAGCAGAACTGCTGCACAGGTAAAGAGGATTCCTTCAGGAGACTGCAAATCAAGCTGCAGCAACTGTAAAAACTCAAGCTCAGGGAATGGGATGTGGATGACGAACTGGAAGAATTGCAAAAAGGGCTTACAGAGCACTTCAGGGAGGAATCCAAGCAAACCATCTTCCAGACCAGGATCGAGAACCTTGACAGGGGTGACAAATGCAGCCTGTTTTTCTTCAAGAAACTTCACTCGGCTCACACACCACTGGTTAGATCTTTGAGACTCAGAAGGTAGCCTCCAAAGTAAAAAAGAGCACATCATGAGAGTTGTAACTGACTTTTATGGACAGCTTTACTCACAGAAGTCATAAGAGAGATCACAGGCAGGCAGTTTCCTGGAGGGCATCTCGAAGACACTGGGTCCAGAAGAGAGATAGCACCTGAATGAGCCCATCATCCTGGAAGAGCTGCACTTAGCAGCTACAACCTCCAAGAGAGGCAAGATGCCTGGAAATGACGGTCTCCCACTGGAACTTTTTGTTAAATTGTGAAACCTGATCGGGCCGGACTTGCTGGACCTCTACTGAGAAATAGTGGGCAGTGGCAGTATGTTGGAATCCCTGCATCAATACGTGATACCGCTTTTGTGCAAGTAGAAGGGAGAAAGAGAGGACCTCAACAACTGGAGGCCCATCTCGCTCCTCAGTGTGGACCACCAAATACTAGCAAAAGTAATGGCCAAGTGCCTAAGGAAAGAGACAGCGAGGATAGTTCACCCTGACAAGCCTGTGGGATACTCGGTTGGCAAATTGAGGACTGTCTGGCGTCAGGAGCAAAAATCAACAGTGCCAAGTAGGAAACCCTACTCTTCAGCCACTGGACCCCACCAGAGACCCAGTGCCATTCCCCATCAAGACGGATTTCCTGAAGATCCTTGGAGTCTAGTTAAGCAGAGAAAGTGTGGTGGAGAAGACATTAGAAGATAGACTGGCAAAGATGAAGCAGAAGCTGGGACTCTGGAGCTTCCAGAAGCTGACGATCGAAGGGAAGTCTTTGGTCCTGCAGAACAAGACCCTGCCAGTGCTCCAGTACGTCGGTCAAGTGTGGCCAGTGCAGCCTCGAACAGCTAAGGCCATCACAAGAATGATCTTCAACTCCATCTGGAGCTTCACGATGGACAGAGTGAAGAGGGAGGAGATGTTCAAGACCCAAAGCAAGGCAGGCGCAGGAGCGCAATACATCATCACCATCTTGAGGGGAATCTATGGGGTATATTCCCAAGAACGTGTGATAACTACCGCAAGCGTAGCTTATCGCAACTCACCACATTGCAGTCCATCGCGGGAAAATAACTCTGTGTCAATGTGGTATTCCCAAACTGGCGGCAACATGCGATAGTCTCACGACAACACGTCAAACTAATGCGTAAAAACCAACGCGACACCGCAAAAATACGAAACACCAACGCCTAAAAAGTGGCGATGACGCGATACAAAAATCAGCGAAAACCAGCCACAGGTCTGCAATCCCCACGTGATGTGGGAAAATGCACTACAAAAGGTGAAAAAAAACACATACAAAAGCCAAACAGTGAAGCACAATGGAGTCAGCCAGAGTGGAGGACAACCAAAACCCCACAAGCCCCCCGGAGGACCAGCCTGGTACTTTGGGGTCAGGGAAGGGCAAGGAGAAGAAGAATAGGAAGAAAAGGTTCAGTCCGCAGGAAAACAGGATCCTGATAATGGAGGTGATAGAACACCATCAACTACTGTTCTTCACCTCCACTGTGTCACTGGGAACTAAAAATAGAATATGGCAGACCATCGTGGACAAGGTGAATGCAGTCAGAGTGCTGAAGAGGACAATGAACGAGGTCAAGTGGCACTGGAATGATATCAAGCGGGAAACCAAGCAGAAGCTCGCAAACAACAGGAAGGCAGCAATGCAGACTGGAGGTGGCAGTCCAGCGCCACAGGAGGAGCTGGACGAGATGGAGGTAATGGTCTCCACAGTCATCAGTGGGGAGACGGTGGCAGGAGTTGAGGGCCCAGAAACTGCTCAACAGGACCGGACAACACAGCAACAGGGTGAGTAATGACCAGGTACTTGGGGGACAGGGGGAGATAGGCACAATGGCACACATGCACAAGTAAGCACAGCACATCTGCAGACAAACCATGCCCCAGACCCCCAACTCCCACCAAGATACCCATGCACCCAGGAATGCCACATCCCAGCACTGTATAAGCACAGAAGGCAGAGGCACACCGCATGTAAGGGATCAGGGGCAGCCAACTCAGAGCTGCAGGTGCGACTCCCCCAAAATGAGGCACACACATCACATGCAGAGCACAACAACATTGACAACGATGTGGCACAATCTGCAATATGTCCACAACAGAGC
Source organism: Triturus cristatus (assembly GCF_964204655.1). Lineage (NCBI taxonomy): Eukaryota > Metazoa > Chordata > Amphibia > Caudata > Salamandridae > Triturus > Triturus cristatus. Next base: position 343,851,572 of record NC_140586.1, read on the forward strand.
AGGGGACACAACTGGTCCCGTTTGTGTGCAGTAACTGGCCAACCTCACATGGCATCGCAGGGAAATGTGAGTTGACAATGTACAAGTACAAACACACATCCGTGAAGTGGTTGAAATGTCCACTGTCCCACATCACATAGGCAGCTACCCACAAACAGTCACGATGTACACTGTCATTCAGTCTGCATGTAAACATGTTCAATGTGTCAACATACATGTGAAAACAATGTTAAACTGCATCTCCCCTTCACATTGCAGAGGGAAATACACCTCCTGCAGAGCAGTCCCCACCTCTCTTCTCTGATGACGAAGAGGATAACCAGACCTTCAACTCCGACACCCTCCAACAGCTCATGGAGAGCCTCCGGAGCCCACTTCCAGGAGCAAGGCAGCCCAGCTGCTATGAGGAGAACCCACCCCCTGCTCAGTATACACAGCAGCCAGCACCCACCACCATGGCTGACTCCCAGGAACCCCACGACCAACACATCGCCTTCCAACTCCGTGATGTTGGGGTGCCAGGAGAAGCTGGCCGAACAGGTGCAGGTGGGATTCGACTGCATGGCAGACAAACTAGACGCCATAAGTGGGTGTCTAAGTGCCATCAGGGACCACTCACAGTCCTTCTCAGACACCGACAGTCTGCTCCATGCTCTCCAACGAACCATGTCCGACATCGCCAGAGTCCTGACTTAGAGGCAAGAACGACTGTCCAGTCATAGTGGCTCCAGCGAGCTTGTCCGGGAGTTGGGACTCATGCGGAGGCACATGGAGGACAGGGGGTGTCAGCGTGTGGAAACAGTGGCTGACACGGCTGCACACCAGCGAAAGTTGGCTGGGTCCCTCAATGCCATAAAGACAATCCTTATGGCATTGCTGCCACAAGGTCTGGCGTCGATGCATGCTGCTGCTACCACTCCATCCACGTCTCCGGCCACTGATGTGTCAGTGCCACACAGTGCTGAGGACAGAACAACACCACCCACATGTGAGGCACCTGAAACAGCAAAGGACGAAGATGCGGATGAATCTGGCCTCGTGGTCATAAGGAAGCGGTAGCATCCATTTCCGTCATATGGCCTGTTAATGCTTGGTTCTGGCCTCAGCATCATCCCCTTCGTGTCCCCCAATGCATTCTGCGACACTCGCCTTGGACCTTGACATGGACTGCCATATTCTGTCTGGTCACCCATGACACAGATATCAGACTGCGGACTGAATTCCTCCACTACTGAGGAACATGCCATTCACAGTAGGACTCTGGATGGCCCACCATGGGCCGACTCTGCAAGGTGGGCTTTGCATGGCCCAGTACTGCTCCGCATACAACACTCCATTGAATGTGCATTAAACATTCATTTTCACAACGATGTGTCATGTCTATGATCTTTCAAGTGTGGCAGCATGAATGCATGTAGGGTCATTCATTGCACCTTATGTCCATGTTGCTTATGTTGTGGGTCACAGGGTGACACATTGCCGATTGCATGCCGGGTGGTGCCGACACTAGAACGGGAAAACACGCATTCATTACTTCCTTGTCCAGGCCAGAACGGAACCACGCACACAGCCCCGGGGTCATTGTTCACCCACCTATGCTGGACTGGCATACGCCAGGCCAGTCCACTCTGCTCACGGGGGGGGACACACAACACTACATGTCCCAGGTCTTCCTTGTAGGGATCTGCTGCTCACAGGTCTAGTTGTCCGCATGCCACAGCCACACCCTCATGGCTGGTTCACACCCACACCACACCCATTCTGCACCGGCGTCACAGGACATGTCAATAAAAAGGGCCTAGCGCACGAGCTGTATGCCATTTCAACTCTCCATATAGGTGTCTCCGTGTGGGTATCCTTTATGCATGAGGGCCTAGGGCCCTGCCACATCACATTGCCCAGTGCCGGTGGTGACATGATGGCGTCCACACCACGTGACTCAATCATAAAGGGTCCATGGCTAGCGGTGCACTGACTTGGTGCCACTGGATAGACTTCGGCAGGCACAAGCACACGGCCACAGAACCGTGTCTTTCGGTGCACTGAGATAGGGGAACCTTCAGTGCTGAGCGGGTATGCAGACTGCGATGATGCGCCGTCCGGGCGTTCCGGAAGGGTGGCATTGGTGTGAGCCCTGCTGGACCGCAGTGTAGGCCTGAGCCAGTGGGCAGTGCGTGCCTCCTGCCACGTGGTGTCGCCTCACAGTTCACAGAGTTAGTGGCACCTATTGGGCTGAGCGGGTGTGCAGTCTGCGATAATGCCCTGTGCATTGATGTGTTCTGTGCCATTGCGAAATCAGGCCCAGAATCGTGTGTGATCCGGTGGCCCGCAGTGCGTGGCTGCATGATGTGGAAGGTGGCATAGTCGTGGGTCATGGACTTTGAGATCCAACCGGCACGTGGTGGGCCCTCTTGGAGACACGCCGGTGGCGGAAGGTAAGCAGTGAGGTCTGGTCGCGCAGGGGCGGGCCGTTTCCACAGGGCGGCGGGAGGAGCTGGGGTGCAGCAGCCTGTGTGCGCAGGGGCAAGCGGTAATGGCGTGTGCTACTGTATGGACTCTGCCATTCATGTCTCTGGCAACTGTTTTAGATGAGTGACTTGGGGGACTGCAGTGTGTGCCGGCACGTAGTTGGAGACACACCGGTGGCTGCAGGTGAGCAGTGGTGACCTTGGTCCGCAGTGTCGGCACTCTCTCTTTCTATCTCCCTCTCAACCTCTCTCTTTCTCTCTCCCTCTCTCTCTCCCTGTCTCTTTCTATCTCCCTCTGTCTTTCTCTCTCCCTCTCCCTCTCTCTTTCTCTCTCCCTCTCTTTTCTCTCTCTCTCTCTCTCTGTCACTCTCCCTCTCTGTCCTTTGATGGGCCCATGACACACCTTCTTATCTGTCTTTCTGTTTTGCATGCTGTGACTTACGGAATGCCCGGAGAAGACATGCAGTGCCTCTTCATGACTGTTTTTATTTTTTTCAACTGTAATAAAGGTTTTGTTTTGGTTATATGATGTGGATGTGTGTTTCAATTTTTGTGGCCACACCTGTCTGTTAGGTGTTGTGGTTGTGCGACTTCAGACGATTTCTTTGGGTCATGGTTTTGTGGGGTTGATATGCATTCTCCTTGTCAGGAGGGAGGGGTGGGTTCCAGAGTGGGGGTGGGTTATGTGTTGTTGCCCTCTTGGTGCTCCGGCCTGCATGTTCAGTTGCTCGGGGGCATCTGTTGTTCTTCATGCTTGGCTATGGACTGTGCACCCAGGTGTTAATTTCCTGCTGCTTACGCGCCTTATCGCCTGTTTTGTGTTCTGATCGTAGATCAGGCAGGTTGTTGAGAATGTTTTGGAGTGGTAGTGTTGCGGCTTTTTGCTCGGGAACGCCTGCTCTGCATCTCATTAGCGATAGTTGCCAGGGTCATACGTGACAATGTTTTTTGAGGATGCTATCACGGGAAAACTGGTGGTATCCGCAGTTGCACCGACTTGTGAATGGGTCGATGGATTTATCTCGACTTTGGCTGCGCTAAAGTGCCATTAACTCGGCGATAGCTCCTTGAGATTATGCCCCTATGTGTATCACTGCATGAGAATGAACCTGAGGACCAAAGATGAAAGCAATGCTGGCTTTCTGATGGCATGCTTCTTCCTGTTGCTAACGTGGAGGCCACTCATATGGACAGAGTGGATGAGCACTGTCCCCTACAACTGGGATACCCCACAGTTCTACAAGGAAGTGAAAAAGTTTGTCAAGGAATTTGATCTGGAGTTTGCCGCCTATGCCGAGTGGACTCTAAAGATCGTCCAATGCTAGATATGTGTAAGGGATGTTAATGAACAGATAAGCGACCTCCCCTCAGACACAGTGGACGACGTGTGGGAGAACGTCACCTCCAAGCACCTGACCAACCACCACAAGGACATCACCTGGATGGTCTGCCAGTGAGAGCCTTCATGCATGCAAGAGGGCTCAAACGATACACGTCCTCCCCAAGACAATGCATCGCAGACGATACAAGTTACCATCTCTTCTGGGGTGCACGTATGTACAGGACTTGCTGAATTCCCTAGCAAACACAACAAAATGATGGACAGAGTGCTGAAACTTTTCAACCACTCGCCCCCAGTTAAGAGAGCTGGGTTTAATCCATCGTTCTTTTGCTCACTATGCCACCCCAGTTTGGACCCACCCATATGCAAATCAGTTTTGACCCTGCTCCTCATGGGAATGTAGCTTAGTGCCTGTGTACCAACATCATGCATTACAGCATACTCGATGGTGTATGGTCTGTTTCCGGGGACACACGCACTTGAAGACCTCCAGTACTGCTGGATGCTCCTGTGCTGCATTAAAAATGCTGTTCTGTTTATCAGAAACTTCCTGGTAGTAGGGAAGAAGGAGACATCGACCCTGGTCTGCTGGAAGATGGTCCACAGTCTCCTGCATGACTACACTGGACGGACCACGATGAAGCAAAGACAAAACCTGTGGACCCAAAGGGTCCCCTTGTACTCTCACATGGGGGACCCTGGAAGGCTCAGGCAATGAAAAAGACAACACCAGAGGTCTCAAAAGAGTCCTCATGTCCTTACCTGTGGGTGGCCCTGGAGGGTCCACTGACCTCTTTGTCTCTTTTTCTCTTTAACCCAGAATCTGGATGGCGACCGGGGAGAGGAGGATGCGGATGAAGGTAGGTGTAGTAAATGTAAAGTGATTTACTGTACTGTATTTGACTAACAAGACCTTTTTCCTTAATAGGTAAAAGGTCAATGGGTTAACTTGCGTACTTGTTGTCAAGTTTGTTACCTATGACTTACAAATAATAGAATTTATGAAAGGTGACTATATATGTATCTGAACCAAACACAAAATCCTGACAAAAACGCCACCACAGGCCTTCCCCCTGAATTAACTCTCACTGCGGATGCTGGGGAAGTCCGCCGTCTGCCCCGGCAGACCGCAAATGCATAGTTTGTGATTGTGATCCCTGAACCTCTTCCTTTTGCCAATGGCTGGGCCTGGTAGGCTTGATCAGGTTGGGTAATTTGGACCACCACAGGTTCCAAACTTAAAATGTCTTCTCCCCCCCACAAAGTACCTTTTCGACCTTGACCTTTTGTGGACTTGGAGATCAGACTGGCTACCAACGGAGATTCTTCAACATACCCCTCTACTGTGGACATTTACACTCCTAATCAGGACAATTGGATATCTTTTTTGGCACGATCTTGTGGGGAAACCACAGCTTGGCTGCTCCTGCTGCCCAGTACAGGGCTGGCTGGCCAGGGACTACTTGATGCTGGACCATGGGTAGTGCATCTGAGAGTCAAAGAAGTATAATCCAGCCTCCCCGATATTATAGATAAATGATGATCATGGTGGCCAAGGGAATCGGAGTCATCAAAGATGGCCATCTGAATACATTTGTGAAACTACTTGCAGTGCCATAGCTCTCCTCAGAACAGAATAGGAAGGAGGCGATGGTAACAGCATTTGTGTCCATGGACCCCTCTGACTTCATGGATATGAAACTCGAGGCCATCGGGCCTTCCAGCAAGCCTTGGAATCACAAACAGGGTTGGTGGGCATAGCAGTCACTATACTCTGTCAGGACTTGAAGATTGTAGCTGGCTGCGTATTGGAGGCAGAAAGCCACACTTCAGTGTTTGGAGGACTCAGTATATGCATTGACTACCACTGTGCAAATATTAAAAGCCACTAATGATGAAATATGCCAAAGAGTGGAGGGGCAGAGGGGTAATCATTCTGCAATAACCTAAGTTTTGGGGGAGGATATCCCGATGAGGTCGAAGGGAGCGCACTGGAATGATTTTTGGGAGGGCGATTTAGTGATCGCCTCTCTTCAGACAGACTCTCACCCTGTTTCTTAATTGTACGTGCCTATAGAGTGCTGGGGCAGCGACCTCCTCTGGTGGCCCCATCCCCGGGCTCTGATTTTATAGAGACCGGGATGCCATCCTGCAGTTTGCCAGGGCACAGGGAGAGATGCTTTATAAGTCAAAGAAAATCCTAATTTTCCCAGACTACATCCACACGGCGCAGTAACAATGTAGAACATCTGCTATATGCTGCTGTTTCTGGCTAAGTTAAAAGTTATTCATGACAATAGATCCTCATTTTTCAAGACACTGGAAGAAGCCTTGTCATAGGCTGAAAAACATCCAAAATATTTACATAATCAACCGGCTCAGCCTAATGCCCCTGATGATCTTGCGAACTGGAGGGACACTAGGAGCCTCAAAAACAGGAGTAGGAGGACTTTGCTTGAGGGGTTCCCAGCCAACCGCTCAGTCAGAAGATCTGGAGCACCACCAGGCTTCTACGTATGATTTATCAAACTTGGAGAGCCCTCTGTAACTATGCTCTCCTGAGGACACGGGGGGACGTTCGGTCTCTGATTCCCACACGGCTGGGCCAACACTAAATGGGCTCGATAAGTGGTGGAACCCCTCTTCCCTTACTTGGGAGGATACAGACACAATGGTGGTAACTGTGGATATGCGGAGTCTTCCTTTGTAGCTACCCTGGTGGTGTCAGCGGCAGGCTCCCACCTGACACTGACATTGGAATGCACAGCGGGTGCTCCCAACAGCATACGTGGTTGTATTACTTCTTGTTTGAATATTGTTCTGTTTTTCTTTGTTTTTGTTTTTTATTTGATGTGACAGATGCTTCTGGGGTGGAAGTTGGGGTAGAGGGGAATTGGGGTTGAAAGTGTTCTTGGGGCAGTCCTGTGGTTGCCTAGTTTGTAATTCACAGGAAGAGATATATATCCAGGTCTTACACTACATCAAATGTTAGTGCAGGACGTTCATGGAAGAAATTATAGGCTATACCGGCATGAGAATACTTTTTGGAAGCGTCAGTGGGCTCAATAATCAAATTAAGCGGGCAGCAGTACTGTTGTAAATTAAGAAAGAAAACCAGATATAGTGCAATTGCAAAAAAACTCCGCTATTGGGCACCAACTGCATTTTTTTTGAACGACATGGCTACCCTCTGGATTTACCCAGGGTTCCCATGGGGTTGCTATCCTTCTTCATTAATAGTATCCACTGGTGGTGAGGACTCTTGAACCAGACTCCCTTGGTAGGTGTATAGTAATAATTGGATCACTGGAAGCTGAGCCTTGGACATTGGCATGCAGTCATCGAAGATACCTTTCAGGCTCTCATACTGGAGCTGGCACAATCTCCGAGAGGATATAGTGATTTGGAGGGACTTTAACTTGGTGATGGACCCCTCCTTAGATACTCGCAACCCTAACCCATGCACAAGACATACCCGTGTTCGGCAGTGGGAGGCATCATTAGGATTGATAGACATATGGCATAGGATGCATGCATTAGACCGACATTACACACATTAATCCTCTTCCCACGCCTCACATTCTAGGATAGACTATTTATTTCTCCCAACTATAGATGCACGATGGATGTACTCAACGCATATTCTACTGCACTGGTTCTTGGATCATTCCCCAGTGGAATTAACTTTTCCTTTCAGCATCTCAAGTCCAATGAGGAATCTGCAGGCTAAATACCTGGAGCCAGTTTTATTAATAAATCACACAGCACAATGCAATGCAGCAAGACAACTTGCTGCGCTGTGTGAAAGGGAGAGCACAGGAATGTGCCATATTTACCAATATATGGCACATTCCTGCTCTCTGCCTGTGCTGGCGACAATCTGCCTGCTTAGCACCAATGTAGCCACCCTTGCATCATGGTGCAAGGATGCCTGCATTGCAGGCAGAATTCCTTATGTGCAGTAAGGCACACATTTCTGCACAAAACAATCCTTAGATTCCTTTTCCTCTTTCTAAGTGGGCTGCATCGAGGAGAAATAAAGATATTTCTCTTCTTTTCAGTGGAAAGGTGTAGCATTTTGATGTATTCCCAGGTTTATCAGTCTGAGTAAACCTTGGAATGTACCAAAATCCATGAGTGGATGGGTGGGAACACCCACACTCCACCGATGGAATGCTTTCCTAGGGCAGAATAGAGCAAGGCACCGACTAACGCTACTCGAGATTTACCAAACAATGCAGGGCCTCACCGGGTGGCGTTGCGTCGCTTGGTAAATCTGACTTTAGTATTGTGTTGTCCTTGTGACACCATGCGTGACACAAAGGCAAAGCGATACATTGATAAATCTGGCCCCTGATGGCTGCTAGATGGTAATTTTTTACAGATATCATCCAAGAGAGCGTTGTTGAGTATTTTGGCATTAATCAGAAATTAGTCTGCTCCCAGAATAATCTTTGGGAGGCCTTTAAAGTAGTCCTCAGAGGGTGGGCCATGACTTATATCAAAGGACAGCCCGTCTCTGATCCCTGGGCAGAGTTTACAAACAAGTAGATACATGGGGAAGTTGTTATCTGTCTCGCTAATAAGCAATATATATCCTGTCTGTTCCCATGCATTAAACTTCACTCTGATCAAATGGTCTATATACAGCACGGACCATAGCAGATGCATTTGCAGATTACTACCAAGAGCTATATGCTTAGTACGCTACCCCTCAAGTAGAATTAAATAATCCCATTTGGAGAGACTTTCTGGTGCAAACATTTTCTGTGCTGTCCAGCGAGGATTTGGTGGCGCCTATATCTAACAGTGAAATCTAACAGGCCATTAGTTCTGTGCATAATGGTAAAACACCTGGGGGTATATTTACAAGAATCGCCGCTAACTAGCTTTAGCGTTAGTTAGCGTCAGTCAGTTAGCGTTAGTTAGCGATAGTTTCAGGTAGCCATGGTGAAAACTGCCGTTAACACTAGCGTGATGGCGATACAAATTCTGGTGTTAGCAGGCGAAAACTGATGAAAGGCAAATTTGCCGGCAAAAAACTCACGTTAGTCAGCAGAACTTTACCTTTTTTGCCTCTAGAGGCAAAAATAGCCAATAAGTCCACCTGCAATAAAAAAAAAAAGAAAAACAATGGAATGCAGAATGGAGCAGTCAAGGACAAGTGCAGCACAGATCAACAACATCCCCAAACCCCTCAACTGCCAGGATGACCAGCCAGTGTCCCATGGGAAGAGGAAATGCAGAATCAGGGCTACATATATGAAAAGAGGCGTATCGCTGGGGAAAACCTGTGATGCATCACTTTTCATAGCGTCCTCCTTGCAACACCATGGCTGCCAAAACCTTGAAAGCGCAGACCGTTCCCAGGGCTCGGAGGCATCGTTGTGCCTGCGTCTGGGTCCCGGAGTGGGATGCGGAGGTGCTGTAGCGTTGCTGGGCCGTGGCGGTAGACATTGAGGCGTCGGCGATCACCCTTATCTGGTGGTCTGCCAGATCACATGGAGACACGCTGCTGACCTGTGTGAGAAGACCGCCTGGGGCCCCTTGGAGCTGTGAATGGTAGAGGCGTTCCTGCGCACCAACGTAGGGAGGTCTGCATCACATACCACGTGCCACCACTACACTGGGGTGCACGAAAGGTATTACCAATGGTGGGCCGCACCTCTCTGCATCACAGGTCGGAGGATGTAGCACTGGCCAGGCGCAGTGGAGGGTGAGGCCCCTGAGCTGCGCCGATCTTCTGTGGCGGGAGCGCTGCAACTTCACGCATAAGGGGGTCCTGTTGCATCACCTGCATTGGGAGGTTCCCCAGCGGACTTGGCAGTGAATGCTGTACCCAAGCTTGTGAAAACCCACCTGGCTGATGCTCCTGCTGGCTGAGTCACAGATTTGTAGAGGGTGCAGCGGATTGCACCGCAGTGTCAATGTCCAGGTGAGGAGAATCTGGGATGCGTAGCGGAGGAGTCCCGGGGGTTGAGTCAGGCCTAGTCCTAACGCCTATAGGAGACGCACCCCCAGTGGCGGCTCCTCCGCTATGGCGGAAGAGCATCGCCTCACTGCTTTTAAGCAGAGCAAGAAGAGGAAACTTAACATAATGATAACTTTCTGATATTCTCATGCTATGTTTCCTTTGCATGTGGGAGGGTGGGTGGGGCTGTTCTACTCACGGAGCACGGCAGAGGCGGAGTGGTATGCCCACTCAAGTGGGCAATGACTGTTTGGTCGGCCCTCTCAGGCCACCGAAGCAGTCATGTGAACTTCCTTGTTCACAATGCAGGCTGCATTACAGCCTGCATTGGAGAACAAGCCTACCCCTCCAGCCCCTGGCTGAACGCCTTGTCACGGCACTCAAGAGCAATCACAACACTGCAAGCAGAGTTGTGATTGGTTAGGGGAGGGAGCCTGACTACCTGCTTCCTGTTCCTGGAAGCAGACTCAGGAGAGCACGAGCACAGAAGACGCGGGAGCCGGCCTCGAGGTAAGATTTGAAAAAATATATATTTACAACCCCCACTCCCCCTGCGTTCCGCCCCCTACAGTGTCCCTTCCCACGTTTCCTGCCTCCCAGCTGTCCATCCCGCCGCTGCACTACTTAATGGTGGCCGCTGTGCAGCCATGCGGCCATGCGCAGCAGGTGTACCACTGGTGCGCCAAAGGCAAGCCTGTCTGCGTCAATCTGCCCCTGCACCGTGCCCAGCACCAAGGGCCCTTCTTCTCAGACACTCTACCGCTACGATGCCAGCACCCTCCTCGCTATCAGCCCTGGACGCCACACTGCCTGACCATCTAGCATCACTGTAGAATTCCCTTGCACCCTGTGCCTGCCGAAACTGCAAACGCACCTTCTGTCACATAAGCACACCAGCGCCTCCTGCCGCCCAGCCGACCAACAGCACAGCCGACCTGCTTAGCTGCATCCTTTTCAATGTTCGGTCCCTCCACAAACATGCAGCAGAAGTCTGGAACTTCCTCGACGCCAACCTTTTCAGACATCACCTTGTACATGGAAACCTGGACCAACCTCTGCTCTGCATCGGACATCGACATCACTATCCACAATAGCTACAAAGTCAGCCACAAGGAACACCCCGAGTGCCCAGGAGGAGGCATTGCCATTGTCTAAAAAAGCACACTCCAACTGACCATGCACTCTAATGACCTGATGGCTACCATAGAACCCCTCCTCTTCCAGATCTGTACCAACCCCACCCTCCACGGCACTCTCACCTACAGGAACCCCGGCGCATGAACCCCCATTCGCCGATGTCATTGTAGACCTCATCACATCCAAGTCTCTCCTATCCACTGACTACATCCTACTCGGACACCTCAACTTCCACCTGGACATCCCCAGGGACCAGAACACCACCACCCTCCTGGAGAACCTCGCCAACATCAGACTCAAGCAGCTAGTCACTGCACCAACCCACATAGCCGGACACACGCCCAACCCCATATTCTCTACCAGCGGGAACTTAAACTACAGCCACACCACCGAACTCTCCGGGACCCACCATGATAGTATACATCACGCCTTCACTATGCCCAACGTACATCACCACCATCATCGCCCCCCCAGCCGCAGCTGGATCAAGGCCATCAAAGAACTTTTCGGCAACTCCCTCAGCACCACCACTCCGCCAACACCACCGATTGAGCTCCAACTGCACCGACACCCTGGCAGCTCCTCTGTGTCAGTGGACCGAGCATCTGGGGGTCTCTGGCTGCCAGAGAAGGTGACAACAGACACAGTGGATGCCAAACTAGACTCTGTACAAAGGGACGCATCGAGGCATATGCATGACCTCATGAACCCCTATGCCACTTTATACCTGCGTCAGATAGGATGTATGCAGGGCGGGTGTTCCCACGCAACAAAGCCTCGTAGGAGTGGCGCAGTGAAATCTATGAGATTTCACTGTGACAATTCTAGGATGCCACTTCCTCAAAACCTTACGCCTGCCTCATGGCGGGCGTAAGGGTGACGCAGTGCCATAGAGATAGACCTGCCCCATGCATTACTGGAGTTGCGTCATGCATGCGCCAAAATTGCAGCAATGCATGATTTTAGTTCAGACAGACGTCAGGACTACTGACATATCTGTAAATCCTTGCGACATAGAGTGCCGTACAGTAAGTGTGGCACATCCACGGTGTTGCAAGGGGGGGCGCAGTGAAAAGTGTGCCAACGCTGTTTTGTTGCAGCGATGCAACACTTTTCATGCATGAAGCTCAGGACTGCGCCCTATCTTATTGTGGGGCAGATTGCTGAGCTTTTGTTTTTGCACAGGGTAGCATAGCAATATTCTTTGCTGCGCTGTCCAGCACCAAAACCTCTGAAATGAGGCCCCAAGTGTTTGCACCAATTTTAAAACCAGCTATTTTCTGATCTTAAAAAACTGCCTCTAACTGAACTTAGAGGCAGTTTTTTGGGTTTTGCACCATACAAGGAATTCCTTGTAAATATTTCGAAGTGGGGTTAGCTGCAGTTTTTTCACAGGAATGCCCACCTTGCATCTCATTTTCATTAACTCTCGCTAACAGAAGTGGCGATCTTTAAATTTCACATTTTGACAGTAAAAGTGCTGCTAACTCCAGTTAGTGGCAACTTGTAAATAAGGCGATAAAAAAATAGCTGCCCTAACATCAAAAAATTGATGGTACGGCGGCGTTAAGTCCTTGTAAATATACCCCCCCGGCCGTAATGGACTCCCATTGGAGTTATTTAGGCGCTATTCTACACTCCTGACGTCATGCCTGAGAAGCCTCTTTGCAGGAGCATTTGATAATGTCCTACTTCTGTATGATCTGAGGGAAGCCGTAATATCACAATTCAAAAACTTTATTCGACAATTAAGTCATAAAAGTGTCATACGTCAACCATTTACATCGATACAAGTTAAAACAAAACATAATTATCAACATAATTTTTATACTTAAACGCCATGAGTTGCACTATTCTCAATTTTTAATAAACAGTGTTGATGCCTATACATCCAAATGGATAGAGACATTTCATATTTATACAACAATGTTTAGTCCACCTCTAGAATAAACAATCAAAACAACAAGATATCCTAGACTAAAGATTTTGTATATATGAATGTATAAATAAATGAACAAGTAAATAAGTAAGTACGGGCGCCTATTCGTTGGGCACTTTAGTATTGATCTGTCTGGACCGTATTATCCAAGCCCACTTTATATATTTTGCCATTGCTATTGCAATTGTCGGGCTCGGATCTGTACACAGGATTCTTATGGCCTCCTCATGCCTTTGGATGCCTATTAGTCGACAGACAGGTAGTACCCATTTTTTGCGTGGGAGCACATAAAGGGGACAAAAGAACACAAAATGACTCAAAGATTCAATCGTATCCAAACACTTGGGACATTTGTCCTGGGACTCTTTAACCCATTTAGATGTAAAAGTGCGAATCGGGAGGGTACCTATTCTAAACTGGAAGTAAAATTTACGGTCAGTTGGTGCTTCAATCAAGCCCCAAATGGTTCCTGTCTAGGGTAGGCCTTAATTTCTAGGAATCTGGCTGTTAAGTGGGATGTGCTCCCCTTAGAAACTGATTCCAAACCGATCAATTCCCAATACTTAGCTTTAAGAGTTTCTTTTGAAGGGAACACCGCATTTTGGGGATCATCCCATAGGTTGCTCCATCCCAGTCTATAGAGTAATGATTTTATAGACCTCAGCCAGTCTATCTTATGTAAAAGATCTTTTTTCATAATTTCCTTTAGGCCCATAGCATAATGCTTAAGCTTCTCGGTTGACCAAACCCTACGCCAATACAGCAGAGGCCGCAAATTAGCTGTGTCTTGTAAGGATTTCAAACCAAGGTCCCAAAAAAGAGGTAACAAGGGAGTACTTTGCGGCACACCGACAACTTTCCGAATAAACTCGCTCTCCATAACGTTCAAACGTTTTGGGTTATTGCCATACCCCCATAGCTCAGAACCATATAAAGACGAGCTGCGAATCTTCATCGAGTATATCTCGAGGAGTGGGCCAATTGGTTGTGTCTGCGAGGTTTTGAATCTTTTTAAGAGGAAACCTGTCTGTTGTTGGAACTTCAATATAGACAAATCTAATTGGCTTTTCCAACGCATAGTCTTCTGTAGCGTGACTCCCAAGTAAGTGAATGCGTCAACCTGCTCTAAAGGAAAACCATTCATAAGGATTACACCAATGAAGGGTTTGTAAGACCTACACGGGTTAGGACTGTTAAGGACCATAAACTTGGTCTTGGCAACATTTATTTCCAGTCCGCGTAGCGAACAAAACTCTTCAAAGCGCCGGAGGGTAAGCTGCAGGCCACTCGGAGTTTTATAGATCAGCAAGGTGTCGTCCGCGAACATGAGGACTGGAATGCGATTACCTGCCATAGCCGGGGCATCCGAGGGGACCCGGGAGAGGAATTCGGCCACCCCGTTCACGAAGAGCGAGAACAGGGTCGGTGCCAAAACACAACCCTGCCGAACTCCTCGCTCTACGGGGAAGGACTCCGTAACCTCACCCTGCCATCCCCACCGTACCCGGGCAAAATTGTCCTCATGCAAACGAACGACCAATGCCAACAACTCCGGTGCCATCCCCAACTCCTCCAGTACTTGCCACAGTTTGCTACGTGGAACTAGATCAAATGCCGCCCGCAAGTCGACAAACACTGCGTACAGAACCCCTTTTCCTAAGACCACGGTCCTCCAATAGAGGACAATAAACCTGAAAACCTGGTCTATAGTGCTGGTTTTTGGACGGAACCCAGCCTAGAGAGGACTTAAAATATTACTATCCTCCATCCAGGTCTGGATTCTGCGCAAGACCAGCCGGCCCAAAATTTTTTGCATGGCATCAATCAAACTGATGGGCCTGCAATTACTGGCCAGCGATTTATCCCCTTTTTTATATATCGGGACAATTTCGGCACCTTTCCAGGATTGGGGAATGGCCATTCCCTGAGCTATAGCATTAGCTAGATGGGTGATATATAGACGCCATCTTTGTCTATCGTGCAAAAATACGTCGGCCGGGATACAATCCATGCCGGGTGCACGTCCCTGGGTTACCGTATCAAGCGCCATATCAACCTCCTCAACACCAAAAACAGGATTATTGTAAAACACCCTCTCCTGGTGAGGCATACTGACTTCCTCAACACCTTTTGCATATTGTGGCTTAAAAAATTCGACCCAGGAACTCTGGGGAACATGTTTGTGCGGGCTGTCAGTAATTTCACCCCTCTTCCATTTAAATATATCCCAAAACTTTTTCTGATTTTTGTCAATACATGCTGTCTTTAGGTCTTGCCACTCGCTCTCTTCCCATTCCTTTTTTGCTTTCCATTGGACCTTTCAATAGGTGTTGCGAGCTGCTTTAATGTTGCTTGGATCTTTTAATTTCAGAGCAAGTCCCAGATCACTACGAGCTAGTTTACAGGCGGCGTTGTACCATTCCTCCTGTTTCCTTCTAGGGACTTTTTTTCCTGAAAAGGGTCTGCAAAAGCAGGATTTAAGGTTGGCAAACAATTTTACAGCTAGAGGTTGACTTTTAGTACCTCCTGCCATTATTGATGTCAGCGCGTCTTCAACGTTAGTCTTAATGCTGTCTAAGAGATCAGGATGCTCTGCAACTTTATGCCACTTAAGGTGGCGTTCATCATTTGATAAAGCAGCAGCTGGACATGCCATTTCAGAAACTCGATCCTTTCTATCTCCCAAACCCAAATTAAAAGTAGCAACTAATGGATTGTGGTCACTTTCAATCCGTGACATAACCACCATATCCACTAGGGTATACCACATCTTCAAGTGGACTAGAAGGTAATCTGTGTTACTTGCCCTGGTACCATTATCGTATGTTTTGCTACATGTCCTGTCTGATATGGTTCTGCCGTTTGCTGCCCTCAGTTGGTTACCCAGGCAAAACCCTTTCAGATACAGGGCCGCCTCTGTCCATTTGCTGACTGACTTTATCTCAAGCTGTGGGACGCCCCATCTAAGGTCTTCCTCCTCTGTTAGAAGCATGTCATGAGGCCCCAGTGGCTCGAAAGTCGTATTAAAATCTCCCGCAATCAATGGGAGCACATCAATGGGGCTGGATTCAACGAGGGTGTTTAGTGCTGAAACCACCTCCGATCTTTTCCCGCCTGGTAAGCCCCTTGCATACACATTATATATAACAATTTTAAAATTTGGCGGGAAATTCAACCTGATTCCCAAAATGTCATTATTCTGAGTTGGGACAGGTTGGATGTTACACTCCAAACTTTGTTTAATCCAAATAACCAAGCCTCCTACTGGCCGACCCTTGGCCCTTTTCTCCGCTGGGACAAAAAAATTCAAATAACCCAACATAAACACGGGCTCTAGTGACCATGTCTCCTGAAAAAGACAAATGTCATGCTCGTTAATATAATCTGACCAAAGGGGAGAAGATAGTTTAGATCCCACGCCCGCCACATTCCAGGATAAAAACGTAATGTGACCTGCAGCATTAATACCCCCTTCGTCACTCCTTATATTTAACATGGGAGGAGTAGCTGCACCGTTCCTAAAAGGTAGATTACCCACATTACTTAACATTTCTTTTTGTGGCACAACTTGTAGGCCTCGTTCCCCAGCCCCAATAGTATTTATTAGAGCAGAATGCTCAATATCGTCTCTGTTACTATCTATTATAGACCACGCACCTTGCTTTATACCCTCCTCTATCTCTCGAGCTACAGATGGCTTTTCATGATTGGGATATCCTCTTCCATCGTTCAGTCAATCACAGTCCGCTAACCCGGATAACACATTAAATCTATTAATGGACCTTATGTCCTCCAAAGAACATCCATTTGTCAAAGGTCCCCCACGTGTTACCCCATATGGGGGCAGAGATAGGGGAGCGTAAAAATAAGACAGTGGCATTGTGCAGATTAAAGATGAAGAATCATCCTGGGGCCAAGAGCAGATATATTCCACACAACGCCTATCCCTGAAATTAATGATGATGCAATCCCCCTTTATCATCTTAGATCTCCTGCCCACCCAATTTACTCTTCTAGCGTACAAAATTTCAGCATACATATGGGCCGGCAATGGTCGCCTAACATTGAGCCAAAATGTACATTTGTTCTTTAGGTCCCTATAAGATTCCCTTGTTCCATTAACCAATGGTGGAAACCATGTTAAGACCACCACATAGGGGACTGCTTCGGGGGGTAGATGTATGTCAATTAAGCCTGATGAAGCCTGCGCTAAAGGCTGTACAGGTGTTGGCTGCTTAGCAGTTCTAACTCTACCTGCCCCGGGACTATGTGATACAACACGTGGTGGAAGATGTTCAGCTCTTGGCTGATTGCCAGCGACTGAGATAGCTTGTGGCACCTTCGAAATAGGGGGATTATCTTTCACAATACCACTTGTTGGATTATCAGTGGTAGATTTGATCTCAGTGCATTGACCTATCACACAAGGACACTCCTTTTGCAGACCCGCACCCTCTCTACCTCCCCGTGACTGGGCCGAGGCAAGTGAAAGTTCCATACATACAAGCCTACTTTCGATGGAGCCTAGCCTTTCATTAATTGGATCACATAAATTCTTTACAATACTTTCCAAATTTTCCAAAACATTACATCTGTATCTTCCACAGTTTTTGTCCCCAGAGGTAATGATGAGTTTGTCCTCGCCTCAGCAGTTATAGGTTTAGGGCATGGAACTATGTCCTTCCTTAAAACAGAAGCAAGGTCAGGCTTAGCCTATTTCCCAGCGGCAGTCTGTTGGTTTCCCCTACGTTTTTTTTTTCAAGGTTTGGACTAATTGTTGATGGACAGGAACTGTTTTCACTTTACTGGCAGAGCGGGTCTTTATGCTTGGTAAAGGCTTAGAGATTGGGACCATTTTATCAGTATTCAAAATATCTTCGATTTCACCCGGTATTTCGATTAAGGTTGGGGAACATGTCATTATTTCACCAGTGCGCTCCTCCACCAGAGAAGATATTGAACCCTGAGAATTCGACATAACAGACTGGCGACCCGGTGGTGATCTTATGTTGGCCATGTTTCCCAGAGAAGACCTCTTATCACAAAGGATGTCTAAAGATAATCTTTTTTCAGTTAGTTCTATGTCCTTGGCAAGCACTGATTGTACTCGCACTAAAAAATTATCTAAAGTTCCCATTAGAGCACCCCCGGACGATTGCACAGTGGGTCCATCCTTTTTAGCAAATTTATCCATTACTAGGTATTGCTAGCGACCTCAGTTGACAGATATCCCTCTAGAATACAAACTAGGAGCTAGGGCTTACCCTCGATAGTTCGATGACTGCCCTTAATCTGTAGTTGTTAGAGGAGGGTCCCGTTCCGTTCTCTGACGATCTCGGACGGGCTCAGACGGGCCCGCCCTTGGCCCGGGCTTCGCCCGGCGCGCGCCCGCGCGCGTCCCGCGATACGGGGCCCGTGAGAAGTCTTATAGCGTCAGGGAGGGAGTACGGGAAGAGGACATAGCTGGTTGCAGTTACGGGGCTGCTGGTCCTCGCAGTCCCGTATTAGATTCCCTCAGGCAGCAGTCACCAATGGTTGATTAGGCAACACCTACGTTGGCAGCACTCGTGAAGTTAAAAATGAGCAAGTTAAAAGGCACGCTAAGGCTCCAGCCACGAACGCCCCCCGCGAAGCGGGGGCTGTGAGGAGTCTTATAGCGTCAGGGCGGGAGTACGGGAAGAGGACACAGCTGGTTGCAGTTACGGGGCTGCTGGTCCTCGCAGTCCCGTATTAGATTCCCTCAGGCAGCAGTCACCAATGGTTGATTAGGCAACACCTCCGTTGGCAGCACTCGTGAAGTTAAAAATGAGCAAGTTAAAAGGCACGCTAAGGCTCCGGCCACGAACGGCGCCCGCGAAGCGGGGGCCGTGAGGAGTCTTATAGCGTCAGGGCGGGAGTACGGGAAGAGGACACAGCTGGTTGCAGTTACGGGGCTGCTGGTCCTCGCAGTACCGTATTAGATTCCCTCAGGCAGCAGTCACCAATGGTTGATTAGGCAACACCTCCGTTGGCAGCACTCGTGAAGTTAAAAATGAGCAAGTTAAAAGGCACGCTAAGGCTCCAGCCACGAACGGCCCCCGCGAAGCGGGGGCCGTGAGGAGTCTTATAGCGTCAGGGCGGGAGTACGGGAAGAGGACACAGCTGGTTGCAGTTACGGGGCTGCTGGTCCTCGCAGTCCCGTATTAGATTCCCTCAGGCAGCAGTCACCAATGGTTGATTAGGCAACACCTCCGTTGGCAGCACTCGTGAAGTTAAAAATGAGCAAGTTAAAAGGCACGCTAAGGCTCCGGCCACGAACGGCGCCCGCGAAGCGGGGGCCGTGAGGAGTCTTATAGCGTCAGGGCGGGAGTACGGGAAGAGGACACAGCTGGTTGCAGTTACGGGGCTGCTGGTCCTCGCAGTCCCGTATTAGATTCCCTCAGGCAGCAGTCACCAATGGTTGTCTCATTCTATTAGACACAGAGAAGGCCTTTGACACAGTCAATTGGTCATTCCTCTTCCATGTCCTTGAGCATATGAACTTCAGACCCCAATTCAGATGTTATGTTAAAACCTTGCATGTGGACACATGCGTTCAACTCAGGGTGAGCTGTGCATTGTCAGCCCCATTTGCGATCCGTAGGGGCAAAAGGCAGGGGTGCCCACTGTCTCGTTTGTTATTTGCTTTAGTGAGTGAGTCCTTGGCAGAATGCCTGTGAACAGATGACCAAATATGGAGGTTCAGTTGGTCCACCGACCACAAAGACTGAGTATCCTTGTATGAGGACAATATGCTGCTCTACGTGCAAGACTTAGATAGGTCTGTCGCTCATCATGGAAATACTGAAGATCCACGGAGAAGCGTCAGGTATGAAGGTAAACTGGGGAAAACCACCAATGTGCTTTTGATGGGAGAATGCTCTAAGGATCTTGAGAAACTGGTATGAAACAAGAACAAGGGGGAGACCATTTCCGTTATTTGAAATGGAAATTAAGCTTGCTCCTGAAAGAGGGTGGGAGTTAAATATACTCCTCTTGCTTAAGAGACCGACATCTGACATTAAGACATGGACTTCCTTGCCCATATCCAAGATTGGGAGAGGCGCATTCTATAAAATCATAGCAGACCCCCTCTTTCTATAGCTTTTCAAAATGACCTCCACATACTTCCACCCACATTCTTCAGGACCCTCCAATCTCAAATAACAGCGTTTCTGTGGGACTACACACTCCCAGGGGTGGCATTTGTCAAATGCAACCAGGGGATGTACGATGGAGGCTTAAACTGGGTTGGTGTGAGACTATACTACTGGGCCACACAGCTTATCATTATTAATAATTGGATGTATGATTGTGGGAAGATCCAGTTTATTAGCTAGAACTGGACGCCTTACAGAAATATGGAATATGAGTTATTGTCTATGCTATATAGTATGGCTACTCCCTTCCGACTGTCGATGGTCACTAAACTGCCCGTTTTCTGCTGGCAAGAGGCTTAGAAGCATTTTAAGCTGCCTGGCAGGCTGATGAAAACTGCTGCATTATGGAAGGGTACATGGCTGGCACAGACGACAGGGTTCCACATTTGTGAATTGATTGGAATATCGAATATGGGTGCTGTGTGGTTTGAAGGTACTATGAATTCATACAAAGAATTGTCAAATGGATTTTTACTACATAAATTACTGTTAAAAAATATTTACAGAGGAGGAGCCTAGCGCGGACCAAGATGGCCGCGTGAGCACAGAGCTCCCGCAACCCTCGTTCCCTCCGGCAATTATCCTGAAACAATCCTGTGTCCAATATCCGGAATATTGGAGATGAACCACTGCTGAGACGAGCGTCATTGTCCGGACTGAAATTGTACACCGGAGACCGAAGTTGTGACAAGTGGAAGTTCGCGGCCTATCCCCCGGGAGGTGCCCGGGTCTCGCGTTGGCATGGGCCCGGACACTTATTGAACAACAGCGGCCGTGTGTGGGGTGGACCATCCGATGGGGCCTGTTTACACTTTCACTTTCGTTTTCTTTTACAACTACGTGCCTCGGCCCGCGAGTGTCTTGGACAGCAGTTGCTTGTAGCTCGGCCTGCACATGCATGGGCTTGCATCGGGGTCCCGGATCCAGCGGACCTCGTGCCAATTGCGTGGCTGAGCGGCCTGTTTTTTGACGCTGACTGTTCCGGGGTTGAGGATGTCGACCAAATCGGAAGCCGACAAACAGAAGCCCAAGAATACCAGGCGGGGGGACTACACCCAAACCAACAATATGGATCGCTATGCCCAGCAAAAGGGATCGCCAAGCGGACCGGGGAAGCCACAGGAATCATCGAGAGACGACTCGGTCCCCGCACCGGAATTGACACTGCAAGACATCATGGGCGCCATTGAGGAGATGAAGTCCTCTATTGGGCAACAGTTTGAGACCCTGGCACACAAAGTGGACACCATCTCAGTTGACGTTAATTTGCTTCGCGCTGACCTGGGGAAAACTAATGAGAGAGTTAAATCATTGGACCAAAAAACCACTAGCCTCACGGGGGACGTCTCTGATCTGCAAACAGAGGTCCGTACGCTGAGGACTACCAATGACCTCATTGCCGCAAGATGGAGGATTTTGAAGGCCGGGCGAGGTGCAATAACGTGCGCATTGTTGGCGTTCCGGAGAAATCGGAGGAGCAATCAGCGGACTTGTTTGTCGAGGACTTGGTGGTTAACCATTTGGCGCCTAAGGGCCTCAGTAAGTTCTTTGCGGTCGAGCGGGCCCACCAAGTCCCGGGCGGGAGGCCCAAGGTGGGAGCCCCCCCGAGACCGATCATCGCCAGGATCTTCAACTTCAGGGACCGCGATGCCATTTTGCAGGCGTCACGAGGGTCCGGACCGGTCACTTTCCAGAACACTGCAGTGAGTTTTTATCCTGACTTCACCCAGGCGGTGCAGAAGCAACGGCAGAGTTTCCTGGGGGTTAAGAGGAGGCTACGTGAGAGGGCCTGAAGTATGCCATGCTCTTCCCAGCCAAGTTGCGCGTCGAGTACGAAGAACGAACCTTTTTCTTTGACTTGCCAGACGAGGTTGGGGAATGGCTCGACACATTGCCTCAGCGGCGGACTAGCGGGGATCATGCTGGCGGAGCGGAAGGAGGCCATGTCGCAAAAGAGTGAGGACTCTGGTGATTGAACATTCTGGCTAAGCACGGGACAGTGGTTCGCTGATTTGTTTTTACTGCTAGCTATTGTCCGGGGGTGGCGAGGGTACAATGGGATCTCTTTCCTCCTACGGGGTTTCTTCTTGTAGATTAGCTTCTGCTAGGGCGACAGGCACACTGCAAGTTGGGGGGGCTTTTAGGCTTATGCAGGGGTGCAGGGTGGGGGGTGGCTTGGGCTTGTTGGAGTGTTTTTTTTTGTTCTTCATTTTGCAAGGTATGGCAATGCAAGTCTCGTGTGCTGCTCTCGGGGGTGGGCGGGGGTCTCTTGCCATTCTGTGATGGGGGGTAGGGATTTGAATATACTTAGTTAGAATGTTAATGGCTTGGGGGATCGTATTAAGCGGGGGATTGTTTTGCAATTTCTGAAGAGGTGCTCTCCTGACATAGTTTTGCTGCAGGAGACGCACCTGATAGGCAACACGTGTCGTGCTCTCAATAGAAAGGGTTATAAATTTATCGCGCATTCTGGGTTTTCCTCGGGATCCCGGGGGGCTGGAATACTTGTTAGGACTTCGCTGCCGTTTGAGATTGATTCTACTACTGTCGATGAGAGGGGGCGCTTTGTGGCGGTTGCGGGGAGATGGGAGGGCAGGACACTGGTTTTGGTTTCTGTTTATGTCCCTCCTGGCCTGCAGACTGCCACATTTGCCGACTTGGGGAGGGCTATGTTGGATCTCCCCGAGGGCGTGTTGGTAATGGGTGGTGACTTTAATGCAGTTGGTTCCGGATTACTAGACAGACATCCGCCAAGGGACCCCGGGGGGGCGCAGAGATGGCTCCCAGATTTTATTGATACACTAGGTTTGGTTGACTGCTGGAGGCTGCTGCACCCCGCTCAGCGGCAGTACACTTTTCACTCTGGGGCACACGGCAGTCTCTCTAGAATAGATTATGTTCTCACCTTGGCTGCCCACGCTTCCTTGGTGTCTGAGGCTAGGCACATGGCCAGGGGCATCTCCGATCATTCGCCGGTGTGGATTTGTATGGATTTTGCCGTGGAGCGGCAGGTAGGGTTGCCCCGATTAACCCCTGGTATTTCCGTGACCCTAGGACTCGTAGCGCGTTGCTGAAAGTGGTTGATCTCTACTTTTCGGAGAACCTTGGCTCGGTTACCTCCGCGGTGTCTTTGTGGGAAGCGTTTAAAACAGTACTGAGAGGGGAGGCCCTCTCCTTGATAGCGGATGTCAAACGTCGGAGAGATGCTGAGGTGGCGCAGATCGAGGCTGAGATAGTGGCATTAGAGTCTGTCCTGGAAGATGAGGTTACGGCGGAAACACTGCATAAGTTGAGATTAAAACAGTCTGAATATAAAGCACTGGTGACCAACGCGGCTAAGGTGCTTAGCAGGGAACAACAAGGGCGATTGTATGATGTGGGCGACAAGGCTGGGAAATTAATAGCGTGGTTAGACAGGAAAGAACGAGTGAATAGAGTGGTGCCAGAAATACTGACTGATGGCGGGGATATTGTCACAGAACCCGATGGGATAGTCCAGTGTTTCGCGGACCACTTCCGCATGGTCTATACGTCTGTGTCGGACAGGCCGGAGGAAGACTTGCATGAACTGCTGCGAGACATTGCCCTGCCTTGTCTATCCGACGTCGACAGGGAGGACCTTGATGGTGCCATCACCGCGAGTGAGGTCGCAGTCGCTATCCGCTCGCTACAGCCGGGCAAGGCCTCGGGCCCGAATGGCTTGCCGATCGAGTTGTATAAACTCAGGCCGGATAAGATTGCTCCGTATTTGCGAGATATGTTTGTAGAGGCGCGGGAGCATGGGCGTCTCCCATTTGACCAACGTCTGGCGACAATAGTGGTTATACATAAAGATGGCAAGCCCCGGAACAGATGCGGATCGTATAGGCCGATCTCCCTACTCAACGCTGAGCCAAAAATCCTCGCCAAACTGTTGGCTAACCGTTTGATCAGGGTCATTGGGGACTTGATCCACCCGGACCAATCCGGGTTTATCCCACACCCCAACACTGCGTTGAACCTCAGGCGACTCCATGGCTTGCTCGCGAGGGTTGGGACGCTGCGTGAGTCGGCCATCTTGGTGTCACTCGATGCCACGATGGCTTTCGACACTGTGGAATGGCCGTATCTGTGGGCAGCGCTCACAAAATTCGGCTTCGGACCGGGTTTTATAGGCTGGATTAGGCTACTTTATGAGGAACCTTTGGCTAAAATCGCGGTGAACGGTAGGGCGTCATCTCCGTTCGAGCTTGGGAGGGGCACCCGGCAGGGGTGTCCTCTGTCGCCACTATTGTTCGCCCTCGCCCTTGAGCCGCTGGCGGCATGGATTAGATGGCAGCCAGACATAAAAGGGATCCGATGGTCGCCAGACCACGAGGACCGCATTTCTTTGTATGCAGACGACATTTTGTTATACTTGACCTCACCTAGGAAATCCCTCATAGTGGTCTGTGACGTTTTGAATTCTTTTGGTAGAAACTCGGGTCTCGCCATTAATTGGGGAAAGTCGCATCTATATGTCCTCAGTGGAGACACCCCTACCGTCCCGCGGAATTGCTCCATCCAGATCGCCCAGCGGGGCTTTCTGTACTTGGGGATATATATTTCCACCGATCCCTCTGTCCGATACGAGAAGAACCTACTCCCTCCGTTGTCACGCTTGAGACGGAACGTTGCGGGTTGGAGGCGGCTACCGCTCTCCCTCCTAGGCCGCGCCGCATTGTTTAAAATGATGTCTCTTCCCCGATTTCTCTACGCCTTACAGAACACCCTAGAGTTAGTTCCTGCCTGTTATTTTCGTGAGGTGGAGAGCCTCCAGCGCTCGCTGTTATGGGACGGTCGACCGCGTATAGCTATAGCAAAGTTGACCCTTCCATGGTATGACGGGGGGATAGCACTCCCTGACATCAGAAGATATTATTGGGCTACCCAATTGGGAGCGATTAACCACGGTGTTTACGGTCCGGCGTTGAACCCTGGGTTTGCTATGGATCAGTGGTTGTTGCGCGGGGGTAATTATCTTAGGGCGCTGTATTCCAAATCATTGGATGGGTCCCTCACAGGACCAACCAAGACGGCAGTGCATGTGTGGAAGGCGGTTACAAACTCGTTGGGCTGGAAGGGCAGACTTACCCAGGCTACTCCGCTTTTTGAATCCGATATACTAGGGAAATTATGGCACACGAAAGGGTTTGAGAAGTGGGACCTAATTGGGATTTCTAGAGTTGGGGATTTGCTGATTAAGGGTAAGGTGAAATCGTTTGAGATGCTGCAGACGGAGTACGAACTAGGGGGTACTGAATACTTTCGATATGCCCAGGTGCGTCACGCTCTACTATCTGTCTGTGCCGAGGGGGAGGTCGTGCCTGAGTCTTCTCCTTTGGAGGATCGGATTCTGGATGGTCATGTGCCGGAGAGTACAATCTCCTTGATTTACAAGAAGCTTGTAAATGTTCGGACCGACCTCCTCCTTGATGTGCGAGAACAATGGACTAGGGATGGTCTCGAACTGGACGATGAGGACTGGCAATATGCCATCTCCTCTCCGAAGGAGGTTGCGATCCCGGCTAGACTGCGGCTGGTGCAGCTTAAGATACTTAACAGGGTTTATGTCACGGGCCCCGCCTGATTCATATGGGTTTCTCTGACGATGGCTTATGCAAGAGAGGCTGTGGGATGCTGGGCACCTTTCTACACATTATTTGGGAGTGTGGGGAGATTGTAGAGTTCTGGAAACAAATTCATGATGTGATGAAGGAGGTCACGGGTATCGCACTCTTCCCGGAGGCAAGATGATGCCTATTGAATGTCTGGGGTCCCACCGACTATGATGCCGCTCAGACCCAATGGGTGACCCTGGGGAATATGGTGGCGAAGCGAGATATTGCGCAGCTGTGGGGATTCCACAGACCTCCCACCTTGGTAACATGGATGGAAAATATGGACTGGGGCATGTTCCGGGAGAAAACGGTGTACAGTGCCCGAGGTTGCCCTAAGAAGTGGCATAAGATATGGGGGCGATGGAACCATTATAGGGGAGATATTTGTGTACCCCCGGTTACTGAGATGCTCGATGTGCACCTTTCCCCCTAGCTCTACTCCCAACTATATACGTAAAACTGTTCATAACCTGGAGTCCGTACCCCTGCTTTCCCCTCACTTCATTGGCGTGGTGTACTGCTCCGCTAATGGGAGTGGGACCTCGCCCCGGCTGAGAACTAGCGCATGCTTATTATATGCTTTGCCTTGCTTGTGTTTTTATTTATTTATTTATTTTTTGGTTTACATTAAAACTAAACCTTTGTTACTCCTGATGTACGGATATGGACCTTCCTACGTATTGTTCTCATCGTGCTGCCGGACCTCCGGGATGTCGGCTGAATAGCTGTGTACCATGTTGACGTAAATAAAGGTTTTTAAAAAAAATATATATATATATTTACAGGTTTGTCATGCCCTGGAATACTAAAGGACCAAGTTATAAAACACTCCAGAGTATGACCCACTGGAGATTAACCTGGTTGCAAAGGTATTGATTGTGCTTGAAGGGAGTGTCACAACTTTTTTGCACAGTGCTTGTTAATTCCCCGGACCCACTTGTCAAGTTGCGGCAAAAATAGGAGGCATACATGATCCTGCTGGAGAACGAAGACGGGACGAAGGCAAAGATGGCAGCCCGAACTCTTGCAATTTCCTCCCACCGTTACCTGGTGCAGTTTAAAGACGTCCATAGGTCTTACTACTGCCCTGAACGGTTGTAGAAGATGGGTAAACTTCCAAAACTTTGCTGTGCCAGGTGTGCTGATCCCATGGCTTCCTTTTATCCTGTTATATGGGCCTGCCCTAAAGTAACTATATACTGGGAGCAAGTGATGTAAATCTTAGGTGAAGTGATGAGGCGGACGGAACTGTTAATACTGGGAATCCTTGAGAGGTGAAGTGGTGGGCGATACGAAAGATGGTTTGTTGGAACGGGTGCA
The DNA here is from genome assembly GCF_964204655.1 of Triturus cristatus. Classification (NCBI taxonomy): domain Eukaryota; kingdom Metazoa; phylum Chordata; class Amphibia; order Caudata; family Salamandridae; genus Triturus; species Triturus cristatus. The sequence goes on from NC_140586.1 coordinate 343,878,566, forward strand.
ATGCTGGCCAAAAGAGATATTGCAAATTACTGGTGTGCTCCAGATACACCCCTATCAGTGATGTGGCTCAGGTGGTGAATAATTTCACAGTCACCGAAGAAATGGTCTACAAGGCTTGTGGATGCCCTAAAATATGTGAAGTTATGGGGCAAATGGTGGGATTATGCACAAATGAATGGCATGCAATGGCGCTGCATATCTGTTTAGTTGCCCAGGAGTTGTATGACTGTACTGATTTTTTTTAAATGTTTATAATAATGTAATGCACTTTCTGTCCTACTGTATTACAGAGGAATACTACTGTAAATCCCATGCAATGGTTTACGATCTTTGCATTTCAAAACCAATAAAATATTATAAAAACAGGATCTTGAATGCATACATGCTAATGATATTCCCAAGCAAATGTATGATGAGGTGCCATCTAAAAGGGGCCAAGACGTCGAGGGAACTGTGTAGTTTATAGAACTTGCCACATTTTGCAGTCAGAGGTCGAAGTGGACGGGATCGGAGCGGCACGACGTGCCCATACTTCTGTGCTGTGAAACCGAGGGAGGGGCAGACAGCTAAACAAGCCTTCTTGACAGGGTGCCTGCTGCTTGAAAGAAATGTAAGTGTGCGCTACTGGTCAATCTGCAAATGTAAAGGGAGCTCAGAGTCACTTTACGTATCCTGATGAGACAGATTTATTATTTTTGAGTGGTATTGGAAATGAGTTAACAGCTGAGCTGTGAAGTGTGTGCTTTTTAAAGGGGTATAGCACGGGCCCCTGTGCCGAAGGACATGCAGAGGCCTGTGCTAAACTTCTAACTATTCTCCACTGCTCCAACCAAGATTCAATTCCATGGCTCTCTGTTACGGACACAGACCTCTGCAGTGCATTAACTAATTGAGGGGCATATCAGAAACAACCGGCGATAATTATCGCTCAGCGCTCTTAGCGTGAGGATAATTATCGCCGGGTAACGTGGATCTTTTTTGCTGAGATAGCGTGCTATTAGCAGCGCTTATCTCCTCAGCGATAAAAATCCTCACGCTAACTGCCTAACGTGAGATTATCGCTGGAAACCCAGCGATAATCTCACATAGTGTGACGTTAGCTTGCTGATAGGGTCTCACAAACTTAGCCATGATATCCACCTTCCATAGGATATCATGGCTTTAGTCAGTCCTGAAGCAGGCGTAAGGAAAGTAGCGATAACAGGGGTTATCGCTACTTTTCCTGACGCTATGCTTCATAGCGTGGGGCTTGATGATAGGAGAAATGTCGCTTAGCGACATTTCTCCTGTCATGTTAGGTCAGAAACGCCCACTTTGCATCTCATTAGAGATGCAAAACTGGGCGTTAGGAATCCCCACGCTAAAGCAAGGTTTCATGCATTAGCGTGGCCTTGCTAATTAGGCGATAAAATTATCGCCGCTTTTCGGCCGAAAACGGCCGCAAAAGCGGCAATAATTTTTTATCGCCAGCTTGTAAATATGCCCCTGAGTTTTCGTAAAGTACCCTCAGGTGGAGATAACTTGCATTTAATTTACATTTGAACTGTGGTATTTTATATGTACATACCTGAAGGTGAAAGACCGGAAAAAGTAACAGAATAGTTTGGTTAGCCACGCATTTGACCACGCTCCCATTGTGCAAAGCATCACAGTTCCGTTACTTTTTTTTTTTTACATCAACTTTATTGATTTTATTGAACAAAGACAAAGTTACATTGACAGCACTGAATACAAAATCACGCATTTGACAGTAGAAAACATCTGATGTGAAGTCACACGGTAAGCACACCGGACGAGGACTTAGCATCATGACAAGAACAAGGTGTGTCAAATTTGTAAAAACTTGTAAAATTGTGAGGTATGGAGAGAGAAGCGACTCTGTTGTAGTGTAGTTCCTATATCCCTGATAGGCTCTGCGCATTGGAATAATATACACTATAGTTTTGACATAGGACTGAGGTCAGTATGTCTCTATCGAGTGCATTAAACTTAATTACTTGTGTGTGCCAGCTAACTCAGAAGTCACTAGAAAACTTCTTGAATAATCAAGAAGGGATTAGTTTCTGACAACCGCATAAACATGACAACTTTGTTTCCCTTAGAATCGGAATAATCTCAGAATCGTGGAAACAATAGATAACAGTTTCACTCAGTCAATCGTGCATGCTTAGTTTCTACAGAGTTACACAGAAATAGGTAGACTGGCGTTTCAATAAAAAGGGTTTATTGAACAGCCTTATTTCTCGTGCAAGAGATATGAACTGCTACAATCGTAAGACAGAATGCGAAGTATAATATGTACAGCGTTAGCAGTAAGATAAAATAATACTGCAATAGCATGGTTTGTAGCTGTGACAGATATTCATATAAATACACACATAAATAACACAGGCTAAAATTTCAATACTCATCTGATGCTTCTAGCTAGTTCTACTTCAGTGTACCTAACCTAAGTGTAGTACGAGGTAAGAAGTCGGTGCTGTTTGTCTATAGTCTAGTTTAGCTATAGTTGCCAAGATTTGCTAAAAGTCCCTTTAGGTTCAAGTCCGCTCCGTACCTTAGAATGAGTGAGGTTGGAATCTCTTTCTGAGTCTCGATCTCTAACACCCCGCAAGGCGAGTCAGAAACACTGGAGCTGGATTCTCTGCGAGGAGGATGACAGCGTCTGGTCAGTGCATCAGGCGGGGACTTGACTCCCTTCCGAACATGCCATGGCGAGACACGCCGTGCAAGTAGGCAGCCGAACCGTGGTTTGCCATGGTAAGTGAAGGTATATTTATACCTTGAAGGTGTTTAGGAATGCCAGTATTGGCGTAAAAGTTGGGCAGAAGAACGTCATGAATGAACCCCTAGGGAATAGATGTTCATGCATAATAAATGAGTTCTTGGAGAAATCAATATCCCAGCAAGGGGAAGTACTATGAAGGCTTAAGAGTCTGGTTTTCCAAGAATTCGTTGTGACGTAGATGAACGGATGTAGGTGGCCATGCCTGTATTTGGTTAGCATGGATAATGCCTAAATAAGGGTAGGATTTCTATGCCTAAATATGGGCAATGCGAAATATGCCTATATAAAGACATAAATCAGGAAACCTATATACGGTATCTAAATCGACACACAACACCCACTCCACTTTTGTAAGAATGACAACACTAAATCCTAAACATGCTAAACATATCTAAAATATAGCTACATATTGATGGCTAAGAACATGTCTAAAAATACATTGTAAAATGCATAAAAACTGTTGCCATGCATAAAAATGCACTGGTGCTGTACATTTTAAAGCAATGTTTCATTCTAAGCATATATGTACATTGAATGCTACATTATTGAACATACACATTATGGAAAGGCTCATAAATACAGAAGAAAAAAGGCCAAAACCATTTCATGCTAAGTTACATAAATCAATTGGTATTGACAAGGTGACATATTGTCTCTGAAAGTATATCAAAGAATTCTGTTCTCTATGAATAGTTCTACTATAAGCAGATTACTGTGCCATAAAAAGAAAAATTCAAATCTGGAAAAAAAAATTAATCATAGGAAAAAGTTCCAAGTTTAGTCTTTGTTTTGAAAGATGAAGGCCAAATTCAGAGTCTTCCCGGTACACTGTGTGCTGAATCAAAAGGCAGTGTAAGGGGATGGATAAAACATGAAATCTTCTAACCCTGTAGACAAAAAATCGTCTACCGTTGTAGGTGAAAGTTGGATTACCTCATTTAGAAGACTAACCGCACATAGATGAGAAGCATCACCGTCAGCATTGGTCGCATCCGCGATGTTCGTATTGGATGTTACCTGCGTGCCTGTTGTTTCCTCTCGTAACTCAGCAGTAGCAGTTTGCGTCGGTGAGATCTCAATGAATGCCGTCATCAAGATTGGTAGCCACTGGGGACAACACACAGCATGGGCCGTTACTGGGTCCAGCAGAGTATCGATATCCGTAGGCATAACTGATGGGAGTGTTAGACAGATGTCTAGCACGCATTCTTCACCGCAAAGCAGGCAGCGTAGAACAGGTAAGATGCAATCTCGCCAGATTGGTCTGAATGACAGAAACCGTGTGGTATTTAATTCTCGTAGACGAGGTAAACCTAAAATGTGGACGATGCGCTCACGACACTTCATGACCAATAGAGCTCTCTCTATGGTGCTCGGAGTGACGCTGATGATTTGGCTTGCCATATCGGAGCAGTAGGAACAAAAATAGGATCCCTGCAACGAGTCCAAAAAGTAGTGGCAGTCTGCCAAACACAGAGTGCACGAAGTTGGGAATTATGCCGAGGACTGCTTGAAAAGGTGCTAACAGTCCTGAACACACGGTCTTAAATACATGTACAATACTGCTTGTATCAGACATGTTTAAGATACGTTCCAACATTTCTGAGAAATGTATAGGGCAGTTTGTATTCAAAAGGGCTTGTATCTCGGCAGAAGTCGTTGCGACTTGTAGATCATAGGTATCTTTGGCCGAGGTCAGTGGCACAGTTTGTTGTAAAAGAATGGCTTTCATTCTGCTTAGAGTATCAATTCGTATAGAAGAGATGTTCAGTGAAGGCCATAGAGGCGACTCCCTGACTGTCTGTATTTGTGGAAATAAGACTTGCATACAGCAAGTGACCCTGGATGTAACCGTTACTAGATATGGGATACCTGGCAACATGCCACAGCAGCTGTGATCATTCAACATGAGGTAACTTCCATTTGAAAGTAGTCCAAAAATTGGAGTAATCACTGCAGCTGGTGAGCCTTGCAGGTGACAGGATAAGTTTGTAGTGGAACCATCGCAGGCCCCGTGTAAATTAATACCCTGACAAAGGAGAGAACCACTTAGTGCGTTTTCACAGTTTGTACCGCTAAGAGACACTTCACGCCCCCCACTCCAACATCTATATGTGTATGGTAAATCCCAAGATGCCTTGATGTATTCTTTACCCAACCTTTCATATTTGCCTGCTGGTATAGGTTTTAGGCAATATTGAAAATGGAAAGTTGTAACAGGCAGAGTAATTTTACCATGTATGATCCACTCAGTAGCTGGTTTTTCTGCCACCGTGAATGGTAATTTTTCCAGTTTTTCAATGCTCAGCACCATATAGTCTGCTCCCCTTTGTGCCAGTTTGATCTGTTTATCAGTGAGATTGAATTCTGAAAACAGTGACGTAGTGTTGATTAAACGCCAAGGCACATAGCCTGAACGCACGTTTTGGAGCGTCCAGCCTAATAGAATTATAGAACGTAATTGAGACTGACCATGTTGCAGCATGACCAAGTCTTGTTCCATGATGTCTATGGCAGAAGACACAATGCTGTCCAATGAATATATCCTGGACGACAGAGTCATTAACCCATTGTCTACTACAGAGAGGGATTTCTCTAAATTAATACGATCAATTTCTGGTATTCGTTCTGCAGTCTCTGCTTGGGTAATCTTCCATATTTCATTATGAGCAGCGTAGATACCGGCATATATGAAACGTTTTTGACGTGGTTTTCTCGGTCCTAGCAAGAATTCCCTAAGGTCTGCGCCTTCTTTAACCCCTTCAGTGCCACGCCCTTTCCCCCTCCTGTGCCGGGCGTTGCACTAGTGGGTGGGGTTCATGACGAGATAGTCTCGTCATGGGCACAGCGCAACCGTGCTCCATGACGAGACTATCTCGTCATGGGCACTGAAGAGGTTAAGTAAAGATAAGTGTTGTTTTACATCCTGCAGTGTAGCTTTCTGTAGCCAATCAAGGCAGAGTTTCCCTACACTATATGTTGTTACTACCCCTGGATGCTGTCTTTGAACAGAGCGTGGATCTGGCCTATTGATAGTGAAAGTCTGTGTTCTGTTCATGAATCGATCTTGCTAATGGTAACAAGATTAGGGAGTGTAGAGGGAAGGCCCTACACGGGCTCTAGAGATGGATACGTCCTCCACTCTGAATTAGTTACCAAACATAAGAATCCATCTCTTTGAGGAGAAAACAGAAAAACAAAAGACCTGGGTTCAAAAAAACTGAGATAAATGGGTGTATGTGTCCCACAATGGTTGGACACACACAAAGTTGTTTAAATACCCCTCACACACCAAGAATGACCCATGGTGTCATGCTTCATCATAGGGGTCTTCCCGCCCCGCTGCGGGACGGGGCGTGCTACGACCTGCGAATGCGCGGGAGCACTGATGATCAAGTGCTATGTGTAATGCAAAGGGAGGGTCTGGGGTAAGTGTAAATGTGAGATTAAAAAGGACCTGGCCCCTTTGGACAAAAAAACTTTTAATAAGTCAAGGGGGGCTGGTACTAGTAAAAAGGTGGTACGGAGACTCCCTGCTCAGTGTGCGGTTACTCCTAATATGTTGTCAACATGTTTCGATGCAAAGCATCTTCGTCAGGACGGGGCTTAGATCCCTCCTATGTGAAAGGTATGTACTTATGAAGATACTATAAACATAAGTGAAAAAATGCAATTAGTCATGCATAAATATACAGTACCTAATAGTATGCATATATGTTTTAGGTGTATGTGAGTTTTTTGCCTCATGAACCTTGAGAGCGGGTGGAGAAATTAAGGAGCCTCAATGGTATCCTTGTACTGCCAATCGCTTAATGTGCCTCCATCCCTAAACATATATGCATACTATTAGGTACTGTATATTTATGCATGACTAATTGCATTTTTTCACTTATGTTTATAGTATCTTCATAAGTACATACCTTTCACATAGGAGGGATCTTAGCCCTGTCCTGACGAAGATGCTTTGCATCGAAACATGTTGACAACATATTAGGAGTAACCGCACATTGAGCAGGGAGTCTCCGTACCACCTTTTTACTAGTACCAGCCCCCCTTGACTTATTAAAAGTTTTTTTGTCCAAAGGGGCCAGGTCCTTTCTAATCTCACATTTACACTTACCCCAGACCCTCCCTTTGCATTACACATAGCACTTGATCATCAGTGCTCCCGCGTATTCGCAGGTTGTAGCACGCCCTGTCCCGCAGCGGGGCGGGAAGACCCCTATGATGAAGCATGACACCATGGGTCATTCTTGGTGTGTGAGGGGTATTTAAACAACTTTGTGTGTGTCCAACCATTGTGGGACACATACACCCATTTATCTCAGTTTTTTTTAACCCAGGTCTTTTGTTTTTCTGTTTTCTCCTCAAAGAGATGGATTCTTATGTTTAGTAACATGAATCGATCTTGACAGTTGTTTGTGTCTGTGGGCCAGAGCAACCATTTTTTCCATTCCGGATCTGATCTGTTGTGATGCAAAATATTATGTACGTCGACCTCCTCCCGTGTAGTGCTATTATTTGCAGGTATAGGTATGGTCGGTGTGTTCATGTCTTTGATCTTGGCTAACCCAAGGCAAGACGTTTGTTGGACAGTGTCATTCAAAAACATAATTTGCTCAGGGATGATACAGGCTCTAAACAAAGCTTCTACCCCCTGCAGTTGCCAATCTTTTGCACCCCAGACAGATTTTGTCTCAATGTTGTCTTTCCAAAAGTCGAAACCATGTCTAGACTGTTGGGCAATAAAGGCTGCAGAATAAATCTGTTTCGTATTGGTTAATATATTTTTCGTTCCTGTCTTGTTCATATTCTTAAAATAAAACGTTTCTGGATTTGATAAGTTGAACCCTGAAAAATATGGAAATTTCATTGCAAAAGTTTTTGTGCTACCCTTTGGAGGTGTAGGACAATGTTCCCATTGGTTATACAAAAATACATTTCCAGGTGATGCAGTTTTATGCAAGAAATGATGACCATAGTGGGTAGAACAATACATTTGTTCATAGTCTGATGAACCCTCTAAATATTCATGATTTGTGAATATTGCAGACATTTCTAGATCAGACATCATGTTATTAACAATCTTGAAGTCCCAATCATCAGAAAAGGTACTAGAGGTAATAAAGTCACTTAATGAAATTTTAACAACAACAGAATTACCCTCAGGATGGAATGGAGAAGAATACCGCAATGCTATGCCCAAACTGGCCATGGCTTCTTTGTAAGCTCGAGAGCTAAACGCAGGACCCTGGTCAGAATGTAGTGTGCCAATTGCGTATGTGCCGATAAAGACTCGCAAATCTTTTATAACAGTTCGAGCATCAGCCAAGCGCTGAGGCCACATCCAAAGGAACCTTGAACACAAATCCACTGTGACCATGACATATTTATAGCTACCATCCCTTTGTACAGGACCGCAGTGGTCCAGGTAAACACATGCTAATGGTTTATCTGAAATTAACAGGGGCGTCTGCGCAGGACGTTTCACAGTAGAGACTTTCATCTTCTGGCATATTTCACAGTCCAAAACATAATTTCTGGTCTGTTTCCTAATGCCTGGCCACCAGTATCTCTGTTTTAAAAACGATACTGTGGCAGAAACACCTGCATGGGCAGAGGCGATCCCTTCATGTGCTGCTAGCATTAGTCCTAATCTATGTTCCATGTTTAGTATTACCCTATCTCCCACTCCAGGGATTCGAGCAAACTGAACATTGTTCGCATCAATTATATGTGAGTATTTGAGTGGAAACCTTTTAGGTAACGCTGCACCGCTGCCTTTGCTTGAAGCATTGACAGCCAGTATTATTTCACTGTCTATTTTCATTTTTGAACGAGTGATTGCAGCTACGGAAGCCGTTTGCACAGCCCCTTTCGAGCCTTCATCAGCCAATGAATTCCCTTCAACGTGAACGCCATCACGTTAATGACTTGTTCCCAAAGCGTTTTATGCTTGATTGCGCCACCTTTTGCATCTTTGAAACCATTTTGAAGCCAATTCTGTAAATATTCATTGTATGATTGAACACAATAAAAAGAATCGCACACTATGAGTGTGGGGAATTCGCGATCCATATTTTCAAGAGCCATTTTAAATGCTTGTAGTTCAGCTCGCTGAGCTGTACAATCTCCTAGAGATTGCGTTTTTGTGACGATTGGTCTAAATTTGCCATCGAGCATCCGACCTTTAACGATTGCGCATGCTGCACTATAAGCTTGCTTACCCCCATAGCAGGTTGTGCAGATCCGTCAGTATAAATTATAAATTCATACTGGTCAAGAGGGAGAATTTCAGTAGGCAGAGGAAATTTGTGTTCATATTGCAGGAATGCTTGTGTTTTTAAATAAGGATCAAAAACATATTCAACATCAGTTGCAGCAAGAGAATTAGCCCACTGTATCCGTCTTGGATGTAAAGCTTTTGCATTCGGAATACTCGCCTTTGTAACTGCCTCTATGGCTGGTACAGGGGTTAAGACCATGCGTTTCCCCTGTGCTAGGACTCTTTCTTTTGTTATAGCGGTTTGAACTGCTGTCAGAATTTTTTCTGTCAATGTAAATTTCATTTCTGCTTGCGTATACAAATGTGATTTGTATGCAATTGGTACTTTTTCACCTTCGCTAAAAGTTAAGTAGGTGAATCCGCATTGACCCGGAATGATTCGGATCACTAAGTTGCGTACGTTTACGCGTGTTTGTAAGTGTTTTGTTGCTAACATGTCAGCTTGAAGTGAACCCAGGATATCTGTGTGTTTCTGTGTCCAATGTGTGATTTTAAAATCAGGTTTGATTAATTTGTAGAGAGGTTTAACCCTTTCTGCGTAGTTTCGAATGTATGTTCTTCCAAAATTTAGGAAACCTAGAATAGACTGGAAGTTTTTCATTGTTTTTGGAGGTTGGAGCAGCTCACACTTTTCTAAAAAGTTGGCTGCCAGGCTTTTGCCTACACTTGAGAGTTCATATCCTAAGAAGGGATGTCGAGATGGGCAATTCTTGATTTTTTTAAATTGAATTTATAACCTTCAGAGGTGAAGCCCAGTATAATGGTATTCACCCTGTTCAAGTGCCTGTTCTGGTCATCGTCTGTCAGATAGATATCATCGACATATGACAATGTCTTGTCATCATATATTTGTAGTAACTCTGTTACCCTTGCTGAGAATAACCCTGGACTATTCTTGAATCACTGAGGGAGGCGACAGAATTGACGTTTGGGCCCCCATTATTGAGAAAGCTGTCAAATACCTACTTTCAGGTGCTATGTTTTGACAAAAGAAACTGTTATTAATATCTAATGTGGTTTTATATTTTTTACGCACAATGTTATTCATTAATGCTGTACTATATGCATTTTGCACTGCAAATGTTTTACAACCAGAGTTTAGGTGTCTGTAATCCAAAACTAGATGATATGTATTGTCTGGTTTGGAAACAGGAAACAAAGGATTTTTCATTGATGAGGTGCATATTTCAATCACCCCTTGGTATTCAAGTTGATCTAAGATCTCCCTGACCTGTTTTTTAGCTTCTTGCTTAATTAGATACTGCCTTTGTGCAGTTGGTTGATTTTTTAACTGGATTTTATGGTGAGGTGAGTCCTCATCCCATCCTACATTAATTTTGTATAATGCTGGGGCTTGGGCCACTGCCCATTTCCTGGGATAAGTATATTTTAAATGTACTGGAACATGGTTAGAGAAGGCTGGCATAATGATGTCTTTGCCATGTGGGCACTCACTGACAAATTCTGGTGGCCAGTCCCGTTCTGCTAGAAGTATGTCCTAACCCCTTGAAAGATGCTCCCAAAAGAGTGCTTTCACTTTTCTTGGTATGTCTCCCTCCATCCGGAGTGTAATTTCATATAACCTATGTGGAGAGCTAACCCTGGTGTCTACAGTCTCAACTTGAATGTCCTCATTCAAGTCCACTGTCTCCAGAAGTCGCTTCAGGTTCTGGCGAGCTTTTGTTACTTCTGCTGCGCTGTCCAACATTGTCTGAGCCCATTCTCCTCGGCATGTCTGATCTTCAGACCTGCTACTTTCTTCTTGGAGAATTGAGGTTTTGGTTTGTTTTTCTGAACGTGTTGATCGTCTTTGGACTTCACGCATTCTTCTTTTTGATCTGACCGTCCTCTTCTTTCAGATGTCTGTGACAATATCTGAAAGGTACGAGAGTAACGTGTATTAGTATCTTGATATCTGTCAGGTTTTTTCAAATTATCCCTATTCCTGAGGTTATACCTCTTTTCAGAAGGCTGCATTTGAGGAGACCTACCTCGGGATTGTGAATCTTTCTCTTTTGAATGTTGTTTGTTATTTTCCCACTTCTTTTTAGAAGAGGTAGGATTGTTTTTAGTAAAGCCCTTTTCAGGACTTTCAGACAGTTGTGGTTTAACTGTGTAATTCTATTAAATTTTTTATCTGATTAAGTAATTCTACGTCTGACATTGCTTCAATGTCCGGACGAGGTGTGTAGCTGGCTAAAATGGGCCATGTTGCTCCTGGTCTAGCTAGTGGACCGAGCCTGGTAATGTGATTGTAATGTTTTAGGGTGCCTTTAAACCAGAGATCATGCTCCTGGTATGTGAGTGGAATTTCAATATCCTCGAAAGGAATATATTCCTCAGGTGGGTCATCTTCTTTGTAGAAGTGAAACGTTTTAGTTACTGGATTTGATTCTGGGAATACTATCCATGAATAGAATACCTCTGACTGGTGAGATTCATGTGCCTCTATCACAAAAACTGCTCTACCACCTCTTGGTGTTAGGCCATGTTTTATAAGTTTTAGAGTGATGGCTCTCCTTAAATTTGGATCGATTATTTTCGCATTTTCCTCGGTTTAATTAAAATCTGTATAATCAAAAGCTGCTGCGACATCGTCGGGTACAGCTCCACCGGTTCCGGTGTTATTATCCCTGTTTAGGGACATTGTTTAATGAAAATTGCAGAACAAGTTTCAAGGGAACAAAGATAAGGTGCACAATATTTTGGAACACTGTATCCTTCAACGTTGAACAAACCAAACAGCTAATACATAGGATTTTTTTCCTACTCAGCTATGGCGGATATATCCTTACCAAACCGTTGGGCGCCATGTAGTGTAGTTCCTATATCCCTGATAGGCTCTGCGTATTGGAATAATATACACTATAGTTTTGACATAGGTCTGAGGTCAGTATGTCTTTATCGAGTACATTAAACTTAATTACTTGTGTGTGCCAGCTAACTCAGAGGTCACTAGAAAACTTCTCAAATAACCAAGAATGGAATAGTTTCTGACAACCGCATAAACATGATAACTTTGTTTCCCTTTGATTCGGAATAATCTCAGAATCGTGGAAACAATAGATAACAGTTTCACTCAGTCAATCATGCATGCTTCGTTTCTACAGAGTCACACAGAAATAGATAGACAGGCGTTTCAATAAAAAGGGTTCATATAACAGTCTTATTTCTCATGCAAGAGATATGAACTGCTACAATCGTAAGACAGAATGCGAAGTATAATATGTACAGCGTTAGCAGTAAGATAAAATAATACTGCAATAGCATGGTCTGTAGGTATGACAGATATTCATAAAAATACATACATAAATAACATAGGCTAAAATGTTAATACTCATCTGATGCTTCTAGCTAGTTCTACCCCAGTGTACCTAACCTAAGTGTGGTACGAGGTAAGAAGTAGGTGTTGTTTGTCTATAGTCTAGTTTAGCTATAGTTGCCAAGATTTGCCAAAAGTCCCTCTAGGTTCTAGTCCGCTCCATACCTTAGAATGAGTGAGGTTGGAATCTCTTTCCGAGTCTTGATCTCTCACAGCCCGCAAGGGGAGTCAGAAACACTGGAGCTGGATTCTCTGCAAGGAGGATGACAGCGTCTGGTCAGTGCGGCAGGCGGGGACTTGACTTCCTTCCGAACTTGCCGTGGCAAGCCGCGTCGTGCAAGTAGGCAGCCAAACAGTGGTTTGCCATGGTAAGTGAAGGTATATTTATACCTTGAAGGTGTTTAGGAATGCCAGTATTGACGTAAAAGTCAGGCAGACGAATGTCATGAATGAATCCCTAAGGAATCGATGTTCATGCATAATAAATGAGTTCTTGGAGAAATCAATATCCCAGCAAGGGGAAGTCCTAAGGGCTTAAGAGTCTGGTTTTCCAAGAACTCGTTGTGACGTAGATGAACGGATGTAGGTGGCCATGACTGTATTTGGTTAGCATGTATAATGCCTAAATAAGGGTAGGATTTCTATGCCTAAATATGGGCAATGCAAATTGTGCCTATATAAGGACATAAATCGGGAAACCTATATACGGTATCTAAATCGACACACAACACCGTAAGTCCTGAAAAGATCATATGTGATGCCCTACCCACACATCGCCCAGCAGGGAGATTCCAATGTGATCCCAGTGTTTAAACCCTCGTAGTGTCGCCACCTCGCTTAGCCATAGTGGCGTCTGCTGAGTCAATTTAGTTTCCCAGCGCGTGTGATGTAAGGCCGAAGGCCAGGCCAGGAAGACCGTCCGGGTCACTGCTGGGAGTGCTTGGGGGACGGGGGAGTCGTAAAGGAGGGCTTGGATCCGGGGAAAGTCCATGCCTCGAAGTTTGGTTTGGTAGGCGGGGTCAGACCATCCCCCAATAAACCAGTCATGGAGGAGAAGCCACCTCATCGCTAGGTAGTATAGGTACAGGTCAGTCATGTCCATTCCTCCGTCAAAGGACGGAATACGGCAACGGTCGAGGGACATGTGCGGCCTGGCCGTGCCCCATTAGAATCGGGTGGTCATAGAGTCGATCTCTCGGAACCAGCTACGGGGGTAATGGAAAGGGGTATTTTGAATGATGTATAAGAAGCGAGGGAGGATCATCATTTTAAATAATGCACCCCACCCAAGTGGGTTGAGTGGCAGAGCTCGCCAGCGACTGCGATCTGTCTTGGTCCGCTTGACCAGCGGGATGACGTTCAGCGCCCATTCCAATTCTGGGAGCAGAGCCACCCATATGCAGAGGTATTTAAACGACTGCCTTCTAATAGGGATGGTAGACTGCCAGGCTCTAAGAAATAGCATTAAATACAACACAACATCAAAAGCGAGTGCCATCGGCTTCTCACACTCACTAAATGTGCACTTAGGGTAGGTTTTTCACCCAATTTACTCATGTCATTTAGTGCTATTTTCTTAGCTAGGGAGAGAGCACAAGCACTTTAGTATTAGTTAACAATGGTCAAGAGCACAGAGTCCAAAGGCCAACAAAAGCAAATTCAGAAAAGAGTGGAGGGTAAAGGCAAAACGTTTGGGAGGACCCTGCACAGAGGGCCATGTCGAACACAACCCTACCTCTGAGTAAACCTCACCTCTCGCTGTTTCAGGTATGTCTCTCAACTTCCTATTTTTGCTCTACACCATATTCCTCTTTCAACCTTTCACCCCTCTCTTTGCCATTTTCTCTTCCCCACTACTCTCTTTATCTGTTTACGTGATCAGTTTTCCATACCACTTCTCATTACACGCTTTCTATATCTAGTATCTCTTTGTTTTTCATCAAGTCTCTCTTTCTGCCTTTACCACTCACTAATTCACCTCTTTTCTACATTACCTCTCGCTCTACCTCACTTCTTTGGATACTGTATTCCTCTGTCTCTCGCTACGTTTCCTTCTCCCTATCTCTGTCTCTCTCTAGCGTACTCTGAAAACGTATTTATTTCCTACCTACATCATCCTCTTTTTACCATTCCTTACCTTTTCTTCAAACTACTTCACTTTGCTTTATTTACTTTACATCGCTCCTTACCTGACATATTTCTCTACATGACGTCTCTCTTGTTCCCCTTCTCCCTCTATTTCATATGTCTCACTATAGTCTTCTCTTTATGTCTCTGTCCATCTCGTTTATCAAAGCCCTGTTCCATTTCTATTACTCAGCAGGGCCACAAGTGCCTGTCTAGCCAGAGAAGTACACACCCATATGAAGAGAAGAGGAACAAGGCAGGGGTTAAGAAACTGAGATCAAAATATTCGATTTTCACCAATAAAATGCTAAAAATCCTTAGAGTAGCATTTTGATTTTCACTGTTGCAGGAAGAACCCCATTATTTAAGGAGTGTATATCTATGATTACACATATTCTTTAAATAAAGCCACAAATTTCAAGCACTGTGTGCATATGTTCTACTTTAATATTATGCACAAATCAACTAAACATCACTCTTAACATGTTTTTCCTACAATGGGAGAAACAAGCTGGTTAGATACTAAGGGGCATATTATCAA
The DNA here is from genome assembly GCF_964204655.1 of Triturus cristatus. Taxonomy (NCBI): domain Eukaryota; kingdom Metazoa; phylum Chordata; class Amphibia; order Caudata; family Salamandridae; genus Triturus; species Triturus cristatus. Next base: position 343,893,630 of record NC_140586.1, read on the forward strand.
GGACAGCGTTAAAAATTATCACCGGTTTATCGGCAGAAAACTGCCGCTAAAGCGGCGATAATGGGCTTGATAATATGCCCTTGAGAATTCCAATAGCAGTCCATGTTCTGGTGTGAACATGGGCTTCTATTGGAATTCTCCAGGGCATATTATCAAGCCCATTATCGCCGCTTTAGCGGCATTTTTCTTCCGCTAAACCGGCGATAATCTTAACGCCGTCCTTGATAATATGCCCCCACATTCATGAAACACACAAAAGGTGATGGCAGGCTGCTGGCAATAAGCCTAACTACTGGCAAAAGCTCAGGGTAGCACTCCAGCCTATCGTTCTTTTGCTCACCATGCCACTTCAGTTTGCACCCACCATATGTAATCAGTCTTTACCCAGCTCCTCGTGGAAACATTCTAGCCCGAGGTCCCTTCTTAACTCGAACACAAGCAACCCAGGACTGGTTTTGCCCTAGTTATGGACTCATCAGCCGATTACAGCTTCGTTCCATTGACACAGTAAGCACAGGACCCACATCTGGGCATACCCATGCCACTTAGGGCGGTATATGAAACACACAAAAGGTGATGGGAGCATGCTTGCAATAAGTGTAACCACTAGCAATAAATCCATGTAGCATTTCAACCTATCGTTCTTTTGCTTACTATGCCACCAAAGTTTGCACCCAGCCATGTGCAAATCAGGTTGACCCTGCTCCTCATGGGAACAGTCCAGCCCGAACTGCCAGGTCAGATCCTCCCTGAACCGGAACACAAGAAACCCAGGACTGGTTTTGCGCTAGTTATAGGCTCATCATCCGGATGCAGCTTGGCTCAAGTGCCAAAGTGCACAGAAACCACGTCTGGGCATACCCATGCCACTTAAGGCGGTACATGAAAAACACAAAAGGTGATGGAAAGCTGTTGCAATAAGTTTAACCACTGGCAAAAGCTCGGGTAGCACTCCAACCCATCGTTCTTTTGCTCACCATGCAACCTTAATTTGGACACAGCAATATGCACATCAGTCTTGACCCTGCTTCTCATGGGAACAGTCCAGCCTGAACTGCTTAGCCAGGTCCTCATTGAACAGGAACACAAGCAGCCCAGGACTAGGTTTTGGCCTAGTGATTGGCTTATCGGCCAGGTATACCTTGCTTCTAGTGGCACAGTGAGCACAAGACCCACGTCTGGTCATATCCTTGCTACTTAGGGTGGTACCTCAACATGTGCATTTTTCAAGAAGAATTGTAGTGTGTCTTTTAAGTGTGGAGACCTAACTGCGCAGATGTTAATCAATCGATGTGAATAATAGTGCCAAGTTAGGTATGAGAAAGATTGGTAAAGAAAGCACCATTGCAGACAGTGGACCCTGGAAAAGATGGAGAGTTAAATGCAGTGAAGGATGCTTTCTTGAAAGCGATCCCAAATAAAAACTAACTGGACTAAAACTTCCAATTGAATTTAATTGAATTGGGATTTGTAGAGCGCAGCTAATTTCCCGTGAGGGTATCCAGGGGATAGGATCTTGCTAGGGTCAGTCGAAGAGCCAGGTCTTTAATCCCTTTCTGAATTCCAGGAGTGAGGGAGCTGTTCGAAGGTGGAGGAGAGGGTTGTTCCAAAACTTGGCAGTGAGATAGGAGAAGGATCGTCCTCCACTGTGGCTTCGGGAGATGCGGGCAGTGTGTGTAAGGGCGAAGGAGTGCTGGTGTCTGGATGGTTTGTGAAGGTTCAGGTGGTGGTTGATGTATGCCGGTCCTTGGTCGTGGAAGGCTTTGTAGGCTTGTGTCAACATCTTGAATTTGCACCTTTTTTAGACGGGGAGCCAGTGGAGGTGCCTGAAGTGGGGGGTGATGTGGGTTTATCTGGAGAGGTCAAGTATGAGTCTTGCCACTGAGTTCTGTATTGTCTGGTGTCTCTACAGAAGTTGGGTGGTGATTCTTGTGTTGGTGGGGAGCCATTTGAAGATCTTTCAGAGCATGCGGAGTGTGTGGAAGCAGGCAGAGGAGACTGTGTTGATTTGGTGCTTTATGGGGAATTTTCTGTCCAGGAGGATGCCAAGGTTGTGTGCAAGGTCTGTTGCTGTGGGTGTGTGTGTGGGTCTGAGTTTGGAGGGCCACCAGGTGTCGTTCCACAGGAAAGTGTTGTTCCCGACGATTAACACTTCCATCTTGTCTGTGTTGAGCTTCAGGCAGTTGGTATTCATTCGTTCGGTGATGCTCCTCATGCAGTTCTGGAAGTTTGTCCTTGTGTTGGAGGGGTCTTCTGAGAGCAAGGGGATGAGTTGGGTGTCGTGTGCGAAGTATATGATATTGATCCAGTGGAATCTGACAGTGTTAGTGAGGGGCATTATATAGGTGTTAAACAGTGTAGGGATGAGAGATGCACCTTGAGGGATGCCACAGATGATGCTCTTGGGTTCTGTGGTGCACGGAGGTAGGCACATTCTCTGGGTTTGTCCTGTGAGGAAGGATGCAATCCATTTGTGGACATCTCCCTGGATGCTGATTTGGCAGAGTCTATTGATGAGTGTGTGGTGGGATATGGTGTTAAATGTTGGTGAGAGGTAGAGGAGAATAAAGGCTGCTGTTTATCCCCAGTTGAGGAGAGTTCTGATGTCATCGGTGGTGGCAATCGGGGTGGCCTCAGTGCTGTGGTTGGTGCGGAATCCAGATTGGGAGGTGTCCAGCAGGTTTTTTCTCTCCAGGTGTTCAGCGATTTGGTGGTTGATGGCTTTCTCAAGACTTTGGTAGGGAAGGGGATTAGAGAGATGGGGCAGTAGTTCTTGAGTTTGCTGGGGTTAGTGGAGAGTTTCTAGAGGAGGGGTCTGACCTCTGCGTCTTTTCATCCTTCTGGGAAGACAGCAGTGGTGATGGAAAAGTTGAGAATGGAGGAGAGCCTGCAGTGAATATCCTTGCTCCCTAGGTTAAATACGTTGTGTGGGTAGGTGGTCCTTGGGCGCTCCGAAGTGGATGGAGCTCATAATGGCTTCAGTGTTCTGAGTGGTGAGCTGTTGTGGAGGTTGGTGGGTTGGGGTTTGAAGTTACTGTATACGGTGGCTACCTTGTTGTGGAAGTATTTCCCCCGGGGGTTGCAGAGTCATGGGATGGCGGATTGTGTTCTCAGTGGCAGACGGGCATGAGAACTCTCTGACAAGGCTGAAGAGTTCCTTGCTGTGGTTGGCAAATTGCAAGCAGAATAAAGGTGATGCTCTAGCTGATTATTTGGACAGACTTCTTTATATGTTATAAAGGTAACCGGGCGTAGCTAGGCTGATGTAGCCAGTCTGAGGGAGATGGCTCACTAAGCGGTGAGGATTTTTAGTAGAAATTGCTGCTGAATGTTAAGAATCAATTGACTACAGTGTGTATTGGATGAGAGACTAAGAAGTTAGCAGAGTTAGTGACCCTTGGGAACCACTGTGTTGCATCACTGGTAAAAAGAAAGAGAATGGTGAATCGAAATTTAAGTCATTGAAATTGCAAAGTATGCAGTGGGTGATTAAAAAAGCATGGTTGAGAGCGCCATAAAGGGGACTGAGGAGGTCAGGGAGAATGGCGAATTGAAAGGGGAAACTGAACATTACTAGGCAGAGATATATTCTGCAAACTCAGTTGTGTTATGTACTATATCCCAAATGGAGTATTTCTGAACATATCTCAGAGATAAGGGAGTAACTTACTAACATTATTCTGCAAAAGAATGAACTGTTCACAAGATGTGTCCCTATTGTCATAATCCCTGATTTATCTGAATTGATTTCACAGATAGAGTCCACATTATGGTGGACAGATGCCAATAGTGTGAGATTCATCTCCTCAATGGAGCATGGAAAGTGAAGACTGACCCTCTGAATACCTCCATAACCACTAAAACTTGAGGCAGAGTAGGGCATCCATCCTGTAATACCAGATTTGATCAAGCAAGAGGTTTTAGTACCTACTGTTAGTAGATTTAACACCAATATGCAAGGCGGTGAATGGCATCTTGTACTGGTTAATGCAAGACTTTAGGGCTACTATTAATGTGGTTATTACAAGCTTACCTCTGGTTAGCATTCTTTTCTGCATCCCTTGTAGCCCCCAGTGGTTCACAGTGTTTGTTCTTGGTTCTGCCTTCTTTTTCTTTCTTATACTCATGGAGAGCCATTATCTCTTCTCGTTCACATTCTGTAGTCTACTCTGATTCAATGTTTTGAAAATGTACTGTTGGCATCTGTTAATCTGGATCTCCTCACTGAATTGGCTTCAGATAAAACAATTGCAGTTTTGTCTTCCCCGAGTACAATAACTTCGCCATGTAATTTTTGCTCTGCTGGCAAGCTTCATTTGTCCTCTGAAAGAGTTGAAGCCAATTGTAAATTGTCCAATCTAGCAACTGTATCCCATGTTTGGGGATACTGTAGATAATGAATGTTGGGTTAAGTAAAAATGGTCAAGTGTTAGCAAGAATCTGTCAGAAAAGACAACCCTAAACCCTTGCAGTGACTAGAAAATCTGAGAATGTATTTGTAAAATTAAAGCAAGGGAGACCTCCATGCCTGCGTTGTAGTGGTATGAATGAAATAGATTTTCACTTAAGGTGCTGGTACCAAGCCAGGGGAATCAGAAAAGGCTTCTAGCTTAGTACTTCTCAATGGTGGATCCAGTTGCAGCTAAGTTTGCATCAAGTTTATGTTCTATGTTGGCTGCCACAATGCTTTTTGAAGCCACTGAAAATACTGTGTTAAGGTCAACATAAACTGTTTTGTTGATACACACCATAAACTGTTGCCATGCCCCACTCTGTGGTCGTTCGCACAATACAGTCAGCACCTCTCCATGGCTTAGTTGTTCTGCTAAGAAATAATATTGTTATCTGCCTCTCATATTAATCTGAACCACACTTCACTGATGTCTATGGGAAAAAAGAATGGCATGGTTGTATCTTAACCTCTGCACAAGTTACTAAACCATGTAATGATTTAACTGATGTGTCCCTCAATGAATACTAACTGATTTACTTTGTGTACTACAAGATAGGTGGTAATTTGCAGGGTAGTGGTGCACTAAAGGAGATTCACAGATAATATAGTCAAATGTGTATAAAAACGCGGTGCTATTGAGGTAGAGAGAACCACCCTACTCTCTAACATGTGGTCAAAGATAACACAACAAAGTATAACATTTCTTCAGGACACACGAATATTAAATAACAATCCTTGTATGACAGTAGTCCTCTTTTTATTGTGTTCTTTACTGTTCTTTTGTTCAGTAGTACAATTCTTTTGCCTTAGTCAACACTTGGTTCGGCGCACAAAAAGGAAAATTGTCCCGCGACTTCCTCAGGGCTATAATCCTCAATCAGAAATTCCTTAATATTGGTTGTAATTCACTCCCTTACTATCCAATATGTCAATTAATAAACATCAATTATTCTGTGGTTTACTTTGTGGATAGTTCCTGTCTCAGAAATGATAAAGGTACTCCAGATGAAGGTTATGACGTTTGCACTATAAGTCAAGTGGTTGAGAGGTGCAGGCTACCAACAGTGAAATCTACCCAAGTGGCATAGCTTATTGCACTCACCTGGGCTTCCTCAATAGATTGAAACTGTGTACTTGGACTCAAATATTCATTTGGAGTGAACTTTCTCTTTGGGCACCTTTGGATGACAGCAAAAATAGGAACTCTATACAAAATATTTTAGCCTAAAAGATAGCTGTGGCTGTGATGGATAATGATATTTGAAAGTGGTGGGTCATAATACTTGTCAGGAGTTCCCCACATTTTTTAAACAAACTGCATTGGGTGTTCACCATATTTTAAGAATTACATCCAGTGTGACAATGGCAGCATGTTATCATGGGAACCCTTTTATTCTAAGAATTACATATAGTATACCAATACCAGAATTTTGGCCTTGATACTATCCGTTTACCATGGGTGACCCGTATGTCCAAAAGCACCTCCGGTATTTCAGAGTCAGCATTTTTTCATGGTTTGTTTCCACCCAACCTGCATTTTTAGCCACCATATGCCAAGGCTGCCCTATCTATGGCCAAGAATTTCATTAGGCATGCCAGCACCAGCATTTTGCAATGGTTTTACCCATATGCCAAGGATTACCTCTAATGTTCCAGTGCCACACTTTTGCCACAGGTGCACCATGTCAAGAATTCTCTCCAGTATGCCAGCACCATAATTTTTTTACAGGTGCCCCTAAACCAGAAATTACTTCTAGTATTACAGAGCCTGCATTTTGGTTTGAGTTTCCTTCCTTATGTCCAGAATTAGCTCCAATACACCAACGGCAGCATGTTACCATGTATGCTTCGCAATTTTGCTTAATAAACATAATTTAGACTTCAAGTAAGTTCAGGCTACTATTTTTTTTCACATTCCCACCGAAGAGTGGGTCTTTTGTGATTTACTGGAGAATGCAAACAATCACTAAGACAACTCCCTACCCAATTTTTCTGAATAAACCTAGACTCTGTGGCCCTGAAACAAGTGAGAAAACACTCGGCCACAAGCCAAGATTGTAGAGAGGCGGCAAGAGAGACTCAATGGACCTTGCAGGTACACAGGAATTCCCAACTATATAGACTACTGTGCTGTTCAGACTTTCCATTTCTGGGGGAGGGGGGCTTGATACCCACTACTCCACTGGTTGGGACTCATGAAAATCTAGTAGGGACCCAGGGGAAATAGGCCCTACTTTTGGCACTCCAATAAGTGAGTGCATCTGATTTTGCCCCAGCCCTGGACTGTAGACAGATGGTAAGAGGGGCTTTATTACCGAGATTGTGCACACAAGCTCTCCCCGCCTTCTAGATTGATATGCGGTGAAGGTTGATCCCTGCGATGTGGCCTACACAGCAGCTGGGAGCGAATACCTTACCCTCCACCCATGAAACGGTCTTCATAGTTGAACGAGGAGGATCCACCAAGGTGCCAGCCATTCCTCATTGAAACGTTTGGGGGCCAGAGCCTGACGGGGAAATGTTGTTACCCTGCTTCCCCCCTTTCCTCTTGCTCTTCCTGCTGATCTAATGTCAGCAACCTCCTGGGAGAGGCTGGTTGTCAGCAATGTCTGGTGGTTGGGGGTCCTGTGTAACACACCAAACCAAGATGGACAAATTCACAAAACCTCAATCTGATGCACTAGACACGATGGAAGAGGGGCAAAAACAGCTGCTGAATGCGGCAGAGGGGGACCTACCACTACAAGATATAATAGTGGCAATCCAAGGTGTTCGTGAGGCCCTAGAGAGTAAAATAGACACAGTCACTTCCGAAGTCACCTTGATGCATGCAGATCTGCAAAACCTGGGCTCCCGTGTCAAGGTGTCTGAAGACTCAATATCTATACTGCAGGCTGCCACAGAAACGCTCAAAGCTCAGATTAAACAACTACAAGTCACTACTACCAACCTAGTGGCCATAGTGGAAGATTTCGATGGGCATTTGTGCTGAAAAACGTCCATATTCTAGGGGTGCTGGAGCAAGCGAAAGGCCCAACAACAGACCTCTTCGTGGAGGAACTGATCTTGAAACACCTGCAGCCTCGTGGCCTCTCCAATTATTTTTCAGTGGAATGGGCTCACCGAGTCCCAGGTGGCCCGCTGAGACATGGTATGCCCTCACGCCCCATTGTATCAAGAATTTTCAGCACAGAGACAGGGATGTCATAATGCAAATGGCACGAAACACTCCACCACTCAAACTAGAAAATGCTACCATCACATTTTTACCGGACTTCACTATCAAAGTTCAAAAGTTGTGGCGTTCCTTCCTCGAAGTTAAGGCTCTGAGAGAATAGGAACTGAAATACGCAATGATGTTCCTGGCTAAACTCTGACTGGCAGCAGAGGACAAAACTTGTTTTTTGAGACCCAGGAGGCAGCCTGGGATTGGCCGGATCGCTGCTGAACGACTATGGACAAGAGGTCCTCCACCTGACAAATGAAGAGCGCCAAGGACCGAGGACATCAGGGACAGCAACGGAACCAGGCTGATGACGAAGCTGCAGGGGTGACCTCCGGAACTGTGACACCCTAGATGCCCCCTGCTCGTATCAGGCATTACTGAAAATAACAGGAGGGACTTCCTTGAACCGCTAATAGCTTTGAAACACATTGGAGGGGTATTTCCCCTCCTGCCCCACCCCCAGCTGGACCGTCTGCTGACTGATGGGTCTACTGTGTGACCATTGGACACTCTGCTGCAAGACTGGACTAAAATAGCGCCATAACAAACCAGTTTTACTATCTAGGGAGGGAGCGGGGGGTAGGCACCCTGGTTGGTTTACGTTCCCCTACAATGGGTTATAAGGGTTGGGGTAAAAAGACGCTCTGCAGTGAGGGGGAGTGGGCAGTTTTGAGTCCACTATGCAGGGAGGCAGGGAGGGGAGGAGGTGTTTTAAATCATGTTTGCTCTGCATGTTTATTTTCAGTGTGCGTGTTGATGGCAGCGATAGTGAGTTTTTGGAATTGCAGAATCTAGTTGGGCAAAGTAGATCAATCCAATCCCGCTAGGATCCAGAGATAAAACCATAGATGTCATCCCATGTGGTCAGAGGGCTATAGGTCCTCCGTAGGGATTGGGCCTCCGCCCTGGTCAATGAACTACCCGTTAAAGATCCCTAATGAACACTGGACAATCGCCACTTAATTTTATAATTCTCTCCTGGAATGTAAATGCCTAGGGGACAAAATCAAAGGAGGAGTAGTACTACAATATTTGAAACGACACTCACCTGGTGTCGTCCTTCTCCAGGAAACGCACCTACGGGGACAACTCATTGTGCATTAAATAGATGGGGTTACAAATTGGTGGCTCATGCGGATTACACGCGAGGCTCCAGGGGAGTGGGTATCCTTCTCTGCAATCCCTTCCCATTCACTGTGCAGCACGTTACCCATGACTCCCATTGGCACTTTGTGGCACTGGGAAGACTGTTTGTTTAATTTCATTTTACCTATGTTCCCTCGAGGCTTCATGCTTTGGCATTCGCGGACCTAGGCACTCTTCTTGTCCACCTTCGGGAGGGGATTTGTTGCTTGGTAGCGACTGCAATGCAGCTCTTTGTGAAGAGAGGGACCGTTGGCTTCCGCACTGATGAGAATCCTCTGGTAAGGCCCTGACTGATTTCATGTCGGCATTGGGCCTCGTGGATGTGTGGCGAGCCCTCAGTCCAAACGCCCATCAATATACCTTCCACTCGGGTGCACATGGGAGTTTGTCCCGAATAGATTACATATTGTGTGTAGCCAATCAGCTGCCAGCTTTTAGTGACATACAGCATCTAGGGCAAAGGATCTTTGAGTACTCCCCAGTTTATGTAACATACGGTCGAAGAGCCCCAGTTAAGGAATGCGTGATGACACTTAGGGGCATATGTACAAGCCCTATCGACACAGGAACGTCACTTTTTGTGATGGTCCCATGGCGATAGGGGCCTCGCCTTGTGTACAAGGCAGCGTTAAGACACTTAACGTGGCTTAACGCTGCCTTGTACATAGGGCACCCTTTCATGCTATGGTTAGTGTGAAAGGGGCGTGCAGTGGGTGTTGCGGTGGGCGTTCCACCGCAACACCCATAGTAGTTGACGCTGCCCCCTATGAACAAGGGTGGCATACACAGGAGGCAGAGCCAAAATTAAGACCAGGAAAACCCTGATCTTAAGTTGGCGAAACAAGGAGAAATGCATTATTTCTCCTCGTTTTTGCTTTTTCCATGTGTGCTGCCTTGTGCGGCAGACATGGAAAAAGCAAAATGGCATGGTTTGTTTAAGTACTGGAAGGTGTCCCTTCACGTACATAAACAAACCTTTAAAAAAATGCAATTCTGTCGCTTTTATGTGTGCTGCATAAAGCAGCATACATGAGAGTCACAGAATTGCATTTTAGGATTGTTTATGTGCAGGAAGCGACACCATCCTACACATAAACAATTGTCCCCTGCACGCAGACACCCATGCACTCTGGTGCAAGGGTGCCTTTGTTGGCGCTAAGTTGTTAAACTTAGCGCCAACGCAGGGGGAAACGCAAGGCTGTACCACATTTTTGTGAATATGGTGCAGCCTTGGGTTTCCTAAGTGGCGGAGTGTGTTGTTAAGCCAAGGAGGCTAACAACACGGTCCACCACTTCATTGTACATATCCCCCCTAATCCTTAGTATTTTAAAGTGCCGCTGATACGGATTGGCCTCCAGGTGGCCACTGACCACTACTTTGAAGAAAACGAAGGTATGGTAGATTTGAGTCGAGGATTGTGGAAGGCTTTTAAGGTGGTGATAAGGGGGCAGGGTATCTCTTTAATCACAGGTCTTGTACCATGCCTCCAGGGTGGCAGATAGGGGTAGGCTGAGGCTGAGCACGCTGGCCACCTTTTTCATTCTGCACATAAACTCTGCCAATACCTATGAAGCCATCAGCTTTCCGAATTTCGGTCTGTTTTTAGACACCTAAGGTATACCCTACCTTCAAAGGGTTATATTACTTCTTGTGATTGGATAGTATAATTATCATTTTTTACCTCTTGAACCACCTGTAGATTATTTGCATTGGTCCTGATGAATTGCCCTGATCGATATTGACAACATTGACAAGAAACATGTTGACATTTATATACACCACATTTTGAGGTGCTCTGGATCATTACGTACACATTCAGCCAATTTTCACCTTTATTCATAGCAAGAGGACCACCATATTAAAAATCCACCTGGTACCTCTTAGTTATTTTTAAATTCACTCCACACCAATCTACACATAGAGTACGTTCACTCAGACTTCAGAACGTTGCCTTATTTGAAATGACATTGAGCAAAGAGCACCTTCAAGGGGCCTGTTGGGCATTGCAGGACCGACCCAACAAGGAGCTGCCCAATGATGAAGCATGACACCCATCTGTGTGTGAGGGCTCTTGCTTCTGAGCAATCAAATCCCCCCGATCTGCTTGCTTAGTCCCCAACCGACCGGCTGCTATTTTCAGTCCTTTCTTTTTATCGGGAATTCCATACTAATTGCCTTGATTATGGGGAAGTACCTCCAGGGCCAGTGGAATTATGTGATTTTATGGATGCGGCTATTTTCGCATAATTAAGAATTTTCTCCATTATCCTTCTTCCATGCAATGTGGTACAAAAGCAACACAACTCAAAAAATAGTTTTATGAAGCCACGCATGGTCACCTTGCATGGCTTGAGTGCCTTCATAAATCTCGAGTAAAGCAACACAGGGCAAATCACTGCGCTGCCCTACTCTGCACCAGGGAGGCATTGCATGGGTGTTCCCAGGCAATCCCCATGAATCTTGATGAATTTCCAGATTTACCAGAACTTGTAAATTTGGGAATGCGTCAAAAATATACCGCCCCCCCCCCCCAGGTGAGGTACAACAAGGAGAAATATCTTTATTTCTCCTCATTACTTCCTCTTTCAATGTGTGCTGCATTGGGCAGCACACATAGAAAGAGGAATTTTCTTCTCAGGATTGTTTTTGTGCAAGAAGATGACTATTCCTGCACAAAAACAATCCTGTTTGCAACACAGGCACACTTTTCCCATGGTGCAAGGGTTTCTGCATTGGTGCCACGGAGCCAAAACGATGCTAGCGCAGGGGAAAGGACAGGAATCTCTTGTATTCCTTTAAGTATGAAGCATTTCTGCCCTTTCCCTGTAATGCAGCACAGCAAATTTACTTGCCATGCTGCATTGCGTTTCTTTGTCATAAATATGGCCCCATGTTCACAAGCAGAAGAAGGTCCTTTGCAAAGATTAATTGGTCATATTTCAGTTGCTTAATTCTAGTACAAAAGAGGTAAAATCTTTGCCCAGACAGTATTACCATGTGTAAAAATTACAAAACTGTGAAGTAATACTATTACAAATGGTGCCCTATTATGCCACATAAACTACCATTTCTTGATGCATAATTTGGTCAACCCTGCCGCATAATTTGGTGCTCCACTGCTGCATAATCCCTGTGGCCCGGAGTATAAATTTACTTTTCCTAATTCCACATCTACGTACCTTGAAGTTATATGTACCGCATAGTTACATAAATGTGGAGTTAGATATAGAAAATCTGACTTACTTACCTGTTAACATTTTATTCACAATGTACAATACCATCGATATTCTGTCCCATCAGTATTATTGATTCAATATTCAGGGGGCACTCGGACTAGAGGACATTTTGATGGTAAATGACTCATAAGGTGAGTTGTTTTTCAAGCTGTAGTGTAGACCAATTGCCCTATAAGTTAGGGGCATATTTATGAAGCTTTCGTGCAGTGCAGCAAGCCACCTTGCTGTACTGCGTGAAAGGGAAAGGGCAGGAATGAACCATATTTAACATAACACTATGCACTCCTTTCCTTTCTTGCGCTGGCTCTCTTTTGACTGCTTAGCCTTAACACAGGCGCTCTTGAGCTGTGTTGCAAGGGTGACTGTATTGCAGACAGGATTGTTTTTGTGCAGGAAGGGACACCTTCCTCCACAAAAACAATACTCTGAGGCTTTTTCCTCTTTCTAGCGTGCTGCCGAATGTCAAAATGGGAAGAAATAAAGATATTTCTCCATGCATTTTGACGCATTCCCAGGTTCACTACTGTTGGTAAATATGGGATTGTGCCAAAATCCATGGTTGGATGTGTGGGTATACCCACGCTCCGCCCATAGAATGCCTTCCTGGTGCAGAGTAAGACAATGCAGCTATTTGCGCTGCATTCCGTTACTCTGGATTTATCAAGCCATGCAGGGCCATGATAAATCTGACTTAGGCTTTGTGTGACCCTTGCGCCCCCTTGCATGGTGCAAGGGCAACTCAAAGACTTCATGAATATGCCCCTTGGGGGCATATTTACCAGAAAGTCATACAGCGCAGCAGGTCACCTTGCTACGCTGCGCTGCATGACGGGGAAAGGGCAGGAATGTGCTATATTTAGAATAATGCAGTGCATTCCTGCCTTTTTTCCTGTGCTGGTGCCATTTTGGCTTCCTAGCGCCAACATAGGCACCCTTGCACCATGGTGCAAGTGCGCCTGAGTTGTAAGGAGGATTGTTTTTGTGCAAGAAGGGGAACCTTCCTGCATAAAAACAAACCCCTGAGGCATATTCCTCTTTCTCTCTGCAGCATACATAGAAAGAGGAAGAAACAAGGAGAAATAAATACATTGTCCTCGTTAAGCCTCGCCTGATAAGGAGTATATTTTTGGCACATTACCAGATCTGCTAGTGATGGTAAATCTGGGAATGCGTCAAAAATCATGGTAGTTGCATTGGAACACCTACGAAACGCCCACGGTACTCCTTCCCCGGGTAGAATAAAGCAACGCAGCGATTTGCACCGCGCTGCATTATTCCTGATCTATGAACACACTCAGGGCCGCGCAAGTTGGCTTTGCATGGCTTTATAAATCACATTTTGGACTTACGTCCATCTTGCACCACGTTGCGTGATTCAAGAGCGACGCAAGTCCTGCCATAAATATGCCCCCAGTCCTTGTTAATAATCTTTAAACACGCACGATACTGTTCCCTGTGATGAGCAAAACCAGAGTGTGTGTTAGTGAAGCTTACACCGCTGCGCTCTACCTGTTTTGTGCATGAGGGAAGCTTGCGCTGCCGCTGTCCATTTGGTGATAGAGCCGTGTTGTAAGATCCAAAATACGATGGAAAGAGTTTGGTTGAAAGTAAGTTTAATCCAGGATAAAAGACCCCATCCACAAACAGCTTGTACAGCATTCAGGCTCTGGTCTCAACTGCTTCTACCAAGAGCCAAGGATTCTAATCACCTAGCAACATCTCATGGTTCCATGAGATGCTGCCAGATGCTACACATCTCCCTTCTTTACAGACAATAACAAAGCTTACAACACCAGCAATATTTACCCCATATTTACAGCAGTATTTTACCCCACATTTAGAATCAAAAAAAAAAACACATAAAAACATTAGCATACATAGTCTTTAAGATGCTTCGGTGTAGAGATAGGCCTAGAAGATCTCCGTGCATGTGACAAAGACTCATCCTGTAGGATCTTCCCTTGCGATGGAAAAACTGAATTACTTGGAACTTCTTTAAGTCTCGTAACCAAGTCCTTCCTCACCACAACCACCCTATTCAAGTTCCACACCCGGTGATCCGCTGTTTTAACCGCATTGTTAAACAACTTAATGACCTGAATAGGTTTCAAGAAGGCCCCTTTACCTTTTCCCTTACGAGGATTCTTGATTAGTACCCAATCCCCCACTTTCACCATCGTTTTTTTTACAGAGTTCTTTACATCATGCAAAATCTTCCTTCCTTCAATTTTTTTTTTCTCTACCAACCTCCAGTCATCTTTCTCGTTTTCCCTAAAACGATTAGGCTGAAGATCATTTACCCAGGAAGGTGTAACTAACGAGTTGGCACACCTTCCCCTAAACAACTCAAAAGGTGTTCTTTTAGTGACTGCATGAGGTGAAAGCCTATATACCTTAACTTTTTTAAACACTTCTGCTCGCCAATCTAGACCCGCTGATCTTGCCATCTCAATTGTTTCCTTGAGAACCCGATTGAACCGTTCAACAAGCCCATTTGTCTCTGGGTGATATAGAGAAGACTTCTTGTGTTTGACACCATAAGAACACAAAAATTCTTCCATCTCCCTAGAGACAAATTGTACTCCATTATCTGTGAGTATTGCATTAGGAATGCCCTCTCTATCAAAAACTTTTCTTAAAAAATCCTTAACATGTTTAGAATCAATCCCACTCGTAATAGCTATTTCTGGCCAACGAGAAAAGAAATCAACTAAAACCAGAACGTACCACTCAACACCAGAAACAGAGATCGGGCCTAAAATATCCAGTCCAACCTCCTTCCAAGGAGCATCAGGTCGGTCCCTTATTATCATGGGTTGTGTTCTTGGTTTGTTCACTCTGTCACTAAGCGCACATTGCATGCAGTCTCTTATTTTCCGTTCAATTAACAAATCCATACCTGGCCACCAGTAGGAAGATCGTAAGTATTCTTTAGTTTTAGACATACCGAGATGCCCCTCATGAGCCAAAGAAATTAACTCATCCCTAAGAGAGGTAGGGGGAACCAATCTTGCCCCTCTGACAAGAAAACCATCCTGATCCGCAAGTTGATCTTTAACGTGCCAAAACTTATCCACCTCCTCATTCTTACTTTTCTCATTCCAACCTTCTTTTACACAAACTTTGACTTTTGCTAAAACATCGTCTTCACTAACTGCACTCAACCACCTTTCTTTCTCTATAACTCCCCCTTCAATGAAGCAAACCATTTCTCCATCCTCTTCATCCTCTTCTTCTAGAACTGAATTGTCACACACAACCAACCTTGACAATGCATCAGCTACCTTGTTCTGTACGCCTGGAATGTACCTGACGTCAAAATCATATTCTTGTAAAGCGACTACCCACTTTGTAATCCTACTGGAGATCGCATCTATACCCTTATTTTTAAATACCTCACATAAGGGTTTGTGATCTGTCCTGACCTCAAATGTACCACCCCAAAGCAAATTTCGTAGTTTCTTTATAGACCAGTGGACTGCCAGAGCTTCCCTCTCTATGACAGAATACCGTACCTCAGCACCTCTCAAACTCCTAGACAAGAATAAAATCACATTATCATCTCCATTATTCCTTTGCATCAACACCGCACCCAAACCTTTTACACTTGCATCCGTCACTAACACCGATTTTTTGTCCGGGTCAAAACTGCTGAGTTTGGGCGCTAGCTCTAAGTTCTTTTTGATTAAACAAAATTCTTTTTCACACTCATCATTCCAAACAAACTCACATCCTTTATGTAGTAACGTCCTCATTGAGACACAGAGGGAAGCAACATTTTTTACAAATTTTCCATAAAATTCGGCCATGCCTAAAAAACTTAACAGCTCCTCTTTATTGTTTGGAGAGGGCATATTCCGAATGGCAGTTACTAGACTTTCTTTAGGTAATACACCCCCATCTCCAATTGTGTGACCTAAATAATCTATCGATCTCCTCTTGAATTTGCACTTCTCCATTTTAACTGTCAATCCAGACTCATCCAATCTCCTCAGTACTTGTAAAACCCTCTCATCGTGTTCATTATCATCTGTACCAAAAACCAGAATATCATCTTGATATACCCTGACTCCAGATTGTCCCTTCAAAACGGATTCCAGTGCCCTCTGGAATACTGAAGCCGCCGAGACTAACCCAAATGGTAGCCTCGAAAACCGAAAAGTCCCAAAGGGCGTGATAAACGCCGTCAAGTCTTTTGAACGCTCATCCAGTTTAATTTGGTGATACGCAGACCTGAGATCTATTGTACTAAAGACTTTCGCGCCTTTCAACAGCATTAACATGTCTGCGATTTTTGGTAATGGGTATCTGTCTATCACCACGCACTTGTTTAGCTCTCTAAGGTCCACACATAAGCGAAGAGAGCCATCGGCCTTCTTCGCAGCTACGACCGGAGCAAGCCATTGCGTTGCTTCAACCTCTTCAATAATCCCCTCTTTTCTCAATTTCTCTAACTCAGTTTGAACCATTTCCTTGACAGCTACCGGAACACTCCTTACCTTGCAAGACACTGGATTGGCCCCTTCTACAAGACGAATATGATGAGTGTAACCTTTCAGACACCCTAGACTACTACTGAAAACCTTAGGGAAGCGTTCTGTCAACATAACCGTAAACTGGTTCTCACTACTCATATCCACCCTGTTCACAAATGCAGAATTAAAATTTTCCTTCAACAAAATAGGTGGAGAAGAATTTGGGTCTAACATAACACCAAGGTCCCTCTGGTGAAACCAGCTTAAAATGCTGTCACCTTTTTGTGATACATAAATTTTCCCACTAGTAAGTCTATTCTTATATTCAATCAGTCCCCAAAAATAGCCACACAACTTGATAGGTTCACCACCATAGGCAAAGGATCTAATGTCTGGGGAGTGTACTTTGACATTATTTTTGATTTCCTTTGCATAAAATTCATTTGAAACTATGGTGATTTTAGCACCAGAGTCAAAAAGTGCTCTTGTAACTTTGCCCTCCACACTTATTTCATCAATCGGGCAACTTTTCTTTTCTTCAGTTTGAACTGCTTGTATTTGAATCTGTCCACAGTCAACTTCACTAAGAGAATCACAAGTATCCTCCATATCATAATATATTTCAGAAACCTTTCCCTTGAAATTTTTCTCTTTACACGCCGCTGTGAAATGCCCTTTTCTTTTACATTTACTGCATGTAGCTTTCCAACCCGGGCATTTTTTATCATTCGCTAAATGGCCTAGTTTGCCACAACGAAAACAAGTCATTTTAGACGCATCAAACCTTACACCAGTTCCACTAGAAGTACCTTTCTTAAACTGATCCCTTCTCGCATTGTTAATGTTAGTACTTTCTTTTATCATTTGTACTGAATTTTTTTCTTTCTTTTCTCCATCCTTCTTTATTACCTCTACACACTTTAAAGAATGTTCAATCCTTTTCGCTATGATCAAAACATCTTCTAAGTTTGGTTCATCCTTCTGCCACAGTTCCTCTCTAACACGTTCGATGTTACAGCCTAACATAAACTGATCCCTAATACGCTCATCTAGTGTAGGACCAAACTTGCACGAAGAAGCTAACTTTCTTAGGGCAGTTATGTAATTCTCTATGGTTTCATCTTCCATTTGTGACCTCCTACCGAAGTGATACCTTTCAAGTATCGTACTCACCTTGGGTAGGTAATGTTTATCAAGCATAGCTATGCATATTTCATACTCATTTAAACTTCTATCCACTAAATCCGGAAGGTGGTCAAATACCTCTTGGCCTTCCGACCCCAAACAGTGAAGCAATAATGCAGTTTTTCTTTCGGCACTCAAGGATGCTCCGCAAACCCTGGCATATCTCTCAAATACTTTCCGCCATTTCTGCCATTTAATAGGGGGATCCCCCGGAGTGGACAGAAAGAAAGGGGGTGCAGTTACATTCTGCATGTTAGAAAAACAATCCTCCAAAGTGCTAAACGCAAATTATTACGTTTAGCTCCTCTGCTACCAGTTGAACTTAGAAAAAATTATTATTGTGCCAACAAAACAAACATATAAAAATTAAGCACAGGTAGTTATACTCTCACAGTTCTAAAGTTCTTTCTGAACAGTGTAATTTAAGCTTTACCGTGTGAATAACTGAGCTGACACACCTCTACTCTTCACAATGTGCGAATCACTGAAGTGAAACGCAAGCAAAACTGTGTAGTATGTGTTGTGGTCTTTGTTTGATCCTCCTCATTTAAGGTTGCTTCTATTTACTTAAAAATAGCCCACAGTGTTAAAGAGTCAGAGTGTAGGGCAATCACCATAGAGAGGAAGTGTTCCACAGCACATACTATTATTCCAACTTTAGCCAAGTAGAGACATCATCGACATTATCTGCAAGTGTGCGAATCACTGGAAGAAGAAGTAGTGATCTGCTCCAAACAAGCTGTGGATGAATGTATCTTTGACTCGCACTATAAACAAGTGTGCGGGTCACTGTTGATAACTTACAGTCCTAGCGCTGCAAACCGCTATAGACCACCTGTGGATGAAAGCATATCTGACTCGCACTTTAAACTAGTGTGCGGGCCACTGATAAAATCTTACTGTTGTAGCGCCGTATGCCGCTTCACCTTGCAGCCCTTGAGGCTTAAAACCGACTGAGTAACAGGCAAGCCGGTGCTCGCACGAAGACAGTGCGTTTCATGTTTGCGTTCCAGACAGCTCGAAGACGGCTTCTTCTGCAATGCGCTGATGCGCGATGACGCTGCCTGGTATCTAGGAGACGGCACCTGCACGTGACTCGAAGACGGCTTCCTTTACAATGCGGTGACGCGGGATGACACTGCCCGGTATCTAGGAGACGCTGACGCTGGGTGACAGCGCAAGCATGCGCAGATGGTTCACAAATGACGCTGCCTGGTATCTAGGAGACGCTGACGCTCGGTGACAGCGCAACCATGCGCAGATGGATCACAAAGCCTCCGACAAACGCTGGAAGTTCCGGGTGTTTAGCAGTAACCATGGAAATGGCTCGAGAGACTCAAAGCGGTAAGGAGACTCTCCGTTCGTTGTTATTACTCAAAAATTTTAAACGCTAACAACGGAGTACAGCCTCCCCAAGGAAATGACGGCAAAACAGCAAAATTACACGTATCCTTGGCAAGAATCCAACCTTTGATGGGCAAACTTCCCAAAATCGGTAACCCAACCTCCGTTCGTTAGAAGCCCATAACGCATCAGCACAACTAGACAGCAGACATAAAAGTTGCGCATAAGGGCCAAAAAAACGAAAGTTTGTTCCCCAACACACAGAATTAAAGTCTCATTTCCGGTAAAACAAAATGAGGAACAATGATTTCCTCACCATTCAAGTAGTGTTGAGGTCCTTTTTTCCTTTTGACTTCTTTCTTTAAAATGAGCTTGAATATCCCATCCTCTGTCGCCAAATGTAAGATCCAAAATACGATGGAAAGAGTTTGGTTGAAAGTAAGTTTAATCCAGGATAAAAGACCCCATCCACAAACAGCTTGTACAGCATTCAGGCTCTGGTCTCAACTGCTTCTACCAAGAGCCAAGGATTCTAATCACCTAGCAACATCTCATGGTTCCATGAGATGCTGCCAGATGCTACACGTGTCTTCTTCAAAGTTGAGAAAAACGCTGTATTAGGCAAGATGTAAAACAACTATAGAATTTTGTCAATGCTTGTTATGTTTTCACATAGATGGCGCTGTTGCACCACTAGAGTGAAATGTTTTGTTAGATGCAGAGTCAGGCCTTATCACGTAATGAGAACCATGGAAGTATTTTTGCCGGACAGGCACCATCAATAGTTGAAGAACCAGAACAGCAAATCTTATCACCTGAGAGTGTTTGTCACCAGATCTTCTAAGGAATGTGTGGAAATACACCAACAAATGTCGACAGCTCTGAATTACTTACAGAGTGCAACTGAACACACCATATAAAATATTTTTTAAAAAACAGCACAACAAAAACATCACAGAGCACAGCACCACAAAACAGCTAAACAGAATACAGCGAAACAACAATACAACGTAGGCCTAAAATGCAACACAAACACAGTACATTTACGGCGAATGCAACACAACAAATTTACCAATATTCTATTGTTACATGTCTTTTCCGCAATTCTGCTTTCATAATATGGTGGTAAAGGATGTTTGTGCTTAGCACTGTGTTGCTTACCACTGAGGATATGTAAGTGCAAATCAAAAAGGTTTTGTGATCCAGCCCAATTAGAGGAGGGACATAAAAGTCTGGTTGAGGAATCGCCTTCTGCCTAAATGACGGCAAAATAGTTCCCAATACCAATGACCGACGTCAATTATGTAGCAGCTCACCTTGGTGAAAGCAGGGCACAGACTTTCCTCCAATGCAAATAAGAACGCATCCGCATATTGGAGTGAAAAATGTTCTTCCTGGCATCACTAACAGTGCTGCTTAAAACAGGGGCATGGCTACCATTGGTGCAGTAGGTGCAGTGGCACCAGGGTCCATTGAACGCTGATGATTGCTGTATTTTACCACCACAACAACAATCAAAGCGGCCATTTTCCTTGCTTGCACCAGGGCCAATTTCATCCAAGCTACGCTTCTGGTCCAAACTCTAAAGAGCTTCATGAGGGCATGCCACTTCACCGACCCTTCACTGGATGTACTACTCTTTCTTCCTCCCTCACACCGTGGCCCGTGGGAGCATCATGCAAAGAAAGTTACCATTTTAATTTGGTGTGATGTATCGACTTAGACCTCCAACATAAGGAAAGTTGATATATTATTAGCAGTTGCTTTTCAGCAAATTACTCAAAATTGGAAAGACTCTACAAACTTATCATTCCAGGCATGGTGGTATACAGTATGTTACAATCATAGATTGGTAACAGCACTTGTTCATCCCATCAATTTAGCCGCAAAACATTTGAATCTATGGTTACCTGTTACAATGTTCATTGATTCTAGTGCTAAACGTTCTTTCTCCCTAACTCCCAGTCAACAAGAAGTTGCTCGACCGCCATGATATTCCGTTTCTTAATGTTAACAATATTTTATAATGTATTGTTATTCTTGTGTTACTAGTATACTGCTTTATACAAATTAGCTGAGATGTGGTATTTTACTGGTTATATTGTTATGTTATTGCCTTGCCATTCCAACCTAGCCATGTTTGCATAAGGTATTATATTAATTGACCTCCTTTTATTCTTGCTTTTTTGTTTCCTATTAACTTTTCTATTCATTTATTTATTTATTGTTCATCATAATATTGTTTTTTAATTGCTTGTTTCTCTAATAAAATTACTTTTTGAACTTAAAGAGAACTGTAGTTTGTATACTTTCTGCACTCGGCTTTTCGTGTACCCTCGTAATCACTACAATAGCACTAGCCACACGATTGCCTTCCCCTCTGCTTGTCTTCTCCCCAAATTCTTGGCTTCCATTAAGGACCGATGCTGCCTTCTTCTCATGCTCTGTGGACGTTTCTTCATGCAGTGATCCAGGTGCTCTTGCCTTCTCAACACCTGATAGCCCTTTCTGGATTGATGTCGGTGATATGTGCCGATACCTGAATTGTTCTCTGCTCTTCCTATTATGCTGCCGAAATCCACCCTTGTTTTCCAGTGCCACTAATATAACTGCCCCTAAACAAATTCCATCCATACATCCATCCATCTATCCAGTCAGCCCATCAGCCATCCTCTCTACATTCCAACCCTCCCACACACACAAAACCACCCAGACCTAAATACTAATCATATCTCTACAGATTGAAACACACACACACACACACACACACACACCCACACACACACGCACACACGCACGCACGCACGCACGCACACACACACACACACACACACACACACACATATATATAAATATGAACCAACCCATACACCAATTCACCCACCCACGCTTCCCTCCTTTACCCACAAGAACAACCTCCTCCATGGATATCTATCCATCCACATTTACATCTGGCCATTGGCTTGCATCTCAACATATACATTTGCATATCAATTCATCCACACATCCATCCTCAAGACATCCACAAATCCATGAATACAATCATCCAAACATCCATCCACCCAATCATATATCGGCCCACACATTCACCCTCATGTACATTCACCATACATCCACCGACATTTCCATACATGCTACTATCCACAACTGCACCGATCCATGCCTCCACCTGCACATCAACACTTACACATATCCAAACTTAAATCCATTTACACATGAGCCTAAACACACATGAATACACCCCTATAAGTGCATACCTACACATACATCCACTGAAACACATACTCCTACAAACTAAGCATTAACATACCCCTACACACAGATACTGACCGTCCATCAATCCAGCCATACATCCACACCAATTCTACTTTCATCCAAACACATTAATTTACCAGCCTTCATCCTCCTTGCATCCCTCCTTCCACTCACTCACTCACTCACTCACTCACTCACTCACTCACTCACTCACTCACTCACTCACTCACTCACTCACTCACTCACTCACTCACTCACCCGCTCACTCACCTTGTTAAATATATTCCTTATTTAACAATACTTGTATTTATGTTTTTACTTAAGTATTTATATGGTACTAGCAGGTCATGTTACATTACTTTGCAACAACCAGGATGGATGAGAGTGGTTCAAGGAAATAGTCACCCCATGACGAGAAACGAAACATGGCTTTGTCTCGGGGAATGTCAAGCCTGACCAGAATAAAAGTGGTGTTTCTATTCCTGATCATTGTGATATGGCACTGTTGCTTCTTCAAGAGGGTACAGGGTCTCAAAGAATTAAATGTGAGAGTCAGAAGTCTCTCTGAAAATGTGTGCCTCAATGTAGGTGACAGGGTTGGAGCATAAGAAGTGAGTTGGGTTTGTTCAGAGCTTTTAATTGTTTTCCTTGATGTCTATTGCAATCAAAAACTGGACTGACAGATTGCTTGGATAATATAGATGGTAAGCAATGGCCATGCATGTAACTAAGTGTACGCATTTGAGAGTACATTTATGCACTCCTTTACCCATGCACCAATTCTTTTCTCCACTCAATCAATCACTCACTCATCCATTGACATCACCATCCATTAACCCATCCATCCATCTACATATCAACTCAGCTAGACACAAGCATACCTATCAACAAGCAAATACATTTACACTACGTGTCCACAACATAATACTTTACCCAGTCACCCACTTGCCTCTCCATATGTAGACCCACTTACCCATCCAATAATTCACACATATATTTACCCATGTCTTATCTCATGCATTCACTCACTCTCACATCCATACTACAATCTTACAGCCAATCAACACTCATCCATAATTATATTGTAATGCAATTATATTTAGAGGTGTCAAAGAGCTTTTCGGGGAATATCACGCTTCTCCGGACCACAAAAATGATTAGTGGTAGTTTAGTATAATGAAAATTTATTTCATTTGAGCAGTGGACATGTGAGTCTGTTAGTTGGATTGAAAAGGATAATGTGGGGATAGAGTCTACAAAGTGTTTATTGGGAGATCATAGTAGTAAGATGAGGTTTTGGATGCATCAAAGGAGGGAGAGGTGAGGGAAGAATTTATGTGTAGTTTGGGGGATCATAGTATTAAAATGAGGTTTGGTTCATCTTTTCACTCAATCGTTCATTCACCTATGTACCTATTACTAACCACAAACACACAAAACCAACCCATCAATAAAAACACTTTACCAGCACACTTCAACTGTACAATTCAAACCATTACACAACATGCCACAGAGAGTCAGATTTTACAGCTGGTCAAGATATGACAGAGATGGCCTCTAGAACAAGAAACATCATTCCAGATATGGACTCCGAAACAGGTTTCAAAAAGCAATTCTGCCGACAACACTCCCAGTAAGGTCTCTGGAGATAGAATCCAGACGTGCCCCAACCACAGAACTAGAAACAATACTCCAGATCAGGTTTGTGTGAGATTTGAGCAATATGCTTTTGTGTAATTATTCAAAATGTTGGCAAAATTGTGCAAATTAGGCACAATTCAAATCTATTATATTTAGCACAAAATGCGTCCTTACCTCAATAACTAACTGCAAGAAAACCACTGTGAACAGTCATTCACATTCTGTTGTTCCCATGCAATAGGTTACGTTGATAAAAGAGCTTACAAGCAAGAGAGAACAAAAAGACCAGCAGCCTTTGCTGGGATGACATAGAGGTGAAGAGTAAAAGGGCACACGTAGGCAGAAAACAGAAAAGGAAGACTGGTAGGCCTGATAGAGGACACACAGACCCTGAAGAATTAAAAGACAAAGATCAGGAACTGTTGGAAGAAGGTGACAAGAGAAGAGGCCATAGAAAAAAACAGGGTAGTCTGATTTGTTAAGAGGGTGGCGAGAGCATTGCTTAGTTTGAGCCAGTGGTTTCCAGTTCTCAGCATAGGCACTTAATTTTCTACACAGGCTCTTGTGACAGTCTGCCACAAGGTTGAGTTGAGCTGTCTGGATAATTTAGAGATGACCACAATAATAGTTATTAATTCAGTATACATTAAAATGACTATCACCAGCAGTCCAAGTCATTCTTATAGCTTTGGGGGCCTGAAATAGTCCGAACTGTCACACTTGTAGGAGTTATTTACTATCATTGGCAGCATGGCAGGGGCAATGTAGGGTGCAAGCTGCAGTGGCCTTCTAAGGAGAGCCCTGGAACTTATTTATTTTCACATATTAAGCATCGAGAGAGTTATGTTTATCTATTTGCTTGATGAGGGGACTTTGTAGTATTCAAGGCCAAGAGAGTCGAGGATGCAAAGTGTGAACCTTGACCTGCCCACCAATATAGGGACTTTTTTTTTTTTTTTACAAAGGTTAAAACTAGTCCCTGTGTTTTAACTGAGGCTGCATAGCTTGTTATTCTTCTGCTGCAGCCCAGAATTCTTGTCACTGATCACTCCCTTCCCCTCTTTCCTCTGCCCTTCTTCCCATGATGCAAAGGGTCCACAGTAGCAGTGCCTGGAACACAGTCAATTCCCACAAGGACGAAGCAGGAACTGTGACTCAGCACCTCGGCGATCTCCCATGAGACAATGGAAATTGTAGCCTTGCCAAGTTTGGACAGTCCCCGGGCACTCTCACGCCGTCTCCTGACCTTTGTGACCTCAGCTGCAGCTGGGGATCTCCCTGCACAGTCGGGAGAGTTTCGGGGTTTCCCCAGGCAATGGGACCTGAATTCGTCTAAATCCCATGCCATCAAGGGAATAAACACGCACTACTGCAAAGTGGAGCAGATACTCATTTGCACGGTGCTTCTGCTTACTTGTAATTAAGGGGCATATCAACAAGGGCTTTATCTCTTCTTTTTTGGCTTTAAAAGCCAAAAAAGCAGAGATAAAACTAGCGCCCTATCAACAACAGGGTGCTAACACGCAAATTTGCATGTTAGCACCCTTTTACTCTACGCTTCCCCTTGCATCTCTAATGAGATGCAAAGGGGGCGTTCCAGAGTAAAATAATAGGAGAAATGTCGCTAAGCGACATTTCTCCTATTATCAAGAATGTCGCTAACCCTGTTAGAGACAAAAAAAGCAGCACTAACCGCGGTTAACGCTGCTTTTTTACGTCTGCTAATTGTCAGACTTAGCCATGATATCCTATGGAAGGAGGATATCATGGCTAAGTTTGCCTGTCCCTATCAACAAGGTTACGTGTGATTATCGCTGGGTTTCCAGCGATAATCGCACGTTAGCCTGTTAGCGTGTAGATTTTTATCGCTATTGAGATAAGCGTTGCTAATAGCACGCTATCTCAGCGATAAAAATTCACGCTAGCCGGCGATAATTATCCTCACGCTAAGAGCGCTGAGCGATAATTATCGCCGGTTGTTGTTGATATGCCCCTGAATTCGCAGCAGACAGAAAAAAAAGGAGCAAGATATATTTCCCCTATTTTGGAGGCATATTATCAACGAGGCGATAAAAAATTATCGCTGCTTTTGCGTCCGTTTTCGGACGAAAAGAAGCGATAATTTTAACGCCCTATTAGCAAGGACACGCTAACGCGTGAATCCATGCTTCTTCGCCCTTTCCCTTAACGCCCAGCTTTGCATCTCTAATGAGATGCAAAGTGGGCGTTCCTCACAAGAATAACGGGAGAAATGTCGCTAAGCGACATTTCTCCTATTATCAAGCCTCACCCTAAGAAGCATTGCGACAAGAAAAGTAGCGATAACCTCTGTTATCGCTACTTTCCTTATGTCTGCTTTGAAACTGACTTAGCCATGATATCCTATGGAAGGTGGATATCACGGCTAAGTTTGCCTTGCCCTATCAGCAAGCTATTGCCAAAAGTTGTGCGATTATCGATGCATTTCCAGCGATAATCGCACAGTTGGCAGCTTGCGCTCTGAATTTTATCGCTTTGGAGATAAGCGTTGCTAATAGCACGCTATCTCCGCGATACAATTCAGAGTTGGCCGGCGATAATTATCCTCGCGCTAAGTGCGCTTAGCGATAATTATCGCCGGCCCTTGCTGATATGCCCCTTGATTTGTTAACAAAGAAATTCCGATTTCTACACCCGAAAATGTTAACAGTGAAAATATGTTTAAGGGAAAATAAGTGTACCATTGCTTTTTAATGCAAGTATTAAAAACACTTCAAAAATCTTCCTCTTCTGCAAGAGCAGCAAAGATCGTACAATCTGCATCTGCTTACAGAAATCTACCATTTATGAAATATCATACACATCTTTGAAGTATGCTTTTAGCCTCAATATTTTTTGTTTTACTAAGTTCCCTTTTTCTGCAGTAAAATGAATGTTAAATAATATAAGAGATTGCAGACCATATTTAAGGCAAAGTAGCGCAGCGCAGTCAGTCACTTTGCTGCACTACATTATGTTACAGGGAAAGGAAAAGAATGCGTATTTAAAAGAATACGATACATTCATGTCCTTGTACCTGTGCTACCGCCGTTTCAGCTGTCTAGCAGCCAATGCAGGCACCATTGCAGACAGGATTGTTTTTGTGCAGAAAGTGACGCCTTCCTGCACAAAAACAATCCCCCTGAAGCATTTTCCTCTTTCTATGACTGCATAGAAAGAGGAAGTAACAAGGAGAAATAAAGATATTTCTTCTCATTACACCTCACCTGGGATGGCACATCTTTTTGGCGCATTCCCAGATTTGTAACACACAAAAAGCCCTTCTCACACTCCACATATCAAGTCAATGCTTCTTGGGTCCCCCAGTACTCAATTTCGCGCGGGGGAGGTTCTAGTATATATTTATGAACCTACCCATTATTTATTTTTTTAACAAAATTATAAAACAGGTCAGGTGTGTCGTGGTGAATCCTACATAAATGAGGGAAAATGT
Source organism: Triturus cristatus (assembly GCF_964204655.1). Lineage (NCBI taxonomy): Eukaryota > Metazoa > Chordata > Amphibia > Caudata > Salamandridae > Triturus > Triturus cristatus. The sequence goes on from NC_140586.1 coordinate 343,921,064, forward strand.
GTGATTATAGGAAGTGCCTCACATAAGCAACCACCAGGGAGCAATAGGCAGGTTCTAGCCAAATTGCTCACTCTTTCATTTTCGGCACTCTCCTATATTTGGTAATGGAACCAACACCCAAACGTGTGTGGAAGTATCTTTTATGAGTGTAACCGAAAAAATACTTTTTATGTATGGTGTACATCTCCAAAAAACTCTCCAGGAATTCCCGCAAAAGGAAGGAGAACTTCTTCCTCACAAACAGAAACAAGCATTGGTAAATGCATTAGGTGTTTCCTTAAACTCTCCATTGGTTTGTGCATGCACAAGATCACACAGAGAGCAATAAAGTGACGGGTAGTGAAAGAACAAGGAACGGAGTCAAAACGAGACAACATAGCCTGTCAATAGGCTCCAAAGAAAACATATGGGCCCATGAATTAAAGAAACAGTATTCTCACCGAGTTAACACTTGCTTCGTTGCCTGAAGCAGCATCTGAGCTGGGAAATATTGTGTCACCATTAACAGCTCTAAATATGATTCTAAAACTATCACCAAGCAGTCGGATAGGAGAAGTTGTACTTTAGACTTGGAAACGGAAAGCAAAATGGTGCCACAAGACTGACAGCTTGTGCATTATCTCAGGTCTTTATTTAGATGCTGAAAGTTGCAAGCGGAGGCAGTGAAAGAGAGGTGGTGTGCTATGGGAGGTGATGTAGAAAAGGAAGAAAGAAGGGAGGAGAAAATATAGCAAAAGAGAGGTAAGGAGAGAAACAGTGGTCGCCGGCCATTAAGGAAGTACTTCTGGGGCTTCTTCCCAGTCCCAAGGGTCAGAAACTCACTCAACGGTTCACCCAGCTGAGACTAGTGTTGGCTAAAAGAAGGATTGCGATTAGTTGGATGAGCTTACAGCCCCCCATGGTAGAAAACTGGGCTAAAGATCTGAGAGAGTGGGCCACAGCAGAGTTAATTTGAATGCGGCGTGTTAGATGTGATGAAAAATTGAAGGATGATGCGAGGTCGTGGTATATCATGATTTCAGAAATCCCTAGTGGAGAGACCCCCACCGCACAAGCAATTAAGGGAACGTGGGTTTATAGTGGTGGATCAGAAACGAGGGAGTAAACAGGGCGCAATCTCTGGTTAATGAATATGTTAGGAGCCCAAGGTATGGAATCTAGTGCCCTTCGATACAGGATATGGGAAGATGTTTCTTGCATGTGACTCAGGAGGGGTGGAGGGAGGGGAGGAACAAAGTTTAAATTGTTGGGGCTGTTGACGGGAGATGCAACTGTTTATATCTGACTAATGTATGAGGCGATTCCACGCCAGATTTTCAATGAGACCATATCCTTAACAGACGGAGAGGTATTACCTTTCTTTCTAAGTGCATTATTTGTGACTCAAAAGTATGTGCTTCTTCAATGTTGTCATGAGTGTATTATTATCCTTGTCAGACGGATATTCAATAAAAAAATATATATATATTTTTTAAAACAGTGGTGCTGGCATGGCTCACGGGTGACAGGGTGGAGGGGGTGTCGTGAGGGGGGGTCGTGACAGGGCGCTCAGCCAGGGGCTGGAGGGGTGAGCATGTTCTCTATGCAGGCTGTAAAGTTATTATCATTTTATGTTCCGTACTTTGCACTGCTCAAAAGCAGTGGGGTGATGCTCCTCCGCCATAGCGTAGGAGCCGCCACTGGAGAGAAAGCTGGGATGAAACTGAACCAGCAAGAGTGAGATACTGATAGGAAGTTTAGGATGCAGGTACAAAGGTGCAAGAAGTGGAAGCAAGACTTGGCAGCCTCAGTATTTATCAACCCTGGCATTATGTAGCGCCAGTACTGGGAGTCAAAGAAAAATATTGTCTTCTGCTCCTACTATTTTTTAAGTTAAGCACTGCTTCTCCTACACTGTTCACAATGAATGGACGCCAAGCATGCAGTTACCAAATGGCGCCATAACATGAAGGACACTATATTCAGGTAAGCCCAGTGCGTTCTGGGACCCGTAATTTTGCTTCATTTAAATTGAATCAAATGGAATTAATTTATAGATTTGATTGTAGAAATCAAATACGGAGTTTGACACAGTGTTCCTGATTATATTGCTTCATCTGGCTATCTTATGGAATTGAATACATATATTTGTTATTTTTTCATAAAACCAATAAAAAGATTTGAACAAAGTCTGCCTATTCTTCTCAAACAATAAGGATGCCAATCAGTAGCTTTGGCCTATCTTGGGCCAAGCTTTCTTACGTAGCTTTGAAAAAGAGTTGCACGTAGATGCTGCCTCATTAACTGATGCTCATTGAGAAATACAGGTTTAATTAAACCTTCAGAAAGATGGGGCCATATACAAGAGCTCCTACTCTCTGTAGTATGAGACTGACCACCTCCACATGAGCGTTAACTCATGTCTGTGTGTAAGTAGCTCATCTAGACCAGGTTTTTTCTTTGTATTCTAGAACTTGTAGTCCTGATTTTACAACGGGATAAACAGGACTACAAGTCCCAGAACACAAAGAAAAAACTTGACTGAATGACCTACTTACACATGGATCTGGGAAAATTGGGAGCTCTGCAACTTTTGTCTAATGTTCAACAAAGAATGTTGGTGCCAAACAGGTAGGACCATCCCACAACTGTACTGTCTATAGCATCCAACAGTTGAAACAAACCATTGCTACAGCTGAGTCCACTCCTTGCCAATAAGTGGTGGATGGATTTCTTGGCATCTTTAAAGCCCTGGTTCTCGGTGCCAAGATGCTCAACTGAGGTTGGTGACAGTGATGCGTACCATGAAGTATCTCACTTGGGTGCTCTAATTCGTGCCACTGAGATATTATGTTGACATGGGCATGGATACAAGCATCTGATCTGGAATGCGACTGATGGCTGTTTTCACTGGTGCTTATAAGATTTCAAGCTTGTTTTAAAATATTTGGGAAATGTATGAACTTTGACAAAATATTCTGAAGATTTGAGTTAGAGAGACAAATACGCTTGCTTCGTAGACTGTTTCATGGAAAGTTCTACTTTCCTCAAATATTCTTGGCATGGAGTTAGAACAGCAAGTAAGCCTTCTAGGGAAACGTTGCATCTTTCCCAGATATTTTAATCCTGGAATTAGAATAGTAAATTAGCTTCCCAGCTTCCATAAAAACCTGTGGTGCCCAGAGGGGGCAAGTGAAGATAACAAGGTGTCTGCCCTTCTCACACAAAGATGACAGGTTATAGACAGAAAAACAGAGGCATTTCAGCAGGGCATCTCCAGAATACTGATGCATGACGGGACATCCACCCAGAAAGCATCCCTTTCACAGAAGTGTTGACAAGATTAGCTGAAAAGGAAGGAGAGCCGACATTGCTGATTGGTGTGTTTTAGGCTGAAAAACGATAATCTACACGACAAATATGCATTTTGCTTAAAACAATAATGAAACACAGCGTAACTGGTTCCTGAAACCACTGATACAAGTCGCTGATACAAATCTGAAGCAGAAATACCAAAATATTCAGTTATATAGAGAAGAAACATGGATGCATTTGTGAAAACACTACATCACTCTAGTACTCGAGGCCTAAACCCCAGAGATTCCTGTCAATCCGAGAGTTCCTAGTAAGACTATTGCTCACATAGGGTGTTATGGGTTCTAGATCTTCTTTTGTAGAACCTCTGCAGGCCCTGGATGCCTCCACGACAGTCCCTGTGTAGTAGGAGGGTGGCACCCTTCTGGTGTATTTCCACTCCCTCTCGTGCAAGCGTTTTGTTCAGATCAGTCGCCATGCTTGTGAACTTACCTCTGCCCAGCAGGTTATTCTGAGAATATCACCTATAAAGGAGACATACCCTAGTCTCTCTGTACTTTGTTCTATGGTCAGCATCCATGCTGGGAGAGCTTCCCTCATTCTATGAGGGGCTTTGGAAATTACTCTCACTCATTCAGTAGTATGACTGCCTACAAAAGGGTGTTCTCATAACAGCCGTGTCTCATGTAGGAGTATGTTTGACTCTCATAGAGTGCTCTAATAACAGCGGGTTTGCATGTAGACCTATGCCTGACACTTACAGGGTACTCTGATAACAGCACCTCTCAGTGTAATCACATGTCTGCCTCTTCACATGTGAGTTTATTATCATACTTTCGCATGTACGAGTATGTCTGACCCTTAAAGAGTGCTCTTATTACTATACCTTTAGGCACCGATTTGTGTTCTATCGCAATATGTAGCACTTCATCCCACTGAGGAGGTGCCAAGCACTTACAAGAGATGGGGAGCTTTCTCATGTCCTCCTTCTAACTGGTACTCTGATGAAAACAGCTAGGCATGCTGGAGCATGTATTTTTCCAAAATGGTGCTCTAATAACATCACCAACGTATGTAAGGGTATGGCTACCCACTACAAGGCCCATTAATCAAAGCACTTATGTATGTAGGAGTATGTGTGCCTGCTACAGGATGCTGTAATAACAGCACGTGCTCATTTGAGAGTATGCGTGTCTACTACTGGGTGCTCTGTAGTCACGGCCCACACATGCAGGGCCTTCCCTTCCCCCCGTGGATTGGTGGGTTCTGCACCCCCACGCCAGAGAGCTCTTTTCTCTCTCCTGCAGGGCGCTCCACACATGAGAGGATTCAGTCAGTCTCTGCAGTGATTAACCCGCTCCATCTGTTCCACGTGCACGGCCTAGCTGTTCACGGGCTCTGCTTTGTGAGGTGAGCATTGGCATGCTGCCTTGAAACCCGCTAGAGAATTGTAAACAGCTCCCCAGGCCCAGTGTCCTCATTTGCTCTTGTCCTTCCCTTGTCATTGCCTTCCTTTCCCTTTGCTTCATACTTCCCTTTCATTTCTTTGATCTTACATACACCCTTCGATTCCATTCCCTTCCCTTCAACCTCCCCTCCCCTCCCCTTCCCTTCCCTTCCTTTTAACCTACCCTTCCCTTCATCCTATTCTCCCCTTCCCTTCCACGATCCCACCTGTCTACCCTCTCCTGTGCTTCCCTACACGTTACTCCTCTGGAGGGACACAGTCATGCAAGGACTCCCAAACATGTGTCCCGCTTTACCCCCGCAGGCCCTTTGCATGCCATATAATGCCACAAAGATATGTTTGGGCTTCACAGTTTGGCCCACAAATGTGGCTCTTCCGAAATGTGAGGCGAGGCAGTAGAGCGTCACCCCTAGGTGGAGTCAAATTGTTAAAAAAACCGGTAGAATAATGGTTGGATCATCACGGTATAGTGTATGCTCCAGATGCACTATGGTATTCTGGCTGATGAGAGGAAAATCTTTGCAGCCCACCTCTTTACCTGGGCTATTTCCCATGAGCCTTTGGAATGGAGTCAGTCTGAAGCCATAGAAAGCCTTGAGTGGGTGGGGCGGCTGGCATCCCTTGCTACCAGTTTGCCGCTTCCTGCCAGCTCCTGCTACAGCTTCCAGTTAAACATGTGCTTGGCTGAGGGAGGAGGGCTGTCCTGCATGGGAATTTTGGTCTTGGCCACCACAGCATGCCAAACAACACAGGCCAGTGTCGTCCACTGGCCCTGGACAGACCAAGGGATAAAGGGCCCTGTCAATGCTTTAGCCAAAATGTTCAAAGGGCTGATACATAGGATCAGGCCATTTGAATCCCACAATATGGCGGCCCATTGCCATTACAGAAAACCTTCATAGGGCAAAATGTATTGTCAAACTCAAAAAGGTTTCTTAAAACTTAGGAATCATTCCAGAAAACAAAAAAGCTAGATTCATAATAATTAATCAATAATCAAATCATGAGTGCAATTTTAATAGGATCAACATAAGGTTTACCTTCAATCAAATGATTAGTCGATTCAATTCTAAAGTAAAGGAAAGTCTAAGTATATAGTCAAATAACAGTGTGGCATAGAGACTGCCTTCAAAGAAAAAGCCAAAATGTCCAAGTAGAGATCAGCAGACAAACCAAAGTGGAGTCTGCCTTTTATAGAGTAAGCAAAAAGTCTGGCACACATCCCAGAAACGGCTCATTATATGGGGAGGTCAGACAGTGAAAGGCACACTCTCCACATGGTGTGAAGGAAGATCATAGGGCTATCAACAAATCATCATTCATATAAACATGATACATGAAACAAGAAACATGTAGGAACACCTATTTTGCATATATAGTTAAGCATTAGGTCATTAGGAAATAAATTTGCAACACCAAACAATGAGAGACTTGTGCAATGAATAGGCCACTGAACAAGCAAAAGTTCTTGAGCTGTAACTGTACAAAATACATTTTATTAAAAACTAGAAAAACAACACCATAAAATGCTTTATTTCATTTATTTTCAGAAATGGACAACACAGAAGATAACAATATGCACGTTCAAATTACAATAAACTGTGCATTCAATTCAGCAGCTTTAAAATGGATGTAAATGTGAGCAAGTTGAGGCCTAGTAATACCAATTTGAGGCCTTGTTATTTCAAATTGCACGCTACTGATGCTAATCTAAATGCATCAAAACAAACATTATTTTCCAATCATTAAAAGCACTCTAACAATTCACTCGCCACTAATGTCAAATGACCTGCTGGAGATGCTCCACCTTACCTCCTGTGGAGCTCCTGTTGCATTGTCAGTGACCAGACTAGCTTCCCGGGTAATTTATTAAATTTAGTACCAAGCCTGGGGTGAGCATAGGGCAGGATAGGGATTTCTCTTTTGCACATGGAACTAATATGAAAACTTTCCTTTGCCTCCTTCTGTGCCAAGAGGAGCTTAGAGGGAAAAACATTTCTTTGTGCCCACTGTTTTTCACAGTGAAGGGTGTTATCCTATCCCACTGTGGTAGTAGATATGGGTCTAAGTACTGTTTAGCACTACTTGTGCAGGAAGGGTACACTACATGGCCTTGTGTGTTTACATACTACAGGGATAACATAGAAGTGTACAAGTTCAAGGGCCTCCATTCTGGATTGAAGGCCCAGAAACAAGCTTTGTGTATCTCCCAATAATCCCCCAATACATCTCACACACAAGCTGCCTGCAGGCCCTACTGATAGTCTACCCAAAAGTACCCCCATTTACTGAAAAGTACCCCCCCACACACACCTTTTGCAGCAGAGTGAAAAAAGAAATGTATAGGACTCTCCAGAAAGCAGGGTCCACAGGCACACATGGAGGGACTGTATTCAGTTATACTCGTTTCATCCTCACTCTTAGTGCCGTATTGGCTCCATTGCAGCAGTACTAGTTAGGTATTCACTGGCAGAGTTACAAGCCCTTTGCGTGACTTTTGCGCCGCCGTTGTATCATTTTTGTGACGCAGCCACGGCATAAATGTTGCGGGCCATTTACAACGTGACGCATCTATGTGGATGCGTCACGTTGTAGAGCTCTGCGTCACCTTATACCTGCATGCATGCATGCATGTATAATGTATGCAGGTTGGGCGCTCCCACCCAAAAAGCCATGTTTATCTGACGCAGCGAAATCTACAAGATTTCACTGCGTCACTCTACGCCTTCACTGCGTCAAAATCCCTACGCCTGCTCAGACCAGGCGTAAGGAATGAAGCAGGGCTTTTTGAATGGGACTCACCCATCTTTTGTGGCGCATTGCTGGAGTTGCTCACTTTCATGAGCAACTCCAATCTATGCGTCACCTTTGCACCAACAGATGCGTCAGAATTTCTGACGCATCTGTTAATCCTTGCGCCACGGAGCACTGTATTGTAAATACAGCGTGTCCATAGTGGCGCAAGGACATTCGTCGCTGACGCAAGGAATCTGACACATCTACCCAGATGCGTCATTCCTTGTAAATCTGCCCCTTCATGTCTCTCTACTCTCTCTGTCGGTCAGGGGCATATCAACCCTACCTTAGAGCTGGTAATATTGCTTGTCTCAGACACTGGTTCTGAATTGACACTCCTCCAATATTCGTATCTATCACCATCACCCATGTTCACCGTGCCAATTGTCACACATCCTGCCTCTGGCAGGCAGAAGTCACTTGCACCACTTGTTCTTAGCTTAGCCTCCCTACCAGGAATAGATGCATTTTAAGCCTTCATCTCGACCCCCACGCATGTGGCTTGCCTGCTACTCACCATGCTGCAGTCACCTGCTGTTGGCACCTCTACATTAATATGTTCAACACAATAAATTTCTTGGGTCTAATGCATTTTTTCTAAAAAAATGACAATCCAGGAAAAGAAAAGATGCAAGAAGGAAGATGAAGAGCAAAAGAAGTGTCTCTTCGATAGAGGTCTAATAGGGGAAGGAATCCCTTTTAGGACGAATGCCCTCACTCACCAAAGGTGACATGCTTCATCATTTGGGCTTTCTCCTCCCAGCGGGAAATCCTAGTCCCACTGAGGGCTACGACCTCCTCTCTAAGAGGAAGGAGCTCTGGGATGTTTTGATTTATAAGCCTCACAAAGGATGCTAAAATCCCAAATGTAAAGAATGGTGATGTGGGGGTGCAGCGCGAAAAATCAAAAATGGAGAAAAAGTGAATCTAAAACTGCCTAGTGCAGATGAAAAGAAAACTTTATTGGCTCATCTGTCCTGACAGGTCTAAAACGCAGTGTTTCAGCAGTATAGAATTAAACTGCTAGAATGGAAGGGTCGACATGTTTCAGCCATTGAACCTCTGATAAGTAGGTATTGGCTTTCTTCAGGACCAATAACAACGCTGCTGCAATGAGTGAGAAATAATATAAAGTGTATACTTAGTAAAGAACAGTGATCAGCATCGGTATCACTGGAACTTGTCTAAACAAAGAAAGAGACACAGGAAAAAACAATTATTCTTCAATCGACCAAAACTTAAAACTTTTCTTTTCCGTCACGAGAATGACACACTCATCAATCCCCAATTGCAGTAACAGTATGCAAACAGTTTCACTCACCCGTGTAGTTGGACAAGTGAGCCCACCTCAACCTGGTCACAAACTCAGGAAGGGGAGCCCCGCTCTGTGAATTTAAACAGGAAAACCAAATTATGGAAAATCAGACAAGCTGAATTCTAAAGAAAAGAGAGGGTAAGGCTGTCATGAACCAAATCACCAAAGTGGAAATCTCTAAAACTTTGAACTACAAACACCACATTACAACCTTAGGGAGTTTGCCCATGTCTTACCAAGGGACACTACGGCTTCATTGGCCCTTTAGAACTATTGGTTATCATCTTTTTTGCGCATTGAAAGGGCATGCGCGGCTGTCTTTTTCAACATAAGCGCATGCGCGGTAATTTCACACTGATTTGCGGCGCTTGCGTGCGAATTCATACAGGCATTCCCATTGAACATCCTTGGGGTCCTTCGTTAAAGACCCGACTCGAGGAAAATGCCTGTACTTAAACAAAGGGAGCTGCCCCCGTCGGTACCTCCGGTCACAAATCCATTCCGCAACGGAGTACCGACGGAGAGGTAAGAGGGCTACTTTACTGGGATTAAACTAAAATGAGGCAAAATCGTAGTAGATGGGATGACTTCGCTCGAGTCTCTTCGTGCTTTGTCCATTCGGTGCCTTTCTAGACAAGCTTTTCTATTACTCACATGCTTGTCTATAAGATTGAGCACTATTGTTTTGTTGTGTATATTGTCTTCACCAGAGTGTTAAACTAATCACAGCACCATTTTAAACGGGGGCATTCTTTACACACAGAGAACTTGGAATTGCCATTGTTGATCATTTGGTCTAACATGAGACTAACGCCATTAGTGTAGTCACAATACGGAAGCAGATAGGATTATTTGACTCGAGGCTATCCGAGTTTTATTCACACAGCACCGCTTTTGTTGAGCTTTTTTAACAATCGCACGCTTGTCCAAAGTGTTGAACACTGATGCTTGGTTATGCTTGGTCATGTGTATTACCATTCAATAGGTGCTATATTCAACACAGCACCAGTTTAAAATACGGGGACATCTTGACACGCAGTAAAGTTACAAGAGCCAGTGTGGTTTATTGGGTTCACAAGAGATTGACACCATTAGTGCAGTTTTTAGATCATATCGCACAATACATACTTAGCACAAATGGATTTAACTTTGTTAGTTATTTTCCCCTGCTAAATTAATACAAGAAGTTACATATACATCTCGTTTTAGAGATTTCCACTTTGGTGATTTGGTTCATGACAGCCTTACCCTCTCTTTTCTTTAGAATTCAGCTTGTCTGATTTTCCATAATTTGGTTTTCCTGTTTAAATTCACAGAGCGGGGCTCCCCTTCCTGAGTTTGTGACCAGGTTGAGGTGGGCTCACTTGTCCAACTACACGGGTGAGTGAAACTGTTTGCATACTGTTACTGCAATTGGGGATTGATGAGTGTGTCATTCTCGTGACGGAAAAGAAAAGTTTTAAGTTTTGGTCGATTGAAGAATAATTGTTTTTTCCTGTGTCTCTTTCTTTGTTTAGACAAGTTCCAGTGATACCGATGCTGATCACTGTTCTTTACTAAGTATACACTTTATATTATTTCTCACTCATTGCAGCAGCGTTGTTATTGGTCCTGAAGAAAGCCAATACCTACTTATCAGAGGTTCAATGGCTGAAACATGTCGACCCTTCCATTCTAGCAGTTTAATTCTATACTGCTGAAACACTGCGTTTTAGACCTGTCAGGACAGATGAGCCAATAAAGTTTTCTTTTCATCTGCACTAGGCAGTTTTAGATTCACTTTTTCTCCATTTTTGATTTTTCGCGCTGCACCCCCACATCACCATTCTTTACATTTGGGATTTTAGCATCCTTTGTGAGGCTTATAAATCAAAACATCCCAGAGCTCCTTCCTCTTAGAGAGGAGGTCGTAGCCCTCAGTGGGACTAGGATTTCCCGCTGGGAGGAGAAAGCCCAAATGATGAAGCATGTCACCTTTGGTGAGTGAGGGCATTCGTCCTAAAAGGGATTCCTTCCCCTATTAGACCTCTATCGAAGAGACACTTCTTTTGCTCTTCATCTTCCTTCTTGCATCTTTTCTTTTCCTGGATTGTCATTTTTTTAGAAAAAATGCATTAGACCCAAGAAATTTATTGTGTTGAACATATACTGTGTTAGGGGTATTATTTCTTGCAGGTCTTTAAACATATGTACCCTTGGACCTTCTTTCAAAAAATTTGGTGTGTTTTACCTCTACATTAATACCCATGGAAAACCTGTAGCTTCCCCTATGAGGTGCTTTGTCTGTAGCTCCATGAGACTTTGTATTCATGTACCTATTTGTAGGATTCCCACGATGTACCTTAGCCAAAGGTTCATGTACATGTTCTGTGCCTGTTTCTTGGTGCTGTCATCTGGAGGGCACAACAAGGCCTGTGGTGGTCTTCTGTATATAAGATAGGGTGTTGTTGCATAAGCATTTAAAACCATGGTTTTGTTGTACAGTCATTGAAGACTGAGGCCCTGATAACTAGTTGTGCGGAATGAAGAGAAGTATTTACCACACTGGTAAATACCGTGACTTTGATGCGAGGTATTTATTGAATGCAGGAAATACCTCTTATTCCAAATGTTCTACTTGGAAATGATGAAAACATGCAGATTTCTTCTCTGGTCTTCTAATACATTTCAGCAAGTTTCTCCTGCCAGAATCTGCCAATAGAAAACTCTGAGGGTATCATAATTCTCACTTAACTCATAATTATGTTCCAATTGGAACTTAGCCCTTATGCCAGGGCCATAGAGAGTGTGATATCCCTTTAAATGAACAGAAGGCTGCGTTACCGATGAGACTTCCAGGGAAAATGTTTTGAATTTTGTTTCCTCCACCTAGCATGCAGCAGTTCCTGGTTCATAGTCCTAAAATGGTAAAACATCACCTTTTATTACAAATGCCACCCTAACAGCTGCTCGGTAACTCTTAGAAGCCTTCTGCCATATGCCATCTTTGAGTCAGTATCAAGCTGCCACACTACGGATCACTTTCGACACCAGTTTTCTTTAGTATCTATATTTTGTTCTGCTGATGCTGTAATTCCCTTAATAGTATACCTCACTAACAGCTTGTGAGGAAACCAAATAAAGATGGATAGCAATGATTATTTGCTTGCTGTATAATAAAACTCGCGCTGAAAGAATTATTGCTTTATCCCCCCCCCTCATCGTGTGGGGCACTATAAACTAGGTTGTGCCCTCAAGTTATTTCTGAGGTCTCTGATCTTGGTAGTCTAGAACACCAACTTTAGGGCCATATTGGGATCACATTAAATTTTGTGTCATAATTTTCTTCGTTTCTACAGTCTGAGTTTGGTGGTTACTGCTGACTCTTTCTCTTCATTTTGGGGATTTTTGAACCATCTAGGGTCAGTCTTGTGATGTTCCCCATCCAGTGTCGTAACACAAAATGATAGGTTCCCCTGCAGAATGTGATGAGGGCGCTCTACTTCTCTTGTATCACACAGATGGTCATTTTAAAGTTGTGGGCTCTGGGCTTTGTTCTGCACCAAAACATGCAGCCTGCAAAGGTAGTGTGTGAGTGCAGTGGTACATGACCTCTAAGAGTGGCACAATAAGTGATGCAGCCCTTAGAGGCCTTCTCTGGTCATAGTGCCCTGCGTACCTGTGGTACCATTTACCAGGGGCTGGCCTGTGGCCAGAGATGCCAGTTGGGTTTAGGCTTCAATGCAGTTTTAGGGAAAGAACATAGGCCCTGGGTACCTGATTAGCAGGAGCCCAGGGCACACTCAGTCAAAGTACATCAGCAGAAGGTGGGGGCAACCATGCAGAAAGAGGGCACTTTTTCACTCCTTGACAGTGCCCTGTTGCTGTGCCCTTTTCTGAATTAGATATGTGGCTTTCCAGCCTTGCCTGGATGCTAATGCTTCCGGTACTCTGAGTGTCGTTCTTATACTGTGGGAACACATCTGGTTTGGTGCTCTCTTTTGCTTAGGCTCATGAGAACTCTTAGGTCATTTAATTTCAATACAGACTAGAATGAATTGAGGCATTAATAGTGTTGCTGATTTGGTAAAAAATAGTAAGGGTGTTAACCTTAAACCAGGGTCTCCTTCCATTTTTCATGTAATAAATGTGCGATGTGCAATGAAAATCGTTGTGAGCCACTAATTTCATTAGTGTTGTAACAGTGACCACATTGGAAAAGATTAAAGTAGCGACCACCAAATGCAAGGTTACCAATATTGAAGGAAGTGGCCCTTAGGGGCCACCCGGGTTATCTACAACCTCCTAATCACCTTCCAAACAAATGAAGAGTCGGTCAGACAGTAGAGAATACAAACAGTTGTTTATTAGCAATACTCTGAAGAGGAGTCCAATCTGACCTGCACCCTAAGATTTCTGCTGAGGGACTAACCCCCAACAGTCTGCAATGCATAACCATTCCTCACAAGAACCTCCAGTGGAAAGTGACCAGCTTAGGCCGAATATGAACAAAGGAGGCACAGAAGGATGGGCTACCACCTGCTAGATGGGTACACACTATCACAGTCTCAAGGTTGCAGTGCTGGGTCTCAGAGTCTCCTAACGTGGGAGCAGAGCTTCACACACGGATAGGTATGCAAGGGCAGAATGGCCTATTCATTAGTAAGTCAGAAGGCAACCTTGAACAGGAAAATAAGAACTAAATACAGTGTTTGGCTGAGGCAAGCAAAACGAATATCGGGGCCTAGTTCAGACACAGCCTAATATATAAGTTAAACAAGCAAAAAGTTCCGGTTTCATAGAGTGGGATGCACACAGGAGAGCTACTTACAGGTAGTAGGAGAGCTACCAGCAGCTCATGAACTACTCGTTGGAGAAGACTTACCTAAAATAACCAGATTACGAGTACAAAATGTATTCAGCATCACCAATGACAACATCTCCCAAATGCAGCAGGATGCCTAACTACCCAAGAGTCACTGTTCTTAGGATGCCAAAACAGATCATAACCAAAAGTGGGAAAGAGGGACACAATTAAAAGGAGATACAGCATTCCTTTTTCCTTTTGAAGAGTTGCTTAACTGTTGCAGGAGAGTGCCACGACTTCCAGCACCTTGCGGCCCAATTTACCTTGGTTGCCACTGTACTTGATTCCAGGAGGTTTTCCATGGCAGTTGATGTTTAGGGGCCAATGGTAGCCTTCAATAGCCCGCAAATCTTGTTGGAAGAGGTCTGTGGATAATGGGAAATGAGAAATGCAGGTTCGGACCCTCAGTTAAAGGCATTTCTACTCCCACACTGCTTAAAATTAAAACATGAATTTTGTAGGTTATATGTTTTTGTGTGCAGGTGAGATTGCCGGGCCTAGGAAAAAGGAGAGTGCTCCAGTTATGGTTTGCGGGTGGTGCTGCTGTGTGTATGGTGGAGAAGCATAGGCGCTGGAAGTAGAGGTGCGGGGGTGCTGCAGCACCCCCAAAATAACCATGCCATTGTTCCGAATGTGAATGAGCATTAAACATTACTTTAAATTTTGTTTTTATCTTGCCACATTTGCTGTGTGTTCAAAGACAGCGGTCAAATGGCTTCTGACAAAATGATTGCTTTTATTTTTAACATTTGAACTGGTGCTTACTTTTCTTTCTATTACTGCAAAGTGTGAGGATTTTGTAAAGTGAACTAAGTGACAATCTTGCTGGTGTGAAACAAACCTGTAGGATGTTGTTTTATTCAAGCACACAACAAAATGTATTTTTAACACAATATCATTTGTGTGACATATAGTTTTATCAGTAAAAATGTATGTCTGTGTAAATTTGGTCGTCCTTTTAATTGAAAATGTACTATCTGTAAATGGCAGTTCTACCACACCATGCTTTAGTGATATATTTGTTAGTGTGCCCCCAAATGCAGCACCAGCTACATACTACCACTCTCCTGCTGAATGGTCGTGGCTCCTTTGAGTCATTTATGCGTTGTGTGATGCTTGGATCATTCAGAATGTCTATGACTTCAGTTCTGTAACATTGATGTCAGTACCCCCAGTCTGAGAAGTATTCCAGCTACATTGTGGAGAAGTTTGTGTTTCAATTCTACAGAACACCTGAAGACTTCTGGCGGGGTTAGGAGATCCGTTATCCCTTTTAAATGCTAACTAGGGGTGTGAAATGTTGCACATTTTTGCGATCTTTGTTAAAATCTTAGCAAATTAGTGAAGTTTGCAAAGATTTACACTTTTCTACATTTGTATAAAATGTGTGACTTTTTATCACAATATCTGTTGCAGAAGCTAAACTTGAAGAGAAACATACTGTATAAATGTGCATTTGCAGAAAAAGAGTCTTCTTGCATTTTCCATCTTGGCAAGTTCATTTAAAGTGAAAACTATCTTGAAATGTGGTGACAAATTACTAGCAATTTCTATCAAAACGTAGCATGGTCGAAGTCAAGAGTAAACCTGAACACTTAGCAAACTTTGTTGCAGGTTAAAATTGGGAACTTTGCAGAAGGTCAGCGATAAAAAAGAAACTGGGCCCACTCTTAGTTGTAACGGATCACATGGGCTATCACTGACTCACAGCTTGTTTTTGGAATTTTTTGAGAAGATGGCCTGGGACACCCTAAGGAACTGTACTACTAAGTCAAAGATGTATTGCAGACGAGGAGGGCCATGCTAAGTGTCCCTAGCTGAGAGATTCTCTACTCCCAAAGGAGGAACCATAGATCGAGGAGGGCTCCTGTAATGATACCCACTGAAAAATGTTAAAGTAGAAGGCCATTCTCAGTCCAAACATGCAAACTCTGGCAGAAGCTATCCAAGCAAAAAATGATGCTCAGCGATCTCTTGAAGTCCAGAAAAGCAATACAACTTGGATCTCCCCTAACATGACTCCAGCTCTAGAAGGGAGAGGATGTAGCCTTACGGCTAGAGCGGTCGACCTCTGAAGCTGGGGATCCGGCTTCGAGTCTCGGCAACGACCCCCAACATCCTGTAATTCTGGGCAAATCACTTAATCTCCCCGTGCCTAACAAAAACGAATGTATTCATGTGTAACGAAACTGCTGCTCATGTAAAGCGCTCTGATACCCAATGTCTCGTCTCTAGTTCGCGCTATATAACACTCTAAAAAAACAGAAAGAAGATCATATAGCATGTCAATTCAAATGGGTGTGAAAGGTGGCAAATGGTCTATCAGCTGCCCCAAGAAACCATGCCCATGGTATACCAGAAAACTATTGGAGGGTTGTGCAAACCAATAAGGTGATCTGTGGAAACAAAAGCACCACTACGACAACGTATACTTAATAATAACACCTATGAATACCTGACAATTTCCTACATGCGCTGCTGTGTCTATGCCTCAAGCTTTTCTGTAACATGTTTTTTAAGCTCTGTTTCATGCCCTTGCAACACTCATAGCTGTACTTTAACTTCACACAAAGCTCCCTTATGTTCTCCCACATAGGACAAGATAAGACCAACACAACTTCAGCCATGCATCCGAAGGGCACCCAGGAAACCGAGGTACCCTTGCGTGCCTTGCACGGGCCACATAATGTTATATAAACAATACATGTAGAGTAGGAACTTATTCCACTCGCGAGAACATTATTTAGGTCTCTCAATAGGTGTGGATAGCGCTATATAAATATATGACAACAAAATATAATTAAACAATTATATAATGCAACACAACACGAGACATTCTCTCAGAATGAGACACAAAATAATGAAGCTATTGCAGCACAACCATTCAATCAAAATTGTTTCAATAACCAAAAACAGTGTTGGTCATGGGTCAAAGTAATGCCATAATGTAGTTTTAGATCTCTGTACAACGAGGATGATGAAGACATCGGGCCTACCGGGTCCCTGATCGGGTCCGAACCTGCATCCAGACCGAGGTGGCGAAGATGCTAGACCTCGGGGTGATTGAACCCTCCGACAGCCCCTGGGCCAGCCCGGTAGTCCTGGTTCCGAAAGCGACTACCCCGGGTGTTGCCCCCGAGCTGAGGTTTTGCGTGGACTACCGAGGACTCAATGCGGTCACCCGAGCGGACGCTCACCCTATCCCCCGTGCCGACGAACTCATTGACCGCCTTGGGGCCGCCCGCTACCTCAGCACCTTCGACCTGACCAGTGGGTACTGGCAGATTGCCCTCACCGAGGGAGCCAAGGAGCGCTCCGCCTTCTCCACCCCGGATGGGCACTACCGCTTCAGGGTGATGCCGTTCGGAATGAAAAATGCCCCGGCCACCTTCCAGCGGCTGGTGAACCGGGTCCTGTCCGGACTAGAGGGGTTCAGCGCCGCATACCTCGACGACATAGCGGTTTCAGCTCCCAATGGACCGAGCACCTCCAGCACCTCCGTCAAGTCCTGCTGGCTCTGCGCCGAGCCGGCCTCACCGTCAAAGCTAGCAAATGTCAAATTGGGCACGGCTCCGTAACCTATCTGGGGCACCAGGTGGGGAGTGGGCAGGTCGCCCCCCTCCAGCCGAAGATCGACACCATCTTGTCCTGGGAACCCCCTGCAACCCAAACGGAAGTCCGGGCCTTCCTGGGCCTCACCGGCTACTACCGGAGGTTTATTAAAAACTATGGCAGCATCGCAGGCCCTCTCACAGAACTAACCTCCAAAAAACATCCCCAAGAAAATACACTGGACTCCCTCCTGCCAGAAGGCGTTCGATACCCTAAAGGCCGCAATGTGCGCGGCCCCAGTGCTCAAAGCACCCGACTACGCCCAGGAGTTTGTGGTCCAGACGGACGCCTCGGAACACGGCATCGGGGCAGTCCTCTCACAGTACGACGACAAAGGCATAGATCAGCCCATAGCCTTCATCAGCCGAAGGTTACTGCCCCGGGAACAGCGGTGGAGCACAATTGAACGAGAGACGTTCGCAGTAGTCTGGGCCCTCAAAAAGCTACGGCCCTACCTGTTCGGAACACACTTCCGAGTACAAACCGATCATCGACCCCTGCGGTGGTTGATGCAGATGCGAGGGGAAAACCCCAAGCTGCTACGCTGGTCCATCTCTCTCCAGGGGATGGATTTCACTGTGGAACATCGCCCCGGGACTGACCACGCCAACGCGGACGGCCTGTCCCGATTCTTCCGCTTCAGCGAGGAGAACTCCCAAGTGGATGGGTAGTTCTCCCCGCCTTTCAGCTGGGGGGGGCACGTGTGAGACCGGCCTCGTGGCGTGGGCCCTCCCGACCAGCAAGTTACACTACAACCATGCCGAACCTCGTGGGCACGGCCTCCCGGCTTCCGTGGACCAACATCCCGAGGGCCGACCAGATCCCCAACGCGCATGCCCGGCCGAGGGAGAACGAAACCCCCCCCCCAATCCAGACCGAGAGGCGCCGACCCTGTCACACCTCTGGTCTCTCCCCCGAGGGAGGTTTCGATTGACCACTAGGCCCCCGGTGAGCGGGCGCCTCACCTGCTGGGTGTCTGGAGTCCCTCCCAGACCCACCTGAACAGATCAAGGGGCCGAGCGACAGGAAACGCCGACACACCGCCCCCAGGCACCAGACCCCTCTCCGCGAGGACTCCGGACTTCAAAGAGGAGGGGGAGTATAACAAGGGGTGCTGAAGGGACGAGAGGGAGAGAAGATCTGGACTGACGAGAGCCTGCGGACTTGGTCGCGGCTCGATCGCTCCCCGAACAGAAGAACGCTCCCCAAACTCTGAACCATCTGAGCCCTGCTGACGCGGCTCCCCGAACTCTGAACCATCTGAGCCCTGCTGACGCTGTCGCGGCTCCCCGAACTCTGAACCATCTGAGCCCTGCTGACGCCGTCGCGGCTCTCCGAACTACGAACCTCCGGTGCCTGCTGAGTGACTCGCGGCCCGCTCTTTCAAGAGAAACGGCAGAGATTGCCGAGAGAAGCAACATCCCCTCAGCTCGAGGATTGAGAGCTGTGCGCCGGATACCTCGCAGAGACACTGATTCAAAGACTGTCCCGCTACCCCTTTTCCCTCATCACAAGATCGCTGCCGCTTGCGGCCATAATTTTGCACCTGCCTTCCGGATCATAAAGATCCCTGACAACTACTGATAAAAGTCTATTGTCTTACAAACGAATTACTGTGTGGTGTCACTCTATCCGCAGAAGAAAGAAGCGTAGTGTGTGCGATCCTAGGTGCGAGACCCTTCCAGGAAGGGCCTCCCTGCTCTTGCTCGGCCTAACTCTGGGAAAGGTGGGCCTCAGGGTGGTCAGGAACACATTCCGCAGCCTCCCCGGGGAACGCCTTCCAACAGATATCAAGAACATATTGTAAAAATATAAGATTATTTAAGGAATACCAAATTGGTGCACAACATTGGTCTTCAACAACAGAGAGCATATAAGGATCTCTGTTGCCGCAATTCAAAAAATGAGGAAAAGTACTTGATGACTGGATGAATGGTTTCGATCCTTCTCTACATATATGGAAAAGATTTGCAGCCTCAAATATACCCCGCACTAAACTAAGGATAGGAAAAACACGATTGAATCCAGGTAGCAAGAAAGGTGTCAGCATCAGAACCTTTGTACATGTTCTTTAGGTAAGGAATCATTTTTTGCATGAAGCCAAAAAATCAGAGAAGGGAGAAGAGGTCTGTACCTCTCCAAGTCTAAAGAGAATCTGACTAACTGCAAGGTGGGTTCATTAATTAAAATGCACAAAGAACATTTGAGAATTATGATCTCATACACATCACAGTATCTCTTCAGTTCCCAAGAAAGAAATTGGCGCCTTGAACACTACTCCCATATTCCAGTTTCCGCTTTCAAAGCAACCTTTGGTTCCTCACCTCGTCTGATAGTACCAACTGGTAACATTTGTTCTTTATTACAATTGTTCAACCTTGCCAGTTCTTCTTCACCTCACTATCTCAGAAATACAAAATGCTTTTCACTAAATAATGAATGCCTTTGGTCTGCACCTGCAGTGGAGAAAACCTGCAGAAAAATAACCTTCATGTTAGTGTTAAATGTCTCAACTGTAAGCTTAAGGCCCACAATCATTCTAACTTAACAGTTTCCTTTAAATGCATATTAGTTCTGCAACCTACATATAACCCAATAAATGAAATATTTAATATGGAAATCAAACTATATAATTTTATATCCTTATTTTGTGCACTATAACTAATACAATATATTCCTAATCAAAAATGACAACTGGTCACAATTTATAATATAAGTAATAAACACACGTATGATTAATTTTCACTAATCGCTGGTGAATTTACTGCATTAAATGCATTTTCGCGCACCACCTTACAATCTAAACCAATAGAAGGCATTTCTGAATAGGAAAACGTTACCATGCTCACACATATATCAAAAACACACAATAAATGCACTCACCACAGGGCTGGACTGGCTACTGGGCGTTTTTTGCTGGGATGGCAGGATGGGGCCCAGGTTCACTGCGGAGGGGCCGATTTTGTTTCCGTGGAGCTGCAAGTGCTTCCACATGCATAATGCAAAACAAATAGCTTTAAAGCCTACTTTTTAAAGCATTTGTTTTGCATTGATTATTAAGGGAAGCCCGATAGCCAGCTCGGCCCTGACTTACCATATATTTGGTGCGTCTCAAAGGAGTGTGCATTTCCTAGGGGAAAAGGAGGGGAAAGGGAGGTCTTTCTTCGTGATGCCCTCACACACCCCGGAGGATGTCATGCTTCATGATTAGGCCTGCTTCTCGTCGGGCCGCGCTGCAATGCCCGATGGGCACCCATGAACATGGCTCTTTGGTGTAGATCTTTTGAAGAAGCCGTAGGGTGTGTGCAGGTGTGAGGGCTGGGTGCTGCACTAAGTGGGTGGGATAAAATAAGTCTAGGGCAGTCCAACTGTTGTGTTTATTCCTGTGGTAGCGCTAGCCTAATTAAAATTGGTAAGCCCCTATATGGGTGTAATGTCCCTAAAGGGCTGAAGTGGTGTGGTGGGTCGACATGTTTCATGCCTGTTAAGCCCCTAACGGGTCTCATGGCACTTCACCATGACCATATGTGAAGTTTAAAGAACAGTGCAATTCATGTGCACTACCGTAAGTCTGGTTCAGTTAATTTTTAGTGATAGCCAGATGCAATAGAGGACCTCCGTTGAAATCGTACTGGGGTATCAAAGACCTAGGAGAATGGGGAGGGAGACAATAAAAGAGAGAAGGCACCAAGGACTTGTAAAAACAATGCGTAATAGTAGAGGCACTTAAAAGTTGGTCAAGCCAACGAACAACATTGGAGGTTAGGTGCGATGAAGGTTGTACCACTGGCGCATATAGTGGGAGCTACTGAGTGACTAGGAGGTGTAGAAGGGCACATGTGGGCTACTCTGAGGCTGGTGCAGGCAAAGTGGTTAAAAAGATACTGGCGCTACAGATGGTGGTTAAGGAGATCCAGGCGCTACAGATCATGGTGTCGGTACCGTGATCGCGGAGTGTGAATGCCCAGCTGGTGGGTGCCCGGGAGTGAGGAATACAGTGCTCATGTTGGTGGAGGCACAAGCAAGTTGCCAGGATATTTTTGGAAAGCTCACAATCGAAGAAGGTTAGGGTCCGCTGCCGGCAAGTTAGAGCCATGTGGTGGGAGTGAGCGTTTTGTGGCGACATGATGTGCCTGGGAGTGAGGAGGACAGTGCTCGTGTAGGTGGAGGCATGAGCAAGTTGTCAAGTTACTATTAGAGACGCTCTCAATCGAAGAAAAAGGTAGACTACCGGCAAGTCAGCGCCGCGTGGTGGGAGTGAGCATTGTGGTGACATGGTGAGCCTGTTGTAGCTAATGGAGGGTAATTTCCTTATATGTGATAGCGAGCATGTGCCTATAAATAATATAATCAGCTCAGGCTAATTATAGTGCGAGGCAACGGTGGTGAAGACCGTGTGCGTAGTGCTATTCTTAGGGACCAAATACAAAAAAACGGTGTGATGCCAGACAGTGCCCAAGAAGATACATTGGACTCACCAGGTTTAAGGATGGTCAAGTGCTGATGGCTATTTGGCTATCACAAAAAATTTACTGAACCAGACTTATGGTAGTGCTCAAGAATTGCACTGTTCTTTAAACTTCACATATGGTCCTGATGAAGTGCCACGAGACCCGTTAGGGGCTTAACAGGCACAGAACATGTCGAACCACCACACCACTTTAGCCCTATAGGAACATTACACCCATATAGGGGCTTATCAGTTTTAATTAGGCTCGCGCTACCACAGGAATAAACACAACAGTTGGACTGCCCTAGACTTATATTATCCCACCCACTTAGTGCGCTACCCAGCCCTCACACCCGCACACACCCTAAGGCTTCTTCAAAAGATCTCTGCCAAAGAGCCCCGTTCACGTGTGCCCGTCTGGCATTGCAGCGCTGGCCCGAAGAGGAGCTGGCCCAATGATGAAGCATGACATTCTCTGGGGTGTATGAGGGCATCACGAAGAAAGACCTCCCTTTCCCCTCCTTTTCTCCTAGCAACTGCACACTCCTTTGAGACACATTATCCCCTTGGAGATTGTGTGCAGGACCTGCTTAAACATAGCTCCTAGTTCCTCTTGTTTATGACATATATTTGGTGCACCACATCTCATTGCTATTATTACAGTACACAAGTAAACAACGCCAAATGTAAATACATATGTGGCCTAGCCAAACGTGAAAGGATGGAGACAAAATAATGCTACTCCACCTGCATTGGCGCTAGGTAGCCGAAACGGCACCAGTTCAGGGGAAAGGCAGGAATGTGCTGTATTCTTTTAAATGCAGCATTTTCCTGCCCTTTCCCTGCCACGCAGCAGAGCACAGCAAGGTGACTTGCTGTGCTGCACTGAGTCACACAGTTTATAAATGAGCCCCTAAGTGTCTGAGGCCAAAATGTGTCTGATGAGACCTGTGGTGGCTAAAAAGCTAGAGGCCACACTGATCAGAGGTGGTCGTTAGATTATAACTTAGCATCAACTAAATAAAACAGTAATTGTTGTAGCTTTTTTTTAAGGTATAGAAACTAAGAATAACAGAAACAGTGTAAATTTCTTATGAAAATACTTGATTAGTGTAACATCCATAAACATAAAAAATATATTATTGTCATTATTATTATTATTATTATCATTATCATTATTATTGTTATCATTATCGAGATTTATGTCATATAGTATCCTGAAAGGTAGTGAATCATGCTCTCAATTTTTAGAATATGTGAATTTCCTTAGCTTTAAGTACAACAGAACAGCGAGAACCAGAGGCATTATATAGAAAGAAGACCTTCCATAGACCTGGCTTGTTTGTTCACCTGGAGAGTCTTTCTTTCTCATATCCCTCATTGGGGGATTTTGAAAATTCACCCATCAATGTCTGTTCGCAACAAGCAAAGGGTGGGAAGATGCAGCCTGTTCCACCCCACCAATGAGTAGGAAGCAGAGAACAGGAGGTTGCGCACATAAAGGTGCCTTTAGATTAATGATGCATCTTTAGCTCAGCTCAGTAGGGAATGACAGGACAGCCTTTGAAAGGAGATGAGGAGAATGGGATACTAAACCCTCTTTAGTATGGGAATATTCTCAGATCTTAGCCACTCAAGGCCCCCGGCCTAACCATCATATGCCAATAGCAGCCATCATATGCTGGGTACAGACTAATATGCTCATATACAGCAGTCATGTCCAATTACAACTTCATATGCCAAGTGGCAACTTAACGAGATGGATGCTTCTTTCACGTGCAAGATGAGCCTCAAATGAACTGCTATACTCATCACATGCATTGAAACAGCCGCATTTGCCCAGGCGCAACCTGACATGCTTTTGTACAGAATTAATCGGTCCAGTTTAGCCTCATACACCAAAGCACATTATTTGTGTTCCAGACACACAGACTCATACCCACAGGAGGAACAGAATTACGGAAAACCCACACCTCTTTGATCCCTGCTGTGTCCTGCGAGACACGGTCTAGTGTCTAGATAAGTACAGAGTTAGTAGCCACGCCCATATGGGAGTGGGCACACTTGCAGCCCCACACGCATCCAACACAGGCATCACAAATGACATGAGCCTGTTAATAAAAGGGCCCGAGTGCGCGTGCTTGTGGCCAGTTGACTATCATCACAGTGTCTGTGTGAGTCCTTCATTACCATGTGGGCCTAGAGCCCACGACATAACAATCCCCTAGAGGAACAGAATGTGTCCTCCTGGCCAGTAGATGGAAGAGGAAAGTTGTCTACCATTTGAAGGAAGCATGGATGACATGGAGGTTGTGTCTGTCAAAGAGGATTCAAATCAAGTTTAAATGTTCAATACCGCTGTTGGCTACTCCAATGTATTAACATGCATCATATATGGGCCAGTTTCTTCATTCAGGTTTAAAAGTTGCCGGTTTTAGCTTACCATCATTCCACAAGCAGACTTGCACCACCTCCTTCTTCTGTTTCGACTATTGTCAGTAAAATTGTGGTCATTCATTGATGGTTGCATTTTGAGGGCATTGCTAAATTATTTGTTGGACAGTCCATGTTCCTCAGAGTACCCCTCCCCCCCCCCCCACATCTCTCATTCTCAAGTTTGCCATCTCCTTCCAGACTAGCCGCCATTAGGAATGTAGCTGAAAGGTTTTGTTTTGACTGCAGCTCTTGTTTTTCTTCCCTTGCACTCTGTAAACCTCCTTCCTTGCCACTGAAAGGCACTTTCCGTCCATTTCCTCACTCGCATTTCTTAAAAGCCAATTGTATTGCTCTTACCGGGTCAGCCACCTGCTTTGAGTACCCTAATGCTTCCTAATGCTTATCATTTTGATGCATTTATAATGCTTTGCCTGTTAGAAGTATTTTCCCGCCTTTACCAAGGACTGTCTATGACAGTGTTCATTGATTAAAACAGGTCTTATGGACACCACCAGATCCCAAGTGGGCTCAATATGTTCTGGATGAAAACAGATTTGTTTTTACGATGGAATCCGACAGATTAATTGTGATAAAAGTTTGATTTAGCATGGAATCGTCAATGCTGACGGTACCACCCCACGTGCCTATAAACAGATCTATTTCTTGCTTCCTTTATGATGGGAGGGGAGAGAACCACCTCCAGCCTTTTTGACCCACACCATTATTACTTTTCTAACTCCAAAGCACTCCTGCACCTCCATCCAATCATAGCTTTGTTTCTGATGGTAGGGCGCCTCTCTAATGCCCCCATGCTCTGCCTCACTCTTGATCTTATCAGTTCCCTCCTTTCTACCAAATTGACACCTGCTCCCGTCTTTTATTGACCTTCCTTTTTAGTTAAAAAGTGTTTCTTGTCACTACCAACAGCAGTATCTCATTCCTTTAAACAGTGCTTAATTTGAAAAAAAAAGTGCAGCGTTTGAAAGTATTACTTAGGCACCTGCTACGGGTGCAGAAGAATGCTGACGTTATCAAATACCAAGGCTGTCTAATATTCTACCACCACCGAACACTTTTTGTCTCTTTGTCGCACCTTCAGTAGTGGCTCGTGTAGGTAAGAGTGGTGGGCCAGTTGGGTTGGGGGGGAATCGACAGACAACCATGAGGGGAAAATTCCCCCCCCCTACTCTTACCTGCAGAGAACCCTGCAAAGAACCTGCAGGGCCAATGCTGCACACCTTTGCAGGTTCTTTGTCACCCAATTCCCCATGTTGCGATTTTAGCATCCTTCACTTACTCTCTCTTTCTTCGTGTTAGGTCGAAGTCTACTGGCTTGCAAATACTTCTTGGGGACATTCTGAATGCTTCCCTGGGAATGCATTCTGCCAATTGCTTACCATTGGCTTTGAGGTTTGTAACTCACATTTGCCTGCATTCTATTTGCTTGCTTTATTTGTTTTAGGCTGTCCAGCATGTCTTTGTATCTTCTGTGGAGTATAGCCTGTTACTGTATTCTTCCACAAGTGCTCGCTTTCCGTTAACAAGCCTTTACATTTTTTTCTTACCTTTTCACATTTGCTGTGCATTCAAAGTTAGGGGTCAAATGTCGGTCTCAGTCATCCGAGGGAGCTTGGAGTTTACTTTTCTCTCTCTGACTTCAAAATGTTAGGATTTATCTGACAATCTAGTGGTCTGAAAGGAAAGGCATTTTTCTAGCACACAACAAAATGGCTGTAAATAACCAGTGCAAATATTTCAGAATATATTAGAATTAGGAAAACACCAATGAAGCACATTATATTTGCAATTCTGAAGTGTGGTGAAAACAAATATTTTATTACGATAAAACAAATAAATACACTAGGTGATGCCATTTCCATGCATTATTGTTTGTGCGAAGTATAGCTTCATCAGTAAAATGGTATGTCTGTGCAAAGTTAATGGCCATTTCAATCAAAAATGTGTCTGTTATGGCAGTGCTCTATCATACCATGCATACTCCACTCAACAACCCTTTACTCCACTCTATGCCCCTCCACTATATGACACTCCACGCTACTCCACTCTACACCTCTTGACTCCACTCTTCACCACTCCACTCTACAACACTCCACTCAATGCCATTCCATGACACACTACTCTACAACACTGTTCGACGCTCCACTCTATGACACTCCACTCTAGGACAATCTATGACCCTTTACTCCAGTCTATTGTCACTTCATTCTACAAACTCTACTTCCCTCTATGTCACTCCACTCTACTCTAGGGTAAACAGAGTTTACAACGCTGTCCCCACAACGGAATGCCATTACAACGCGGTCGTTACAACGACCGTGTTGTTAGTAGGCAATACCATTACATTGTAAGTCATCACAACAACTTGCTGTAAGGGGGCGCACTGGTATTGGATATGAAATTCAACACCTTCCCTGCTGTTGTGGAAACTGGAGTAGGATAAGTAAATAATACTATTCCTATGTCCAGCACGCCCCCTACTGCAAGTCTTTGTAATGACTTGGGATGTAATGGTATTACATACTAATTACGCGGTCGTTGTTGCAACCGCATTGTAATGGCATGCGATCAAATCGCATACGTTGTAAGGTGCTACATTCTACTCTAGGCCACTCTACTCCACTCTAAGCCACTCTACCCACTCTATGCCACTCCACTTTATGACACTCTGCTCTATAACACTCCACTCTATGCTACTCTACTCTGCTTCACTACACGACACTCTATGGCACTCTGCGCCATTCAACTCCACTCTTGCCAATATACACCACTCTACTCGATGACACTCTACATCAAACCTTTTAGAAATTGGGTTTCTGGTTAGCAGAGGTAGGTACCTTGTCCAAGCAGGAACCACAGTCCTAGTCAGGGTACGGCAGAACAAACCCTAAATTATCCTGTGCTCACCCTCTGGTAGCTTGGCACAGAGCAGTCAGACTAAACGTAAGAGGCAATATGTAAAGTGTTCGTACAACTCTTCAAAAAGTAACACAATGAAAATGCCACAAAATGATCCGACACCAGGTAAAAAAATAAGAGCTTAATTATATAAATAGAACAAGACCAAAATGACAACAATCTAACATGTAGGAGTAGAGATATGAACAAACAAAATAAAAATGCAAAATAGAGCTTGAAGAAATACCCACTTAAATGCGTTATCTGGTTGTGCTGGACTGAGGCAAAGTCAAAAGTTCAGGCCACCTGTGATGGAGTGTGGGCCTGATACAGGGACCCACTTGGACCCACTGAACCAAAGTACCTTGATCTGTTATGCATCGTCGTTGTTGAAGATGTGTGGTGTTGCTGAAGCAATGCACCAGTGTCGAGCTATGCAATGGACAAGATGTGTCGATTTTCTCTGCACAACTGCAGTGAAGCGTTGGTTCCAAGTGCAAGGCGCTGGTTCTGAATGGGATGCATGGTTGTACTCGCACAGTAGGCGATGCGTCGATTTAAAAAACAATGCGCTGGTTCCAAAGGCAATGTGCCGGGTTTGCTCGTCACAGCCACGAGGATGCACTGGTTCCGGCTTACACAAAGGCTAAGATGAACCAGTTCTGATGATGATGCTTGGGTTCTAGATGTAGAAGCACCTCAGGCCTCGCTTCCAAGGGTCCAGGACTGGATTGGCACCACTTGGCAGGGCAGACTCACATCTTGTAGAGTCTAGATGCAGATGTGGGTAGGTGAAGTCTTTAATATCCCTGTGATGTAGAACAGGAGGCAAGCCAGCAAGCCCTTAGAGTCATTCTGGGTTCAAGTGAAGCAGGTCCAATCCTTCTTACCCAGGCAGGAAAACAAAAGGTAGCAGGGCAGTTCAACAAGGCAATTGCACAGCAAGCTGAGAGTCCAGCAAAGCACCAGTCCAGCAGAGTGGCAGTCCATCCAGCAGCACAGCAGTTCTTAAACTGGCAGAGTGGTCACAGGTCCAGAAGAGCAGTGAGTCATGGTGTCCATTACTTATCCCCAGATGTGCCTTTGAAATGGGGGAGACTTCAAAGAAAGCTTTAAATTGCACAGAGATCCTCCCTTCCTGCCCTGGCTCCAGACTCACTACATGGGGGTATGCAGCCCTTTGTGTGGAGACAGAACACAGCCTATTCAAGTGTAAGTGTTAGCCCCTGCCTTCCATCCTGCCCAGAATGGCCCATCAGGATGTGGATGGCCCATCAGTCACACCTAAGCTCCCTTTGTTTGGGGCTGTCTAGAGGGAATGCACAACACCCAGCTGTCACCACCCCTCAGACGATATTCAGAGATAGGCAACAAGCACAGAATGGTTAAAGTAAGTAAAGGCTGGCTTTCCAAAAGTAACAATAAAGTGAGAAACAACAAAAATTCTTCAATATTTCCAGAGGCCACATAATTACTCCGAGCCTAAACTTTCAACAAAACATATTATATATCATTATTATGATATTATTCCACACCTGTACAAAGAACAGAAATGTACTAAAGACATTTATTTGTAAACACAACAACATTCACAAATTAGAGATGAAAACATTATAAACAGTTATAGATAAATGACATTACTTAACCCTGTTTTTGGACATATACCACATGTACAAAGGACTTTTTTTGGGCACAGAATGATTATGATGGTTTCAAATAATACTTAACATAGTCAGGAACTATAACAAACATTTAACCTCAATCCACAAAACTGACATTTATGTTATCAATATATATCTATGTAGCAAAAATAAGTGTAAAACAAAAATTACATCAAAAAGAAGGTGGGAGCTTATTGACTCACATCTCAACACTCAGTTCGCCCCAATATATCATGGTAAATGTAGTCCATGGTAACACTTACTTCAGTGACAATCTTTAGTTTTTCACCCTTGTTGGTACAGCAAGTACTGTGTATCTCTAGACACATGTTCCAGGATAGCTGTCCTCCTTCAGTAGAGAGCGACACATTCTTTTGGGGTTTCTGAAAATGCTACCCAAAGCCTTCTAAGGTCTGTGTACCACTCACTGGATGCAGGTGCATCAGCCAGAACTTGTCAGCTCATTACCAATGCATCATGGTAATGGAATGCATGATGCATGGTAACACTTACTTCAGAGACAGTTTTTAGTTTTTCACCCTTGGTGATGCAGTCAGTGCTGTGTATCTCTAGACATATGTTTCAGGATAGGTCCTTCTTTGGTAGAGAGCAACACTTTCTTTTGGGGGTTGTAGAATTGCTGTCCAAAGTCTTCTCAGGTCTGTGCACCACTCACTAGATGCAGGTGCATCAGCTAGAGCTCGTCAACTCATTAGCTCAAGTAAGCCCTTTCACACAAAAAGATGGAGAGAGTTCGCTGCCTCATGTCCCAGCACTCAGCACGCCCCAATGTATCATGGTACATAAAGTGCATGATAACAATGATGTCAGTCTTTAGTTTTTCACTCTTGTTGGTGCAGCCAGTGCTGTGTATCTCTAAACACGCATTTCAGGATAGTTGTCCTTCTTCAGTAGAGAGCAACACATTCTTTTGTGGGTTCTGGAAATGCTGCCCAAAGTCTTTTCAGGTCTGGGTACCACTCACTGGGTGCAGAGGCATCCTCCAGAGCTTGTCAGCTTATTTGCTCAAAGAAGCCTTTCCAAACAAAAAGAGAGTAAGAGCACACTGCCTCACATTCCAGCACTCAGTTCGCCCCATGCATCATGGTAAATGCAGTGCATGATAACACTTCAGTCACAATCTTTAGTTTTTCAGCCTTGTATTTCTAGACATGTGCTTGTCCTTCTTGAGTAGAGAGCAACACATACTTTTGGGAGTTCTGACAATGCTGTCCAAATCCTACTCAGGTCTGTGCTCCTCTCACTCCAAAGCCAGACAGTCAATCGACAATCCAGCAGAGGCACACATTATGGCTAAGCAAGAAAATACCTACTTTCTAAAAGTGGTATTTCTAATCACAGAACATACAAATCATCTTAACTGAAAGATGCATTTCTACATTCTGAGCTCAGGCATACTAAACTCAATTTTTCCATCTTGTCCCAATGGGAAGATATACTCATAAAATGTTACAGAATATTTCCCATTCAATACTAAGGGAAAGGTAGCCTTTCAACAGTGAAAAACAAATTACACTGTAGTTCACTATCAGGACATGTCACACACACCAGGACATATCCTACCTTTCACATACACTGCACCCTGCCCATATGGGTACCTTGGGCCTACCTTAGGGGTGACTCACATGCAATAAAAGGGAAGGTTAGGGCTTGGCAAGTGGGTGCACTTGCAAAGTCGATTTGCCAGTAAAAATTGCATGCAGATACTGCAGTGACAGGTCTGAGAACCTTTTGAAAGGCCGCTCGTGTGGGTAGCACAATCAGTGCTGCAGGTCCACTAGCAGCTTTTGATTTCCAGGCTCAAATATTCCAATCATGGGAACACCAATCTATAATCAATTTATAACAGGAGCACTTGTACTTTAGCACTGGACAGCAGTGAGAGAGCGCGCAGAGACACTAAACCAACAAAAACAAAGACAAAACCAGGAGGTCAGAAAGCAAAAAGACAGGGGGAAACACGCCATAAGATGCCAGGCGTAATAGTCTCACTATCTCAAAAATACAATGTTCTTTCACTAACTAATGAATGCCTTTTGTCTGCACCTGCAGAGGAGAAAGCATGCAGAAAAACAACTTTCATTTTATACCCTTATGTGGTGCACTATAACTAATACATATATTATTAAATGAAAACGACAACTGGTCACAATTTATAAAAAAAGTATTGAACACACACATGATTAATTTTCACTAATCCATTGTGAATGCAATGCATTAAATAGATTTTAGCGTACCATTGTACAATCTAAACCTATAGAAGACATTTCTGAATAGGAAAACGTTAATATGCACACACACATATCAACACACACAAAATAAATGCACTCCCATATATTTGGTGGACCATATCTCATTGCTATTATTACATCACATGAGATAATAAGGCCAAATGTAACTATACATGTGGCCTAGCCAAACATAAAAGGATGGAGCCAAAATTATGCTACTCCACCTGCATATGCACTAGGTAGCCAAAATGGTGCCAGTGCAGGAAAAAGGCAGGAATGTGCCGTATTCATTTAAATATGGCACATTCCTGCCCTTACGCTGGTATTCAGCGCAGCAAGGTGACTTACAATGCTGCACTGAGTCACAAAGCTCGTAAATGAGCCCCTAAGTGCCTGAGGCCAATGTGCCTGATAATTTTTATGATGAGATCTTTGTGTGATGTCTAAAAAGCAGGAGGCCACACTGATCAGAGGTGGTTGGTAGAATATAACTTAATGTCAACTTGATTAAAAAGCAACTGTTGTGGCTTATTTATTTTTGTAAGATATATAAACTAAGGATAACAGTTACAGTTTGAATCTCTTACACATGCAGGAGTATGTCACTCTACTACTTGCTGTACTTGCATTTTTTGAAAAAAGGGATTTTAAAGCAGCAGTTTTTATTTCTCTTATTTCCCTACACTCTGCTGGTGTGTTAATCTTTCTTCTCTTGCCTCTTTGGGGAATCTTACCTTCTGTTGCTGTTTCTTGGCTCTCTGATCCACCGCAGGTTCTTCCCGTTTGAGCGGCGGGACATCCTCTTCACTTGCACTTTGTCCCCTAGCTGGCCACCATCTTGGTAGTTGGCAGTCCAGCTTTTTCTGCACTTCCAGGTTAGGGGCATTTAAGCCAATGGAATGCCTTTGGTGCACCTTATTCACGCCAGCGGCGCACCAAAGGCAAGCCCGTCTGAGCCCGGGTGTGCCTGGTTGGCACCAGGAGCCAGGTATGCCGCCCGTCTTTACTCTGGGGACAAAGGCGCCTTGAAAACTACTTATTTTTTTACATAACGGAAGGTGCACTCAAAAAGAAGTCCAGATTGATATATATATTCCAAAATTGCTTTATCTTCCTTTATTTTTAGAGATAGCGGACAGCCAACGCGTTTCGTTCCCTTAGCAAAGGAACTTCTTCAGGGCTGTAATCAATTACAGAACAACATATATTAAAACAACATATATAATGACAATATACTTAAAACATGACATATAGATATAACTTATAACAACAACATTAAAAAACAGATCAATGGACAACAAGACCAACCTCACATACATATATATACATATATCAGTGTGTTAAAATTTGTGTGCATAGAGCATTGCACATATAACATATTCCACCAAGAACCACAAACGAGTAATATATACCCCATATTATCATACACATGGAAAGGTTTTACACCAATTTAAAATTGAAATCATTCAAGTATATATAAAAATAAGAATAACGAGAAAAGGAGAAACAGAAAGAAAAAAGAGAGGAAAAGGAGAAAACAAGGAAGATCCATGACTAGATACCTGAAGGTCTCACTATAGACATGACTCAAATATGGATATTTATGTTCCAAGAGTCACCACATAACAACCGAGAAAGACGGGATAAATTCCTTATTTTTGAAAAAGTGAAACAATTGCATATGAATTCTACCAATGAAAAATAAATTACATAAACCACAATAAGAAAAGATTTTTTGCATTAAGAACATGACAAAAAGAGAGGGGGAGAGCTCACCGTATTGGTAGTTGCATGAATATATACTCATTCCATAGAGTTTTAGTATGATTCAAACTGTTCACAACTCAATTTGCTGTATCAAATATTCAATATTCAAAAAACGTCTGTAACACAGGGATACAAAAACCCAATGTCATCATAGTTGGATGTTTAAGTATATGGCACAGGAACAGTTTTCTAAGGTGTACATCAAATACAGAATAAACTCACCTTCAAATACGAAGGTCTAGATATAGCCCCTAAAAGGAGGTTAGGGATGTTTAACAGAGAGTAGCCCCTCAGATGAATAAAAAAGTCCTTTGTTGGACCAAAGAATCTAAGAAAGAAAAAGAAGGAATTTTCACCAAAAATATTTGCAAAAACCTTGTACAAGGATTTTTGTTCATCAGAAACACATACATCACACCTAACATTAAGCAATAAAAAACTTTCATAATTATTTATATATCCCAAAACCAGTTACAAACTTGATGAATAACTGTCAATCAGCATGTTAATAAGACATTTATGTCGTTCAAGCAAACAGTATTATAAGCTCCTCACATCCTATTGTCAGACATTTTTGCGCAATATAGTGTCTCAGAGCTAACCATAAACTGACATGGTCATTATCCAAAAAAGAAAGTCAATTATCCCTTTAAAGCTAACCGAGAACCTCGTGCCAAGCACCAAAGCAAACATATATAATCAAAACAATGGTATATGAAAAAGAATTCATCAAAGCTAACTTAATAGTATACCAACAAAAAGAACAAACACCAAAAAGTCCCATCTTTAATGCAAGTGAAGAACCCATAGCATTCTATGCCAAAACGTTCTCATAATAACAGATCGATCCAAACTCGAGACGGCTTACCTCCAAATTCAGCATGTAACGGACGGCATGATAACCGGCAGCAAAACGACACAGCAACAGAACCGTCATTTCTGGGTTGGTTTTAAACGTAACGACAATGCGCTGCGCTACGTAACCATGAAGAAATGTGAGAGAAGACGGACAATTCTAAAATAAAAAAGGAAGCGGCCATCTTGAAATGAGTATGGATACAAAAGGAAATTGCATGCGAAAACGTTCTTTGACACCAGATCACTCCAAAATAGAATCGACTTATCTCCGGATTAAAAAATTAGTGAACGGCATAGTAACTGGCAACAAAACAGCAAAGTAGCAGAACCGCCATTTTCAGGTTGATGTTAGACGTAACGACAACGCGCTGCGCTATGTAGCCATGAAATAATGTAAACAAAAAAGACGGACAATTCTAGAGTAAAAAGAAAGCGGCCATCTTGTAATGAGTATCAATACAAAGGGGATTCTGTGATAACTATCCCAAGATTAAGTATCAATTATCTTATTGGGTAACATATCGCACAAAACTTAAAGTTTTTCTTATAAAGTATGTACAATAAGTTTATATGTGTGGTGCAACAACTTCCAACATCTGTCGTTGTTAGATGTAAAATAGGTCCAGAAATTTTTTTACATAACGGAAGGTGCACTCAAAAAGAAGTCCAGATTGATATATATGTTCCAAAATTGCTTTATCTTCCTTTATTTTTAGAGATAGCGGACAGCCAACGCGTTTCGTTCCCTTAGCACAGGAACTTCTTCAGGGCTCTAATCAATTACAGAACAACATATATAAAAACAACATATATAATGACAATATACTTAAAACACGACATATAGATATAACTTATAACAAAAACATTAAAAACCAGATCAATGGACAACAAGACCAGGATAGTGGTTTAAAACCAATATCTAAATTCATGCCAGTTATGAATTATCATCGCAATATTTAGGGGTGGGCGGAATTTGCGAAATCCACTTTCGCAAATTATCGCGAAAATGTTAAAAATTATCGCAAACACGTGGAAATATTGCGAAGATGCGGAAGTTTTTTTCCCGCATGTTCGCGAGATTTTCTGCATGGTTGCGGCTCGCCAACTTACCCATGTGGTTGCTCGCGGGCGCGGCCATCTTGTTTTCAGTTGTCTCGCGGTGCATGATCGCGAGAAGAAAGACGTGATCGCGCGACGCATGACGTCACTGCGGGCGCGAACTGTCGCGAGACAGCGCAAATGGCTAAAAACAATACAACATCTCATGGAGAACGCGACCGGATCAAGAAAACTTGTCGGCGAACGCAGGGATTCAGGTAAGGCGATCGCGCGCGCGCGAGAATGTATTATTTTACAGCGCGACCAAGAAACAAATTATCGCCAAGCTGCGGAATGCGGAAATTTTGACATTTTCGCGCTTTCCGCGGAACGCGAAAATGTTAAATTATCGCGATTTCCGCAAACGGAACGAAATTTTAGCCCAGGCCTAGCATTTTTGATGTCTTATATGACAAGGTCAGTGAGGATTTATACAATATGGAAACTACAAAAAAGTTCACCCCCTGGACTCATCACAACATTACCGCCCAAGAGAGAAAGGCCCTTAATCAGTTAAAACTTGACAAGAGTATTGTCATTAGGGAGGCAGATAAGGGCGGTAATGTTGTGATTATGAATCATGGTGATTATATGAATGAGATTAACCGCCAAGTGACCAATGAATCCTGTTACAAGAAAATGGTGGGAAACCCGATAGACAAGTTAACAATAATGATTAACATCAAATTGAATGAATGGAAGGATACTATGCTACTTGCGGAAAATGAATTTAGATATCTCAGGGTTGATTGCCCCAATTTTCCCTGCATCTACATCCTTCCAAAAATATACAAACCAAATGCATTCCCACCTGGTCGTCCTATCATTTCGGGGGTGGGCTCACCTACCGAACAACTATCTGAATCCATTGATTTAAGATTGCAAAAACATGTGGTCTATCTCCCGTCATATATCCGGGACAGTAAGGATATTTTGGTTAAATTTAAAGATTATGAATGGTCTGAAGAACTACGGTTCGTTACATTTGACGTAGAAAGTTTATACACATGTATTCGCAAGGAACTTGGGCTTTTGGCTGTTCAGTCCTTTTTGGATAAGGAAAATGCTGACCAGTTTTCTCTTAATGAAATGATCATGGAGATGATCAATATTATTCTTTGTAATAATTACTTCCTTTTTGACAGATGTTGGTTCCAACAAATCCTTGGCACTGCGATGGGCTCCAGGTTTGCTCCCTCGTATGCCTGCCTCTTCATGGGGTGGTTCGAGAGGGAGCATGCCTGGGGCAGAGGTGCCTCCCCCTGGACGGATTTTATTGTGTTCTGGGGGAGGTACATCGATGATGTGATTTGCCTATGGTCAGGGTCCGTGGAAAAATTGCAGGAATATCTGATATATCTAAATGATAATCAATACAATGTCAAATTTACAATGGCGTTCGATAGAAAAAGTATTGATTTTTTGGATATAAGATTTTTTGTGAAGGATGGCAAAATACATAGCACCCTTCACAGGAAGGATACAGCTTGCAATGGGATCCTACACGCTGACAGTGCTCATGCTCGGTCTGTTGTCAACAATATCCCCTATGGGGAGATGAGAAGAATACGAAGAAATTGTAGTGATGATGACACTTATCTTGATAACATCTCAGAATCCAGAAAGAGGTTTTTACAAAGAAGATATACCAGAGAAGTTGTGGATAAAGCCATTGAGAAAGTTAAATGTCGCACTAGAGAAGATACCTTGTGCTCGCCACGCAAAAGAGATGTGGCAAAAGATACTCCAGTTAGGTTTATTACACAATATAATGTGAACAGCTCCAAGATTTTTAATATTTTAAATAAAAATTGGAGCATTCTTGGGGATGTACCATCATTAAGGTGTTGCCTCATGAATACTCCATCAATAACATACAGAAGAGGTAGATCATTGCGGAATGTCCTATGTCCTAGTTATGTGACCAATTCAAGTAAAACATGGTTGCCCCCTAAACCCAAAGGCTTTTACACCTGTGGAATGTGTAATATGTGTCCACATGGGAAGAATAAAACCTTTAAGTTTTCTAACAATACAACTATTATGTATGATGTCACGCACTTTTATAAATTGCAATACTACTCATGTTATTTACGTAATAGGGTGTAAGTGCGACATCATATATGTGGGAAGTACAGTTCGCCCATTAAAAATTCGAATACAGGAGCATCGTAGGGCCATTGTAAATATAGATCAGAGATATCCTTTGAGCGAACACTATAGGACAACGCACCCTGACAATGATACTTTTTGGTTCCACGGAATTGATCATGTTCCACTCAACAATCGAGGTGGTAATAGGGAACTACTGGTTAGACAGAAAGAAGCAAAATGGATTTGCAGATTGAGGGCTACACATATGGGTCATAATACTGATAAGGAATTACATTACATCCTAGGTTAATATGGTAGTCTTGAGTTTTACTGAGTTTTTAGATCTTTATCAGTATTCTTAAGGTGTCATATATATATATGGGATTTTCTCATACATACATTATCGGATGTAAGTGACTCAACTCACTGTCAAGCTCCATGTATGTATATGCTGTATGGAGTTTTCTCAACTTGATTGATCTATCCTGTATAATGTATTGAGAACCACATATATGGGCCCTGTTATTGACAAAGAATCAATTCATCTTTTGGGTCAATACTGTACCTTCAAGTCGGATCTACTGATTTCTGTATTTGTTCCCGTTTCATTGGCCTTTAGATGTACATGTTTTGGAACATTCCATGAATATGTGTTTAAAAACAATTATATGATACACATTGGTAAGCACCATGCTCTCGTATGTTGTATGGTTACATCCCATCTGGTTTTAACTATTCTGTGAATGTATGGTTTGATCTTTGGCTATTTCCCACTGATATTACATATATATCTTTCAGGCACAATATATAACAACAATATGTGATGGATGAATGTATTTTTCTTCTTCTTTTCTTTGATGTTTCTTCTTTCCGTTTATGAGTCATCATAGCATTCAGTTTACTACGTTCTATATATTATTGATGGTCTTTCCATATTTGGTGCAGATGATTTAGGCATACTTGAATGGCCATGTGAAGCGAATCGCTTTGCTGTATTGAGGATTGGTTACCGATTATGTGATCATTGGATAATCTTTTTGGAGGAGTTAGCAGTAGTTACATAATGGCCACTCGGTTTTTTATTTGCATGACCGCCGTTACTTGCATTATGTAGTTCTTAGTCGACGACCTTATATATTGAATTAAAATATTAGCGTGACATCATTTACGATTTGATGTCCGCTTTCTTGGAGTTTACAAGTCATATTGTTCTCCGGTTTCGTTTACAAGTGTGATTAAATGTGAGGGAATACTGTCCCTCCACTCTTATGGTTTAGATCTTCTATATTGAATTCAAATTTTACTGTGAAGTAACTGTTGTTCACTTTGTTTATTTGCTTTTTTTTATTTATATTTTTTTGTTACTCTTACTTCTTTTAGATTTAAGTTTTGTGCGATATGTTACCCAATAAGATAATTGATACTTAATCTTGGGATAGTTATCACAGAATCCCCTTTGTATTGATACTCATTACAAGATGGCCGCTTTCTTTTTACTCTAGAATTGTCCGTATTTTTTGTTTACATTATTTCATGGCTACATAGCGCAGCGCATTGTCGTTACGTCTAACATCAACCTGAAAATGGCGGTTCTGCTGCTTTGCTGTTTTGTTGCCGGTTACTATGCCGTTCACTAATTTTTGAATCCGGAGATAAGTCGTTTCTATTTTGGAGTGATCTGGTGTCAAAGAACGTTTTAGCATACAATTTCCTTTTGTATCCATACTCATTTCAAGATGGCCGCTGCCTTTTTTATTTTAGAATTGTCCGTCTTCTCTCACATTTCATGGTTACATAGCGCAGCGCATTGTCGTTACGTTTAAAACCAACCCGGAAATGGCGGTTCTGTTGCTGTGTCGTTTTGCTGCCGGTTATCATGCCGTCTGTTACATGCTGAATTCGGAGGTAAGCCGTCTCGAGTTTGGATCAATCTGTTATTATGAGAACGTTTTGGCATAGAATGCTATGGGTTCTTCACTTGCGTTAAAGATGGGACTTTTTGGTGTTTGTTCTTTTTGTTGGTATACTATTAAGTTAGCTTTGATGAATTCTTTTTCATATACCATTGTTTTGATGATATGCGTTTGCTTTGGTGCTTGGCACGAGGTTCTCGGTTAGCTTTAAAGGGATAATTGACTTTCTTTTTTGGATAATGACCATGTCAGTTTATGGTTAGCTCTGAGACACTATATTGCGCTAAAAATGTCTGAAGATAGGATGTGAGGAGCTTATAATACTGTTTGCTTGAACGACATAAATATCTTATTAACATGCTGATTGACAGTTATTCATCAAGTTTGTAACTGCTTTTGGGATATATAAATAATTATGAAAGTTTTTTATTGCTTAATGTTAGGTGTGATGTATTTGTTTCTGATGAACAAAAATCCTTGTACAAGGTTTTTGCAAATATTTTTGGTGAAAATTCCTTCTTTTTCTTTCTTAGATTCTTTGGTCCAACAAAGGACTTTTTTATTCATCTGAGGGACTACTCTCTGTTAAACATCCCTAACCTCCTTTTAGGGGCTATATCTAGACCTTCGTATTTGAAGGTGAGTTTATTCTGTATTTGATGTACACCTTAGAAAACTGTTCCTGTGCCATATACTTAAACATCCAACTATGATGACATTGGGTTTTTGTATCCCTGTGTTACAGACGTTTTTTGAATATTGAATATTTGATACACCAAATTGAGTTGTGAACAGTTTGAATCATACTAAAACTCTATGGAATGAGTATATATTAATGCAACTACCAATACGGTGAGCTCTCCCCCTCTCTTTTTGTCATGTTCTTAATGCAATAATTTTTTTCTTATTGTGGTATATGTAATTTATTTTTCATTGGTAGAATTCATATGCAATTGTTTCACTTTTTCAAAAATAAGAAATGTATCCCGTCTTTCTCGGTTGTTATGTGGTGACTCTTGGAACATAAATATCCGTATTTGAGTCATGTCTATAGTGAGACCTTCAGGTATCTCGTCATGGATCTTCCTTGTTTTCTCCTTTTCCTCTCTTTTTTCTTTCTGTTTCTCCTTTTCTCGTTATTCTTATTTTTATATATACTTGAATGATTTCAATTTTAAATTGGTGTAAAACCTTTCCGTGTGTATGATAATATGGGGTATATATTACTCGTTTGTGGTTCTTGAGGGAATATGTTAGATGTGCAACGCTCTATGCACACAAATTTTAACACACTGATATATGTATATATATGTATGTGAGGTTGGTCTTGTTGTCCATTGATCTGTTTTTTAATGTTGTTGTTATAAGTTATATCTATATGTCGTGTTTTAAGTATATTGTCATTATATATGTTGTTTTTATATATGTTGTTCTGTAATTGATTACAGCCCTGAAGAAGTTCCTGTGCTAAGGGAACGAAACGCGTTGGCTGTCCGCTATCTCTAAAAATAAAGGAAGATAAAGCAATTTTGGAATATATATATCAATCTGGACTTCTTTTTGAGTGCACCTTCCGTTATGTTAAAGAATTTCTGGACTTATTTTACATCTAACAACGACGGATGTTGGAAGTTGTTGCACCACACATATAAACTTATTGTACATACTTTATAAGAAAAACTTCTGGAATTTAAGTGCTTAACTGTGGTCCGTCGTTGGTGTTGCTTTGAAAAGGACTTACTTAAGAGCCCAACTTCTTCAGTTGCCCCCTGAGACACAGCATGAGGCATGTGTCGAAAAGCTTAACCTATTTACAGGCACCAACGGTTATTTTTTCTGTATCATCACTGAGGCTCTACATTATTCCTCAGCAGACTTTTTGAAAAGAGTACAAGTACAGCAGAAGATAAGACATTCTTCCAACTAGTCACACTAACCACACGTGCCAATGATTGGAACAATGCCTTAAGACTTTCAGAACAATTAGAGAAAATTATCATGGGTGCTGCTAGTAGCATTGACCCCCATTGGTGCCATTATAATGACTACGCTCCTTATGGTGTATTGTGATCACAGTGTTATACCAGAGATACTGCTTAAATGACACAGAGATATTGTACCAAATTGAATAAATAGCCATTGATAAAGACGGGACAGGAGGACAGTGACAGGGCAGGATGTTATGTTTGCACACACCAGCCTACCGACCCAGAAAACAGCAAGTGTTACAATGTCATACCTGTCTCAAAATACGTGGACTGTGTTTTAATGTACATTATGCTCATCAGTCAGCACACCATGTCCGTAGCAGTTGCACCTCCTGAGAAAAGCATAATTAGCAAAGGGAGAGCAAGGATAGAACAGGGAATGTGAATAACTTAGCACTTACAGAAGTTTTAGAAGTAACAACAATAGGACTACACTAAATGCAGCCCGCTACCATGGCCAAATACCTGAAAAGCCTGAAAGGTATGCTGTAAGGATTTTGTTCAAGAACGAACAAGAGGAGGGAATGAGGCAGGGTCTATTTTTATCATATAGTACCCCAGGCCCATTCTGCCCACAACTGAAGTATGAAACCCTTGCATAGATCCTGCCTGCCTGATTTGTAGGCCTTTGTTAAATTGACCAGAGTTCTGCACCCATTTTTCTGAACAGCAGGCTCTAAGCCTGTCTGACTAAAAATCACATCGAGCTTCTCTCTGCGAGGTCTCCTGCTCCAAACTATAGAGCCCCCACCTTTTCAGTGTGCGCAGAAGTTCACTGTCGCAAAGTTCACTGTCTCTCTCTGTACCCTGTTGAAATAAAGCCCACCACATCCTGGTTATGAGAACAGAGATGTTCCCACCGCAAGGGCGTCAGACCAGCGTAATGGATGTGGCAACCCAGACGTATAAATATATATATATTTTATTGCTTTAAATTAAATTTTTTCTGCTTGCCCTATGCAATTTACGACGAGCGCTTGGCATGAGAATATAACCTTTCACCTAGTCTATGTTCCGCATTTAGTAGGATAGACACGACACTTCTGATAAATGTGCGAACCGTGGTGTTATTGTTGTAGGTAGGTAGGTAGGTAGGTAGAGATGACATTGCTGTAGGCACTTCTCACTGTCTTAAAGGGTATAAAAGGACACCTCACAGACTTCTTGTCGGACATCCCCACCCGTCTGTTGGTAGATGGCAGGCGGGTGTGGGTGCTCCCCAAGAGCTCTTATTTTTTGTTTTAAGTATATATTCTTTTCTGCTATATAAATGCCATATCTGCTATGTTATTTGCTGTGTTGTTTTAACTGTTGTTTTCTCCTTTTTGAATTCTAAGTGCTTATATTGCAATTGTAAGACTGGTTTCTTTTAGGTTTAAACATGAGTATTGTCAGCATTTTAGATCAAATGTATTTTGCATTCAGAGAACATTGTCCTTGATTTAAATCATGTTTTTTCATATTGCATTTATAGATGTGCCTTTGAGGTTTGTATTCAGCACACCCTATATTGCATTTTCTGAAGTGTCTCTCTCTTAACAATTTCAATGCTTCCATGTGAAAGAGCCTTCTGACTTGTGTGACTCTCTGTGAATGCGAGGTCACTATATTTTGTTTTTTGTATTTTAAATGCCTATTTCTTGAAGCTGCGCCTTCTAAATAAATCTGCTAAACCTTTTGGCTTAGTTTCCATGCCTCACATATTTGTTTCCTTCATTTTAGTGTGAGTGTTCCTCAAGTAAAGGTGCCCCGTTGCCCCTAAATCGCTCCCTCGAACATTCGGTGAAGGTGCCGCGTGCCCCCTAAAACGCTCCCTGTAACATTATCCTATCCTATCCTAATGAAAATATTTTATTAGTGTAAAATCCATCAACGTAAAAAAATATATAATCCTCATTATCATTATTATGGTTATTATTATCATTATTGAGATTTATGTCATATTGTACCCTGATAAGTAGTCAATCATGCTCTAAATGTTTAGAATATGTGAATTTCCTTAGCATCAATGTCGACAGAACAGCGAGAACCAGAAGCATTAGATGGAAAGAAGACCTTCCAGGGACCTGGCTTGTTTGTTTACTTGGAGAGTCCTACTTTATTTTATCCCTTACTGGGAAATTCTGAAAATTCACCCATCATTATCTGTTCGAAACAAGCATAGGGTGGGAAAATGTAGCCTGTTCAAACCCGCCAATGAGTAGGAAACAGAGGACAGGAGGTCAGGCACATAAATGTACCTTTCTATTAATGATGCATCTATAGCTGAGCTCAGTAGGGAATGACAGGACAGCCTTTGAAAGGAGAGGAGGAGAATGGGATACTAAATATGCTTAGAGTTTAGCCAGTCAAGGCGCCAGACCTAACCATCATATGCCATTTGCAGCCATCATATTCTGGGTACCGACTAATAGGCCCATGTACAGCAATCAAATACAACTTTGTATACCAAGGGACAACTTAACGAGATGGATGCTTCTTACTTTCATGTTCAAGATGTTCCTCAAACAACCTCCATGAAACAGCCCCATTTGCCCAGGCACAACCTCACGTGTCTTTGTACCGAAACAATCGGTCCAGTTTAGCCTCATATACCAAAGCACATTTTATATGTTCGAGACACACAGACTCATACGCCCAGGAGGAACAGAATCAGGTAAAAAAAACACACCATTTTGATCCCCTAGAGGAACAGAATGTGTCCTACTGGCCAGTGGATGGAAGAGGAAAGTTGTCTACCATTTGAAGGAAGCGTGGATGACATGGAGGTTGTGTCTGTCAAACAAGATTCAAATCATGTTTCAATTTTCAATACCGCTATTGGCTACTCCAATTTATTCAAATGTATCTCATATAGGCCAGTTTCTTCATTAAGGTTTAAAAGTTGCCGGTTTTAGCTTTCCATCCTTCCACAAGCGGACTTACTTCACTTCTTTCTCTATTTGGACTATTGTCAGTAAAATGTGGTAATTCATTAATGGTCTGCATTTTGAAGGCGTTGCTAATTTTTTTTGTTGGTTAGTCCATGTTCCTCAGAGTCCTCCCCCGCGCATTTCTCATTCTCAAGTTTGCCATCTCATTCCACACTATCCGCCATTAGGAATGGAGCTGAAAGGTTTTGATTTGACTGCAGCTCTTGTTTTTCTTCCTTTCCATTGAAAGGCACTTTTCGTCCATTTCCTCACTCGCACTTCTAAAAAGCCAATTGTATTGCTCTTGCGAGGTCAGCCACATGCTTTGAGTACCCTAATGCTTCCTAATGCTTATAATTTTGATGCATTTATAATGCTTTGCCTGTTAGAAGCACTTTCCCGCTTTTACAAAGGACTGTCTATGACAGTGTTCATTGATTGTTGACTGTTCCCATGAGGCACAGGGTCACGACTGATTTGCATATGGCTGGGTCTGAACTGAGGTGGGCAAGTGAACTAAAGAACGATGAAGGCTTCAACCCAGATATGTGACTGGGGGTGAGTGTCTGAAAAGGTTCAGTGCTCCCCATCATCAATTTGTTCGTCATCTCCTTGTGCTTGCTTTGCTCACCCTAAGTTGGCAGCGTATGCCCAGACGTGGGTCTTTTGCTCATTTTGCCACTGAAT
Source organism: Triturus cristatus (assembly GCF_964204655.1). NCBI lineage: Eukaryota > Metazoa > Chordata > Amphibia > Caudata > Salamandridae > Triturus > Triturus cristatus. Next base: position 343,965,427 of record NC_140586.1, read on the forward strand.
TCAAGCTAGCCTGGCTGTTGATGAGTGCTAACCTGAAACGGTCCCAGCATTTTTGTTTACGGTTCAGGGAAGACCTAGCTTGGCAGTTTGGGCTGGACCGTTCCCATGAGGCACAGGGTCAAGACTGATTTGCATATAGCTGGGTGTGAAATGAGGTGGCGAAGTGAGCTAAAGAACAATGATGGATTCAACCCAGATCTGTTACTGGGGTTTAGTGTTTGAAAAATGTCAGCACTCCGTCCATCAGCTAACTAACCAAAACAATCTGTTTATCGGGGCAGTTCAGGCCCTTAGCTGGGTTGATCACTGGTTGATTGAGTTTAAAGTTTTTCTACCACGCCCCATCAGGGTGCTAAGGGTTCCCTCCCCAGGCATATACGCTGTAGGGGCATGAATAGAATCACAGCTGGAAACTGGCAGGCTGCTCTGGCTACGGTATCCGAAGGGAGTAATAGTACACACTCGCCCACAGCAGAGTGTTTTCGAGAATGGATTAATGAGGCCCTAGAAATTGTTGCTCCCTATAAAAACTGTGTCATTAAAAGAATGAAACCTGGTTTCCTTAGGTGGGAATGCCGAAGACAAGAACGAAAATGGCATGCTCGCCCCTGCCCCAGTGAAAAAGGAAAGCAGAAATCTCTTCTGCGGAAATTAAACCAAGCTATTTTACAGGCCAAATCTTGCATTTTCAATGAAAAGATCATGTCGGCTGACAATTCCTCTAGCATGCTGCTTAAAGTCATAAAGGGGATTTCTGAGCCACTGTGTACTCAGTTGCTGAACCCTTCTCAAGAATTCTGCGTTAAGATTGCAGTCTATTTTCAGGACAAGAGCCTTAAGATTGTTCATGATCTCATCCCCACTGGAGGTGAGGAACCAGCCATTGTGGAATTAACTCAGGATACCAGGAAGAATCTCTTCACCACCTTTCCACAGATTACGGTTCATCAAATGAAGAAACTTTTGCTGAGCCTAAAATCAGGCGCTCCATAGGACCCTTGTCCACCCTCCATACTCAAATTGGCTCCTGACCTAGTGGCCAAATTTCTGTGCAAGGTGTTCAATGACACACTTCAACCTGGTAGTTATCTGGCCATCTGGAAGGAAACCATTGTCTCACTGCTTCTCAAAAAACCTAATGCTGAACCCCTGGAACTGAAACATTTTCGCCCAATTTCTCTTCTCCCAACCCCTGATAAGATCCTGGAGAAATGTATCAATAAAGCACTGATGAAATACGCTGAATCGGATGAGATCCTGGATCTCTCTCAGAACGGGTTCCCCGCAGGTCACAATACTGGATCTGCCCTTATTGCGTCTACTGACTGTATTAGTGCGCAGGTTGATGAGGGCTGGGTGGCGGTTTTGATAATGCTCGACCTATTGGCGGCATTCAACGCTGTCTTCTCGGTGCATATGGTTCAACATCTGCGGCAAGTGGGAATCGCTGGAAATGCCTTGCAGCTTCTCCACTCTTGTATATCAAACAGGGCCCACATCGTCAGCTGTGGAGGATTTAGAGTTGAGGCCTTTAGCCTTCCTTGTAGGGTGCCCCAGGACTCATCTTTGAGCCCCACTCTTTTCAATCTCTATGTGACCCCCTTAACCGATCTGATGCGGTCCTTCGGATTTCAGGTGCTTTCTCATGCGGACGATACACAAATTATTGTCTCCATCTCAAATGACCTGCAATCGGTTGTGGAGATGTTCAATCAGTGTATGTCCAGCATTATCTGCTGGATGAAGTGCAGTTCACTGAAGATCAACGCAGAGAAGACTGAAGTGATGGTATTTGGCTCGCAGAATTCCATCTGGTCAAACTCTTGGCGGCTGGCAGTTTGTGGTCCCCTAACTGTCCTGGTTAGGACAGCAAAAAATCTGAGGTCATGTTCTACAATGGTCTGAGCTTGGACAGACAGGTTAGTCACACTGTCAGTACTTGCCTTTATATACTGAGAATTCTTAGAAAGCTTTTGCCTTTTATTCCTTCCAAACTGCACCAGTCAATCATGATCACTCTAGTCACCTCTCGGCCAGACTATTGCAACGCTCTGTACCTGAACATCAATGCGGTCTCCCTTATTAAGCTCCAGGTGGTACAAAACGCAACGGTGCGGCTGATTCTTAAAATTCCCAAGTGTCAGTCAGCCAGGAATGGGATTCATTTCCTGCATATCTACTTTACGGTTCTGAGCATGGTATTTAGGGCCATGCATAGTAAGGGTAGGCCACATCTGAAAACTCTTTTTCAATGGTACACTCATGGGAGGCTCTTGAGATCCACCTCAAAGAAACAACTTATGACTCCCAGATTTCACAAGTCCAGATGGGGTGGACGGTCCTTTTCGGTAGCGGCCGCCAACTATGGAATTCCCTGCCCGCCTTTATCTCCAATGCGGACTCTTTTCTGGTTTTTAAAAAACAGCTTAAAACCTGGCTTTTTTCATTTTAGATGGCTGCAGGGGCGTTTCCTTTCTTTCTCCTCATCTGTCAGCTCAGCGTCTTGACACCCATGGGTATAAGTGTGCTCTATAAATAATATTGTATCCTATCCTATCCTAATGAAAATATTTTATCAGTGTAAAATCCATAAACGTAAACAAATATATAATCCTCATTATCATTATTATGTTTATTATTATCATTAACGAGATATATGTCATATTGTACCCTGAAATGTAGTCAATCATGCTCTAAAATTTTAGAATAAGTGAATTTCCTTAGCATCAATGTCGACAGAACAGCGAGAACCAGAAGCATTAGATGGAAAGAAGACCTTCCAGAGACCTGGCATGTTTGTTTACTTGGAGAGTCCTTTTTTATTTTATCCCTTACTGGGAAATTCAGAAAATTCACCCATATTTATCTGTTCGAAACAATCATAGGGTGGGAAAATGCAGCCTGTTCAAACCCACCAACGAGTAGGAAACATAGGACAGGAGGTCAGGCACATAAATGTACCTTTATATTAATGATGCATCTTTAGCTCATTTCAGTAGGGAATGACAGGACAGCCTTTTAAAGGAGAGAAGGAGAATGGGATACTAAGTATTCATAGGGGCACATTTACAGTAACTGGCGCATCCCTGCATATTAGCAGGGATGTGCCAGTTATTGTGCGTCACGGCCCCGCCACCATGGATGCGCCGCATTTACAATTCAAGTTTCAATTTTCAATACCGCTATTGGCTACTCCAATTTATTAAAATGTATCTCATATGGGCCAGTTTCTTCATTAAGGTTTAAAAGCTGCCGGTTTTAGCTTTACATCCTTCCACAAGCGGACTTACATCACTTCCTTCTTCTATTTTGACTATTGTCAGTAAAATGTGGTCATTCATTAATGGTCTGCATTTTGAAGGCGTTGCTAATTTTTTTTGTTGGTTAGTCCATGTTCCTCAGAGTCCTCCCCCGCGCATCTCTCATTCTCAAGTTTGCCATCTCATTCCAGACTAGCCGCCATTAGGTTAAGGAAACGATGAAGGGTAGTGCCTTCTCAAATGGTCCACGTCAGTGGATAATCAATATCAGAGACATTGCTCGAATGAAGATTTTTTGTGTTGTTTTTATTTATCTTTTTATCAAAGGAGCGCAAAAATTCCAAATTGTGAAGAGAAAAACAAAACAAGAGCCGACACGTGTTTCGCCCTAGTGGCCCATTGGCCATGGGCTTTTTCAAGGCGGTGAATATTAATCAACACAGTCTTCCTGTGAGAGTAGACAAGACGTCTCTGCGGTCCTCGGGAAAGTCGACTAGTGAAAGGAGCTGTCAGATGTAACATCACAATTTGGATTTTTTGCGCTACCCTTCAACGTTTCCTTAACCTAAACTTTTCAATGGCTCTTGGGTGTAGCCATTTACAAGGACTGTGCCACATATAAAATTGGACCCTAACAACTGCAGCGTCGCAAGTCCAGAACTTTCCACCCATACAGCAACCTAGCCGCCATTAGGAATGGAGATGAAAAGTTTTGTTTTGACTGCAGCTCTTGTTTTTCTTCCTTTGCACTTTGTAAACCTCCTTTCAAGCCACTGAAAGGCACTTTCCGTCCATTTCCTCACTCGCATTTCTTTAAAGCCAATTGTATTGCTCTTACTGGGTCGGCCACCTGCTTTGAGTACCCTAATGCTTCCTAATGCTTATAATTATGATGCATTTATAATGCTTTGCCTGTTAGAAGCACTTTCCCGCCTTTACAAAGGACTGTCTGTGACAGTGTTCATTGATTGTTGACTGTTCCCATGAGGCACAGGGTCACGACTGATTTGCATATAGCTGCGTCTAAACTGAGGTGGTGAAGTGAACTAAAGAACGATGAAGGATTCAACCCAGATATGTGACTGGGGGTGAGTGTCTGAAAAGGTTCAGCGCTCCCCATCATCTATTTGTTCGTCATCTCCTTGTGCTTGCTTTGTTCGCCCTAAGTTGGCAGCGTATGCCCAGACGTGGGTCTTTTGCTCATTTTGCCACTGGATTCAAGCTAGCCTGGCTGTTGAGGGGTGTTAACTTAAAACGGTTCCAGGATGCTTGTTTCTGGTTTAGGGAATACCTGGCTTGGCAGTTTGGGCTGGACTGTTCCCATGAGGCACAGGGTCAAGACTGATTTGCATATAGCTGGGTGTGAAATGAGGTGCAAAGTGAGTTAAGGAACGATGATGGATTCCCCCCAGATCTATGACTGGGGGTGAGTGTCTGAAATGTTTAAACATTCCGTCCATCAGCTCCTTGTGTTTGCTTTGTTTTCCCTAAGTTGGCACTGTATGCCCAGACACGGGTCCCTTGCTCACTTTGCCACTGGATTCAAGCTAGTCTGGCTGATGAGGGACGTTACCCTGAAACCGGTACCAGGATGCCTTGTTTCCGGTTCAGGGAAGACCTGGCTTGGTAGTTCAGGCTGGACTGTTCCCATGAGGCACAGGGTCAAGAGTGATTTGCATATAGCTGGGTCTGAACTGAGGTGACGAAGTAAGCTATAGAACGATGATAGATTCAACCCAGATCTGTGACTAGGGGTGAGTGTCTGAAACATTCAGCGCTCCGTCCATCATCTCCTTGTATTTGCAGTGTTCATTGATTAAACCAGGCCTTATGGACACCACTAGATCCCAAGTGGGCTCAATATGTTCTTGATGAAAACAGATTTGGATTTATGATGGAATCTGACAGATTAATTGTGATAAAATTCTAATTTAACATGGAATTGTTGACGCTGACAATACCACCTCATGTGCCTATAAACAAATCTATTTCTTGCTTCCTTTACAATTGGAGCGGAGAGGACCACCTACAGCCTTTTTGACTCCACAGCACTCCTGCACCACCATCCAATCTTGGCTTTTTTTCATAATAGTAGGATGCTCTGCCTCTCTATTCATCCTATCAGTTCTCTCCTTCCTACCCAATTGACTTCTGCTCCCGTCATTTATTGACCTCCCTTTTTTGTGAAAAAGTGTTTTTGTCACTACCAACATCAGTATCTCATTCCTCTGAAAAGTGCAGTGGTTGAAAGAGTTTCTTGGGAACATGCTACGGGTGCTGCTGAATGCTGATGTTACCAAATACCAAGACTGTCTAATCTTGAAGGCCCCCTTATGGTTCCTTCTCCCACCACCAAACACTTCTTGTCTTTTTTTCTCACCTTCGTAGGTTCTTTGTCAACCATTTTCCCCATGTAGTGGTTTTCACATACATCACTTCCTCTCTCTTTCTCGGTTTTAGGTTCAAGTCTACTGGCTTGCAAAAGACTTCTTGGGGACATTCTGAAAGCTTCCTTGGGAATGCATTCTGCCAATTGCTTAACATTGGCTTTGTGGGTTGTAACTCACAGTTGCTTGCTTTATTTGTATTAAGCTGTACAGTATGTCTTTGTCTCTCCTGTGGAGTATAGCCTGGTTACTGTATTCTTCCAAGAGTGCTCGCTATCTGTAAACAAGCCTTTAATTTTTCGTCTTACTTTTTCACATTTGCTGTGCATTCAAAGACAGGGTTCTAATGTCAGATTCAGTCATCCGAGTGAGCATGGTATTTACTTTTCTTTCTATGACTTCAAAATGTGAAGATTTATCTGACAATCTGGTGGTGTGAAAGGAAAGGCTTTTTTCTAGCACACAACAAAATGTCTGTAAATAACCAGTGCAAATATTTCAGAATATATAATAAGTGTGGTGGAAACATATATTGTATTACCATAAAACAAATCAATACACTAGATGATGACATTTCCATGCATTATTGTTTCTGCGATGTGTAGCTTCATCAGTAAAACAGTATGTCTGTGCAAATATAATAGTCATTTCAATTACAAATGTGTCTGTAATGGCAGTGCACTATCATACCATGCACACTCCACTCGATGACACTTTACTCCACTCTATGCCCCTCAACTATATGACACTCCTTGCTTCTCCACTCTACACCTCTCCGCTCCACTATACGACACTGTTCGACGCTCCACTCTACGACACTCCATTCTAGGATAATCTATGACCCTTTACTCCACTCTACTCCACTTCATTCTACAACACTCTACTCCACTCTGTATCACTCCACTCTACTAGCTTGGCACAGAGCAGTCTGGCTAAACCTAAGAGACAATGTGTAAAGTGTTTGTACAACTCTTCAAAAAGTAACACAGTGAAAACACAACAAAAAGACTCCACAACAGGTAAGAAGAATAGAGCTTAATTAAATAATACAAAAAGAACAAAAGGTCAGGGCACTAGAAACCTACACCAGCCAGGCTGGTATTCTATTGGATGTTAACAGGGGTGCGGTGCAAGGAGCCAGGGGCGTGACCTTCTTACGTCCCTATTATTTGGCAAAACCAAAAATACAGAAAACAGGAATGGCTCAGCACATAGCTATATTTATATATTGCAGACAACAGTGTATGTCAATATCTGAGAATAAGCAAAAGTACAATGTCTCCCAAAAGATTCACAGTGAACTTTAGTTTCTTAATGATGTAATTTTCTTTATTATTTTGTTCAAATTTTCTGATTTTAAAAGCACAGCATACAGTTCATAGCCGACGCGGCTCGTTTCGTCCCCACGGGACTTCTTCAAGGCTGTAAAAATATATACATAGAACATACATTAATATATACAGTTAAAATTTATGTGGAAAACAATTAAGACTAAACAATCTAATATACTTCACCTACACCATTATATGACATGTGCATCTAAACATGTAAATCTTAAAAGACAATTAAACAAATTTATATATTGGGAGATATATACAACACATAGGAGAAATCTCACAAAATAGTTCATAGTCATTTCTGACATATTTCAAAACAATTAGTTATTATGTGCTTTTTCAGTTTTTTCACAATTGTCAAAAGGATATCATTACAGCTTTTCTGCAGTGATTTTTAGACAAGATATATCTGTTAGTCAAGTTTCTACAATAAAAAAATCAGTTTTTTGCATGTTGGCTGCCAATAGTGCAGTCAATAATTAAATATGGCATAATTGTAGTTCCTTCCATGAAATAAATCACATGCACCCCCTTCTTTAAAATCTTAGACATGGGTGGTGCATCCGATGTCTAAAAATCACTGCAGAAAAGCTGTAATGATATCCTTTTGACAATTGTGAAAAAACTGAAAAAGCACATAATAACTAATCGTTTTGAAATATGTCAGTTTCCGCGTTTAGGGGATTACATTGTTTGTGCCTCCTGCACTGTGGGATGCACACATACCCATTTGAATATTTGCATGCAGTTGGGAGTAGCTGTGGGAACACCTTGAAATATACACTGGGAGAGGTTGGCACCAGATGAAGTAAGGGGAGGGAGGGATGGGATAGTTGTGATGCTGTGCCATACACTTATTGTTGCTGATAATGCATGTACACCGTACGATGACCTCAATGTATCACAACATTGTTTATGACTGTAATATGTGGCGATTGCCGGGTTGAAAATTGAAATTTAATAAAATCTGTTTAAAAAAAAAAAAACTATAGCTGTGTGCTGAGCCATTCCTGTGTTCTTTAATTATATAAATAGAACAAGGCCAAAAAGACAAAAATCTAACACGTAGGAGAAGAGATATGAATTAAAAAAAAGACAAAAATCTAACACGTAGGAGAAGAGATATGAATTTAAAAAAAAATGCAAAATAGAGCTTAGAAGAAATAAGCACTTAAATGCTTTATCTGGTCATGCTGGACTGAGGGAAAGTCAAAAGTTCAGGCCGCCTATGATGGAGAATGCGCTGGATACTGGGATCCACTTGGACCCGCTGAACCAAAGTACCTTGATCTGTAATGCATTGTTGTTGAAAACGCGGGGTGTTGCCGAAGCGATGTGTCAATGTCGAGCCATGCAGTGGACGAGATGTGTCCATTTTGTCCACACAACTGCAGTGATGCATTGGTTCCAAGTGCAAGGAACAGGTTCCGAATGCGATACATGGCTGTTACTCTCACAGTAGACTATGCATCGAGTCCAAAGGCGATGCGCCGGGTTCGCTCGACGCAACCATGAGGATGAGCTGGTTCCGGCTTATGCAAAGGCAAAGATGCGCTGGTACTCCCCTACTGCCCTGGCTCCAGGCTCACTACAGGGGTTTTGCAGCCCTTTGTGTGGGGACAGAACACAACCTATTCAGCTGTAAGTGTCAGTCCCTGCCTTCTATCCTGTCCAGAATGGCCCACCATGATGTAGATGGCCCATCAGTCACACCTTAGCTCCTTTTGTGTGGGGCTGTCTAGAGTGAATGCACAAAGCCCAGCTGTCACCCACCCCAGATGGATATTCAGAGATAGGCAGCAAGCACAGAATGGTTAAAGTGAGTAAATGCCAGCTTTCTAAAAGTAACAATACAGTGAGAAACCCCTTACAATTCTTCAATATTTCCAGAGGCCACATAATTACTCTGAGCCTAAACTTTCAACTACATATATTATATTCTTTAACTAATTATTATTATATAATCCCACACCTGTACAAAGAACAGAAAAGTACTAAAGACACTTATTTGTAAACACAAGAAAATTGACATATTAGAGACGAAAACATTATAAACAGTTATAAAGAAAAGACAATACTTAACTTCATTTTTGGACATATACCACATGCACAAATGACTTTTTTTGGTCACAGAATAATTACGATGCAATCACATAAATACTTAACATGGTCAGGAAATAGAACAAACATTTAACATCAATCCACGAAACTGACATTTATGTTATCAACATATATCTATGTTACAAAAAAAAGTGTCCTCCATAAACTACATCAAAATGAGGGTGGGAACTTATGGACTCACATCGCAACACTCAGTCCGCCCCAATACATAAAGGTAAATGCAGTGCATGATAAAACATACTTTAGTGACAGTTTTTAGTTTTTCATTCTTGTTGGTACAGAAAGTGCTGTGTATCTCTAGACGTGTTTCTGGATAGTTGTCTTTCTTCAGAAGAGAGTGACACATTCTTTTGGGAGTTCTGAAAATGCTACCCAAAGCCTTCTCAGATCTGTGTACTACTCACTGGTTGCAGGTGCATCAACCAGAGCTCGTCTGCTCATTATCTCAAGGAAGCCTTTTCAAACAAAAAGAGGGTGGGAGCACACTGCCTCAAACTTCAGCACTCTGTTCGCCCCAATGCATTATGGTAAATGCAGTGCATGATAACACTTACTTAAGTGACAGGCTTTAACTTTTAACCTCTGTTAGTGTAGCCAGTGCTGTGTATCTCTAGACATGTGTTTCGGGATAGCTGTCCATCTTCAGTAGAGAGCAACACATTATTTTAGGGGCTGTGGAAATGCTGCAGAAATTCTTCTTATATCTGTGTACCCCTCACTGGGTGCAGGTGTATCAGCCAGAGTTCATCACCTCCTTAGCTCTAGGAAGCCTTTCCAAACAAAAATAGGGGGGAGCACACTGCCTTACATCCCTGCACTCAGTTCACACCAATTCATCATTGTAAATGCAGTGCATGATATCAATGACTTCAGTGACACTCTTAAGTTTTTCACCCTTATTGGTGCAGGCAGTGCTGTTTATCTCTAGACACGTTCATCAGTATAGTTGTCCTTCTTCGGTAGAGAGCAACACATTCTTTTGGGAGATCTGGAAATGCCATCCAAAGTCTTCTCAGGTCTGTGTACCACTTACTGGGCGCAGGTGCATCATCCAGAACTTGTCAGCTTATTCGCACAAGGAAGCCTTTTCAAACAAAAAGAGGATGGGAGCATACTGCCTCACATTCCAGCACTCAGTTCGCCCCAATGCACCCTGGTAAATAAGTGAATGCTAACAATTACTTCAGTCACAATCTTTAGTTTTTCAGACTTGTTGGTGCATCCAGTGCTGTGTATCTCTAGGCATGTGTTTCAGGATAGTTGTCTGTCTTCATTTGAGAGCAAGACATTCTTTTGGGGGTTCTGGAAATGTTGCCCAAGTCTTCTCAGCTCACTGGGCGCAGGTGAATCAGCCGAAGCTTGAGAGCTCATTAGCTCAAGGGAGCCTTTTCAAACAAAAAAAGAGTGAGAGCATACTGTCTCACATTTCGGCACTCTGTCTGCCCCAATGCATCATGATAAATGCAGTGCATGGTAACAATGACTTCAGGGACAGTCCTTAGTTTTTCACCTTTGTTGGTGCAGCCAGTGCTGTGTCTCTCTAGACACGTGTTTCAGGATAGTTGTCTGTTTTCAGTAGAGAGAAACAAATTCTTTTGGGGGACTGGAAATACTACCCAATGTCTTCTCAGTACTGTGTACCACTCACTGGGCACAGGTGCATTATCCAGAGCTCGTCAGTTCATTAGCTCAAGGGAGCATTTTCAAACAAAAATAGGGTGGGAGCCCCAACTTAGGGCGAACAAAGCAAAACCAAAGGGGATGATGGATGGAGTGTTGAACATTGCAAGCACTCACCCCCAGTCAACTGATCTGGGTTTAATCCATCATCATCCTTTAGCTCAGTCCGCCACCCCCAGTTCAGACATGGCCATATGCAAATCAGTCTGACCCTGTGCCTCATGGGAACAGTCCAGCCCGAACTGCCAAGCCATGTCTTCCTTGGACTGTAAACAAGCATCCTGGGACCGGTTTCTGGCTAATCAGCTGTCATCAGCCAGGCTAGCGTGAATCCACTGGCAAAGTGAGCAAGGGACCCACGTCTTGGCATACCCTGCCAACTTAGCGCGAACAAAGCAAAACCAAAGGGGATGATGGACGGAGTGTTGAACATTGCAAGCACTCACCCCCAGTCAGCTGATCTGGGTTTAATCCATCATCTTTCTTTAGCTCACTCCGCCATCCCCAGTTCAGACATGGCCATATGCAAATCAGTCTGACCCTGTGCCTCATGGGAACAGTCCAGCCCGAACTGCCAAGCCATGTCTTCCTTGGACTGGAAACAAGCCTCCTGGGACCGGTTTCTGGCTAATCAGCCGTCATCAGCCAGGCCAGCTTGAATCCAGTGGCAAAGTGAGCAATGGACCCACGTCTGGGCATACCCTGCCAACTTAGGACGAACAAAGCAAAACCAAAGGGGATGATGGACGGAGTGTTGAACATTGCAAGCACTCCCCCCCCAAGTCAACTGATCTGGGTTTAATCCATCATCATTCTTTAGCTCACTCCGCCATCCCCAGTTCAGACATGGCCATATGCAAATCAGTCTGACCCTGTGCCTCATGGCAACAGTCCAGCTCGAACTGCCAAGCCATGTCTTCCTTGGACTGGAAACAAGCATCCTGGGACCGGTTTCTGGCTAATCAGCCGTCATCAGCCAGGCTAGCTTGAATCCAGTGGCAAAGTGAGCAAGGGACCCACGTCTGGGCATACCCTGCCAACTTAGGGCGAACAAAGCAAAACCAAAGGGGATGATGGACGGAGTGTTGAACATTGCAAGCACTCACCCCCAGTCAACTGATCTGAGTTTAATCCATCATGATTCTTTAGCTCACTCCGCCATCCCCAGTTCAGACATGGCCATATGCAAATCAGTCTTACCCTGTGCCTCAAGGGAACAGTCCAGCCCGAACTGCCAAGCCACGTATACCCTGGACTGGAAACAAGCATCCTGGGACCGGTTTCTGGCTAATCAGCCGTCATCAGCCAGGCTAGCTTCAATCCAGTGGCAAAGTGAGCAAGGGGCCCACGTCTGGTTTCATGAAGAGCAACACTGTCGAAATACAGGAGCAGCCGCTTTTCTTCCGAGTCTGCTGCTGACGTTTACTGTATACATGAACTAGGTGTTTATTTGGACTTATTTTGTTTCCAAATGTCACTGAATTTACTTGGGCCCAACCGTGCCTCAATAACTTCTACAGCATCGCGTGGTCTCCAGAACTCGTCATCTCATTAGCTCGAGGAAGCCTGATCAAACAAAAAGTGGGTGGGAGCACACTTCCTCGCATCCAGTACTCAGTTTGCCCGAATTGATCATGGTAAAATGCAGTGAATGATAATAGTTTTTTCAGTGACAGTCTTTAGTTTTTCACCCGTGTTGGTGCAGCCAGTTCTCTGTATTTCTAGACATGTGTTTCAGTATAGTTCTCCTTCTTCAGTAGAGAGCCGCACGAACCAGTCACAAGACAGCAGATACCAGGTAGGCCCAAGAACCAGTGAGTTCTTCCAACACGTTAATAATGTGTAATGTTCCCCTATAACCATTTCATTTAGTTAATTTATTTATCCTGCTCTAGAGACTGCCAACTACAGCGGCAGAGATATATAACTGACACAAACTGAATCAAAAAGAGCGCAGTTATGAGCTAACACACAAGGAGGTTTTTAATGTATGTTTTGATTTATACATCGTGCCTGATCATACACTGTTGAGTTTACCCATGATTATCATTCAGGTCCAGTACACCAGCCTGTGGGCAGGTCAATCAGTTGCCACACTACAATACTTATCACATGGCGCTGTACCATGTAAAGACTGGTATGTAGAATATAGGAGTTTTAGCTCCCCGGACTCCATTAACTGTTTTAAATAATGAGACTTGTTCTCAGAAATGTGACATATAGTTTCTCATTTTTGTTTTACACATAGGGGCATATTCTCAACGAGCTAACGCTTAATTATTGGCACTTTACCGCAGCCAAAGTCACGATAAATGTATCGCCCCATTCACAAGCTGGTGCTAACAGCTGATAACACCAGTTTACCTGCGAAAGCATCTGCAAAAAACATCGCCACAGATGACCCCGGCAACTATCGCTAATGAGATGCAGATTAGGCGTTCCAGAGCAAAAAGCCATGGCAACACCACTTCACAACATGATATAAGACCAGCCCAATTGGCGATAAGACCACAAAACAGGTGATAAGGCGTGTTAGCGGAAGGAAATTAACACCTCCTCTGACCTGGTGCAAAGTCGGACGACAACCTGCACCATCAAAGGGAGCACAGCCCAGAGCCACACATGAAGAACAACAGATGCCATGGAGCTACTGACCATGCATCCCAGAGCCCCCACCCCCAGGACCCTACAACCCCCCTAAACTCCCCTGACCCCCTCCCTGGACCACCACAGAGGCAGCACAGACAAAGACAGCGGACCTTCAGGAAACACACCAGCCCCACAGACCTAACACCAGACAATGTCACTGCCCACTACAGGCTCAATACGACAGCCATCCACCGCATCCTGACAATCATTGCCCACAGGCTGACGGAACCAACACAGCACACAACCAACATCCCACCTCAGACAAAGCTGCTGGCTGTGCTGCACATGTTGGCCTCTGGTACCCCCCAACCAACAACTGCCAGAGTCAGAGGAGTCTCACAGCCAGCCCCATCCACGTTCCTCACACCTGTACTGGATGCCATCATCAGCTTGGTACCCCAGTACCTATACATCCCCCACAATGCGTAGAAACTGCTGTGGACCAAGCAAGGACTATATGCCATAGCTGGATGCCCGCACATGTTGGGGGCAATCGACTGCACACATGTCCTACTAGTGCCCCCTGCTGACACTGCACACAATTACCGCAACAGAAAGCACACGCATTCCATCAATGTGCAGGCAATAGTGGACCACCTGGGACTCATCACCAATGTCGTCACCAACTACCCAGGCAGTGTGCATGATTCCTTTATCTTCCGACAGTCCATCCTCAACCAGCGCTTCCAGGATGGCACCTATGGGAATGCACTGCTCGTTGGCAAGTACCAAATGAACACACCAAACACCTCAAATCCACAGTCATGCAACTCACAACTCTGGCAAGATACACGTCACAAAATCACATACAACATGCCAGACAACATGCCCACCCACCACACACGACAGCACAACTTACTGTGGTAACCTTGGTCAGCCATGTACATGAGCTATCAACGGCATGGCACCTCCGCCACACAATAGCAGAATGTGGGTAGAGGTGGGGACCAGGCATGTGCAAAGTAGGCAAGTGACCCATGAATGAGAATGTACACAATGTCAAGTGTGACGGAGATGTGCTGGACAGACTGCAGTATGCAGACCACAGACATATCCATGTCTACATGCACTGCTGTTGCATGGAGTGTAGTGGACAGTGGACGCAACCATGTCACTCCAGCCAGTGGAGAAGATCACAGAAATGTAGCTTGTGACGTCACCCCTGGAAGCGTGTGAGGAGTGGGCTTGCCCAGCGTATGCCAGGCCAGTGTAGGGGTGTGAATGAAAAGCACGTATCTCTGGGTGTGGTTCTCATCCAGAATGCCCAACTTGTCTGCCAGGACGGTGCCTCCCACCCCGCCACGAGGCCGATGCCGTCGCTGTAAGCATTGTGGCCTGCGATCCTGTGCACCTGCTGCACCCCGGGCCGCTGGTCCCCGAACCCGTCATGCCCGCCTCAGTGCAACCAGGCCTCACTACACACCTGCCGACACCGGCGTGTGTTAAAGAGGGCCCACCACGTGCCTGCGCAAGCTCCAAGCCTGAGGCCGATGACCTTGGCAGCCTCCTCAGACCATCACGGACTCCACGAGCAAGGCCCGCAGTGCTCCTTTGTCGTTGACATACTCTAGCGCTGCCTCCAGCCTACACTATGGCCAAGTAGGTCACACATTTGGAACTGAGTCTTGATTATGCAATGGCAGAGTACACACTTTATGGATGAGTGTACATCACTGTACTCCCTTCGATGTGGTGCCACCAACTCTGTGCCTAGCATCCGAACGACACCTGTCTGTGGTCCCATGCTGGCTACTGCCTTCGGCCTACACTGAGTCCGAGTAGGTTACACACTTGGAACTGAGTCTTGATTCCTGTATGCCAGAGTTAATATCATTGTACGCAAGGAGACAAGTAAAAGGAAGACGTGGTTCAGTCCGGAGGGGAAAAGGATCATCTGTACGGAGGTGATCGAACACTGCAGACAACTAGTCTGGTGTCACTAACTCTGTGCATCGCAGGCCAACGACATGTGGCTGTGTGCCCCTACTGACCGCTGCCTTTCGCCTACACTGCGTTTGAGTAGGTCACACATATGGAACTAAGTCTTGATTTCATGATGTCCGAGGCCATATATTTATGGGAGCCTGTATTTCACTGTACTCCCTTCGATCAGGTGGCAGTAACTCTGTGCATAGCATCCCAACGACATGTGGCTGTGGACCCATGCGGACCGCTGCCTCCGGCCTACTCTGCGGTTGAGTAGGTCTCACATTGGGAACTCAGTCTTGATCTATCCATGGCAGATTGTATATCATTGCACTGGCCTCATCACAGACTGCATCCCCTTTCAGCTGCGGTGCCACTAAGTCTGTTCCCCGGCATCCATGGACACTTTCTGGTTGAACTTTGGTGGCGACTAAGTCTATGGACTGGGGGTTGTCTTCATCATCATGTCGGTGATACTGACTTTGTGGCAAAAACGAGGCTGTAGCATTCCACTCCTATATTTGCTGCTTCAGGCCGGCTTCTGCCCTCTGCATCATGCCCTGGAGGACACCTTCCACTGTCCCCCGCAACCCTCTGCTACATCCACCTTGGACATCGATGAGGACCCACTCAGCTTGCGTGTCCCTGTCTCACTGCACCGCAAGTCACCGTCCTGTGGCAGTGTGCCTGTGCCGGTCGCAGTACATCCGGGCCACCAACTCTGTGCTCAAGTCATGGGCCCTGTCTAATAGCATATTGGATGGCCTCTGGGTCGATGGACTGTGGGTCATCAAGGCCATGTTTCTGTGGTTCTGTGCTGTCCGCTGCCTCCGGCCTACACTGCGGTCCACCTGGGCTCACACATCAAATCGAGTCCAGACCTGCCCAGACATCGCATCACCGCAGGATGCACACACCACCACCGCCAGGACCAACTCCATACAACAGGTGCCAGAGTCATAGTTGCTCACACCTGTCATGGGTGCCATCATCAGCTTGATACCCTGCACAGCTCTTCAGGTGCCACTAACTCAGTGCACCACAAATCATCGACCATTTTGCTTGCATGTGGATGAACAATCTACTTTCTCCAGCTACCACCATGATGCCACACAGTTGTTTCTGTTATGCTGGTGTTCTCTGTTTCTGCTTTAATTGTGATCACTGTTCAAGTTTTTGCCAGCACCAACGACTCTATGAAGGCTGGCTTACACTCACCCCACACACATCCATCACAAGCGTCACTGTATATGCAACCATGGCAATCAAGGTGTTGAGCGCACGTGCCCGTAGCCAGTTCAAAAAACTATCTGAGTGTGACTGTGTGCTCATGATGTAGGCATTAGGGCCCCGGGCCCAACAACATTACATTGTGCCGTGTACAGTAGACGCAGCCATGTCATGGCAGGCTGCGGGTGAGACCTTGCACATGTAGCTTTGTTGTCCCTCACACAATACGTAAGAGGAGTGAACTGGGCCAGAGTGCGCCAGTCCACCGTGGGGGTGTGGATGATTATCCCGTATCTCTGGGTGTGGTTCAGTCCTGGAAATGTACAAATACAGGTGTCTTTGTCGCCGTGTGGGTCTCCTTTGGGGAGTGTAGGTGGTCCCTAATGGGACTTAGACACCCACGTATGTGGTCTAGTTTGGATTCCATGAGGTAGGACCCCACCCGCACCTGTTCGGCCACCCCCTTCTGGCAGTCTGACACCTGGCCTTGGAATGCGATGTGTGCTTCGGTGGGCTGCTGGGAGCCAGCCGTTGTTGTGAGTGCGTCCAGCTGTGTTGTCGGTGCAGGGGGTGGGGTTTCATCGATGCCGCTGGGCTGCCCTGCTCCTGGAGGTCGATTGCCCAAAGATGTGCATGAACTATAGAGTTGTCTTGTCTGCTCTGCTGGAGGTATTGTTTGTCCCTCTGCAATGTGACAAAATGCTTGTTGACATTGTGTTGGCATGTATGTTTACGCATTGTTCAATTTTACATACAGACTGCATGACAATGTACACTGTGACTGTTTGGGAGGAGCAGACTATTTGATGCGGGACAGTGGACATTTGCACTACATGACGTAGGTGAAGTTGTAGAGTTAAATTTTCATCTCACAGTTCCTTGCTATGTCAGATGTGATTGGCCATTTTCTACGCACAGACGGACCCAGTTGTGTCCTCTGTTCTGCAGTGTAAGTGTTGCATTGTGTACCACATTGTTGTCCATGTGGATGTGCTGTCATTGCTATGTGTGTGCTGCATTGCTGTGATTTTGCTGCCCCTTATCCCTTGGAGGTGGTGTCCCTTTGACTTTTGTGCTTTTAAGGTGCTGTGATGTTGGCGACTTGGGTCATTTGTGCTCTTGGACGGTTTTTGTACTCTTGTGGATTGTTTATCTGCAGATGTATTGTTGACGTCAGTGGTTGTTTGTGCACATGGATGTGTCAGAATGTGACCTGCTCCTTTCCGGATGTTGTCCACACTCAGCCACCTCAGTGTCGTGGCGTGCACAATGTCATGGTGATTGTACTCCAGCAATGCTGCTCGTCATGTGGTGTCACTCGCATTGTCAGTGTGGCTCTCACATATGCATCTTGGCTGTGTTTCGCACGGGTGCATGTGTGTGTTGTGGAATTTGTGGTGTGTGGGGTGTGACCCCTTTGGGCGCAGGGTGGACGGGGGCCTACTTGATGTTTGTATGTGTGCTGCAGTGTGCCACGGGGATCAGGGACATGACCCAGGGTCGTTGTGGGTGTGCGGTGTGCTACACGTTGTTGTGCATGTGTGCCTTTGTGCCCGTCCCCCCAACCCACAGTGCCTGTTCATTACTCACCCTGTTGATGTTGTGTCAGGTCATGTCGAGCAGTGTCCGGACTCCCGACTCCTTGCACTG
Source organism: Triturus cristatus (assembly GCF_964204655.1). Taxonomy (NCBI): domain Eukaryota; kingdom Metazoa; phylum Chordata; class Amphibia; order Caudata; family Salamandridae; genus Triturus; species Triturus cristatus. The sequence continues at coordinate 343,983,667 of NC_140586.1, forward strand.
TCTCCACACTGATGACTGTGGCCACCATTTGCTCCAGCTCCTCCTGTGGCGCAGGACTCCCACCTCCATTCGTCGTTGCTGCCTTCCTGTTGGCAGCGGGTTTCTGCTTGGGTTGGCTTTTCACATCGTGCCAGCGCATGTTGGCCTCCTCGACACTCCGACTGCATTCACGATGGAATGCCATTTTTCCGTCTGTGTTGCCAATGACACGGTGGAGGTGACAGACAGTTGTTGTTAGTGTTCTATCACCTCCGTGACGGCGATCCGGTTGTCATGCAGACTGTACCCTGTCTTCCTCTTCCTCTTCTCCTTGGCCTTCCCAGAGCCCGAGGTTCCTTGCTGGTGGTCTGTGGGGCTTGTGGGGTTCGCATTGACCTGGGCACTTGTTCCGGGTGCATCCATGTTGCTACGAAGTTTATTTTATTCATGGTGTGTTTTTCTTGTTCAGCTTTTATAGTGCATTTTCCCGCTGATTTTTGTATTGCGGTTGGCCTCATCGCAACTTTATTCATGTTCGTGTTTCGATTTTTTGTGGCGTTGCATTGATTTTATCCCGGTCATTTGATGCGTTATCGTGGGACTATCGCATGGTGCCGCCAGGTTGAGAATACTACGTTAACACAGCGTTGTTTTCCCACGATAGACTGCGAGATGCAAAGTTGCGTTAAGCTCATTTTGGGGTAGTTATCACACGCTCTTAAGAATATCCCTCATAGTGTCCACTATGATACCTTGAAAGCCCTGAGGAAGACCTTCATACTTAATTGCTAGGCCCATATAAGGCCGAAACACGTCGGCGTAATTCAGTGAGGTAGAGGGCACACCCACATAAAAGCGAATAGAAGCCAGAGGAGTGGATGTATGAAAATTGAAGCCTCTCAAAGCAACAGCTAAGGGTTGAACATTGTGCTCCAAATCCATAGGGCCAATTTTTGGACTTGTGACAAACATAAAGAGAACATGCTTGTACCTCCTATCTTGATGTAATTTATGTTGAACACTTATTTTTGTTACATGGATATATGTTGATAACATAAATGTCAGTTTTGTGGATTGATGTTAAATGTTTGTTCTACTTCCTGGCTATGTTAAGTATTTATGTGAATGCATCATAATCATTCTGTGAGTCAGTTATGCATGTGCTAAATGTCAAAAAACAAGTTTAAGTAATGTCTTTTTTTATAACTGTTTATAATGTTATTGTTTCTAATTTGTCAATTGTATTGTGTTTACAGATAAATGTCTTTAGTATATTTCTGTTCTTTGTACCAGTGTGGGATGAGATCAAAATATTTATTTAAAGAATATAAGATGCGTTGTTGAAAGTGTAGGCTCAGAGCAATTACGTGGCCTCTGGAACTATTAAAGAATTTATGGTGTAGGGGGTTTCTCACTGAGTTGTTACTTTTATGGATTCCGCCCCTATGTCCTTAACAGGATCACTCCCTGTTGTTTGATATAAACGTTCTAAAAGTGGCATGCGCTAAACTGTAATTAAAGATCGAACTTCACCATAAGTTGTGATTTTAAATTGTAAGTCTAGTGACAACAAACTTGAAATTTGTGTATCTCTTCACAATTGGGAATTACACTTAGAAGCAGTTAAAAGGTAATCTCAATGTTTACCTATGGGTGGGATAGGCCTTGGAAGTGAGAAGGAAATTGGGACTTTTTCACTACCAAAACATGTAAAACTTAAAATTACGTGTCCTACCTTTCATATAAATTGCACTCTGCTCTGTGGGTTACTCAAGGCTTACCTTTGGGGTGATTTATATGTATAAAAAGGGAAGGTTTAGGCCTGGCAAGAGGTTTATCTTGCCAAGTCAAAGTAGCAGTGTTAAACTGCAAATACAGGCTCTGCAATGGCAGGCCTATGCCATGATTAGAGGGATACTGAAGTGGGTGGCACAGTGAGCGCTGCAGTCTCACTAGAAGCATTTAATTTACAGGCCCTGGTCACAAGTAGTGCACTTTAAGAGGGACTTATAATTAATTGAATATGCCAATTGGGGTGAAGACAATATTACCATGTTTAGGGGAGAGAGCACAATCCCTTTAGCACTGGTCAGCAATGGTAATGTGCACAGAGTCTTAAAACAAGCAAAAACAAGGTCCGAAAATGGACGGTGGCAGGCAAAAGGTTGGGGGAAGACCACCGTAAAGCTGTCAGGTCTACACTAAGAAACTCTCACGTCTTCACTTTCAGCCGCTCAACTCCTCTCTATGCCACTCCACAACACTCAATGTCACTCCACAATACTATGACACGCCACTCTATGACAATCTATGTCACTGTATGACACTCTACTCCATTTTGTCACTCCACACTGCACCACTCTAGGCCACTCTACTCGACTCTACTTCCCTCTATGCCACTTCTCTCTATGACATTCCACTCTATCACACTCCACTCTGCTCCACTCTACACCACTCCACTCTACTCCACTCCACTATACGACACTCTACTCCACTCCACTCTGTGCCACTCTGCGCCACTGTACTCTATGACACTCTATACCACTCTATTTACCACTCTACGACACTTGACACCACCTCAATCTAAGCCACTCTACTCCTCTCTATGCCACTCCACTCTACTACAATCTGTGCCACTCTACGTCACTCCAGTCTATGCCAATTTACTCCACTCTACGCCACTCAACTCTATAGCACTTTACTTCACTTTACGCTATGCCACTCCACTTTACTCCATGGCATTTCACGACAATCCATTCTACTCCATTCTATTACACTTTACTCCACTCTATGACACTCTACACCATTCTATGCCACTCAACTCTAGGACACTCTACTCCACTTGACACCCCTCCACTCTACAGCCCTTCCACTATACGCCCCTCCACTCTATGACACTCTTCTATACAACACTTTACGGCACTCCACAATACTCCATGCCACTTCACTCTATGCCACTCTACCCTTCTCGGTGCCATTTCACTCTATAACACTCCACTCCATGGCACTCTACTTCACTCTGTGGTACTCTACTCCGCTCCATTCTATGCCACTCAAAGCCACTCTACTGTATGACAGTCTAAACCACTTTACACCACTCCACGACACCTTGTGCTACCTCTCTCTGGGCCACTCTACTCTACTCCACTCTCTTTCACTCTACTCCAATCCATCCTATGTCACTTTACTTCACTCTACGCCACTCCACTGTATGACACTTTACTTCACTCTATGCTATGCCACTCCACTCTACTCTACGGGACTTCACGGCACTCCACTCTATGATAATCCACTCTACTCCACTCACCAACACTTTACTCCACTCTACGACACTCTTCACCATTCTATCCCACTTAACTTTAGGCCACTCTGCTCCACTTTACGCCACTTCGCTTCAATCCACCCTATGACTCTTCTCGTCGCTACCACACTCTACCACCCTTCCACTAAACGCCCCTCCACTCTATGACACTCTTCTCTATCACAATTTAAGTAACTCCATGATACTTTATGCCACTTCACTCTGTGCCATTCTACTCCTCTCCATGCCACTCCACTCTACTCCACTCCAATGCACTCTATGAAGCTCCACAATATTCTATGGCACTTCAGTCGACATCACTCTATGCCACTATACGTGACTCCTCTCCACGCCACTTTACTCTGCTCTATGAGACTCCACACTATGCCACTCTACTCTATGATGGAAAACATCCATTGCAATGACGTTACAACGCAAACTATTACAATGCATAACTTTATAACAAAACATCCATTACAATGCAATGCCTTTACAACTCGGTCAATACAATGCAAGTTCCATTACAATACATGCCATTGCAATGCATATCCCTCACTGACCAGCACCTTCCCTGAGGTTAAGCACCTGATGGTGTTAGAGTAGTCATTTTCATTGTAATGGAACAAGTGTTGTAATGGCTTGCGTTGAAATGGCATGCGTTGCAATGGAAGTTGCGTTGTAAAGGTATGCATTGTAAACGTTTGCGCTGTAATGTCATACATCTCTCTATGACACTTTAATTCACTTTACACTTGCCACTCCACTCTAATCCACTCCACAGCACTCCACTCTATGCCACTCCTCTCTATGACACTCTATTCCACTCTATAACATTCTACATCATTCCATGACACTTAACTCTAGGCCACTCTACTACAGTCTATGCCACTCTTTACCACTTCACTTTAAGACTCTACTCCACTTCACCCCACTCCACTCTACACCCCCTGCTCTACACCCATCCACTCTACTCCACTTTAAGCTCCTCCACTCTATGTCCACTCCACTCTATGCTCCTCCACTCTACGCCACTCCATGCCACTCTACTACACTCTATGTAACTTCATGCCACTCTATGACACTCTATGCCCCTCCACTCTACGTCCATCCAATCGACACTCCACTTTATCCCACATCACTCTGCTCCTCTCCACGTCACACCACTCCACTCTACGACACTCTACTACACTCTCTGCCACTCTACTCTACGACAACACTTGACGCCACTCCACTCTACAATACTCTTTGTCACTCTACTCTACACCACTTCCCAGCACTCCACTCTACACCACTCCACTCTACGAGACTTTTCTCCCCTCTACGACACTTTACTCCACTCTGTAACACTTTACTCCACTCTATGACACTCTACACCATTCTGTGCTTCTTAACTCTAGTCCAGTCCACTCCACTCTACACCACTTTATGCCACTCCACTCTGTGACTCAACTTCACTCCATGCTACTCCACGCCACTGTACAACTCAACTCCACTCCACACCAACCACTCTATGCCCCTCCACTTTAGGCCCCTCCACTCTAAGCCACTGTACTTTATGACACTCTACGCCACTCCACAACACTATATGCTACTTCAGTGTTGGCCACTTTACTACTCTCTATTCCTCTCCACTCAACACTACTCAATAACACTCTAAGCCGCTCAACTCTATGCCACTGTACTGCTCTCTACAAGACTCCATGCTATGCCACTCTACTTAATGAGAACCTCTATTCCACTCTGCGCTACACTACTCCCCTCTACTCCTCTCTACTCCACTCTGCGCGCTCCATTTTTTGTCACTCCACTCTACAACACTTTATTCCACTCTGTTACACTTTACTCTACTCTATGATACTTTACGTAACTCAGACACTTAGCTCTAGGCCTTTCTACTCCACTTCACCCTATGCCCCTCCTCTCTGCACCTCTCCACTCTACGGTCCTCCTTTCTACTCCACTGTATGCCTCTCAGCTCTATGTGCTCCAATCTATGTCATTCCATGTCACTCTACAACACTCTACCCCTGTCAACTCTGCACCACTCCACTTCACTCTACGACACTCTATGCCCCTCCACTCTACGCCCATCCACTCAATGCCCAACTCTATGCTACTCTACTCCACTCTATCACTCTACTCTACTCCATGCCACTCTACTCAACTCTAACCCACTTGATGACACTTTACTCCACTCAACACTTTACTCCAGTCTACGCTACGCCCCTCCACTCCAACCTACTCCACCCTGACACTCCACTCAACGCCACTCTACACCACTCTACAACACACTACTTCCCTCTATAGCACTCCGCCTTATGACGCTCTACTCCACTCTGTCACACTATTCAATCTACGCCCTCTACTCTATGCCTCTACACTCTACAGCACTCTACTCCACTCTATGACAATTCATGACAGTCTAATCCACTCTATGCAACTTCCATTATGCCACTCCACTCTACGACACTCCACTCCATGGCACTCAACTGTACATCACTCCACTCTACAGCACTCCTCTATGCCATTAACTTTTAGCCATGCTAAACAGCAGCTACGCTGGTGTAAAACATGGCTAAAACACATTGGCAAAGCTAATAACTCTTGCATCGCCGAGACAGATTGGCTTTGACAATGCTTATTTACATTTCTCCTTTACTCTGGATCAAAGACCAAAAATGTCAATCAAGTCCCGGATCCAAACAATGAGTGCCAGTGTCCATCACCTAAAACCACTAACACAAACTAAGCATTGCCTTTATATCTCACCCTTCTCAATCCTTCTTCGATCACATTACACATAGAAAATAGACTGCAGCAGGCGTTTATTTACTTTGCCCAACTTCCTCTTCCCATTTGTATTGTTATTTTAATTAGACTTTCATTTCCAAATTGTTAGACCTTTTGGATGATTTTTAAGTTGTAGTTTTCGCTTTCTCCATACACAGCTAATTACCCCACATATTCCATAGCTCATGACATGTTCTAGGACAACACTGATAACATCACTGCAACATTTGAAATGACGCCATTGGTGATAAAACTATGCATGGCAGGGGTAAGAGTTGTAGTTACTTTAGAGCACAAGTTATAGTTACAAGAGGTATCTATAACTGGTGAATTTGTTTTTTTATTTAAAAAGTTACGTTGTCACTGAAATTTTCAACTAGCTATAATGTCACTTGTTTTTTTCCCCCAGTGAATATATATATATATATACATATCTCGCTCCAAGTTTTCCTCACTCCCGTCCGGGAAGAAGATAGCAGCACTCGCGGGTTAGGTTGGTTACCAGTTTTTATTAAGCGCTACACAGACGCGTTTCGGGTCTTCCCTTCGTCAGTGTGTTGAATGACAGATACAGCGCGGCGCCATTTTATATACAAAAAAATGCATTACATTATCCATTACGGGCAATGAAAAACAACGAGGGACTATTCCCACCGAGTTACTGTGGGCGCCATCTTTGAATATGCACATATTGTGTTCACACTTGTTTGTCAAATAAAGTTATATACAATATTCACAGTATTTTACAACATAATTGTCGACAGAGTTCATTGTTTATAAAGTGTGATTACTCATGAATTCATTCTAAATGAGGTTACAATCTCGCCGTGGATCGGCGTTAGTGGCTCCATAGAACCACCCTCTTCCCCTCGCGTTTATAAATCTTGCCGTGTATCGGCTATCCCACATAATGTATGCATTAAGAGGTGTGTACAGATTCGTCTAATTTATCATGATTTTATCGCCTATACCCCCAGGTGTACCGTTAATTCCTCATTGCTGTTCAAACCTTTCGGGCTTTTCGTTTGTAAGTCGATAATAAATCTTGATTCTAATCTCCTCAATTTGAGGACCCTGTCCCCTCCCCTAGTGTGAGGGGGCACATGATCAAGCCCAAAATACTGAAGTAGGTTCCTGTTGCTTTGGTGTTTGATGGCGAAATGTCTGGCAACTGGATAGCTCATGTCCCCGTTAGTGATAGCACGCATGTGCTCCAAAATTCTGATTTTAACACTATGTATAGTGCTCCCAATATATTTGAGATTGCAGGGACATGTCAGACAATAGACTACATGCGTGGTTTGGCATGTAATGAATTTTTTGATGGTTTGTCTCGCTTTCATACCCTTAATTTCATAGTTAAGGATTCTTTTGCTAAATGCACATGCCTTACATTTCCCACACGGGAAAAAACCCCTTAGTTCCCCGAATGTCCCTTGTTTCACTATGGGGTTTTCCAGATGGCTATGGACCAATTTGTCTTTTAGTGATCTAGCCTTTCTAAAAGTCATTAGTGGGACAGGTGGAATATCCTTCCCAATGATCTGGTCAGTTTTCAAGATATGCCAATTTTTTCTGAAAATGCGTCTTAAGGAGTCAGCATCCTCAGAAAAGGTCGTAATAATGCGGAATTTGCCCTCATCTTTCTTTTCTTCTTTGGTTTTAGCCTCTAACAGTTTTCCTCTTGGTATCTTTTTGACCTTTTCTAGGGTGGTATCTAATAACTTCAGATCATATCCTCTAGCAGCAAATCTCTCTATACTCTCTCTTGCTGCATGTGCGAAGTCACAATCCCTTGAGCAGTTGCGTTTAAGACGCAATAATTCCCCGTATGGGATGCTCTTCTTCAATTTGTCTGGATGGCCACTGGTAGCATGTAATGTGCTATTGCCTGCAGTCGGCTTTCTGTATAGAGCCGTAGTGATCTTATTCTCTTGAATCCTCACTTCCAGGTCGAGATAGTTCACTGCCACTGAACTAATCTCGCCTGTGAATTGAAGATTAAGATTGTTGTTGTTCAAGTGGGCTATATAGTCTATGGCACTGTTATTGGACCCCCTCCAGACAATAAATAGGTCGTCAATGTACCTATGCCAAGTCACTATATTGGCTGTCCATATCGCATTGGTGGGGGACCGGACCACCTGCTCCTCCCACCAGCCCACGAACAAGTTCGCGTAGCTGGGGGCGAAGCAGGTACCCATCGCGGTCCCCGACACCTGCCTGTAGAGGTCACCTTGGAAAAGGAAAATGTTATTGTATAGGCAAAACCTTATGAATTCGATAAGCATCTTGTTATGTTCCAGTAATTTGATCGACCTTTTGTTCAGGAAATATTCCACCGCCTCCAGTCCCTGTTTGTGGTCTATGCATGTGTATAATCCAGTGATGTCCAATGTTATGAGGACGAATGAAGACTCCCATCTAACTTTTTCTATGCATGCAATGAAATCTTTGGTGTCTCTTATATAAGAAGACAATTGTAGGACGAACTGAAATAGAAAATGGTCCACAAATACAGACATCTTTTCAGTTAGACTGCCCAATGATGAGACTATGGGTCTGCCGGGTGGATTCAATTTGTCCTTGTGGACTTTGGGCAGATAATAGTACGTTGGAATTATGGGATTGCTGGCTCTTAGAAATAGGAACTCTTCCATGGTTAACATCGTTTTGTCCTGCCATTTCTTAATCATTTGGTGGTACTCATTGATACTCTCCTCATATTTCTTTTTGTTTGTCAATTCATAGTTGTGTGAATCAGTTAGTTGTCTTAGGGCTTCCCTTACATATTGTTCCCTTGGTATCAAGACAATATTGCCCCCTTTATCAGAGGGTTTGTAGACTACTGTCGGATCGCTTTGTAGTTCTCGCAAAGTTTTCTCTTGGACTTTAGTCAAGTTACGTTTGGTGGTTCTGTAATTTTCTTTCTCTCGTAACTGCACAAGATCCTTGATTACTGATTCAGAAAAAACATCGATCGCATCTTGAGGCATTTGTGGTAAGAATTGTGAAACCGGTTTGAAGTCACTACATGGTGCTTCTTGATCAAGCCCCAAGGTCCTAGCTCTTTGTGTTGTTGTCATTACATTTTCTTCTGTGATCGATTCCTGTCCTTTTCGTAATTCTTCCAGTAGTTCCAATGTGGTAAGGTCATCCACTGTTAGTAAATCTGTCTCCTTGGTATTTCCTTTGATTAGTCTGGCTTCTTTGTTCGTTGGTTTGATCTTAAAAAACTTGTGTAGTTTAAGTTTTCTAGTGAATTTAAAAAGATCAATCCACGTTTGTGTAAATTCAAACTTTGTTTGTTGACAAAAGGATAGCCCCAATTTCAATACTGATTCCTCTGTCTTGGTAAGTTTTTTAGAGGTTAAGTTAATGATGGTGAGGTTGTCCTCTTCATTTACCACCTTGCGCCTCTCTTGTTCCGGGTTGTTTTGCCCCTTCCTCTTCCTCTTCCAACCGCTCCTTCTGGTCTGCCTCCGTCCACTTCTGGGGGCTTGCTTTTCCCCCCCCTCAACCATGACTGTCGTATCAGATTGAATTCTTGGTGAAAAGGGGTTCTCGTTGGTTCACCAGAAGGGCCCGCTGTCTCATCACCGGACTGCTCATTTTCGGTCACGTCTGATTCTGACGTCTCAATTCTTTCTGGTATTTGTATCGGTGTCTGCTTGCTCTTGTACATTTCTTTCCGGGGTCCGTCGAACTTTTTGGCGAACGTTAGTACTCTCCCCATAAGGTAGTCTCTCTCGTCGCGTTCGAATTTTTCTTGTTTTCTATGCCGGATTTTTAGCTCATACTGTTGTAATCGTTTCTTCATTTTGTCTCTCATTTCTTCCTGTTTATTCTTGTCTGTATCTTTCGCGATTTCTTCCTCCGCCTTCTCAATTTCCGCTAGGGTCTTTGTCCTGTCGCTCCACGCAAATTTTACCAGGATTTCTAGACTCCCTTTGCATGAGGAGGCTATATGTGCAGCCCACTCCTCCAACAGGAGCGGGTCCGGATTTTCATAGGCGGGCACCGTATATATGCGCAAACCTCGTGGGACCCTCTCAACCTCGATGTAATTTTGGAGGGAGGTCGCCTCCCACCATTTGCGCATTTCGCGTTCGTACAGTCTCTCAAGTTTAGTAAATTTCATTTGCAAGTTGTTGCATGTAGACGCTTTGTCCGTAGTTGCCGAATTGATTGAATCTGTAGTTTTCCTCTTGAACATATCAGCCGCCGCTTCCCTGCGTGCTGTTTCACTGAACATGCTGTTTGTTTCGAGATTGGAGCACCGGTCCCGGGCTCCAGCGCTTAAAAATTGGTCTGATCCGTCTTCCCCTCGCCAAGCCCTGGTCAAATCACATTCAAAGTTTTTACGGCGTTCGTCTTACCGGACTGTCTTTAGGTGTGATACCCTGCTGACCTCAGTCGTCCGTCCGTTGTGCCCGAACAGCCTCTATTGGATGTCTTCTTCCCCAGGGCGGTGCCTCCGTTATGTATCTGCTTGCTCCCATGCACCTTTCAAGAACGGATCACTCTCTGGCGGGTGCTTTATAAACAATGAACTCTGTCGACAATTATGTTGTAAAATACTGTGAATATTGTATATAACTTTATTTGACAAACAAGTGTGAACACAATATGTGCATATTCAAAGATGGCGCCCACAGTAACTCGGTGGGAATAGTCCCTCGTTGTTTTTCATTGCCCGTAATGGATAATGTAATGCATTTTTTTGTATATAAAATGGCGCCGCGCTGTATCTGTCATTCAACACACTGACGAAGGGAAGACCCGAAACGCGTCTGTGTAGCGCTTAATAAAAACTGGTAAACAACCTAACCCGCGAGTGCTGCTATCTTCTTCCCGGACGGGAGTGAGGAAAACTTGGAGCGAGATATTTCACACGGGGCACCACCGTGCGAGCAGCACCCGCCAGAGAGTGATCCGTTCTTGAAAGGTGCATGGGAGCAAGCATATATATACATATATATATAATCTGACTAAGAACCAGTGGGGGTAGTCAACAGTTTACAAAAAGATCAGGAAATAGTGATCAAACCCTCCGACAAGGGAGGCAATGTTGTCATTATGACAAGAGCAATGTATACCTAAGAGGCATTACGCCAGTTGAATAACCCTACATGCTATTGTAAAGTAGATAGGAAATACACTAGTGACCTAAAAAGAACTTATCATGACAAACTTCAAACTTGGCATGATAAAGGTTTACTCTCATGGGACGAGAAACAATTCCTTATGAATAACACTCCCACGATCCCGACACTTTACCTTCTTCCGAAGGTACATAAAGACATGATCGAACCTCCAGGGAGACCTATTGTCTCATCAAAAAACAGTCTACTTGAAAATACTAGCACATATGAGGATCATTTCCTTTTTCCCTTTGTCAAAGATCTCTCATCCTATCTCAGAGACACCACAGATTTTCTACTGAAAATCAAGGATGTCAAATTAGGAACAAACCATTGGATGGTTTGTCTGGACGTGGAGGCATTATACACCAGCATCAGACATGACGATGGTGTGAAAGCCTGCAAATTCTTTCTCAAGAAACGTAGAATAGAACTTCTTGAACACACACTCATGCTCTTGGACATGATTAATATCTGTCTAAAGGAGAATGTTTTCATGTTTGAGAAAGAATGTTATAAACAACTACAAGGCACTTCCATGGGCACCTGCTTCGCTCCCAGCTATGCCAATCTCATGGTAGGCTGGTGGGAGAAGCAGGTGCTCTGGAATGAACAAACTGAACATTGGACTCTATGTGTATCAAAATGGCTCAGATACATTGATGACATCTTTTTTGTATGGGAAGGAACAGAGGCTGAACTCAATCTGTTTATCAATTGTCTTAATCGGAATGATGTCAATCTCAAATTCACTAGACACTATAGTCAAGAATGTGTCGATTTCCTTGATCTGAAACTCAGTAATGATAACGGCAGAATTAGCACCAATCTTTTTAGGAAAAAAACAGCAGGAAATTCAATCCTGCATGCTGCCAGTGCACACCCACCGAGTTTCAGGTGGGGAATCCCCTACAGTGAATTTCTAAGAGCTAAGCGTAATTGCAGTACCAACACATGTATGAAAACACGAAGCAGGAAATGAAAATGAGATTCAAGGAAAGAGGGTACCCCAGAAAAGCGATACTGCAGGCTGAAAAAAGAGTGGATAGTCAATCAAGGGATGAAATTCTCAACAAAACCAAACAAACAGACAGTAACTAATCAGACCACTCCCAAAAAGACAGTAAGATTCATAACCAAATATTGTAGTCAATCCAATCAGATGCGAAGTATCCTTAAAAACAGATGGGACATCCTTAAACAGGACCCAATCTTGAGAAATGAAATAGGGGCCACCCCATCAATTACATTCATGAGAAGTCCCTCTCTCAAAGACATGCTGGTACATAGCCATTTACAAACGAAAGAAACAAGCTGGCTGCAGCAAATGAAGGGTTTCCGAAAATGTGGGAATTGTAAAGCCTGTAGAAACAGCAACAATGTATCAGAAGTCACACTTAAGAGAACAAAAACACTCTGGAAAATTCCAAAACTCATTACTTGCAATACTGACTTTGTGGTGTATGCAATAGTATGTCCTTGCCAGCTATGGTATATCGGATCAACTACCTTTCCGATTAAAAAACGTATCCTGGAACACTGGCGAGCAATTACGAATTGCGACCAAACTTACAGCACGGCAAGACACTTCTCGAAGGAACATGGGGCCGACTGGGCCAAAGCCAAATATTTTGGATTGGATACAGTCAAACCCAACACTAGAGGAGGGAACCGTATTGCCTCTTTACGCAAACTTGAATCACGTTTCATCCTCCTGGCAGGCACCAAATTTCCGGATGGCCTGAATCAGGACGAGGAACTTTATTCCCACCTTTAATGAGACACCATTTGATACTGAAACATTAAGACCTTGGTGGGCTACTCAAACCCTGTCCATATCCCTCTCCCTCTGTGTATATATAACAAAACCCCCCTAAAACAAAAATGCACTTTCCTTTTTTCTGATTATATTTTATTGAATGTACAGGATTTAGAAAATCACATGTAACCAGTGAAAGTGAAATACAGCTAAATGCTTGAATAATGGTTGTGTTAAACTATGTCATTAATCCAATTTGTCTCTTTGATCCTATGCAGGAACATCACTATGAATTCTCCTGTATCTCACATCAGTGATAGAATTACGAGCACCGGAGTCCTCCTTACTCCAAGTCAACATTTGGATAGATGTTAAAGGGCACTAGACCCTTCATCACATTTTTTCGTCTTATTTTGTGAGAAAGGAAAAAATCTCTTCTATATTATTTAGAAACCACACTAATTTGGCCACATAGTTTTCCAATAGGCACTAGTCCTCCATGGCATACTAACATATGCAAAACTACACCTTTGCATATTCACCAACTGGTTACTGTCACGAACTAACAATGATAAGAATTGTATTGTCAGTTTATTTTCTGTACTTCTCTGGAATTGTAATCTTGCAAATTTACAATTATACAAATTTGTTGCATGATGTACAAACAAACTACCAATTGTTTATTTCTTCTATGTCTATGAATTAAAAAAGTGCACTCACCCTTTTTAACTGGTGCAAATGGAGACTATGGTCATGTGACCAAGACCACGGACGTGGTCGAAACGCGTCGTCCTCTTCTGCCCTTTGAGGAATAAAGCTGTTCAAATGATCGAGTGGGCTCGTGTGAATTCCTTTCTTGGCCAGGAATCGACTGTTTCGAAATATATATATATAGGAGTTGAAACGCGTTATGGTGGCATCTAAATAAAGAACAATTATTGGCACTATTCCGTGGTCCGTGTCCCTGTGTTGCTGCAAAGAAAGCATAGACGCTGTGGAAATCGTGAGATATATATATATATATATATATATATATATATATATATATATATTACATCACTCATGAAGATGTTCTATTACATCATTGAAAACATCACTGATGACATCTAAAATTACATGGTTGATGACAATATTGTGCGCCCGCCGAGAGCGTTCCTTCCGCTGGTTGGGAACAATGACAATAGTCATCAATTGTTCTTTTTGTATTTGTTGCCCCAAGTAGGACGGGAATGCCCGACCATGGGTCCTGTGCTTTCCATACTGCTGGATTCAAGCTATCCTGGCTAATGAGGTGGAATACCCCGGAACCTGTTCTTGGATACTTGTTTCCAGTCCAGGGAGGACCTGGCCTGGCAGCTGGAACTGGACTGTTCCGATGGGGAGCAGGGTCAAGACTGATTTGCATATGGCTGAGTCCAAACTGATTTGGTGTGGTGAGCAAAAATCAATGGATTTAGACCCAAATCTCTAACTGGGGATGAGTGTTTCACATTGTTCAGCATTCCATCCATCAATTGATCTTTTTGCATTTGGCACCCCAAGTGGGATGGGTGTGCCCAGACGAGGGTCCTGTGCTCGCCATGTCACTGGATTCAAGCTATCATGGCTGATAAAGGGGTGATGCCCTGAAACCAGTCCTAGGGTTCTTGTTTCCAGTCCAAGGAGGACCTGACCTGGCAGTTTGGTCTGTACTGGGTCAAGGCTGATTTGCATATGGCTGGGTCCAAACTGGTTTGGCTATGAGAGCAAAAAAAACAATTGATTTAGGACCAGATCTTGTTGTGCTTTAGGTCTGGTATGTTGAACATGGTTCCCTTTAGGCAACATACTTTGCACATTAGAAGTAGAATTTTAGGGCATTTTGAATTGTACAGTTGAAGTTGTCAGAATATTTAAATGACATAAAACCATGGGTACTGACTTAGCACTGTATTATAATTGATTTGAGCAACTATTTTTATATATGTGCACTTGCACTTTATACATTACGTATTTTTATTATATGTGGAGTTTTTTGTTTTGTCTAATGCTGCTATGAATGTTGCACTGTATAATGAAATCTGTAATTGTTAGACCCTTAAATGTATTTTAACCTCCTGTTATTAAACCCTGTATGATTTGGTACATTGGAGAGATTTTTATGTGGAACTCTTTGGAGTTCGAAATCATAATAAAATTGAATTGTATGACATTACTCAGGACCAGATCTCTCAGTGTTGGTGAATGTTTTATTGTTCAGCATTCAGACCATCAATTGTTCATTTTGCATGTGTTTTTTTAAGCTTAGGAACACACACTTCTTTTTAGGTCTCGCCTGGCGAACGCAGCGCGAAGCGCTGTCGCCAGCGAGATCTATTGTTGCTGACTTGCCTCGGAAGTGGGACAGGAGATGGGCACGCGCAGGCTCTTGGCGGATTTGAGTTGGTGTACGCGCTTACAGCCACGCGGCGTGCACATCTCCTGTCCCCCTTCCCTCGCAAGTCAGCATGCAGTTTCACTTTCGTGAACATTCACTCGTTAAAAACGCAGCATTTGGGCATCCGCAGGGCTTTTGGCGCTTGCATGTAACGTGTACAGCTGGTGCTTGGTGCCGTGTTAATTAGGCTCGAGGCAGTAGTTTCTTTGTGAACGCGCTCATAAAGACTCGGGCCCCTCTCAAATCCTGAACTATGGCTATGGCGCAGCGGTAAAAATACAAGAACCACACCAGAGAGGTACGATGGACCTGCGCCACCTGTACCTTGGTACCCACATGCTGCGGTAATTACCTAGCCCTCGAACTCCAGTGCTCGCGCCCCTTGCGCCATTTCAATGTGTACATATTAACAGGTTCGAGCCTTATGCGCACTCCGTCATACTACATGCCGCGCTACATCCGCTAATAGCGAACAGGAGGGTTGGTGCTCAGGGCGCCCTATACTGCCTTCTTCATTCAAGCGTAAACAAGCGGGCCCATTCCTTTTTAGCGCTGGGAGCTAGGCGATTTGCCCAGAATCACCGAATGTTTGAGGGTCGGTGCCGAGACTCGAACTGGATTCCCCAGCTTCAAAGTCCCACGCTCTAGCCATTATGTTGTGTTGCTCTACACAACGCGTGTAGTGTGCCTTGCACCCCTAGGCCGTCGCGCTATCACCCCCCCTAGGGACAGGATAAAGGATCTGTGATCCCGGCTGTCAGGAAACCCGGTCTGGCTGAAGGGGGAAGCGAGGAGAGAACTCGCGGGCAGTCTTGCCCGAGTGTAATCCAAAGCGGGCCAGCCACCCCCATCGCTGGCTACCCTGGGGCAGTCCCCGGGCAGCTAAACATATCGGCATGAGCCCCCGGTCCTAGTGCCTGGTAGGCAAACCACTAATGCAAGCGCAATTCAAAGCAACAACGAATATTTCGCAGTCGCTGGGCCGGCATGTACTCCCGGGAAGACCCGCTGGTCATCGTGTACTCCGACTCGGCCTGCTCTCACCTGCTGAACTCCTGCAGCGCCTGCTTCGCCGAGTTCTACGCCCCCTGCGCCAACAAACACACACGCACCAGCCGCCCTCAGCCAGTGCATGCGTATCCCTCAACGCGCGCATGGCGTGCTTTCGTTTTCCCTCCCTCCGGCGTTTCAGCCCACGCTCAGGTTCTCCCGCCCGTTGAGGCCCCCTCTCTTCCTCCCTCGCAGCTCTCTCCCCTCCTCTCCCTGCCTCCTCTTCGACCCCCTTTTGTCTTACTCCCTGCCCTTTGAGTCACCTTCCTCCCCCCTTTGACTACCTAGTGCCTCTTCCCAGCGCAGCCACGCACTGCTCGGTGACCCTCGGCAGAGAGCAGCCCTCGCACGGCCACGAGGATGGAGAACACACTGCTGCTCAAGATGCTCCTGCTGGCGATCCATACCGGTCAGCTGAGGCTGCGCAGGAAGGTGGGTGCCCCCGGCAGACACCCTCCCCACCCCCTCCTGGCATGTGAGAGTGATCGGCCGGACACCCCCTGCTGGCATGTGTGAGTGTGAACGAGCCTGGCACACCCCTGCTGGCATGTGTGAGTGAGTGTGAACGAGCCTGGCACACCCCTGCTGGCATGTGTGAGTGAGTGAGTGTGAACGAGCCTGGCACCCCCCTGCTGGCATGTGTGAGTGAGTTGGAACGAGCCTGACACCCCTCCTGCTGGCATGTGTGAGTGAGTGTGGACAAGCCTGACACCCCCTGCTGGCATGTGCACATGATCGGCCTGACACCCCGTGCTGGCATGTGTGCGTGAGTGTGAAGGAGCCTGACCCCACCCTGCTGGCGATCCTTACCGGCCAGCTGCGGCTGCGCAGGAAGGTGGGTGCCCCCGGCCTGACAGCCTCTCCTCCCCCTGCTGGCATGTGTTTTGTGATGGTATTGTGTATCTTTATTTTCAGCGTGGTCCGCTTTCAGTGCGGTCCGCCTTGGTCACGCTTGTCTTTTCATATTATCAGAGCTGGTTGTAAATTGCATTAACTGTTCTCTTGACTCTTCATAAATGAGGTGCCATGGCGGCGGTACCTGCCCATTGATCGCTTGCCTTGCACCCTGGCATGGCAATTCGCAGCATGACCGGACTGAGAAATCATAAGGAGGTGTCCCGCCCAAACAGCCCATCTGAAGCTACGTACCTGCATTTACATTTAGTAAAAACATAATTTTCGGTCGATTTTACCATTGCCAGCACCTCTAAATGGGCCAAGTCCATAATGTAATCTTTTTGGCCGCCTTTGTGTGTGAATTCCCTTCTAGCTGAGTGTGCGGGTTTGTGTATTTCTTTAAAAGTGCATGGGCATGGATGTCTGTGCCACTCTATCTAAGTCAATCTGGGTGTGCGTGCGTAAGGCTTTTATGATTAAGATCTAAGAATCCGCCTCGGGCACCACACAACCCCTTCGTTAACGCCTTTCACAGCGCAGCAGTAAATGGAACAAAAATTTCTTGGAAACCTACACGCGTCCCCGGGCGATTCAGGCTGGGTCAGTACTGCCAGCATTCAGCTTTTTGTTTCGTTTCTTTAATTGAATTTAAATATATTAATCAGCAGTTGAATTAAAAAGACATCCTGTGCATTTGAAGGCCGCAATCACTGGAGGAACGCCTGGCCCACCTTTCAACGCAACCACGGCACAAGTTTTCACGTTTTACAAATTATTTATGATTAATTATTTTGTTATTATGCAACAATACTGTATCCTGCCGTCGAGATGGAGAGAGTAACTGAAACATTTTGCGAATGTTCGACCTGGCACCCCGTCACCCTGAGGTTAAGCAATTGTTTGGCATTGGAGTCTGGAGCTTGTTGCTTTCTATTGAGAGTGAGTTTTGTGTTCATCGTTATTTTTGTGTAGCTGTCTGTTGGCAATATGCCTCGCATTACTAAAAATTAGAGCTAT
The DNA here is from genome assembly GCF_964204655.1 of Triturus cristatus. Classification (NCBI taxonomy): domain Eukaryota; kingdom Metazoa; phylum Chordata; class Amphibia; order Caudata; family Salamandridae; genus Triturus; species Triturus cristatus. Next base: position 344,002,020 of record NC_140586.1, read on the forward strand.
TGGTGTTGCATTATTATTTGCAACGCCAAAAGCTCAAACTTTTAGTAATGCGAGACCTATTACATTGCAAATGCTTGTTTAAATTGCAGGTGCATTGCAAATTCAATTAAAAAAAAAAACGTTCTGGCCACAGGAGGGCATTTAGCAGAGAAACAGTCCTATTGGTTAAAAACACCAAATTAAGTTATTAGACACAATTTAGTAGTTCTCAGAAGGAAAATTTAAATGGACTATCCTTTACAGAAGTTCTGTTACAGCCTAAAATACACATGCTCCCCATCTCTGTACTGGGGTGAATGTATGACATTGTTCTGCATTCTGTCCATCAACAGTTCTTTTTGCATTTGTCACCCCGAGTGGGACGGGTATGCTCAGACGTGAGTCCCGTGCTCTCCATGCCACTGGAATCAAGCTATCCTGGCTGATGAGGGGTGAAACCCCTCATCCGGTCCCAGGATGCTTGTTTCCAGTCCAGGGAGGATCTGGCTTGGCAGTTCGGCTGGACTGTTCCCATAGGGCGCAGGGTCAAGACTGATTTGCATATGGCTGGGTTCAAACTGGAAAGGCATGGTGAGCAAAAAAACAATGGATTTAGGCCCAGATCTCTGTACTGGGGTGAATGTATGACATTGTTCTGCGTTCTGTCCATCAACTGTTGTTTTTGCATTTGTCACCCCGAGTGGGACGGGTATGCTCAGACGTGAGTCCTGTGCTCTCCGTGTCACTGGAATCAAGCAAGCCTGGCTGATGAGGGGTGAAACCCCGAAACCGGTCCTAGGATGCTTGTTTCCAGTCCAGGGAGGACCTGGCTTGGCAGTTCGGGCTGGACTGTTCCCATGAGGCACAGGGTCAAGACTGATTTGCGTATGGCTGGGTCCAAACTGGAATGACATGGTAAGCAAAACAAACAATGGATTTAGGCCCAGATCTGTGTACTGGGGTGAATGTATGACATTGTTCTGCCTTCTGTCCATCAACAGTTCTTTTTGCATTCCCTATTGGTTCAAGTAGAAACCCTTGGAAGCAGGGGAACTTACATATCCGCCTGCAGCTTTTCAAAGAAGGCCGTTTGCAAAGAACAGGCAGATAGTGACAAGTATGCTATTACAGACCTTATAATCCTCCAATGTAATGACACTTGGTTAAAGTGGGAGGCTTGAAAGGCTTAGCTACCTTGCTAGGAGTCCAACTCGTGGCCTGCACCAGCAGAATCCTCCTGAGGAAAGAGAGAAACGTATACCACCATTGAAAAACAAGACTGTAGAAAATGTGACTTCTAATATCGACGAGCGAGCCTGCCGCCAAGGAGATGTGCGTAGGTAGGAGACTAGAGTCAGGCAGTGGTCCCAGGAGACTCTGAATTTGTTCCCGAGGGCCACAACTTCTAAATGAGAGCTGGCCTTCTTTCTATAGATTCTCCCTGAAGTAGTTTCTCTTTTCCTCGCCTGCTCTGGCCGCCCACGAGCTCCCGCGGGCCTGGCCGCGTGCTGCATCGCTAGAATAAGCCCTGCGCTTGTTGTTGTCGGCTAAGTGCACTGAGCTGGGCCGCGATCATGGAGGACGGATTGTCAAATCCATTAAATCAGCCGTGAGTGGGAGGAAGCCACGAGGCTGCAGGGAGAGTGCACGTGCTCTGCCTGCTTCTCTTCTGAGTTTTTTCATCTCCTTTTCCCCCTCTGCTGTTGTCTTCATCGCTCCGCTTTCCATATACCATATCCTCTCGCTTTCAGCATGCCTGCCTTACTCTAATGTTAACCTTCGTTCTCTTTGTTCCTGTCTTCAATCCTTCTCAAACACTCCTTTCTTTCTTTAATCTGTTCCTCTCATAAATTATTCTGCTGCCTCTTTCCGTTTCTCTCCCTTTCACTTCTCCCTTTATTTGTATTTTTCCTTCCTCTTTCTGCCTCGACCCTCCCTCAGTAATCCTTCTATCTTCCCTATTACTCAGTTTTTTTCTGACCCCATTCCCCCGTACCTTCCTCTCTCTCAGGAATCTCTTTTCTTCCCTAGATTCTCCTCCTTACATATTTCTTCTCCTATCTGATCTCTTTTTCCTCTCTCTACTCTGCTTCTTCTTCTGTAATGCCTCTCTTTTTCCACGATGTACTCTTTGCTCACCTATTGCAGTCTCCCTCTTTCTCACGTGGGCCATACCCAGAGCCGCTGTGGCACTGTTGGTTCAGAGGATATAGTCCGGTTTCAAACAGGGGGCTTTTCAGTAGAGGACTGAGTGAGCAAAGAGGGGGCAAGGGAGAAAAAGAGACGTCAATTAGCGAAGGCATGAGGAGAGTGGATGGTGAGCGCAGGGAAGAGAATGAATGAAGAGGGGAGGAGGGGGGAGGGGGGAGGGAGGCGGGGGTGGGATAGGGCAGCATGTTATTGCAAAGAGTGAGCATCTGGCTCTTAATTTCATTGCAATTAAGTCTATTTTTGTTATGTTGTTTGTCAGCCTTTTCTGCACGAATTGGTCTCTTCAACCCATGCGAGTGCCGCATGTGCATTCCCCAAGCAGCCACAACGTGTTCATTCCCATAGTGTGTTGATTTTGTGGCTGACAGTGGCATGAACAGTACTCATGAGTCACGTTTTTTTTTAACATGCATGTGCATTCTCCACGTGACTATGGCATGTTCTCTCTGTCTTTAGACTTCTGCTTGTTCATCCTCCGTTGACTGTAGCACCCAGGGCCGGCTTTAGGGCAGTGCGACCGGTGCGGCCTCACTGGGTGCTGACCTGTGGAGGGGGCGCTGACCTCAGGGGAGCTGTTTAGCAATAACTTATGATCGGAGAGATGAGGGGCACTTTTGCCCGGTGGTAGTAAGAGAATCCGAGGAGGCAGTCATGGGGTGTGAGGGCACCAAAAACGATTGTCGCACTGGGCGCGACAAGCGCTAAAGCGGGCCCTAGTAGCACCTCACGCATGACATCCACATAGGACTGCCATGTGGCCATCTTACGCACAAGTTTATTCTCCATGTGACTGGGTCATTGTGAGGAAGGAGATTTCTTTTATGGTGTGGTTATGCATCCTCACCGTGTAACTCACAAACCCGTCTTGGGTCCAGTCAAGTTTGTTTGCAAGACCTTAGCTCAACCTTCTGATAGCTGGATAGCTCGAGTAGTCAGACTTTGTCAAAGGAACAATTCTAAGAATTTAGAAATATCAAATCAGTTGAACAAGAAAGAAACACGGCACAAAGGAATTCTGACACCAATTCATAATATTTTTAATGAATTTTTAGACACCAAAACAAAAAAAGATGGTGATGCGGCGAGCGCCAAGGTAAGTGGTTTATTTATTCACTTTTCACATTCCCGTCGTATGTCGAATTCCACTACCCACCGCCCCGCCTCACCCTGCCTCACCACCCCACAGTGTTTTCCTGTGCGAGCCGCCGCTGCTCATTGGAGTCTCAGAAGCGAAAAACCAACAGCATCAGTCCGAAACTTAGGGGGTGATGATGCAAACAGAGGCATTGCCTCACAATCAGTACACTTGATATGCAACTTCCACTTGTTTGTTGTCCTTGGAATGTGGGGCCTTACGCACAGCACCAATTATGGATGTTCTGAAGAGCTTCAGGCCCTGTCTGCTGCATGAGGAACTGTGGAAATGCAAAGGTGCAATGCAATACAGTGTATTCTCTACTCACGATTCCAACTTCTTCATTCTCCATGGACCCTGGGGCGTGTTTATTCATGCATATTCAATTAGTGGAAATTGCATAGAGTGGATTAAACTGTCATGAATTGGCATAGAGTGGAGTAGAGTGCTGTATAGTGTAGAGGCATAGAGTAGAGGGGGTAGATTGGATAGTGTCATAGAGTGGAGTGACAGAGTGGAGTAGAGCGTCATAAGGCGGAGTGCTATAGAGGGGAGTAGTGTGTTGTAGAGTGGTGTAGAGTGGCGTTGAGTGGAGTGTCAGGGTGGAGTAGAGTGGAGTGGAGGGGCGTAGCGTAGACTGGAGTAAAGTGCTGAGTGGAGTAAAGTGTCATCAAGTGGGGTAGAGTTGAGTAGAGTGGCATGGAGTAGTATTTATTTGTCTCTATTTTTTATGCAATATTTTCTGTAATTACCCAGTTTGCCTCTCTTGTCCAAATTTCCATTCACTCTTTTTTCGCGTTTTGTGTTTGAGCACCTGGTTTTTTTTTTCAGGTGAAATGTGTTTCACTCTAGTCTAGAAGTGTAGATATTCGACGAGATTTCTCTGACATTTTTCATCTGACGGTTCCATTACTTCATATTATCATCTAAACGGAGAAATATAATTTGGCGTTGATTTATGATAAAAAGGACAACATTATTTGAGTGATAGCCAACAATTACATGATTGCTCAATTCACAACTTTTCGGTATGCAGCACAGATGATGTTGACAGTTCAAATGCTTGCAGGGTTCAAAGCCCCTTTTGTTTTGTTTACTGATTGTAAGTGCATTTTGGAAGGGTTTAAACTGTAAGAGATGGTAGAAGAGGTACTGATAATTTACCAATGGAAGTTACTCTCATAGCGAACAAAAATGTAAACATTTTGAGTGAGAAATCCTCACCTTGACATGCTAAATGTTAGCATCTATGTTGAAGAACAGGGCATTAATGGTAAACTACGGTCAAGCTTGTAGTAATGTGGAGGTAGGAGTATGTTAAAAAAGAGATTCATAGTTTTGTAATATAGTTTAACACAAGGACTATAAGGCGCTCAGGTCGACTTAGCCTCAGTTAACCGAGAGTGAGGCACCAAGGCCGAGTTTAGGGCAGTGTGATCGGTGCAGCCTCACTCGAAGGAGGGGTGGTGGGGGAGGGAGGGATGGACAGGTGGGTGTGTCTGGGAGCTGTGATTAAAAATAGCTTATGGATTTAACATCAACAACAATACAAATGTTAAGATAACTCTGTGATTAATAATCCTGTTGGAGAGATCGGAGTTTCGCCTAGTGGCAAGTTTAACTCATCATAAAGTAGCGCAGAGGGTTAATGTCCCTGCTGCTAAGACCGTGTACCATGCAGATCACAGAACTGAGTGTGAGTGAACTATGAGTAACGCTATAAAAAATGAAATGTATGTCAAAGAGATGAGAGACACTGTTGTAGGGTGGTAGTGAGGGAATTAGTAGAGAAGGAGGTCATTGAGGGGTGGTCAAAAAAGATTGTGGCCCTGGGCGCCACCAGCACTAAAGCCGTCCCTCTGAGACTTCAGATCCTGTTTCAACACACAGCATCATTGGGTAAAATGGGAATGCTCTTCATATCACTTTTTGCATTGTCCTCTTTGGGATATTGCACCATTGTGGTAGTTGGGACAAATATTATGGAACTCTGGGAGCTACATACCCACATTTTCATTCTCTGCACTACTGCAGGGTGTAAATTGTTCACATAGCCATCAGGTTTCATTCTGCTTACATAGTTGAAGTTTAGGTCGGTGCTTAATTTATACATTTGTATTTTTATTCACCCTGTGGCGTCATTAGAATTTTTGTGGAAACATTGTTTGATGTTACTACTTATTGTTAGAGGGGCAGGAAGTTCAGTGCTTACCATGAATGCATAGAAGTTTGGTTCCATACTTATACTGTTACTGCTGGGAGGTGGGAAATGGGGTACGTACGATGTCAAAGACAGGGAAGTGAAAAGGTTGCACACATTAGAGGGTTGCACTTCGCTTCAAGATAATCCCTCAACCCCAAAGGCTTTTATACTACATTTCCAATAATAGCTATCCCACTCCTATCTCTAATCAATGTTCACCACCTTGGAGGAACCCCATCCTGCATTTATACCACTTCCTTCAATCAACGTGGGCCGTGGTGCTCTTTTTAGACATCATGGACTCCTCTCCTCTGTTGGCCTTACAGTCATGTACAGTTCTCCTGCCACCCAGTCCATAAGCGGACAAACCTACTACTCATTTTTGTCCTTTACCCTGAACTGGCCCCAATCAAATTCATCTGGATAATTTTTATAGTGTGCCCTTTATATGAAGGCAAAACCCAACAAAAACTCAGGTACATTCAGTAGGCAAAAATAACAATACTATTTGTACATAGCAGCTGCCTCCCACTGCCTGCCAAGAATAGCCCCCTAACTCCATACAAAGCTTTGATGAGTTTGCAAGCCACATTGAAGTGCATGGAGATGGTCTTAATAGGCATATTCTTGCACACAAGTGTGCTGTTTCTGGTGGGTTTTGTAGTCAACTCTAGAGATGTTGAAATGAGAATTCTGACTATGGAGCCGACGGGCCTTACAATCCACCTGAGAATGGCTCTACTCCGAACTTTGGAAAAGCTGTACCGTATTTAAACTGAATCCCCCTTTTTCATAGTTGTGTTATAGAACAAGAGAGGAGATACATTACAGCCTTGTTTAAGGCCATATGCAGTAGAAACTACATGCATGAGATTGCTATCCTGTCCTATACTGACCTGGGCCATCTGCCAAAAAATATTAGCCTAATAACCTTAATCAGCCATATGAAAAGAACCACATTTAAATATTTTTTTCAACAAAGTTGCAGGGTCTAATTGATCAAAGTTAGTGGTCTAATGAAAAATGTCCTAGCTATCGTAACAGAAAGTTTCAAAGGACAGGGGTGCAAGGATTAGGCTGTTCTTTATTCTTTATTTTGCACCAGCAGCCATTAAACATCATGGATTTGAACTGTACAAAACTGCATTTCCCATGAAACATTGGGAAAGAAATAGAAAAAATATTCTAACCAATCCGGGGTCAGCATTTTCCTGAAGAACATCTTGCAGACTCTCTATCCACCTCTTTCTTCCTGCGAACACAGCCAAAAGACAGGACCTTATTACAGCTTGGAAGAGTTTGTCCCTAAAAAGAAAGTTACGCTTATGTAATACCTTGTTTCAGAGGAACAACAAAAATTGCAGATTGACAATCAAAATGAGAACCGTTTTTACAAGTTTTAGCAAGCATTAGAACAGATGGAGATCAAAACGTCATGGCTAACCTGTAACGCATGAGCATATCTGAATACTCCATGATCAATTACATCTTTCAAAGGGTGATAACTAGATGATCATGCCACTGAGGATGGGCTAATCCTTGCCTCCATGTCCTTAATAGAATTGAAACTTTCTGTTATGATGGCTAGGAAATGTGTCATTCTATGTCAGGACCCGGAGGCAAGAATTATGTTGGGTTAAAGCTTTTCCAACACTTAGGGTGCCAGGTTTGGTACCGGTTTGAAGTAAGACGTCTTAAAGGTAAAATCGAGGACCAATCTGCTGCATTTAGGATGTCCTCTAAACACGCCCCCCAAGAAAAACATTTGTATGCCATTGCTCCCCTAACGGAATGACCTCCTAACTTGGAAGTATCAATACCAGCTTCCTGCATGGACCAACTGACCCACCTGGCAATGGTAGAGAAGGAAACAGCTCTGTGCGTTTGGTTAGGGCAATAAGTAATTGCTGTTCACCTTGAGGATGAATGTCCACCTTCATGGACTCATAGGCTTTAATCGCCCATACCACACACAATTTTGGAACATCTGGAATGGTTGGGTATATAATCACTTTTGAATGACTCTTCATTCTCCTGGTAATAAAAAATATTACCCTCTCCGGAGTAAACACTCTACCTGTAAATTCCAATGCTCACACATCTGAGACTCTGCAGCGAGACACCAAACACAATAATGTAGCCAGCTTTGCTGACATCTGCTTTCTTGACAATTGTTTGTTCGAAGCCCATGATTTAAAAAGGACCTTATTAACATCCCATAATGTAGAATACCTGATCTCTGGAGGTAAAGATAGCCTGATGCCTCGGAGGAGTTTGCAAACCAGCTGATGTTCACCCACATGCCCACCCCTCCAGTGGTGAATGACCTGCGAAAATGGCAAATCTAAAGGTATTAATAGACCAGTAAGCCAGACCCTACGAAGCTAAAGAGGCAAGGGAATTTAATATGCAGACAACATCTGACCTCACAGGAACTACTTTCCCTTGATTATACCAACCCAACCATCGGCACCAGGCTGAGTGGTATCTTTTATTCATGCTATCTGCCCAAGATTTTGCAAGTAAGAAGGAAGCTTCACGTTAAATACCTTGGACTTTCCTGCGCCCCTGGTAGCCCTCCACCCCATGAGACAAAGGGAGCCTGCTAGCAGGGCCAGACTGGCCGTAGCGGGCACCGGGCAATCCCCCGGTTTTCTTTTGGGCCCCTGGGGGCCGTTTTTGTTATAGGGCCGTTTAATCGCTGTAACAAAATCGGCCGAAAACCGGCCGTGGTAAAGAGCTTGGCCGCACCCCCAACCCCCCAGAGGGGGGCGGCCGAGCACTTTTCAGGGCCGATTTTGGTTCTCAGTCCGGCCCTGCCTGCTATGACCAGGTGATGAGCATTCCCATGGGGATCTCGGAGGAAATTCAGAAATAGGGGTAGAGGGATTGGAAAATCCCCAAAAAGTTCACTCAGAACTAGAAAACAAACTTGAGATCTTCAAACCAGCCTGTTTACCACCAGATCTGCCTGCTGTCTCTGAATCTGACTAGACAACCTCAATATCATGGAGAATGGAAGAAACACATATCCCCTCTCCTTGCTTCAGTCCTGGATAAAGGCATCAGTCACCACTGTGTCTGGGAGCCAGCCGCAATATCTGTCCAGCTGATGGTCCAGCTGGGAGGTGAACAGGTCCATCATAAAAGGACCCCACCTGGACTGTATTACCTGAAACACCTGTGGATGTAATTGCCAAAGACTGGCATCTTGCCAGTGGTGAGAGTGCCAATCCCCCACCTGATTGGATTTGCCAGGGAGATATTCCGCCCGTCGCGACTGCCATAATAAAGAGGTGGTAGGCTAGGTGGAGGGAGCATGGGAGGGAAAGCGCACACGGGGAGGGGGGTTATAATAAAAAATTAATGTAAAGTAAAAACGTACCTGTAGCTGACTCCCACGTCGCGCACGTTCTCTGTCCTTCCTGGTCCTAGTAAGCATTGGGGCCACGTCACGGACTCCCTGCAATTCTTCATGTGAAAGCAGCACGGGGCTTGGTCTGAGCAGGCAGGAAAGACTCCCTGATCAAACCAGGGAGTCTTTGGGGTTTCTCCAGCCTGTCTGCTCAATGCAGCTGGGCTAGAGAAAACCTAAGTGCGTATGTGTGTTTTGGTCGGCCTGCGACGGCTGGCCAAAACACATATGCACACTTAGGGAGTGGAGTGCACGTCGCACTCGTCCTTCCAATGCCCTTATCTTCCCATTGCAAGCTGGCTCAGAGGTGCAAAATGAGAAATAAAATTATGACATTGTTTTATTTTTCATTTACTGGCTCTGGGCAGGCAGTGGGGCGACACTCCTCCGCCATCCTCCGAGATCTGTTTGTCCAAACAGTAAGTCCAAACCGTTCACTGAGTCTGAGACAGTTTTCATCCTCGTTCCTCACAAATGTTTGATATAGCAGACTGCTGCTACATTTTCCGTTTTGAGGACATTGGACCTTGTCCTTGGTCCAACACATCATGCAAAGGATCCCGCCATCAACTCCAGACGGTTTATCTGAAGGGACCGCAGATGACCATTTTCTTCCTGTGGAGAATTCCCCTCAGCAGGCTCCTCAACCCAGACCACTGGCCCCTGACTCTAATATCAGGTCGGGTTGGGAGCCAAAAGATAGCACAGCCGTTCCAGACCTCCATATGGGAGATCTTCCATTGCAGTTTCTCTTTGGCTTCCTCTGAAATGGGAACGGGCTGGGAGTAAGTTAAACCACATTGGAGATGGGAAAACTTGAGGTGCTGAAGCGCCTGATAATACAGAGGGCCCAGCAAAATGGCCTGTATAGATGAGGACAAGAGGCCCACTATGTGGGCAAGATGATGAAGACAGATGGAAGGTTTGGACAAAGTTTTTCACTGATCATGTTTATTTTTGCCAACTTCTGAGATGGGATACTCAAGGTGGCTTTGACAGAGTCCACCATGAACCCCAGGAGTTGCACGGATCTGGACGAAGTCAAGGAAGACTTCAGCTCGTTGATCACAAAACTGAGAGACTCCAAGAGATTATTAGTCTGCTGTAGATATCGTCCAGGTAAATGAGTAGACAGATACCTCAGGACCGTAGGTAGTCTACCACTGGTTTCAAGACCTTGGTGAAACACCATGGAGCAGAAGATAGTCTGAAAGGTAGGGAGGTGAACTCAAAGATCTGATATCTCCACTGAAACTGCAAGAATCGCCTGTGAGGGGAGACAATGGGAGTGGTGAATTAGGCATCCTTCAAAGCCAGATGCACCATCCAGTCGCTCGCCTGCAGTAAGTCCCTGAGAAGATAGATACTCTCCATCTTGAAGTAGCAGAAGACAAACCACTCATTGAATTCCCTCAGGTTGATGACAGGCCATTGACCCCCGTACCTCTTGTCCACCAGAAAGAAGTTGTTAAGAAAACAATCAGGGTGTAAGGATGTCATCATGATAGCATCCTTTTTCAAGAGTTGCCCAATCTCCACTTCTACAAGGTCCATCTGGCTGGGGGAAAAGGAAAGGGACCTGGGCCTTGTTGGCTGGAAGGGAGAGCTGTAAAAGTCGATATGGAAACCCCTTATGGTTTGAAGAGCCCATGCATTGTATGTAAGAGCATCCCACTTGTGAAATAAATCTCCCATTCTTCCTTCAAGTCTGATCTCTTGGGAAGGTTGTAGTCTCACCGTGGGAATTGTAGGAGCTGTTGCCCCTGGCAACTCGTCTCAACCCTTGACGGCGGGGGTAACTTATGGATGGGTAAAAATTACTGAACCGGCTAGAATTCTGCCATTGTACTCTCCAGACGGCTGCACCTCTGGCGGAGGCTTGTTGAAAGGAGCGGCTGGTCAAGCGTAATGGACCACGACTGGCGCTGGCAAAAGCACAGGGGGGAGGGGGATTCCATAGAGGACTGCACCTTATTAGGAGCATTAAAAGTGTTGCCAAACCCACTTTATGGATAAAGGGATCACCAAAGAGATTCCCCTGCATGATGGGGTCTGCTTCGGAAGTCGCCAACTCCCCTAGCTTTGGATGAATCTTATTCAACACAGATCTTCACCTCCCTGTAAAGAGCGCACAGTTGCCATTCCCTGGAAAAATCATTAACCTATGTGCCCAACCAGATAGTGCTTCTTGGGAAAACAAGGTACTAGAAGTTTTGGCATCCTTCGCCATGCCCAGGATCTTGGACAGGGGGCCTGCCACATCTAATAACTTATCCTGGCATGAGCAAGAGGTACGATCTATCTCTTTTTTGGCATCCTTCACAAATTTCATTAAAAAGGTAGCCATCTTGGCATCAATCCCGGGGTAAGGGAGAACTTCCCCTCTAGGGAAGGGCATGGAAACTCCACCCTGAGACAGCTACGTACCTCCTAATCGAGTGGCTTCCGTAAGCGGGCCGCTACATAAGATGTCACTTTTGGTGTTGGGAACCATTCTGGAGATCTCAGATATAGTAAATCACCAGGGTCCAACATATCAGACTCAGGGGCCTGGGAAAGCATCTCAGGAGTAGCATCACCCTCAAATTGCCAGAACAGTGCCAGGGCCTGTCTCATTTACCCTCCCCATCCAAGGTGTTAGTGGAATCATCCCCCTGCAAGTGATCAAGAAATGGGGGAGAAAAGGAAGGACCTTCCGAGGTACCTTAAGTCTTTGGATCAGCAGGGGGGAGTTGTAACTCCAAGAAGGCCTTTTTGAGGTGGGCAAAAGCATCCAAAGCGACCCTGGGTGTGTCTGCGTGTTTGCGTTTTTATGTCTGTCAATTGTACCAAGGGCTGCCCTGGAGGTGTAGGGGTCTGCAACCCAGCTGAGTCTTCCATCCTTGTGAGGAGTCGTTGGCACTGTTCTTCTATGTGGAGGATTTTCTGCTCTAAGGGTGCCACAACTTGAGAAACTGCTTTAAAAATGGATACATTCATGACCTGGCAAAAGTGATCTTCTATTGGGAGGTAAGTAACCTCCTTTTCCTCCATGTACTCCTCAGAGTTAAGCATCTTGTCAACAGGATTGGTGTCAATCCTATGAATAGAGGGCAGAAAGGGCTGTGCACAACCAGTAAAAAGTGTTAGGTTCCTAAGGAACCTGACAGGCCGGTTCTGAAAGTGACTTTGGGACAAGTACTCCCTCAGAATGCACTGGGATCAATATTATATAGTCGCCTGAGACTTGTCCCAATAATCAAAGCCTCATCCATACAGGTGATCAGTCTCCAGGCAGTGTTTTCGTGGCTCTGGAGAGCTAAAAATACTTTGCAGGAAAAATGTGGGTGAAAAGAAAGGCAAAACAGGCAAAAGCAACCGGTCGCGCTTCACCACATTAAAAACAAGCATTTGCAATGCAACAGGTCTCGCGTTTGTGCGAGTTTGAGCTATTGGCATTGTAAATGACAATGCCTTCTATTTATGTGTTTGTTTTGAAAACAAATAAATGAAAGATAGGCATTGTCATTTAAAATGCCATTAACTTAAACTCTCGCAAATGAGAAACCAATTGCTTTGCAAAGCTTGTTCGAGTTTACATTTGATTCAGTCTGTCATTTTCAAAATGTGTTTCTAAGTGTCTCTGAAATAGGTGGTGTCCGAATAGGTACTTTTGTACCCTGACATCACAAACATACATTTGTGTGATGTCTTTATAAACTACAGGGTGTCCTTAGCGCTCAATAAATATTTCTGTCAATACGTTTGAAGGAAAAGGATCTCTTTAAATGCTGTTGCCGTGTACTCAAGTCCCTTTAAAATAGCTGGATTATCAGAATGTATCTTATCCAGATTTGTAAAGTGAAATACTAACTTTAAAATATCTAGTTGTGTGATCAGAAATAATAAACATTGTAGCTGACAGAATGGAAAGCACCTAAACCAGTAAAGCTTCTTTATTTACAGATCTTTTTACTTTGAGCGATAAGACATCGAAAAAAGTTTGCGCTATATAAAAATGTATAAATAAATAAATAAATATCCCGCAATGCAAATAAACCCCTCACACGAAAAATAATCTTTTAAAAAGCTTAATTAAAAACTGAACGCTACGAAAATGTAAATGAGTCGGACCTACAGAGTGAGAAAGGATGTTAGAAAGCCTGTAGAGCAGTGCAGTGTGCGTGCAGGTGACTGCTGTCTTGTGCGGTGTTGACTGATACGTTATTCTGTTCGAAGGGAGACAAAGACAAGATAATACAACATGGAGCAGAACTATTTGCCCAAAAAGTATTCCAGACAAAGTCTAAATGTTACCTTCCATCGAGGAACCGCATAAATTACGAACTATGCAGCTTCAGTCCAATCAATTCAGCCATGCTACTTTATTACAAGCACAATAATCTAGTGAACCTTTGTTTAAAATATGAAACATTAGAGTGCCCTATAATGTTGAAACGGGGTAAATGTTTAAAGATGTTAACCAGGAGTTTTCGCGGAGACTAAAAAATAGAAATAGATTGATTAACTTAGGGTGGTTTATATTTGCTTTTTCTGCCGAATCCCCGCCGTCTTGAGCTGGTGGGGGTATGCCAGGATGAGCATAGTGGCACTTGTAAGGAGAGAGTGGAGCTTGAAGCGTTGGAGACTGAGAACCACTTCACACCCGCGGACAGGGGAAATTGCTCAATCCACTGGGCAAACGTACTTTTAACCAAACCGCGCCCTTTCGATTGTCAATGATGATACGTCCTCGCCACAACAGGTGTTCTTTGTGTTCTCGGATGGTCAGCTGCTGGAGCGCACCGCGTTGCTATGTTAACATCAATCCCAACAATCGGCAAGGAATCCTGACACCAGACGGATGGCCCTGCGTGCCCTGCTGGCTCCCCAGCGTTTACCTCGCGGGAGCGAGCGCGAGAATTGTTAACATATGGTGCCGCTCGCTCCCGCCAGGAAATCGCCAAAAGTGCACGCGTTGCAATAGAAAGCAATGCAATGCGTGCACATTTTTGGGGAAAAAAGCTGATCAATTACATGAGGTCCTCTCCTATGCAGCGCATGTGCGCTGTGTAGGTGAGACCTAAACAGACAGGTGAAATTGATGCGCCTGACGCCTAGGGGTAGAGGGTGCTGAGCGCAAAGTCAAGGGTGCGCGGGCCATCTAACGGTTGTCTGACCACACCGCGCAAACAGAACCTGCGATGAAGGAGCGGCCGCTTAGGAGTGAGAGCATTCTCACAGCTGCGCCGTGGAGAATAAACAGTAATTAACAGTAAGTAAACGACAGGGAAATACCCCACAGTAAGCGGCACAGATTTAAATGGAATAGCATAACCAGTAACAAATCAGCAATGTGAAAAAAAGATAATCATAGAGGATCGAGTAAAAGGCACCTAACTGAGGCTGCTGGAGCAGCAAAGAAAGAGAGGGATAGAGCGTCTGCAGGAGGGTTCTTCAGGGATATGCTGACCCTGGATTGGATGGACTATTTTGTCTATTTCTTTCCCAATGTTTCATGGAAAATGCAGTTTTTATACAGTTGAAATAAATTATGTTAATGGCTGAAGAAGAAAGAACAGCCTAATCCTTGCCTACGGGTCCTGACATAGAATCAATGAACCCAGCATAGAATTAGATTTTTTGAGGTCCAATATTTTCCTGTGCCAATTGCTGAAGAAAACAGCCTACTGTTGATTAGTTTGCTCCGAAACTGAATCCTGTTTGCGCAGTGGAAATACCATTAGCCTGGTCCACCATTCTTGAAGGCATATGATAAGAGGTCTGGCAAAAAGTTTCCTATGGAATCCAGTTTCACAGTTTTGCTAATCTTACATAAAGGAATTACTCTTTGGCGCATCAAGGCAATTGGGGCAGTATTAAATAACAAGCAAGCTTAAAGCACATATGCTAAACATTTTGCCCATGGATCTCAATTTCTTTCCGATTACAAACATCAGAATGCTATCTGGTACATGGCATGTTAAGGCAGTGGCTCTGCAAATAATGTTTTACCTTTTTTCTAGACTCAAAGCAATTTTTAAACTCCAAATTAGGCTCCCTAGCAGCTTCAATCACACTTTCAGTTAAATACTAGGGATCACAGATGTCCATACAATATTGAGTCCAGCCAGCTTTAGTAATAGAGATCAGATCACTCTATTACACACATGATAAAACAGTTGTAGTCAATGAGCTACATATAGCTTTAATATTCTTTCCTAGAACAGTTGACCGTTATAGTCATGGCTTTCTTTAGAGTATTCCACTTAAATGTAGTGTCAATGGAATGGGCGATATCCAAGTCAATTTAGTCTGCTAGACCAGGGCTCTCTAATACCTTCAATATAGTGGTGATGCCTTGGCACAAAGGCCAGATAGGATCTTTACCTATTGTAGACAATGTGGACCTATACCAGGGAATGATGAAGAGGCCAAAAGGACTCAAGTGATGAGGAGTATGACTCACAAGTCAGTGCTAAATTCGTAACACAGATGTATCAAGCATTTTGTTGTTTATGACTGGTAAAATGCATTTTGGTATGTATCATTCTCAAATTGTGATTCAGTAATCGCAGTGGTATGTAGGAATGTTTAACGACCGAAATGCGGTTGATACACATTTGCATTTTACTGCCTACTTGAAGTAGGTGGTAACCCATTCGCAAATGGGAAGGGGTCCACAAGTGTTCCCCTGTGCGAATGGTTGCGAAAATGTTTTTTTAAGAGCAGGGACCACTGCGTACTTTGAATTTTTCTTTTTCGAATGCATCCTGTTTTCGTTTAAGGTAAAAGGGCTGCATTAAAAAAAATAATATTGCTATATTTAAGAAGAAATATAAGACATGATAATCTGAAGTAGTGATTTTGGCGATTCCTAGTGGGTCGCAAATTACGATCTACCTCATTAAGATTCATGATGTAGGCCGATTTGTGACTCACTAGGATTTGGTCAATGAAACTCTATGAGTTTCATACATTTGTAATAGCAATTTCCTAATTGCGATTTGCAGAGACTATTCCTAATATTGAGGCATCTGGCCCTGAATGAGGAGGATCAAACAATTCTTAGGAGCTAGCTGCCGTGCTGCTGAATTACTGGGTCTGCTAGTGTTACGGTTGCTGGATTCCAAGCTGCCTGGTCTTAAATCCGACTAATGCCTCTTTCTTTCACCACACTTGTCTCTTGCAGGTTCTTATTCTTTGCTGTTTTCTCCCTTTGTCGCTACATCCATAGCTTCCTCTTCCTCTCTTGTTTTGTCTTTCTCTCTTGCTCAAAACCTAATTGGAGCATAATCAGTCTCAGTCCCTGTAAATGTTTACCATTGCTCACCAACTGCACCCTTCAGCACAAATTAAGAACTGGTACAAATGACTCAACATCGTTTCAATGCTAATGCCGCTGACATCAGGGATGCCCTCATTCATATCACAACAATCTGTTCAATACAATTGCACAAGACATTTCCTTTCATTACTACATTACTTTGGAAGATTTATTGGAAAAAAAACCTTACTTATCTGCACTTAACTCCCCCCAAACCCCAGCTGACCTTGTTGCCAGGCAGCTCTGTCTCCCATCACCCCATTCCCAAATAACCATTCAGCAATACAAAAAACAATTTGCAGACACTGCGTCGCAAACACTGGGCATATTTACAATGAAGTGACGGAGCGCAACGTTAGCCTCCTTGGCTTAACGCCACGTTCCACCACTTTAGAAACGCAGGGCTGCACCATATTTACAACAATATGGTGCAGCGCTGCGTTTCCTCCTGCCCTGACGCTAAACTTAGTAGTCTAGCGCCAACTCAGGCACCCTTGCACCATAGAGCAAGGGTGTCTTCGTTGAGGGGAAGATTTTTTATGTGCAGGAAGGTCTCCCTTCCAGCACATAAACAATCTTTAAATTAAGTTTTGTAACTTTTATGTGTATTGCTTAACGCAGCACACAGAAATGCAAAACATCATTTTTTTGTGTGATTTTTTTATATGCAGGAAGGCTCACCTTCCTGCACATAAACAATCAATGGCAATTTGCTGTTTCTATGTGTGCTGCAGCACACATGGAAACAGCAAAAACAATGAGAAATAAAGCATTACTCCTCGTTTCTCCTGTTTAAGACCAGGTTTTCCCTGGTCTTAATTTTGGCGCTGCCTTCAATTTACGCCATCCTTGTAAATAGGGGGCAGCGTCAAAAACAATAGGTGTCGCGGTGGAACATTGCTCAGGTGGCGATAGGGGCTTGTAAATATTCCCCACCGACTCACTCTTAATACCGTTGTTTGCCCCACAGTAATTGGCAGTTTCTTTCTTTTTTAACGGGGAATGCCACACCACCATATGCCCTGCCCCCCTTCCAAATCTGGTGACATGCTTTTTCCCATGTACTACTGCAACGCTATTTAGTTAGACGTGGCAGTGCAGGTGGCAAAATGTCAGTTGGCAGTAACAACACATCACAAAGTCCACATACAACCAAAAACTACACTCAAACCACCCCGAACTGCCCTATTCAATCACTGTCCTCTGAAATCACTATCCGAACCCACTCCTTTCACAAGAAACCATCAACACCCAAAAACACACTCAGACTACTCCTAGATGCTCTATTTCCACCCGAACTCCAGGTATCCCTGACAGCACTATCCTATCCCCATAACATCCCAAACTACTTCTCACTTACATTTCTACTAAAACTATACCATTAACACTACTGGCTGTACTCTAAACCCCTTTATATATAAAAAAACATGTATAAAGTGGGCCTGGGGTACCTTCCTCTTTGCAGTGGTGTTGACTGCCCTAGACATCTGGAGAGCATAGGCAGACCTCCTGTGAGCTGTGATGGGGAGACCTGCTGGGAAGAGTAGGAAGGAGTGGAGGTAGATGGATCGAGCAAGTAGCTTGTGGTGGTACTGTCGTCCCTGGGCTGGATCTTTATGTGTCTGACAGGCATCCTTTGACAATCCCCACCCATCAGGATTCCAGCTAGGTCTTGTAGTAGGGTCACTTGTTCCTGAGCCATTACGAAGGCCAGTTTGAGGATGCTGGCTGCCATGCTCCAAGTCACTTTGCGATTAGCCTGCTGCAGCTCCAGCCAATCGCACTAAAGCATTCTGACACAAAAAGAGATGAACTTCAATGCGGTCCCAAGTTATTACCATTGGCTGAGATTAAATCAAGCATTTGATTCTATGCATCAGATCTTTGTTTTCTGTACTGCAGGCCCACAGCAGTCTGTGGGCTGCAACCAGTTCTCTGAGGGAGTCTCCTATCACTTTCATGGTGGTGACATTCTCATGGAATTACCACTGTACAATGGCTTGTGTGGCAGCCATTGAAGTCAGCCTCTGCCCAATGTGCGGCTCAAGCACACAAATTGTACACCAACTGCAGGTGGTTGAGCTGTTTGGGTAGGTCTAAGGGTCTGACGTACTTGTGACAAGGATGACAGAAAGAAGAGAATGTTGGCAACAGAGCTGCATACGATCACATGGGAAGTCAAAGGAGACAAGGGATCCAATGGAGAAACTCTATACAAGGTTACCAAATAAACTCAAGGCAGGAAGTTTCAAACACTGGGCTACAGAGGTCATGAAACTCGTCAGCTCTTTCCTTGACTGTTGTTTGGCCGAATCTTCTGATTTGCAGCCAGTTCGAAAATGCATCTGAGAATCAGGATCAGAATACAGCATTAAGTAAGGATCTAGCATTGAGGGATGTGGAAGCCAATTGGCGAAATATTAAGCTCTGAAATGACCGTTTTTCATAAGGAATTTCTTTGTACCTGAACAAAGAGTTTCATTTTCAGATATCACAATATATTTCCAACAAAGCTGCCTCGCATCACATGGAATCAAAGAAGATAGATCTAACGAGGAAGTCCGCATAAGATAACAAAAAACACCACCGCTCCTAAATATTAGGCAATCAAGGAGCTATTCAACATTCAGAGTAACTAACATCCAGGATATGCAAGACATACAAATACCACCATTATTACTAAAAAAAAGTTGGTTAAGCACTTGGGAAGTGCACATAGTGCGACTGAATCTCTGTCAGCTCCTGACCTACAATTGATTTCACAGACAGTGATGGTAAAATATCCGCATGTAGGATAAGCCCGCAAGGGTAGGGTCTGTCGAGCTGGCAATCTGAGTGAAAGTTCTAAATTTGAACGTAAAACAATAGTTATGGCTCTTACATTTTTGGAGTGCAGTGTCAGGATCTTTTATATGTCGATAATGATTAATCGGAAGCTGAAATGGTTTTATGTATGGTTTTATGCATGTTTATATCCCTGTTATGCTATGTCATGTAATTTAATCTAATCTTGGCCAGTTTTCTAACTTAATCTATTTTTGTAATATTGGTGAATTTATGTATGAACCTGCTAATGATTAATTGTGACCATTGACACTGTTGCTTATTTTTTCTACTATAATTTTATGCTGTATGAATTGCCATTTATTGTCTGTCTTATGACCATTAAACATTTTATAAATAAAAAAAAACAATAGAAACAGTGGACAAGAAACATTGCCTAGGTAATCAGCTATGGCCATTCATTTTGACAATCACATAGGAACACACAAGACAATAACTGCAATGGGGGAAAACTTAACATAACTTAATACACAGCCACAATGGACAAGGAGCTAGAGCGGAGTAGTGTTTAATGGGAAAGAAGTAAAAACATGGGAAGCATCCGGCAGAAAGCAAGCACACCCTGAAACTGGGAACAAGGCAGCAGGGTTAGGAAGGGTGCATTCTGGGATCTAAAGAAAGGGAAAGGCAGATAAAGGCTGAGAAAAGGGTGACTACAGAAAGTACTGGAAGTTCAAAAAATAAGATTGCACTGAAATAGTGCTAGGTCAGGAAACAAACATACTGCCGAATTCTACTAACTCTGTGAACAGGAATACACTGCTAAACAGTGCAGGTTTAGAAAATTCATTAGCTCAGGAATCTCTGGAAACAGAAGCACAGCCAGACAGGAACACCACAAAATGAGCAAAGGTGAACTGAAGCAAACAGAAGCGTAAACGAGCTCACTAATGATCACATGCCTCCAGCTAGCTCTTGCTAACCTCAAGTGTGTGCTGATTCCTCCACCCATCCTTGGCTTGCAAGGGTGGAGACAAGAGTGGAGACAAAGCAGTGAGCGGGGTATTCTGGGAAATGCATTCTTTTTATGTTTGAAAGCTTTATTAAAGAGTTGATGACAAAAGAGAGATATCAGCATACATTGCAATAATACAGAAACCAATGAGAAACTTAACACTGCTAATATCACTATTAGAAACCACAAAGCATTTTAAGAGAATTTTTAACATTGAAGGAGGCAATGGGAGGGATAGGATAAGGGAGGAAAAGAGGGGGAGAGGGAAAGGAAGATATAAAGATAATAATATAAACCATACAATATCTAAAAATTACGACACATATTCAAATTGTAAAAGTCGTAAAAAATCAGCGATGCGAAATTACCATTATAAAACAAGCAATAGTATTAAACAAAACTTATACTGAATAGCAAAAGGAGAGAGTTCCAGACGTTCAAGGAGGTTTAAAATGTTCTGCATTGAGACATATAGGTTTCTTTAGGGCCAAGCAGTCCAAATACGTGGTGAGAGGCAACCAGAAAAAATCAACATTACGAGCAGGTTTACAAGTGGAGGCAAAGGAGACGTCCAATCTGTGAAAGTGGCATAATGAATTCCACCAGCCTTGTAAGGAGATAGAAGCTAGAGATTTCCAGTTGGAAGAAATATGTTGGAAGGCAAGCGCAAGCGTCAGGTCAAAGAGACCGTGTAGATGAGCAGGGAGATTCAAGGAGTCAGAAAGGCTACCCAAAAAGAGAAATGAGTGTGTAAAAGAGGAAGGAAGAGGGAAGATACGAGAGAGGCATGACCACACTTTCCCCCAAAAGGTAGAGACAACAGGGCACAGAAAAAACATGTGGAAAAGGTCAGCATCAGAAGAAGAACAAGTCCAGCATTTAGAGTCAGAGGAGGGAGAAAAACGGGATAAAGAAAGAGGAGAAAGGTAGAGCCTGTGATACAGATAAAATAAGGATTGAGTAAGAGAAGCAGAGCGGGTGATTTTTAGAGATCTGGACCACAGCTTATCCCAAAGAGTAGTTGACCAAGTACAACAAAAATCCGTTTCCCAAGAAAGCTCCACTTTAGATTTGACACGATTGGGATTAGGAGATACAAGAGATTTATAGATGAGAGATGCTTTAGGAAGTGTAGCAAGAATATTAAGAAGAGAAGGAGGAGGCGACGATGATGATGAAGAGGGAAGAGAGTAAAAACGGTCAAGGATAATTGCCATGAGGGTTGTGAATTTCCGCAAAAAGGAGCGAGGGCACCGAAATAAAAGTTGAAATTGGGGAAAAGAGCAAGGGGATACACCATCAAAAAGTTGGTTGACCCACATTACGCCCTTTACCCTCCATGCTTTCCAAAAAATGGGTCTATTTTTTAAAAGGATAAGAGAGTTATACCAAATAGGAGAATTTAAGAAGGATGTACGTGTGACCTCGGAGGGAAGAACCAAAGGACTTAAAAGAGAAGAGGTATGTTTGAATAGGGGGCAAAGAGAAAAAGGATTCCTGGAAGAGAATCGCATCACCTCGGCAAAGGAGAAGGGTAATAGTAAAGATTGCTCAATAAGAAGCCAGAGGGGCGTGAAAGGAGAGAGAGTTGATGAGATCCATCTCGAGGCCTGACGTAAAGAAAAGGATCTATGATAAAGACGGAAATCAGGGAAGTTAACCCCACCATTAGATTTAGGCTTACGGAGGGTGGCAATGGAAATTCTGGATTTCTTACCTTTCCAGAGAAAACGAGAAAGAAGAGAATCAATTTTTTTAAAGTAAAATGTAGGGATGTGAACCGGTAGCATAGAGAAGGTATAAATTAAAATAGGGGCGATCATCATTTTAATTGAATTCAAACGACCCCACCAGGAGAGAAAGAGGGGATTCCAGGCTGAGAGCGACTGATCAATCCTGGAAATAACTGCTGACAGATTCAATTTAACCGAGGATGAGATGGAATTGGAAAACAGAATGCCAAGGTACTTAATCTTGGAGCTACTCCAGGCAAAACCAGTAGCAGAGAAAAGATGGGGAAGACAGGATGAGGTGAGAGGGAGAATTTCGGTTTTGTCCGAGTTGATCTTATAACCGGAAACCAAAGAAAAGGAGTGAAACTCGGATAATAAGGGGGGGACGGAGGACTCAGGGTCAGAAATAAATAGTAAGATGTCATCCGCATAGGCAGAAAGTTTCAATTGATTAGAGACATATGGGAAACCAGAAATGGAAGTGTTATTGCGAATGGAGGATAAGAAGGGTTCGAGAGATAAGACAAAAAGAAGTGGGGAAAGAGGACAACCTTGGCGAACACCCCTCTGAAGATTAAAAGATGGAGAGAGTTGTCCATTCACAAGTACCGAGGCCTTGGGGGCAGAATATAGGAGAGAGACAAGGGATATAAATTTGGGACCAAAGCCATGCCACCGCAATGAAGCGAACAAAAAAGACCAGTCAACCCTATCAAAGGCCTTCTCTGCGTCAACAGAGATAGCAGCAAGAGGGGTTGAAAGTGAGGGAGCTTTATTTAGGACGTTAAGAAGAAGGCGAGAGTTGTCCGAAGTAAGCCTGCCCTTAACGAAGCCGCATTGCTCTTTGCCAATGAGGTGAGGCATAAGGGGGTCTAGGCGCATTGCAAGTAATTTGGCAAAGATTTTGTAGTCTACATTGACTAACGAAATCGGTCGGTAATTTTTACAAAACTGGTGATCGCAACCTTCTTTGGGGATCAGACAGATGGAAGCATCTTGAAAAGTGCCTTCAGCCTTGCCAGATGAGGAAAATGATTGAAAGAGGGTTAAAAGTTTAGGTAGTAAAATGTCTGAAAAATGTAAATAAAATTCCACAGGAAAGCCGTCAGGGCCAGGGGTCTTCCCTTTAGTAAGGGCTGACAAGGCTGCCGAGAGTTCATGGAGAGAGAGATCGAGGTCAAGGTCCGGAAAATTCAGGTGAGAATTAGACGGTGTAGGGAGCTTCTCAAAATAACTCTGAATAAGGGAAGGAGTGGGAGGACACTCTGGGGTATAGAGATTCTGATAGAACAATTGAAACTGCTCAAGGATTTCTTTGTCTTTGTGGAGAAGAGTGCCAGCAGAAGAATATATAGAGTCTATAAGAGTGCGCTCCTTACGGGACTTGAGATAATTGGCCAAGAGCTTACCAGATTTATTGCGACCTCCGTAATACCGTGCACTACTGCGAAGGAGAATAGAAGAAGCATTATCTGTAGTTAATTTGTTGAATTCTAACTTAGCTCGCAGGAGATCCGGTGACATAAATTTATCAGAAGATTGTAGAACTGGTGCTCCAGAGTTTTTATATGAGCCAGGGAGGATTTCCGCTTTTGAGTAAACTGTTTCTTCTTCCGAGAGACAAAGTCAATGATGAAACCCCTCGCGGAGGCTTTAAAGGAGTCCCACAGAGTGTGAGGGGAAATACTAGGGTCTGAATTAAGAGAGAAAAATTCCTCAACGAAAGAGCGAAAAGAAGAAGAAAAATTGGGATCAGTGAGGAGTGCATTATTAAAGCGCCAACGGGAAGGTTTAGGCTGTGGTGGGAGTAGGTCAAAATCTGTCACGATGGGAGCGTGGTCCGAGATGACAATAGGTTCAATGGAAGAAGACAGAACGTTCTGAGATAAAGAATTAGAGAGGAAAATATAGTCAAGACCAGAGAAGGATGAGTGAGGAGGAGAGAAAAAGGAATAGTCCAACGTGTCAGGGTGTGAAAGACGCCAAGAGTCAATAAGATGTGATTGAGAAATAGTATTAAGAAATTGTTTGTGGGGTTTATGTGGTGTGAAACGGACTGTGGATTTGCGGTCGAGGAACGGATCAACAATCTGGTTGCAGTCACCACCAAAAACAAATGATACATCCTTATATTGAACACATTTCTCTGTAATCAAAGGCCAAAAAGAACAGTCTGCTTGTACAGGCCCATAGACATTAAAAACAGTCAAAGGAATCGAGTTTATCAATAATTTAGCCAGTACCCAACGACCTTCAGAGTCCGTCTCCTGGGACAAAACCGTACATTTAAGCCTCTTGTGACAAAGGATAGCAACTCCATTCTTTTTGTTGTAAGAGGGTGAAAATAAGACTGTACCCACCCAACTTCTTTTTAACTTCAGAGATTCAACATCATTAAGGTGAGTTTCTTGCAAGAGAGCAATATCTGGATTGTAGGAGGCCAAATGGGACAAAACTCTCTGCCGCTTAATGGGGTTAATAAAACCTTTTACATTCCATGTAATAACTTTGAAATAACAAATAACATAGAATCAAATAGGACAGAAGAAGTAAAGAAGAAGAGGCATACGCAAAAGACAAGTCGAAAAGGAGAAAACTTTGAGAAATATCGGTGAAATAGGTTGAGAAGAGAGGAAAAAAGGTGAATAGAAACAAAGGAGAATCGGAATTGATCAACCAGTACAGGGAAGAGAAAAGGATAAAGGAAACGGGAAAGGAAAGTAAGTACAAGGAGAGACAGCACATATCCCAAAGGGACGACTGAGGAGAACATACCTGAGGGGAGTACGAAATAGGACAACGGGGAAATGGCGACACTCAACGAGACAGATCCCCCGAGACGGGAGACCAGGCCGGATCGCACCGGAACAAAGAACATAACCGAAGAGCCAGGTTGAGAGGAAGTCGGTCCATCTAGATAAATGAATAAAGAATGAGTAACATTTGAGAACATGAAGACATACTATGACGAACCAAGGGTGAAAATTCAAATGTTGAAGGGCAAAAACTGGACACAATTCTTAGACAAAGGTATGAGGGAATTTGAAGTTAGAAACATGTGAGTAAGAAAAACATATTTATAATCTAATACGTAGAAAATTAATAAACGGAAACAGAGACAGGGACAGAAATGGATGACCTGTAAGGGAAGCAAAAGTTAGACATTTCAAGTAGTCTGAAAGTGTAAAACAATTACACAATCAGCCACAAGAAGAGGAGGAGGTCTCCATAGCAAAATTAGAACGGATATGAATGAAATTTTTGAGTTCAGCAGGATCCTGGAAGGTCCAAGTCTGATTCTGTAACGTAACTTTGAAAGTGCATGGGTGAAATAAACCAAATCTGGCACCAAGGGACCTCAACGGAGCTCGCAGGGACAAAAACTCCTTCCGACGAGAGGCAGTAGCATTTGAAACATCTTGGGAAAGATATACTCTCTGACCCAACCAGGAGATCTGACGCTTGGCTCTGGACGCTGAAAGGACAGAGAGAAGATCTGTGAACTTCAAAAAAAGGATAATGACTCCCCTTGGCCTGGTTGACGTGGATGAGCGAGGACCAAGTCTATGCGCTCTCTGAATGTTGAGGGAGGTGGTGGATGGCATATCCAAAAGCTTCGGGAGAAAGGAGGAGAAAAAGAGTACAGGGTCGTCCCCTTCTAAAGATTCCGGCAAACCATAAATACGGAGGTTGTTCCTCCTGTTCCTGTTTTCCAATTCCTCCGTGTGTTGCTGTAACGCCAGAACAGATTTTTCTAAGGAGGAAACCCTCTGGGAAGTAGAATGAAGGTCCGAAACCTGTTGCTCCACAACTGTAACTCTGTTGTCTATAGATGACCATTTCTCCTCAAGAAACTGCATCTTACTATTGGTCTCCTCAACAAAAGGCCGAAGGGCACGAATTTCCTCAAAAAGCATCTCCATGGAAATAGAGGATGATGGCTTCTCTGACGAAGACGCATCTTGTTTGAGGCGCTTAGAAGATGAAGCTGACGGAGGTGAGGATTTGTTTGAAGGAGGCTGTGTTGAGGAGGAGCGAGGGAGGGTTACTCCCGCCATTGGTGCTACCTTGGGAGGAGAGTCCGTCGTTGTATGAGGTGAAGAGGTTACCACAGGAGAGTTCCCCGAAGGGGTAAAGACGAACTTTGGATTACGTAGCTTGCCCATAGAAGCCAATCAGAAATGACAAGCAGCAAACAAGAGGGCAACTGTGAGGTAAGACCAAAAAAGTGAAGGCATTCAGTCGCATAGAGGTGGAGTAGTAACCATAGGAGAGCTTGTGGAGTGAATAAAGAAATGTTCCAGAGTAAGCAGAGACAAGCCAGTGCCAAACTAAGCAAAAATGAAGAGTGCAGGGTCAGTAACCAACCAGGTCATGGACGTCCCCCGTCAGAGGCAGTGATGAGCGCAATCAAAAAGGAGGCAGGAACATAGCAAGAAAGTAATTTATCAGAAATTACCTCATTCCATCCACGTGGGGCAGCACAGGCTAGAAGATATCCATGTGGCATGGCAGCGCCCAGAAAGGATGAAACAGCATTCAGGAGGCGTAGAACCCCAAAAAAAGGGCAATGTAGAGCAAATGCAGCCAAGCCAGCAGAAAAACGAGCATCGCGCCACAAACAAAATGGCGGCCGCTCTCTGAGGAGAGAACGAATGCGGCGAGAAAAGGGGCACCCCGGCCCTAAAAATGCATCAAAAAGCGCTCACCAGAAGCGCGCTGCATTCCGACATGAGAATCCAATGTCTGTGGTGGTGAAATGCTCTCCGGAGAAGAACCGGGACAGAGGAGAAGCTCCGGTGCGTCGGAGGTCCCGCGTCAGGCGGCCATCTTGGTCGGCGTCGTGGCCACGCCCCTGGGAAATGCATTCTTAGAGAAGAGAAGAAGAGTTTAGTGGCTGTCAGGGCCGGACTGGAAACCGGAACCGGCCCAGGCAAACTGCTCGGCCGCCCCCCCCCCCCCCCGAGCGAGGGAGGAGTGCAGCCGACCTGTTTGCGAGGGCCAGTTACGGCCGATTTTTTTACAGGGTCCAATATTGCCAACCCCGGGTAACAAAAACGGCACCTCAGGGGCCCAAAACCAGCCCCCACCCTGGCGGACCACCGGGGAAATGCCTGATGCCCGCTAGGGCCAGTCCGGCCCTGGTGGCTGCAATAAAACCATAATGTAATGAAAATAGTCTTTTCTTTTATGCAGGAAGCAGAAAAACAGTATTGGGATATGCTACAATTTCAGATCCTCTGGAATGGGCTAGAAGTCAGTACACAGCTATAGTAGAAGGTGAGGGAGTGTAATCAAACATTGGAATGTCCACCAGGCATTCCCCTTAGTCGCAAGCATGGGGTGCACTGGAAGTAAATTGTGACAGAGGTAAGGTGTGATTGTGGATCTGCTTCCATTTCAGTGTCAGAGCCCCATTCCTCTTAACAGAGGCTTCCAGCAATATGTTATTACACTCTACCCCTAATTCCTGGCTGATGTCTGTGTGGGACCATGCTTGACTTCTTTTGATGTGCCTCCGCTGATCACAGATGGTGCAGTGATGGCACAGGTGTGAGCAACACAGGCAATGACAGCAACTGCAGAAGTGGTGGTGGAGGGAGCTGTAGGGACTACAGAAAAGGTGGCGGTAGCTTCAGCAACTGCAGGCATCTAATTTAAGAACCACTAATAAGTTTGGTTACTTAATTCCAATAGGCCTGGTAACAGCAGTTATGAGCCCCATCAGAATTATGAGATGTTTGCTTTCACCTGGAGTTTTTGCCAACTAAAAACCCCTTTGAAAGTAGAAGCCAAAATGAGGAATAACCTGCGGTTTCAGACCCAGAATTATTCCCACAGTTATTCCGTATTTCGTAGTGAACCTTCAGGATCCAACTTGTAATGTGTTGTTCGTGGAACATTTGAGGTAATGTTGTGTCATCACTCATTGTTACTGGATATGCATGCGGTATTGGGTGTGCTGTTATGCACACCCATTTTAAAGAACTCAAACCTTTGTGCTTTCATTAGGTGAACTGAAGACAGAAAGGGGGATATTCTCAAGAACGTGTGATAACCATCGCAAAAGTTACTTAACGCAACCTCCCTAACATTGCAGTCTATAGCTGGAAACTTACACCGTGTTAACCAGGTATTCACAACACGGCAGTACTATGCGATAGTCACCAGATAACGCGTCAAATGGCCGCGTTAAAATCAATGCCACGCCGCAAAAATGCAAAACACGAACGCAAAAAAAGCTGCGATGAGGCAAGTGCAATACAAAAAGAAGCGAAAACCAATGACAGGCCTGCAATTCACATGCGTTTGGCGGGAAAATGCACCATAAAGGCAGACAAAACAAACGGTGAGATTACAATGTACGAGCACAACCCCACAGCTGTGATGCAGAACAAATGACCATTGTCCAAATCAGATAGGCAGTCCCCCACAAACAGCCACAATGTACATTGACATGCATTCAGTATGTAACCTGCACCGATGCGGAAACACACTGTGAAACCACATCTCCTCTTCACATTGCAGAGGGACAAACAACACCCCTGCACACCGACATGCCATGTCCATGACCAAAAACTAATGAAAGCATGGACCAATGTAGGGGCAGTGACTACCCCCACGCACATGTCGCCCATGTCACGGGACTTGAGTCACAGGGTGCATCCCTGCATCATGGCGGCACATATCAGATCCCAAAAGAAGCCCTCTTGTCACTTGTAGGCCATATATGACAGCCAAAATGGAATGAATTGGGACACATGTGACATGACTGAAGAGTGGGATACCGTAACAACTGTGACACACAGAACTGGCAGTTCCAATACGTGACACCCTAAACAGCCTCACTGCACAGAGGTGGCACACCCACCATCCATTAACAAATTCCTAAATTGTCAGCACAACATGTCGCACCCACACTTGTCTGAGTAAAGTGCCTGTACAGATGAGTGACATGCATGCAGGGAATCTTTTTCGGAATGCATTTATTAGCACATGCTGTGCCTGTGGTCAGTCAACCTACTGTGCCATTGCTGCTAAGGACCCTAACAATGAGATGTTCAACCAGAGAAGTGATTGTCAATGATGTAGTCCTGACAGGCAATTCCTGCTGCAGCTGCAGTGGGGTGTGGTCCACCAACCTCATCATCATCATCCGGTGCATCTGGCACTCATATCCATGGGGCTGTGCTGCGTACACATATGTTGTGCAACTCACAACATGCAACGATCATCTTGAACACGAGGCCTGGGCTGTACAGGAGCTTTCCACCTGTGACATCCAGGGACCTGAAACATGACTTCAACACGCTAAATGCGCATCCCAGGATGCCCCTGGTGCATTTGTGGGCCAAATTGTTCTGCCTCCGTGGCTGTGTGTTTGGGGCTCGGAGGGGTGTCATCATCCAAGTGCAGAGTGCATATTCTTGGTCACCTGTGACAGTGCAGAGAGACATGAGTCAAGACTATGTACTGCATGATGTGTTGGCAGGCTCACTGGTTCATTGGTGTGTGATATGTGTGACTTAGTGATTCCTGTATGACATGTACTGCGTGTTGCTAATGAGCGGCATCACTGTGTATTACGTAGCCTCACTGCTGCACCTCCCCCCAGCACTTTCACTATTGTGCGCAGTGCCATTGCATCACATGCACCCCTACAGCACACCATTGTCATGCCTGTCTACGCATGTCCACAAGCCTAACTACGACACAGTGATGATGCTGTGCAGAATGTGGTAGCCACGTGTGTGTCGGCCCATTGCAAGGACAGGGCTGGCACAGATATAGAGCACCTGCCTAACTGAACCCGACATGCAGTTGAGGGTAATCTTTGACTCCTGCTGCGATAATAGCGACACAAACAACAGTTGGCATGTGTGATCCCTGACCCCAAGAGGGCATGCCCTTCCCTATGTACCCCTTCGGCCGAGCACACACACCGGGGGCATGCCACATGGCAACATTGTCGATTGCAGGACGGGGGTGCAGACACTACTACGGAGACACACGCATCAGCCACATCCTTGGCAAGACCTACACTGCACCACACCCAGATCCACGTGTGGAGTAGCCACACCCCTACGCAGTATTGTCATAAGTCTGTCCACCCTGCTTACGCTCACAGGGAGGTACGACACGGTATCATGTCCCAGGTCTACACCACTGCCTGCGGTGACATGGATGCGCATGCTGTACATAGCACAATGTTATGTGGAATGGCCCCTGTGCCTCATGCATACATAATAAACATACGGACACACTGAGTGAGTTTGTGGGGCTAGCCACGGGCAGGTGCGCCCGGACCCTTTTATTGCCAGGGTCACATCTCCAGTGACGCCAGTGCTGGATGGGTGTTGGGTAGTGTAAGCCACCACTCAGGGGTTGGTTGGTGCTGGCAAAGACCACAACAGGGAGCAGACAATCAGCAGTACAAGGTACATAGATCATGGGTCCCTGACTTGAGCAGCACAGAGTTTGTGGCCCCGGATGCACAGCGGCTGGCACAGGCACACCGCCACGGGACGGTGACTTGCGGTGCACTGAGTTAGTGCCACATGAGCTGAGTGTGTACTCGTCGATGTCCAAGGGGAATTTCACGGAGGGTTGCGGAGGACAATGGAAGGTGTCCTTCCAGGGCATGATGCAGAGGGCAGAAGCAAGCAGAAACAGGCAGATGACGGAGTTGAATGCTACAGATCACACTTTTCCACCTTGTCAGTATCAGCTACATGTAGATGAAGACAGCCTCCAGCCCATGGGCTCAGAAGCCACCGAGGTCCAAACAGAGATTGCCCATGGATTTCAGGGCACAGACTCAGTGGCACCAGAGCTGGAAGGGGATGCTGTCTGCGATGAGGCCTGTACAATGACATAGACTCTGCTATGTAGAGAGCAAGACTCAGTTCAAATCGTGTGACCTACTCCACCGCAGTGTGTGCCGAAGGCAGCGGTCAGCATGGGCCAACCGCTGTCCAGCCATCTCATCCTGGATCTCTCTCACACACGACATTTGAATGGCATTTGTATTACATTTGTGGGTAACATAGGTAGTGGCACCAAAGCAGAGCGGGTGTGCAGCCGGCGAGGAGGCCGTCTCTTGCCTGTGACGGACTGCATTGGATTGGTGTGAGGCCTGCAGGACCGCAGTGCAGGCCGAAGGCCGAAGTCAGCAAGGGCCCACAGACACATTTGGTGGGAGTCCTATGCACAGACTTGGTGGCACCACATCGGAGGGAGTATAGTGACATGAACTCAGCCTCAAATCATGTACTCTGCCATGGTGTAATCAAGACTCAGTTCCAAATGTGTGTCCTACTTGTCTGCTGGGTATGCCGGTGGAGTACGTCAACAAGAAAGGAGTTCCGCGGGCCTGTGTCGCAGAGGCCGTGATGGTCCGAGGAGACTGCCAAGGTCTGGGGCCTCAGGCTTGGAGCTTGCACCGGCACGTGGGGGGCTCTCTTTGACACACGCCGGTGTCGGCAGGTGAGCAGTAATGCCTGGATGCGCAGGGACCGCCATGACGGCTTCGGGAACCAGTGGCCCGGGGTTCAGCAGGCGCACAGGATCCCAGGCAACACCGCTCACGACGTAGGCCTCGTGGCAGGGTGAGAGGGGCCGCCCTGGCAGGGACATTAGGCATTCTGGAAGAGGACCATGACGAGAGCTACGTGCTTTTTATTCACACCCCTACGCTGGCCTGGTGTACGCCGGACCAGCCCACTCCTCTCACGCTTACAGGGGGGGACGTAACAAGCTACATTTCCTTGTTCTCCCCACAGGCTGGGGTGACATGGTTGCGTCCACTGTCCACTACACCAAACACCAGCGGTGTATGTCGACATGGATATGTGTGTGGTATGCATACTGCAGTTTGTCCAACACATCCACACCACACTTGGCCTTGTGTGCAGTCTTATTCATCGGTCACATCACCTCCTTCGCACATGCCTGTTTCCCTCCGCTTCCCACATTCTGCGAGTGTGTGGCTGAGGTGCCATGCCATTGATGGCTCATGTACATGGCTAGGCCAGGCTCCCACGGTAAGTTGTGCTGTCGCGTCTGGTGGGTGGGCATGTTGTATGTGGGTTTTGAACGTGTGCTTTCCCAGAGTTGTGAGTTGTATGATTGTGGAGTTGAGGTGTGTGATGTGTGCATTTGGTACTTACCAATGAGCAGTGCATTTCCGTAGGTGCCATTCTGGAAGCGCCGGTTGATGATGGACGGTCGGAAGATGTATGAATCATGCACACTTCCTGGGTAATTGGCGACGACATTGGTGAAGAGTCCCCCGTGGTACACTGTTGCCTGCACATTGATGGAATGCATGTGCTTTCTGTTGCGGTAATTGTGTGCAGTGTCGGCAGGGGGCACAAGTAGGACATGTGTGCAGTCTATTTCCCCCAACACAGCCAGGAATCCAGCTATGGCATAGAAGCCTTGCTTGGTCTCCAGCTGTTCCTGTGCAGTGTGGGGGAAGTACAGGTACTGGGGTACCAAGCTGATGATGGCATCCAAGACTGGTGTGAGGGACTTGGATTGGGCTGGCTGTGAGACTCCTCCGACTCTGGTGGTTGTTGGTTGGAATGTCCCAGAGGCCAACAGGTGCATCACAGCCAGCACCTTTGTCTGCGGAGGGATGTTGGTTTTCCACCTGTGGGCAATGATGTTCAGGATGCGGAGGATGGTTGTCCTTTTGAGCCTGTAGTGGGCAATGACATACTCTGGTGTCATGTCTGTGAGGCTGGTGCGTTTCCTGAAGTTCTGCGGTCTGTGTCTGCGCTGCCTCTGCGGTGGTCCGTGGCGGGGGGGGGTGGTGGGCCTTGGGTTGGTGGCGGTGGGTGTTGTGGGCCTGTTGGGGCTCCGAGCTGCATGATGAGTAGCTCCATGGCATCTGTTGTCCTTCAGGTGTGGCTGTGGTCTGGGCTCCCTTTTCTGGTGCCGGCTGCCGTCCGACTTTACACCAGGTCAGGGCAGGTGTTAGTTTCCTGCTGCTAACGTGCCATTTCGCATGTTTTGTGGACTTATCGCCGATGTGGCTGGCCCTTGAGAATGTTGCGGTGTGGTGTTTACGCGCCTTTTTGCACGGGAACGCCTACTCTGCATCTCATTAGCGATAGTTGCGGGAGTCATCTGTGGCGATGTTTTTTGCGGCTGCTATCGCAGGTAAACTGGTGCTATGGGCTGTTAGCACCAGCTTGTGAATGGGGTGAAGAATTTATCGCAACTTTGGCAGCGATAAAGTGCTGATAACTCGGCGATAGCTCCTTCAGAATATGCCCCAAAATGTTTTCACGTTTCAGTGGAGAAAAAAAGAATCTCAGCAACGAGATGGGTCCAGGCGATCATTACACCACCATAGGAAGAAGGTTGCAGCATTTTCAGTAATGAAATTAAAAAAATAGTCACTTTTATTTCCTTGCCAAGCATACATAAAAGGGTTATCAGTACATGAGTGAGAGAGATCCTCTTTATCCCAGTCAAAGAACTCACTGGTCCCGTAAGCAAGGATGCAAGGGAGCTCAGCTATGCCTATGTTGTATTTGTCCACTTAAACCTAAGAATTTGTGGCTCATAAAAGAGATGCCTCAACAACAGACGTCCGTGCATTGTTGAGCTACCTTTATAGCATCCAGACTCTGGGTACTATAGCCTCCATGCCGATACAGCTATAGCACATGTAACTTTACCAATAAACATTTTGTGAGATGAACCAGCTATGGTTTCCAAAGCCATGCCCCTTTAGTTGTATTCTATTGGAGATTTGTATAGTGCTTCCTACCCCTGACAAGGCTTTGAAGTGCTTTGTAGCTGGGTAGCACTCAACTCCGTAGCGCGTAGAGCTAGTTAGTTCTTTTTCTTAGTTATAAGTGTTAAAGTTATTAGTAAATGATGCAACATTATTAAAGTTTGTGTACCGATTAGTTGCATTACATTTTTAGACTAAAGTTAACTGAGGGACAGGAAGAGCCGGAAATACTTGACTTTGTAAAATGCAGGATGTAGACGGATTTGAGAATGTACCTATGTGTATATGTTTTTGTGAATTATTTCGTTAATAGAGCTGGAAAAACAGGTGTCTTTAGGCCAGACTCAAAAAATCCCAGATTGTCTAATCCCGGTCTGTCACAAGGATAAGTGTCCTCTGGCAGCGATGTCCAGAGCACTTATTAATTTATTAACCCATATTAAGAGGGTTGGATGTGCAACTGTTCCTGGAAGTGGTGCAAAACCAGACGTACTAGTACCTTTGAGGGAGAAAAAATCTATGCATTACTTTCACCCATGCAGTATGGCTGCCATCTTTCTCTTCTTTTGGGTACAGACATTCAGGTGCCTTGTGAACTCACCTCATCTGTTCTATACCATAAAGTTTCACAAAATCTGTCAAGGAGATGAACACCATTATAACACATGTGATATATTGCATAACATGATCCACTACATAGAGATATCTACCACATCACAAGGTAAATTTACCAAGATTGGCGTGGAGCTTAGAATAATAATAATGCTATACTTACCATGATGATGTAGAGGTAGGTGATGTACTGAATTGATGTTATCGACCTCAATATAGTGCCATACAACAGCCGCAGCTATTGTACAAGCAAAATATCGGAATAAGATAAATATGCCTGGTATCTAGCTAGCCAACAAACTTTGGGTTAGTTCAGGACAGTCCATTTCTAAATAGTATGGATCACTGAGCTGTTGCACAAGTTTTAGAAAAGTGCACAATCTGATAGTTATGATAAGCAGCTTTACCATGAAGAGATGCAATGCAAAGAAAAATGGCTGTTGTGTACATCATAACCCCCTGTTAACCTGGGGATGATACGAGTTTCACTCCGACTTTGAATGCAGGAAATGTCATCTTTCACTTGCCACATTAGTCTATCCAAGTTGAATTCCAAGTACTTTGTGAGAAAGAGCAATGCTGCATAGGACTGAATACTTTTGCTTTCAGCACCTCCTCATTTTTTTCACTTTCAGACCTGACTCCCCTTGCATTTGCAATATATGACTGAAACACTCCAGACGTTCGCCAGCACCGCCCTTGGTGCTAAGGTTGAGAACCTGAGTTGTGGCCCAGAGAGGACTGATGATCTCACACATAAGATGAAGGGTATTTGTCAAAGCCCGTGAATGCTGTGAAGGAAGTCACCAGTAACTGGCCAACCAATGATGGCCATATCCAATTAATGCTTTTTTTGTTTTTGCATGACAGACTGTACTGCTAGAACATTCTACAGTGATTCATTAATGTAACAGCATCTTTGTAGGGTTGTTAACAATTTGTCAACCCAAAGTCATGATCTGGAAATTGTACTTTTGATTGCTGAACAGTGTTTCTGATGTAGGGATGTGGGCTGCATCATGAGAAACAGAAGCTGAGGGACAAGTTCACTACACTATGCACCTGAGACATAAGTTTCTTGAATAAGATAGTCAGCGAGATAATTTTTTCACTGTGCCCCCCCTCCCCGCATTAGCTCAAACTTTACCATAACAGAACAAGGTCTTCGCACAAGTGAGACACACCCCATTGAAGTGCCTGGGAGCAAGGTGGGTTAACCAATTTAAAACTCTTCCAATGCACCTTCACTCTTCAAAGCTACCATATGGTAGTGGTTCATCATCCCAGTGCCCAAAGTAAGATTGTGTATAGCTTGTCCCAAGACGCTTGTACATGAATGAATGAATGAATGACATCATTTATATAGCGCAGCTTTCACTCCGAGGAGCATCTTGGTGCTGAAAGCGGGTAAAATGAGGCATGGAGGAGAATAGTCTCAAACAGGAAACTGTCAGATAGGAGATAATACCAGATTATCTGGGGCTGAGAAAATCCAGGTTTTCAACAGTTACTTGAACAAGGGTTCTGACTGCATAAGTCTCAAATGGGTGGGCAGGCAGTTTCAAGCTTTTGTTCCGAGGACAGCCATTGACTTCCCCCCTCTGGACGTCAGGTGAAAGCGGGGAAGTGCGAGGAAATTTTCAGATGAGGATCTCAGAGGACGTTGGGTAACATATGGTTTGATTCTGGTCCTGAGGTATTTAGGTTTAGTTAACCTGACCATTCTAAAGGTGATTACTAGGATATTAAAGAGGATCCTTTTGTGTATTGGCAGCCAATGGAGGGTTTGGAGTACTTCCGAGGCTGAGGACCCCCTTGGCAGTTTCAGTACCAGTCGGGCGCCTGCATTTTGGACTATCTGTAGCTTTTTCAGAGTTATTTTCTTTCCTCCGGCGTAAAGACTGTTACAATAGTCCAGGCAAGACAAGATTAAGGCCACTACTATTGTTTTGTGAACCATAACTGGAAGAAGATCAAAAACATTTTTGAGGGTTTTGATCATATGGAAGCAGGTGCCGGCCACCAAGAGTGCTTGCTGGTGGAAGGACAGCTAAGTGTCAAATTTAATCCCCAGGTTCTTTACAGTATCCACTGTGTTCGGAGGGGGTACTGCGTCAGTCGGCCACCACAGTTTGGGCATGAATATGTTAGATTTCCCAAGCAGCATGATCTCTGTTTTTTGGCTGCTGCACTTGAGGTGGTTAGATTTCATCCATTCAAAGACAGCGGAGAGGCATCGCTGAAAGTTTTCTTCTGCTGCTGTGGACTTTTTATCTAGAGTTAGGATAAGCTGAGTATCATCAGCATATGAGACAGATTCGATGTCAAAGGATGCCACCAAGTCCAGTAAAGGTACCATATATAAATTAAAAAGTGTTGGACTCAGGGCGGAGTCCTGAGGAACACCAGAGAGCAGCTGTTTCTCTGTTGATTGGTAATTGCCGAGGGTTACTATTTGTCTCCTGTTCTCCAGGAATGATGTTAGCCAGGCTAACGCTTTGTGTGAAATGCCATTTTTATTTAACTGTTCTCCCGAGATGTCATGGGAGACAGTGTCGAAAGCTGCCGATAGATCGAACGGAATCAGCACTGCAATGTTGCCTTGATCTAGGGCAAATGTTAGTGCTTCCGTAGTATGTAGCAGTGCTGACTCTTTTGAATAACCAGACCTAAATCCTGATTGCCTGGGGTGTAGAATGATGGCTTGCAGCAGAAAGCCGTTAAGTTGCTTATTTACTAACTTCTCAGTTATTTTGCTTAAACATGGAAGCAGTGAGATGGGTCTAAGATTGGAGAGGGTTGTAGGGTCCGGTAGTTGGTTTTTTTTTTTAAGCGGTTTCACTGAGGCGATTTTCCAATTTTCGGGTACTGTTGCTTGCCTAAGAGAGGAGTTTATGATTTGATTAATAATTGGATTTACAATGTCGATAAGAGCATGTAGGATTTTTTGGGGGCAGGGGTCAAGAGGAGAACCTGATCTACATGCGAGGATAGCTTGTTTGGACTGTTCGAGGGTAATGTCCTTGAAATAGTTAAGCCTCTGTCTGTTTCCAGATCAGCTCTTTCTAAAAGTAGTATGTTGGTTGGCTTAAATCTTTTTTTATGTCTTTGACCTTTTCATCAAAGTATTCAGAGATCTGATCACATAGTTTTTGTGATGGAGGAATTTCGTGATCGAGCATATTGGGGTGAATAAAGGATTCTACCATTTTAAAGATCGTTTTTTGATCAGATACTGCCTGCTTGATTAGATTGGTGTAATGGGCCTTCTTTTCCGATTTGATTACTTGATGATAATTTTTGAGTGCTTTTGTAAAAATAATATGCAGTTCAAAGAAAGGGGAATGATTCTGTTCAGGGCCAAGAGGCTGTTCCCTGTGCGCACTCTGTGGGATAATACGGCCCGCGCTGATAAGATAAGAAGATATCACGTGGGCTGTTCAAAGTTACAGAGAGTTACCGCCCGTGATCAAGGCTTGTAAGAGCAGAAACGTTGGGCTGTGGTAGCCTCTTGCCTTCGTGCTGTTCACCATTAAAGCAGTTTTGAAAGCGATCCAGCCAGTGTCAGTGAGCCTTCTTGAACAAGTAAGAAGGGTTTTGTTGGGATTATTACTGGAAGCCGAGCACCAGATTCACTGGCCGCCCTTCAAGGTTCGGGCTTTCTTTGCTCGGCAACTTTGTTGGTTTATATATATATATATATATATATATAAATATATATATATATATATATATATATATATATATATATATATATTCACTGAAAAAACCATAGGTTTCACACATGTTATAGTTAGCTGGACATTTTACTGATAAAAAACCAATGAAATTCCCCGTTATAGTTACTGTAGGCAACTATAACTCACGCGACCGTAATCCTCTGCTGATGCTAATACTGTATTTAGACACTTATTTGCCCATGTCTTCTTCCATTAAATTTTAGCTATACATATATTACAAATATTTTTTTTTCATAAAGACACATATGTCATCAGCAGAGGATTACGGTCGCGTGAGTTATAGTTGCCTACAGTAACTATAACGGGGGAATTTCATTGGTTTTTTATCAGTAAAATGTCCAGCTAACTATAACATGTGTGAAACCTATGGTTTTTTCAGTGAATTAGCAAGGTTTTTTAAATGCTAATTCCTAACTATAACGTGTGTGAAACCTATGGTTTTTTCAGTGAATTTGTACGGTTTTTTAAATGCTAATTTATTTATGTATTATTTTTTATATATTTATTTTACAATAAACTACGTATTAAAAATTATTATTATTTTTTTTTTTGGTTTTCACCCTGCAAATTATTTTTTTTTTTTTGCAAAAAAAAAAATTTTTTTTTTTGTGTTTTTCAGGGTGCGCGCACTGTGCGCGCACCCCCGCGATTTTTAAAAAAAAAAAATTTTTTTTTTTGCCTTCGGGGTCCTTCAGGGACCCCCTGACAAAGGCTAGGGGGTCAGGAACTCTCTACCCTGCCCCCTTTTCACGTTCGCCACCTTCCTTTTTCACTCTCGCACTGAAAACAAACAAAATGGCGGCCGACACTTCCTGATTTCGACCGATTCGAACGTTGACTAACATGTAACCACCAATCAGAATTACGCTCGCGCACGTTAGGGTGCTCGCACGGTGCTCGCATGGTGCGCGCACCCTGCGCGCATATATATATATATATGCTTTTAAATGCTATTTTCTCCGGAAATACTGAACAGATTTACACCAGACCTACAAAAGGCACTTCCTTGACCTAGGGACTACCTCTCTGCCAAATTTTGAGTAATTCTGTTCAGCCGTTCGGGCTGTAGCTCGTTCTAAAGGTCCTATGGAAAAATGCATGGGAAAAACGCGTTTTGGGACCCCCCTTTTATCTCAGCCCCCGCTTGACGGATCCCCCCGAGACTTTCAGGGTAGGAGCGGAGCGTAGCGCCCCACCTATTTTGAGAAATTCGCGAGGATTCGTCGACCGGCGCCAAAGTTATTCAAAATAGAATGTTGAGGTTTTCCTATGGAAACGTGGTCCTAACTATAACTACCTACTGGCGACCGCCAGTAGGTAATATATATATATATATATTACAAACACAATTGTTGTTAGTACGCTCTCAGGAAGGAATCAGGCAGCAAACAGGGAAAATCTTCCAAATCTTTTAATCTACACAACGCGTTTCGGCAACCGCCTTGTTCACGTGTAGAAACGTGTGGTGTAACAGACATTAATAAAGTTATTATTAGGTCTGCAGAGTAGTGACATAAACATAAACATAGGACAAGGGTATCTTGTTCCGCTACGGCTGCCATTTCGTAATAAAGCTGTACATGCAAGTTGTTTCTATTTCATTGCAATTATACATATTTACAATGTTTAAATTATTACGACTTAATGTATATACAATTATTGCCTTTGAATATGTAACCTAATTAAAGAATACATATGAAAACATTGTAGTACCACCTAATAATGGCGTATTACTATAGAAAGAAACCACAAACGAAATACGGCGGCCATCTTGAAAAGATAAACTCATAATGATAAAATAGCCGCCGATATCCGTATTTCAGCAAAGTAATGTCCACTTATCATCATCACATTGCTAATTCCCAAATAAAGGGAAAAGAACCAACCTAAATATAACAACAATTATGTATGCTTGCAAAATCTGCGCAGGTTGTCGGCATCATAAACTATCTTGTTAATCCATGAAACGGACCACTGCCCCTAGATTATGATTAGCCAATTCAGTTATAGCCAGCCATAGACAAAACTAAAAATAAAAAATTGCCACTTTGTCTTTCAACACTAAGGGCCATATGTAGGAAGCCTAATACCGGTCGGTAACGGCCGATTTTCGGTAAATATCCCGTTACCGACCGGTATTTAGGCTTTTGGTATGTAGGGGGCACATTTCAGGATTCGGTAATTTACCGAATCGGTAATTTTACCGATTCGGTAAATACCGAATCCTGAAATGAGATGTAGGGGGAGTGTGTCGTAGGTGTGGGGATTCGTTATTTACCACCAACTAAAAGTTGATGGTAAATGACGAATAGCTGTAAAAAAGCATTTTTGTGCACTTTGAAGTGTGCAATGTGGCAGACATACATGCCCTTAGGGCATGTATGTGCGCCACATGTGCACACATGGACGAATCAGGGGTGCAACAGGGTGTCAATGTGACACCCTGCCACCCATGATGATGCCTCCCCCATTACCGATTCGGTATGAATGGGAAGCCAGTTGCCATTACCGAATCGGTAAATACTGATTCTAAAATACCGACACTTACCGATTCGGTAATATTTTACCTACATTACATTTACCGATTCATAAATACCGAATCGGTAAAATTCGGTATTTAAGAATCGGTAAATGTAATTTACCTACATATGGCCCTAAGTCACAATTGTTATACACCAAACCAGATCATGTCTCTATCAATAACTGTCTAATAGACAAACTTTTTAAAATTCTTTTTGTTTGGAAAAATTCTTTCTATTTAAGAAAATAAAGGAAATACTTGTATCACCCTTACTATGATCAAATCAGGAGAGCAAGAAGAGGGTTTTGTAGAATGTCCATAAAAATGAATGCATATCTAACGGACCCCTTCCTTTTCTTCTGTACATCACATAAAAAGAGAAGAGAGAGAAAAGAAGAAAAAACAGATTTGAATAATTAAAATCAGTTAATTCTATCTTGCATTTAAATTATAAATTCATTTACCATTTCTCAGCAGCTAATAGAATACATAGAATTATGTATAATTTTTTCAGAATTGTGTGTTACTCTTGTAAAACAGACAGTCACTGTACATATATACAATCTATATACACCGGGGCACTGTCCCAAAATTATGACCCTACCCTGAGGTGAATTGCTAATTCCTCATCGATGTTCAAACCTCCCGGACTCTTTGTTTGAAAATCTATTATATAGCGAGATTCTCGCTGTCGGAGATTGAGGACTCTGTCCCCACCTCTGGGACGTTTAAGGACATGCTCCAAAATCAAAAAGCTCAGATCTGCAATGTTTGAGGAATGTTTTTCATCAAAATGACGAGCTACCGGGTACTTTTGATCATGATTAGGAATAGCTCTCGTATCTGTTCTAGGATTCTCTTTTTGGCTGAGCAAATCGTGCTCCCAATGTACCAGAGCTTGCATGTGCATTCAATGGCATGGATGACAAAATTGGTCCCACATGTCAAAAATTGATTAATTATTTTGTTTATGCCATTGTAGCTTAGAGAACCTCTATATTTACTGTGCCTGCAGGCCTTACAATGGCCACAAGGATAAAAACCAATGAGGCCATGGCTAGTGATGTTAGAGTAGTTAGTGATGTTATTCCTAACTACTAAGTCTCGTATGTTTCTATTACGTCTGTACGTTATAGATGGTCTCTCTGTTATACTTGTACCTAGAACATTATCAGTTTTCAATATGTCCCAATTTTTTGCGAGAATGCATTTAACCTTTTGTGACTCAGAGTTAAAGGTAAGGATTATGCGAGTAGTGTCGTTTTCACTCTGAGTTTCATCTACTCTATCACATAATGTGTCAGATCTTTTTACCTTTTCTGCTCTCTCAGTTGCTTTCTTAAGGACCCAATTAGGATATCCTCTCGTTTAGAATCTGACAATGATGTTATCTTTCTCAATCATGTAGGCCTCAATGTTATTACAGTTCCTCTTTGCCCTCAGCAGCTCTCCATAAGGTATACTCCATTTGAGTACCTCTGGATGACTGCTGAGGGCATGCAAGATACTGTTCCCTGCCGTTGCTTTCCGGAACAAGGAAGTACAGACTTTACCCTGTTTGCTCTCCAAGCTTACATCAAGGTAGTCCGTCCTTACTGCATCAATACTGCCAGTGAGCAAAATGTTATATTTATTTGTGTTGAGTTTGTCAATAAACTCTTCAGCTTCACTTTTGGATTCCCGCCAGATGATAAACAAGTCGTCAATGTAGCGTAGCCACACGACGACTTTTTGGAGATCCTTGGCAAGAGTGTTACTGCCAAAGATCTCTTGCTCCCAGTACCCCATAAAGAGGTTCGCAAAACTGGGAGCAAAGCAGGAACCCATTGCAGTACCTTTGATCTGTCTATAGAGGGCGCCATTGAATGAAAATATGTTGTTAGTTAAGCAAAATGCTATCATCTCAATGATCATCCTACTGTGTTCTCGGTATTTCAAGGGTTTCTATACAAAAAATGTTCACACGCTTCCAATCCTTGTTGATGATCAATTATAGTGTAGAGTGAGTGAACATACTAATGGATATATCCATGGTAAATAAGACTGTGATTAATTTGTCCAATTGACCTCTAAGTGACGTAGACAAAAGAACTCTATATTTAGGCCTATCTTTCTGTCCCTCCTCGTTATACAACTACACAGACACCAGAATTGATGTATTTAAATTTGTAAGGAAGTTAAAATTTAAAAAATGGCATAAATTGAAAAAAGTTGGGTACAATCACACTAGAAATTATAACACCAGTATTGATGACAACAACTTATAAATTGGTGATGTAGATATGTTGATTACTGTAGCAGAATTGAACGAGGAGTGTGACCCCGCAGACAATCTAGATAATCAAGGTAGTCCCATACATAATCAAAAGAGCACCACACAGATTCTAGAAAATATGCAATTAAAAACAGGGGCATCTGCTGGAACTGATTTTAAAGTCAAATCCACTTTCATACCCTTACTTCCTCACGACAATATAGATACTTTTCATGAATGTACAACCAAGGCATTAATAGATCTGAAACATAAGAAAAATAAGTCTAGCAAGATCAAAGATAACTTATCCTATGATCAGAGGCAGGCTCTGAAATCTCTGTACGAAGATACAAACATTGTAATTCGCCCAGCCGATAAGGGGGGCAATATTGTCATCTTGGATCGCAATGATTACATTACCAAGGCTTTAAGCCAACTTAATGATATTAGATTTTACATGTCTATTACATCGGATATTTATAATCACAGTATCACAGACATCTGGGAGAAACTCATCAATTGGAGAGATAAAGGACTCCTGGAGTGGGAAGAATTTTGTTATTTAAAAAATGACCATCCCAAACTCCCAATATTATATCTAATACCGAAGTTGCACAAAAACAGCACTAAGCCACCAGGGCGCCCTATCGTTTTATCCATCGGTAGTGTATGCGAGCATATCTCTAAATATGTAGATCACTTTTTGAGGGACTATGTGTTACAATTGCCCAGCTGTTTCAGAGATACCAAAGACTTTTTAGGAAAAATTGACAAGTTGGTTTGGAATTCTGATTTTTTATTCATTGTCCTGGATGTTCACTCACTCTACACTATAATTGATCATCAACAAGGATTGGAAGCGTGTGAACATTTTATGTACAGAAACCCTTGAAATACCGAGAACACAGTAGGATGATCACTGAGATGATAGCATTTTGCTTAACTAACAACATATTTTCATTCAATGGCGCCCTCTATAGACAGATCAAAGGTACTGCAATGGGTTCCTGCTTTGCTCCCAGTTTTGCGAACCTCTTGATGGGGTACTGGGAGCAAGAGATCTTTGGCAGTAACACTCTTGCCAAGGATCTCCAAAAAGTCGTCGTGTGGCTACGCTACATTGACGACTTGTTTATCATCTGGCGGGGATCCAAAAGTGAAGCTGAAGACTTTATTGACAAACTCAACACAAATAAATATAACATTTTGCTCACTGGCAGTATTGATGCAGTAAGGACGGACTACCTTGATGTAAGCTTGGAGATCAAACAGGGTAAAGTCTGTACTTCCTTGTTCCGGAAAGTAACAGCAGGGAACAGTATCTTGCATGCCCTCAGCAGTCATCCAGAGGTACTCAAATGGAGTATACCTTATGGCGAGCTGCTGAGGGCAAAGAGCAACTGTAATAACACTGAGGCCTACAAGATTGAGAAAGATAAGATCATTGTCAGATTCCGAACAAGAGGATATCCTAATTGGGTCCTTAAGAAAGCAACTGAGAGAGCAGAAAAGGTAAAAAGATCTGACACATTATGTGATAGAGTAGATGAAACTCAGAGTGAAAACGACACTACTCGCATAATACTTACCTTTAACTCTGAGTCACAAAAGGTTAAACGCATTCTCGCAAAAAATTGGGACATATTGAAAACTGATAATGTTCTAGGTACAAGTATAACAGAGAGACCATCTATAACGTACAGACGTAATAGAAACATACGAGACTTAGTAGTTAGGAATGACATCACTAACTACTCTAACATCACTAGCCATGGCCTCATTGGTTTTTATCCTTGTGGCCATTGTAAGGCCTGCGGGCACAGTAAATATAGAGGTTCTCTAAGCCACAATGGCATAAACAAAAAAAATAATCAATTTTTGACATGTGGGACCAATTTTGTCATCTATGCCATTGAATGCACATGCAAGCTCTGGTACATTGGGAGCACGATTTGCTCAGCCAAAAAGAGAATCCTAGAACAAATACAAGCTATTACTAATCACAATCAAAAGTACCCGGTAGCTCGTCATTTTGATGAAAAACATTCCTCAAACATTGCAGATCTGAG
This sequence comes from Triturus cristatus, assembly GCF_964204655.1. Taxonomy (NCBI): domain Eukaryota; kingdom Metazoa; phylum Chordata; class Amphibia; order Caudata; family Salamandridae; genus Triturus; species Triturus cristatus. The sequence continues at coordinate 344,046,746 of NC_140586.1, forward strand.
CTTTTTGATTTTGGAGCATGTCCTCAATCTCCGACAGCGAGAATCTCGCTATATAATAGATTTTCAAACAAAGAGTCCGGGAGGTTTGAACAACGATGAGGAATTAGCAATTCACCTCAGGGTAGGGTCATAATTTGGGGACAGTGCCCCGGTGTATATAGATTGTATATATGTACAGTGACTGTCTGTTTACAAGAGTAACACACAATTCTGAAAAAAATATACATAATTCTATGTATTCTATTAGCTGCAGAGAAATGGTAAATGAATTTATAATTGAAATGCAAGATAGAATTAACTGATTTTAATTATTCAAATCTGTTTTGTCTTCTTTTCTCTCTCTTCTCTTTTTATGTGATGTACAGGAGAAAAGGAAGGGGTCCGTTAGATATGCATTCATTTTTATGGACATTCTACAAAAAGCTCTTCTTGCTCTCCTGATTTGATCATAGTAAGGGTGATACAAGTATTTCCTTTATTTTCTTAAATAGAAAGAATTTTTCCAAACAAAAAGAATTTGAAAAAGTTTGTCTAATAGACAGTTATTGATAGAGACATGATCTGGTTTGGTGTATAACAATTGTGACTTAGTGTTGAAAGACAAAGTGGCAATTTTTTATTTTAATTTTTGTCTATGGCTGGCTATAACTGAATTGGCTAATCATAATCTAGGGGCAGTGGCCCGTTTCATGGATTAACAAGATAGTTTATGATGCCGACAACCTGCGCAGATTTTGCAAGCATACATAATTGTTGTTATATTTAGGTTGGTTCTTTTCCCTTTATTTGGGAATTAGCAACGTGATGATGATAAGTGGACATTACTTTGCTGAAATACGGATATCGGCGGCTATTTTATCATTATGAGTTTATCTTTTCAAGATAGCCGCCGTATTTCGTTTGTGGTTTCTTTCTATAGTAATAGGCCATTATTAGGTGGTACTACAATGTTTTCATATGTATTCTTTAATTAGGTTACATATTCAAAGGCAAAAATTGTATATACATTATGTCATAATAATTTAAACATTGTAAATATGTATAACTGCAATGAAATAGAAACAACTTGCATGTACAGCTTCATTACGAAATGGCAGCCGTAGCGGAACAAGATACCCTTGTCCTATGTTTATGTTTATGTCACTACTCTGCAGACCTAATCATAACTTTATTAATGTCTGTTACACCACACATTTCTACACGTGAACAAGGCGGTTGCCGAAATGCGTTGTGTAGATTAAAAGGTTTGAAAGATTTTCCCTGTTTGCTGCCTGATTCCTTCCTGAGAGCGTACTAAGAACAATTGTGTTTGGACTATATTGGAGTACCGGCATGCTCCGCCGGAGTGTATGCCACCTTCCTTAGGGTCCCAGCATCCCGGAAGGAGCTTTTGGAAACGATTATATATATATATATATATATATATATATATATATATATATATATATATATATATATATATATATATATTATATATATATATATTCACTTAAAAAACCATAGGTTTCACACAGGTTATAGTTAGGTGGATATTTCACTCATAAAAAAACAATGAAATTCCCCCGTTATAGTTAGTTCAGATAACTATAACTCACACGCCCGCAATCCACTGCTCATGACGTCACATATTACATCACTCATGACGTGGTCAGTGGCATCACTCAAGACATCACTGATGACATCATCCTTTTGATAGAGTGGCGGTCGCGCGAGTTATAGTTATCTGAACTAACTATAACGGGGGAATTTCATTGGTTTTTTACGAGTGAAATATCCACCTAACTATAACCTGTGTGAAACCTATGGTTTTTTAAGTGAATTTGCAAGGTTTTTTAAATGCTAATTCCTAACTATAACGTGTGTGAAACCTATGGTTTTTTAAGTGAATTTGTCAGTTTTTTTAAATGCTAAGTTATGTATTTATTAATTTTTGTTTTTTTCAAGGTTTTTCTCCGTGCTCGCACGGTGCCCTTCGCGCACCGTGCACGCGCATTGGGCGCACGGTGCGCTGTGTGCACCGTGCACGCACCCCGTGATTTTTTTCGAAAAAAATAAAATGGTTTTTTCGCCTTGGGGGTCCTTCTGTGACCCCCTGACAAAGGCTAGGGGGCCAGGAACTCTATTCCCTGCCCCCTTTTCACGTTTTCCACCGTTTTTCCCCCTTTCCTTTTCAGTGCGAGAGACAAAATGGCGGCCGACACTTCCTGATTTCGACCGATTCCAATGTTTACCGACATCTAACAATCAGAATTTCGCTCGCGCACGGCACCGTGCGCGCACAGTGCGCGCACGGTGCGCGCGTATAGATATTTATATGCTTTTAAATGCTATTTTCTCAGGAAATACTGAACAGATTGACACCAGACCTGCAAAAGGCACTTCCCTGACCTGAGGACTACCTCTCTGCCAAATTTCAAGTAATTCTGTTCAGCCGTTCGGGCTGTACCTTCGACTAAATGTCCTATGGAAAAATGCATGGGGAAAACGCGTTTTGGGACCCCCCTTTTTTCTCGGCCCCCGCTTGACGAATCACCCCGAGACATTCAGGGTAGGAGCTGAGCGGAGCGCCCCATTTGTTTTGAAAATTTTGCGAGGATTCGTCAACCGGCGCCAAAGTTATTCAAAATAAAATTTTGAGATTTCCTATGGAAACACGATTCTAACTATAACTATCTACTGGCGACCGCCAGTAGATAATATATATATATATGTATATATATATATATATATATATATATATATTATCTACTGGCGGTCGCCAGTAGAAAGTTATAGTTAGGACCGTGTTTCCATAGAAAATCTCAAAATTCTATTTTGAATAACTTTGGCGCCGGTTGACGAATCCTCGCGAAATTTTCAAAACTAATGGGGCGCTCCGTTCAGCTCCTATCCTGAAAGTCTCGGGGTGATTCGTCAAGCGGGGGCCGAGAAAAAAGGGGGGTCCCAAAACGCGTTTCCCCCATGCATTTTTCCATAGGACCTTTAGACGCAGCTACAGCCCGAACGGCTGAACAGAATTACTTGAAATTTGGCAGAGAGGTAGCCATAAGGTCAAGGAAGTGCCTTTTGCAGGTCTGGTGTAAATCTGTTCAGTATTTCCTGAGAAAATAGCATTTAAAAGCATATCAATATCTATACGCGCGCAGGGTGCGCGCACCGTGCGCGCACCGTGCGAGCACCCTAACGTGCGCGAGCGTAATTCTGATTGGTGGTTACATGTTAGTCAACGTTCGAATCGGTCGAAATCAGGAAGTGTCGGCCGCCATTTTGTTTGTTTTCAGTGCGAGAGTGAAAAAGGAAGGTGGCGAACCTGAAAAGGGGGCAGGGTAGAGAGTTCCTGACCCCCTAGCCTTTGTCAGGGGGTCCCTGAAGGACCCCGAAGGCAAAAAAATAATTTTTTTTTTTATTAAAAATCGCAGGGTGCGCGCAACGTGCGCGCACGGTGAAAACCAAAAAAAAAATTAAAAATGTTTAATACGTAGTTTATTGTAAAATAAAAATATAAAAAAATAATAATACATAAATAAATTAGCATTTAAAAAACCGTACAAATTCACTGAAAAAACCATAGGTTTCACACACGTTATAGTTAGGAATTAGCATTTATAAAACCTTGCAAATTCACTTAAAAATCCATAGGTTTCACACATGTTATAGTTAGGTGGATATTTCACTCGTAAAAAACCGATGAAATTCCCCCGTTATAGTTAGTTCAGATAACTATAACTCGCGCGAACGCCACTCTATCACAAGGATGATGTCATCAGTGATGTCATGAGTGATGCCACTGACCATGTCATGAGTGATGTAATATGTGACGTCATGAGCAGTGGATTGCGGGCGGGCGAGTTATAGTTATCTGAACTAACTATAACGGGGGAATTTCATTGGTTTTTTACGAGTGAAATATCCACCTAACTATAACATGTGTGAAACCTATGGTTTTTTAAGTGAATATATATATATATATATATATATATATATATATATATATATATATATATATATATATATATTATATATAAATTTATTACCTTCTGGCAGTCGCCAGTAGGTAGTTATAGTTAGGACCTATTTTCCATAGGAAATCCGCAACATTCTATTTGGAATAACGTTGGTGCCAATTGACGAATATTCGTGAAATTTTCCAAACTTTTGGTCAGCTCCGGTCTGCTCCTATCCTGAGAATTTCACGGTGATTCATCAAGCGGGGGCCGAGAAAAAAGGGGGTCCCAAAACGCGTTTTCCCCATGCATTTTCCTGTAGGACCTGTTGATGCAGCTACAGACCGAACTGCTGAACGGAATTACACCAAATTTGGCAAAGAGGTAGTCCTCAGTTCAGACTCATGCCTTTTGCTTAAATGGTGTAAATCCGTTCAGTAGTTCCTGAGAAAATTAGAGTTAAAAAGATAGATATATCTGGGCGGAGCCTAACCACACATCTCATCGTGAGATCTGATTGGCTGTCAGCACTTCATCCAAGAAGTGTTGGCAGCCATCTTGAGACCAATATACATGATAGCACCTCATTAAAAAGCATTGCAGTTAATAGAAGTTTTAAGACTTTAGTTACATTATAAATCATTTGTTGATGGTACCATACTCATTTTAGGAATTGTGGTGTGTTCTAAGGTGATTTTACCATGTGAAAAAGCCTTCTGCTGTGATGTCATGAATCATGTTTGAGATAAAACTATTTCCTCATGCTTTTCCCACAGAGGTTTGGAAGGTGATCTATAAGCTAAACTGAGAGCATATTTTCTGTAAATTCACATTATCTTTCTCAGTCATGTGAGAATGAAGTCTGACATTCTCAGTAAAACATGTACATCCAACAAGGGTAGAGACTGTCAGTTGATTCCTTTGTGTTCTACTGCAGCTTCCCAGAGTGTTCTAAAGAACAACTAGAGCGCTAACAGTCCTACTTATGACAAACGTATTGAACACCTGAAGCCATCTTGATTGGAATAAAGTGGTAACTCTCAAAACATTTAATATAAAAAGGAACGAAATGAGGGGGTTTATTTTGCCATAGAAAGTATGATTAGTGCTGCAGAAAGAAAAATTAGGGCACATTTTGAGTGACTTCTCAAATCCTCTTCTATTTCATAAAATATTTCTGACATGCAGACGGAAACATGCACTTTCAATACTAGCTTTACTACAGTAATCTAATGAGCAACTAGAGTGCTAACATTCCGAATTTATGGCAAATGTGTGACCCATCTGAATGCCTTCTTGATGGAATCAAAGTAAAAGACTGAAAGTATTTCCTACTGAGGAGACTGTAGTAAATGAGGAAATTAGGAAACTTCATAACAAATCAGTCTCCCAAAATGGCCACCAGAGACAAAAGAGCCCAAATGTAGCCCAAATATCACCCAGATGTAGCCCAAGTATAGCCCAATGACAGAATGTCCCAGAGTGTTATAACAAACAACTAGAGTGCTAACAGTCTTTTACTTATGACAAAAGTATGGCACACCTGAAGCCATCTTGATTGGAATAAAGTGGTCACACTTAAAACATTTAATTTACAAAGGAACAAAATGAGGGGGTTCATTTTGCCATAGAAATTATGATTAGTGCTGCAGAAAAAAAAATTAGGGCACATTTTGACTTCTCAAATCCTCTTCTATTTCATAAAACAATTCTGACATGCAGACTGAAAAATGCACTTTGAATACCAGCAGCAGACTTCCCTGGTGAGCAGTAGCTTTACTACAGTGATCTAATGAGCAACTAGAGTGCTAACATTCAGAATTTATGGCCAATGTGTGACACATCTCAATGCCTTCTTGATGGAACCAAAGTAAAAAACTGAAAGTATTTCCTACTGAGGAGACTGCAGTAAATGAGGAAATTAGGAAACTTCATAACAAATAAATCTCCCAAGATTGCCACCAGAGACAAAAGAGCCCAAATGTAGCCCAAATATCACCCAGATGTAGCCCAAGTATAGCCCAATGACAGAATGTCCCAGAGTGTTCTTAAGAACAACTAGAGCGCTTACTGTCTTACTTATGACAAAAGTATGGTACACCTGAAGCCATCTTGATTGGAATAAACTGGTAACACTCAAAACATTTAATTTAAAAAGGAACACAATGAGGGGGTTCATTTTGCCATAGAAATTATGATTAGTGCTGAAGAAAGAAAAATTAGGGCATATTTTGAATGACTTCTCAAATCCTCTTCTATTTCATAAAAAAATTCTGATATGCAGACTGAAACGTGCACTTTTAATACCAGCAGCAGACTTCCGTGGTGAGCAGTAGCTTTACTACAGTGATCTAATGAGCAACTAGAGTGCTAACATTCAGAAGTTTTGGCAAATGTGTGACATATCTGAATACCTTCTTGATGGAATCAAAGTAAAAAACTGAAAGCATTTCCTACTGAGGAGACTGCAGTAAATGAGGAAATTAGGAAACTTCATAACAAATAAATCTCCCAAGATGGCCACCAGAGACAAAAGATTCCAAATGCAGCACAAATATCACCCAGATGTAGCCCACATGTAGCCCAATGACAGAAGTGTGCAAAACACTTATTTTTTGTGTATTTGCAGTTTTATATGCGGTGCAGACTTGTCAGGGATTGGAGTGCTTCACATGAGCATTGGTTACATCACACAAGATCAAATTCATTTTGGTTGTAGACATGGGGAGATTAAGGGATTTGACCAGAATCACAGAATGTTGAGCTGAAGCAGAAACTCCAACCTGGTTCCCCAGTTGCAAAGTCTGCAGCTCTGGAAGTAACACCACATCCTCTCCCCTAGGTGCAACATTTAATCAAGTGGTCAACTGGATAAAAAAACATAAAGATTACAAATAATTTAAAAGTTCTTTGTCGCTATTTGAAAACTCAGAAAATATGTCCTCATTTTAGTTTTTTAGAGCACTAACTATAATTTTCATGCAAATAAGACCCTCTCATATATGTAATTTCTAAAGGAAATGCTCTAGGTATTACAGTTTTGATGACATCAAGATGACGTCAGGCGTTCCACACTATTGTAATAAATATAGAATGTTAGCAATCTAGTTGTTCATTGGGATACTGTTGAGAGGCAGAGGCCAGGGGCACAGACTCTGAAAATTGAAGGTAGGTAGGAGAGTGCAGAGGCAACAATTTGACCACACTGGGCAGGCAGGAAGGGCAGTGGCAGCACAGCAGACTATGGAGGGCAGTCGAAAGGGGGGCAGGGGCATCAAACCAACAATACAGGACTGGCAAGAGAGGCTGTGGCAATATAATAGACCATTGTGGGCAGAAGGAAGAGGCAGTGGTAGTACAACCATACATGCCAACAGACCCGTTTCAGCCAGGAAACGTCCAATGTTTTTAAGCTCAAATATTTGATCTGTCTCCTGTCTACAATCTCCTCTTTTTCAATGTAACTCAAAGGGGAAAATCAATACCCCAGTTTTTTTTCAAAACCTCCCTCTTACCAAGTTCAAAATGTTCGCAAGTATTGTACATTGGATCATGGTAGGCAGGAGGAATTGGGGTAGGGACATGGACTTGGATAAAGGGAGGGACATGGAGAGGTGCACCAAACTGACCCTACAGGGCAGGCATCAGGGTTTGCAGCAGCACAATACACCACACAGGGTATGCGGGACGGAAGTGCAGCACAACAATCCATAGAAAGCAATAGGGAGGGGACAGGACCATGCACATGGACAACAGAGAACAGAGGGGAAAGAGGCAATGGTAGCTAGCTGACCATAATGGACAAACAGGAGAGAAAGCTGCAGCATAACAGACCATAAAGGGCAGGAGGGACGGATCAGGGGCATTACAATGGAACAGACAAGCCAGGAGGGAGGGAATAGGGGTCTGCACATGGAAACAGAGGGCTGGAGGCAAGGGGGCAGGGCAGGAGCAGCAAGATGACCATGGAGGTCAGGCAGGATGGGCACTAGAAACAAGACACACCATGGAGAGCAACAATGATACTATGATGGCATACACACAGACCATGGAGGGAAGGTGGGAGGGGGTCAGGGGCAGCTAGCTGACCACACAGGGAAGGTGGGAGGGGCCATGGCAGCACAGAAGACCATGCATGGCAAGCGGGAGGGTTAGTGGCAGCCCAATGGCTATGAAGGGCAAGAAGGAGGGTGCAGGGGCATGCACAAAGGACCATGGAGGATAGAAGGGAGGGTCAGGACCTGGGCACAGACAAGAGAGTTCAGGGGAAGGGACCTCACAACAGACCGCGCGGGGCAGGCAGGAGGAGCAGTTGCAGCACAACAGACCAGGGAGGGCATAAGGGTGTGGCAGTAAGATGGACCATGGAGGGGCATAAGGGTGTGGCAGTAAGATGGACCATGGAGGACAGGAGGAAGGGGATAGGGGCATGGCATGTGGACAGGCAGGGTGGAGGTGGCAGGGACAGGTTACAGTCATCTGACAATGCTAGGCAGGTGGGAGGGGACTGGCAGCTCAACAGAACACTCAGAGTAGATAGGAGTGGCAGGTCCATGGAACATGGTGGGCAAAAAGGATGGAGAAGGGGCATGCACAAAGACATCGGAGGGCAGGGGGAAGGAGAATAGGACAGCAAGCTAAGCACAGAGGCTAAGCAGGAGGTCAATGATGGGCCATAGAATTGGGCAATGGAGGGCAGGAGGAGTGTACTGGTACATCATGCTAAATGGAGGGCAGTGGCAGCACAACAGACCATGCATGGCAGAAGGGAGGAGGCTAGTCCATGGATTCAGACAACAGAGGATAGGGAGGAGGTGGATGGGGCAGCAAGCTAACTGTTCAGAGAAGGTGGGTATTAGGAACTTTATTGTTTTTAAAATGTGTGTCTGTGCGAACTACTTAAAATATGAACAAGTATGCAGCATAATCTCACTTTTATTAAGGAAGAAGAGGACGTTTGTGACTGTGACTCCGGGCTCACTTGGCAGAAACACCCCCTGACCCTCTACCCCCATCGCAAAATGTAATGGGTGGACTCAGTGTTATATAGAACATAGTCCTGAGAGCACGATTGAAAATGAAAACTAGATGTAGTATATGGTATAAACTATGCACCAAAAAGTGTGATATAAGATGAACCTGGCGTGAAATATAATATGCAATACATTGTGCGCAATGACAGATTCGTTGGAGAGCGCGAGATAGCACAGGCACTAGCACGTGCTATGCGATATGCGCCTTGGAGTGTAATATGCACAGGGCAGTGTTGTGTAAACTAACTAGTCTCTAAAGTTGTAATATAAAATATATGCTGGGGAGTGTAACGTTGCATATGCACTGTGACAAAGATATGGATCCCAGATTGTAATATGTATGGCATAGCGCTGTGCGTTATAACATAGGCATCGAGGAAGGCACGTTAGATGGAGCAATATAACCCGTCCGAAAGGCAAGTGTGGCATGACATATTCACGGGGTGGTGTTACAGTGCACATGGGCTAGAGAGTGTCATAGCATACACACTAGCTGGTGGAATACAACACAGAGGTGTGTGGCACTCGGCGGGCACTGGTGGGTGTAACACAGCATTGGGCTCAGCCAGGAGCATGCTGTGACTCTCAAGTGAGGTTTGTCTCCTTTCCAGAGAGTAAAATAAAAGGTATTACACATCCGAAGGTGGATGTGTGTTTTATTAACCGTGAGGGGGGTTTCTTGCATAGTTTGGTCGAATTTTTGTCGAATCCCCTTTGAATGGCTTGGTGTGCGTGTGCATTAAATGTGCCCGTCAATAGCTACCCATGTTTGTATTAATAAACGACAAGGGTGTCTACTTGGAGAATACCCACCGGCGGGGACGCCGGGATTAGGCACGGTAGGGCGTCAGACACATCAGAGCTTCTCTAGCAGTGTAAATACATTCCACGTGGATTCATTGTATGCATAGTCGCCTTTTAATGAATATCACGCAAATCGTCATGGTGATAGGTACATACGGTTTGTCCAGCATGTCCTAGGTGTTTCTATAAATATATATATTTTTTAAAATAATAAAAAACAAAGGCCGGCCCCGGTGGATGGGGTCCCCGTGGCCATAAGTGGCCTGAGGAGGGGAGCAACGCAGCCCCCCTCCTAAAGAATAAAAAAAAAAAAAAAGGCCATAACCGGGGGGTTGGGTTCCCCGGGGCCGATTGAGGCCTTGGGAGGGCCAAATTAATTTTTTTCAACAAACAAAATTAGGGTGCAGGCCCTGGGGGATGGGGTCCCCAGGGCCAATAAATTAGAAAAAGAAGGGGGGGCCACACAGCCCTCCTTCTTAAGAAAATCAAATAAATAAAAGACCGGCATCGCGCCGGAGGCCACGCCCCCTCCTTGCAGCACTCTGCAAACGCGCCCCCTGGCCAGTTGTAAGTTGGGGAATTAATTTGCCTTCAATACTGAGGGTCTCTGAGGGCCAACTAGCCCAACAGGTATCTCCAGTATGCGCCAGGGTGCTGCGTTGCAGACAGGTGTTCTGAGGCCACACCCCTTTTTACACCTCCATGCAACGCAGCTCTGTGGCGCTTACTGAAGGTACCTAGAGGGCTAGTTTGACCCTAGGGACCCTTAGGATTCAAGGGGATTTAATCTCTCAACTCAGAAGGGCCACAGAGCACGTTTACACAGTGGTGAAGGGAGGGGACGGGGCCTGAGGTGACGTGTGCAAACACGCCATGTGGCGTGTTTTAAGTTGGGGAAATAATTCCCTTTAAATCCTGAGGGACCCTGGGGGCCAACTAGCCCACCAGGTGCTTCCAGTAAGCGCCACTGCTCTGCGTTGCAGAGAGGTGATGCAGGCCGTGTCCCTTTTTGCACCTCTCTGCAATGGCGCTTACTGGACGTACCTAGTGGGCTATGTTGCCTCTAGGGACCCTCAGGATTCAAGGGGACTTCATCTCCCAACTTAAAAAAAGGCCACAGGGCGTGTTTACACAGTGGGGAAGGAAGGGGACAGGGCCTGAGGTGACGTGTGCAAACACGCCCTGTGGCGCGTTTTAAGAGGTAGTTTTAATCCCCTACCCTATTATTTACTAGGGGCTTACAGAGGAGGTCATGCTAATCACAGGGGGACCCCAACGCATAGTGCTCCCTAGTGTATGTAGGTGTTTTCACTATATTCTGAGTGTCTTTCAACATAGCACTGGCTCTAGGACTGGTTAGTCAGACTCAGTTACCACCAGTATCCGTCTGAAAAAGTTGAGGGTACAGGATGATTTTGCAACAAGGCTTCTTTCTGCTCTTCTGTTTGTTCTTTCTGCATGTTATCCTTCTTCCTGTACTTGTCTTCGTCTTTGAGGACCTCTGTTGCTTCTTTCTGCATTTCTTTTTTTCTTTCTGTGCATTTTTTCTTCTTTCTTCACATGTCCTATCTCTGTAGGCATAGTTAGAAATCAGCATTTAAAAAACCTTTGAAATTCACTGAAAAAATCATAGGTTTCAGGCACGTTATAGTTGGGAATTAGCATTTAAAAAACCTTAGAAATTCACTGAAAAAACCATAGGTTTCAGGGGCGTTATAGTTATCTGGACTTTTCCCTCGTACAAAACCATTGAAATTCCCCCGTTATAGTTAGTTCAGCTAACTATAACTCGCGCGCCCGCAATGCACTGCTGATGACGTCACATATTACATCACTCATGACATGGACAGTGACATCACTCATGACATCACTGATGACATCTCAAATGACATCACTGATGTTGGACAGGCCACACGAAGGGCTTGGTCCCTCCCCGCACGACAGGGCCCGAGCTCCGGCCCACCAGGCATAACCCACGAAAAGCACCTGTACCCCGTCTCCCGACGGATCTTCTGCCCTCGGACCTCTACTCATCACGGGGCCCAGCCCCACCGGCTCCCCCGGCCGGTTCAAGCCGCCATCTTGGGCCCTGCACCACGAGGCCGCGTGGCCTCGGCCCGACCCTAACCCCGGGCCTGGCCGGCCCCGACATCCCGGCACCACCCTCCACCCAGGAGGTGAGCGGACCACTTGGCAGGTCAATGGGAGAACGAAGTGTCAAGAGCTCTTCCCCCCGCCAGGTGCCGATCGCCTCCAGCTCCCCCAGGCGCTGGCTCCACCCCCTGCTGGGTGTCTGGACACCTTCATCCCGGGCCCTCCGACCTCCAAGTGCGAGGGTCCGGACATCAAAGGGCGCCTGCCCTTAACTGGGGCAACTCCGGAGCAGGAAGGCAGTTGTATCCTGGAGTCGAGAGACACCGAGAGAACTCAGCCTTGACGGACTACTGGCGCTGCCGTAGCCCGCTCTTGTGAACCATCGTCCTGCCTGCTGGCGCTGCCGCGGCCTTCTGCAACCTCCATCCTCGTCGGGACCTGCTGGCGCTGCCGCGGCCCGTTGTAACGACCATCCTCGTCGGGACCTGCTGGCGCTGCCGCGGCCCGTTGTAACGACCATCCTCACCGGGACCTGCTGGCGCTGCCGCGGACCGTACATCGACCATCTTTCCGGGACCTGCTGGCGCTGCCGCGGACCGTGTACCGACCATCTCAACCGGGACCTGCTGGCGCTGCCGCGGCCCGTACCAACTAAGCCACCAAGCTCGAGGATTGTGAGCTAGTCATCATCTCATCCGACCTACCTGACTGGTAGACAGACTGTCCCGCTACCCCTTACCCTGCTTTGAGAGACGTGAATCGAGGGGACCCCTGAGTCCAGACCTCCTTGTACCATTCAACCGTACCTTAAGAAGTGCTTATAAAGAACACTGAACCTTATCCGTGTGTGGTATCTGTCTGTGGGGGGGAAGTTACTTGTCTGTACGATCGCTGGAGACGGCTCTCCCCGGAGACCTCTCCTCCTGTCCCCGGCCGACCCTCCCGGTCCATCTACCCTTTCTAACAACTGATGACATCATCGTTGTGCTAGAGTGGCAGACCTCATCTCCCCCTAATATAACCTTTGATACACACATTCAAAAGTAGAAACTAAAATTTTCAAAACAATGGACATACCAATACCAGTTACAACAACCTATTCAGTAATTCTAAGATCCACATACACATCCACTCATTCACCAACAGTCCTATACAGTCACTCATACATGTACTCACTCATCATATGTACTCATACACCTATACATCCTGTTACACAATGCCACTCATCCATAGAGGTACTCACACACATAGTCACTCATGCTAATACAGAATCAAACATCCATTTACTTGCATATACAGTTATACACACACCACCACACTTACTTCTACAGAAACTTACACATACTAAGGTGCCGATTACGATCCGGTAAAAAAATTCCCCGTGCGACTCGTATCCGGTCTTTTTACCGTACGAATCGTACAAGTGCCGTACGAACTGGCAATCACGATTCGCATGGTAAAAAGTCCATACGAACCGCATCGGGAATGATTTCCCACACGTCCTCGGGTCGGAAAATGTGTCCGACATGTCCTCGGACGATTTACCGTACAAATGTGAAAGGTGAAGTCCGACTGAGGAATCACGATCCATCCCGTGCGTCCGATGTTACAACCGTATGGAAAAAACACCGTCCGCACCGAACTCCCATAGCAACCATGGAGACATGTGCCCGCATACGCGCCCAACACTCCCCCCCTCCCCCGTACGTCCGAGACGTACCCCCCGTGTATGTACACCCCCACCCGTGTATGTACACCCCAGTACGTTCGAGTCGAACCCCCACCCCTGTATGTGTCGTACCACCGTCTATGTACACCCCAGTACGTTCGAGTCGTACCCCCACCCCTGTACGTGTCGTACCACCGTCTATGTACACCCCAGTATGTTCGAGTCGAACCCCCACCCCTGTACGTGTCGTACCACCGTCTATGTACACCCCAGTACGTTCGAGTCGAACCCCCACCCCTGTACGTGTCGTACCACCGTCTATGTACACCCCAGTACGTTTGAGTCGTACCCCCACCCCGGTACGTGTCGTACCACCGTCTATGTACACCCCAGTACGTTCGAGTCGTACCCCCACCCCTGTACGTGTCGTACCACCGTTTATGTACACCCCAGTACGTTCGAGTCGAACCCCCACCCCTGTAAGTGTCGTACCACCGTCTATGTACACCCCAGTACGTTCGAGTCAAACCCCCACCCCTGTACGTGTCGTACCACCGTCTATGTACACCCTAGTACGTTCGAGTCGTACCCCCACCCCTGTACGTGTCGTACCACCGTCAATGTACACCCCAGTACGTTGGAGTCGAACCCCCACCCCTGTACGTGTCCGACCCCATGTATGTACACCCCAGTACGTTCGAGTCGAACCCCCACCCCTGTACGTGTCGTACCACCGTCAATGTACACCCCAGTACGTTCGAGTCGTACCTCCAACACAACCTCCTAAGTACGGAGCGCACCCCAGGCCCCAACATCACAACCGCATGTACGAGTCGTACCAAGCCACACACAAGGACAGCACCGTACAACCAAATGGCCCATGTACACACCGTACACACGCTCAAAACGCACGTACACAACCAGGAAAAAACAAAACAACACAAGAATACACTATACGAATGGCACAAAGCCACTAAACATGTCCAACAAACACTACAAAAACACCTTCACTGACCTGCAACTGCCAAAAACAAACAGAGGCCCAAAACACCACCACTCCTTATAACACACCCACCCAAACTTCAAACACAGCCACACCCACCAATGGACCAATAAAAAGGGCCCACACACACAAACCATGAGCCTTTGCAACAGACTCACTGCTGCCAGACACCACAGAACCATACTACAAGCCTCACCACACCTTACACTTGCACACCTTCACACAACCACCTCCACAAACACCCCCTCATCACATTCACACACACACACCTGCACAACCACACCCACACCCACACACCCACAACCATCCACACACACCCCCCACCATCCACACCCACACCCCTCACCATGCCCACTAACAAGAATCCAAAGTTCAGTAACCGAGAGTTGGAGGTCCTTGTTGATGAAATCCTCAGAGTCGAGCCACAGCTCTTTGGAACATTGGTCAGACAGACCAGCATTGCAGCAAAAACAGCCATGTGGCAGACCATCGTCGATGCTGTGAATGCTGTTGCGGACACCAGAAGGACCAGGCAGGAATGCCAAGCCAGGTGGTACGATCTGCGGAGGAGGGTCCGAGCCAAGATGCTGGAGGAACACAACCAGGCCAACGCCACTGGAGGAGGGCCCTCCCGCAGACCCATACACTACCAGCCCTGGGAGGAGAGGGTGATGGCCATACAGCCGGTGGAGGCAGTCGAAGGATTAGGAGGACTCCGAGACCCGGGTGAGTACACAAACAACGCACCTCACATGGGGGGAACGTCATCCACAACCAAACTCACAAACAGGCACGCAACCACCCCAAGCTATCGCATGACTCACCCACACTCCATGAACACGCACATGCCACTGCCGCCACCATGCCCCATGCACCCAGCTGGACAATGTCAAGTCACAGGCCACAGCAGACACCAACACATGACACGGTAACCCGGATGGCGGGAGGGTGGGCCCCAAAAATCACATAGTGCAACTCAGAAGCAGACAACAATGCCCACTGCCCATATGGCCCAGGTCACAGCCAGACAAACAGTGTGTCCCCACACAGGAAAGACTCGCCAGCAAATGGTGGACGCCTTGCATCAACACATGGGGGTGAAGGCACTGTTTTGCACATGACAGCAGCTAATGAACAGCCAACACTGTGAAAGAGTGGCAGCACACACAACCACAGCAGCAGCGCACACACAGACACTACACCCAATGGGTGCCTGGAGATCAGAAACAAACTCACAGCAACAAGCCAAGGGCCATTCAAAGGACTGGAAAAAGTGTGTGTCTAGGAAGCTGGGCTGAGGTGACAGAGGGTGACACACAGAGGGAGGGAGAGGGGGACAGAGAGGGAGGGAGAGGGGGACAGAGAGGGAGGGAGAGGGGGACAGAGAGGGAGGGAGACACAGGGACACGGACAGAGGGAGGAGGCTGACACACGGAGGGAGGGAGAGGGGGACAGAGAGGGAGGGAGACACAGGGACACGGACAGAGGGAGGAGGCAGACACACGGAGGGAGGGAGAGGGGGACAGAGATGGAAGGAGAGGGGGACAGAGAGGGAGGGAGACACAGGGAGAGCAAATCAGCCGTGTGGTGTGTGGGAATGTCTGCTCGTCAGCAGGTAGACTGCGTGCATGTAGCCAAGGGTGGCCAGTGCCAGAACCCCCCCTCTTCCCCATGGCAAAACACAGGCCCATGTCACAACCTGTTCACGAGCACAACGACAGCTACCTGCATTATATAAGTGTGTGGATCCACTCCATGTGCACATGTACAGTGCTACACGGAAGGCGCCAATGCATGGCTCGCCACACCTGCCCACTCCACTGCTGACTGCAGTCACACTTGACGCAGCAAGTAAGACTGTGCCACACATATTTAAAGGGGCCAAAGTGGTGTCCAAGGGACACACCCATGCACAAGTGCACTGTGAGTGGAATGCAAGACAGATCCTAATTCCAAGAGGAAAAGTGCCAACTTTGAAACTGATGAAACATGGATGTTGCATGGACCAAAATTAACATTGTCTCTCTCACACACAGGTCAACATCGTGGTTCACCCCCCAACACTGGGGGGGAAGACTCACAGGACCCGGATCTGCGGGAGCCCGATCCCACCGGCAGCGACGACTCTCACCACTCTGTGAACGACCCCGACCGACCTGGCACCTCTGGTGTCCAACCACCTGCAGCACCTGCGTCAGGTACAACTGTGCCAACCGCCACCCCCACTCCTGCCACATCCCAGGAGACACCCAGGATCCCTGCCCCACCACCACAATGCAGCCAGGCTGGCCAGGAGGGACACGGTGTCCCGGGCACCCAGGAGGAGGCAGGCGACAACGCCAATGCCACCCCTCAGGGGTCCCGGAGACCCGATGTACCCACAAGGGCAGGCCAGGTGCAAGTGGGCAGGGGTGGTGGGAGTGGAGGACGGCGGAGGCGCGAGCCTGACCAGTTGGCTGGGGAACCGGTATTTTCCCATGTCCGTAACATCCTGGACACATACCGGCAGGACACCACGGGCCTGGCACAGGTTGTGTCTGTCCTCGAGGGGATCAAGACCCAGCAGGCCCAGCAACATGCGGAGCTACATGCCTGTCTACTGCAACACCAACGGAGGATGGAGGACGGACAGGCTGAGCTCGTGATGGCGTACACGGGAATTCACGATACACTCCGTCGGATGGCCGACAACATGGCCGACCCTCCCTGTGCCAGAAGGCGGAGAACATCACCACCCACAGGGAGGGAGCAGGAGGAGGAGGAGGAAACATCCGATGGAGCATCCCAGACGTCGTCACGGCCTACTTCTGAGGGTCCCCGCAGGAGGGCGGGTCGTCCACGGAAAAGACCGTGAGGGTCGGCACAACATCACCATCTCCCAGGACACCTGGCCTGGCACCTGGCCCACTGGAGCAACAGCATCACAGCATCAAGAGACATTCTCTGCCACATGGCCCTGCTGGTCACTGTCTGACCAATGTTGACAAAGACTGTGGCATGGACTCTGAGGATTTCAAATGGCAAGGACACCAACTCCCCTACTGAACTTTGGATTCCAAACTCCCGTAAAGCCCCTCACTTTATCCCCCCCCCCCCCCAAAATAAAAATTCACACCATGAAGAGAAGATGCCTGCTGGTTGCATTATTACCTTACATGTGTGTTGTAAAGTCTAAACATGCCTGAGCTCTCTTTTGACTCCAACCATCCACACCCTGGGGCCTGAGTCTGGCACAGGACACACGGGTCACAGTGTATTAGTCAAGACAGACATGGAGCACCATACACACCCGTGATGGGCCCAACCAGCTGAGGGGGTGGCCGCACAACCGTGCTGACAGACACATTGAGTACAGCAACAGTCATGCGCAGAGGTCAGGGATCATGTCCAGGGTCCTGGGGGGCACCCAGGTATGTGTAGACAGGTGGCAGAACCATGTCCTGCAAGCTTGAGTCCGGTGGATGCAGAGAATGGGGGCCTGGCCAACGTTGGATGCATGGGGATGGCACATGTCACAATACCCACACAGTCATGGACATCATGCCCAATACACAGTCTCAGCCCACACACACAGCTTGCATCTTGCTACTCGACACATAGACACATAGCCACTATCAGGGAAAACCATGCCAGACTTGCTGGATGCACCGTGGCAACACACCAGCATTGACGGAGAAGAGGCACCTTGGAGGCATAGGGACACCTTTATTAGTCATGTTTTCGGGATTGCAGAGGCAACTTGAAGTACACATGAACACATCTTGTGGAGTAACATGTGGGTCCAACACTGGCACCCCCCTTCTGCAGCACAAATGCGTGTTAGCCATGGAACTGGCACACAATTGTCGGCTAACAGCTAAACACCCACAGCTGCTCACGAAGAGACTGCCATACACCATTGATCCGCTGATGTGGAAGTCCCACACCATGTCAAGCCAATGCTAACCGTATGTGTCCGAGGGCAGTGTCACACACATTGATGCCATCATCACAATCCACTATCCCATCACTGATGACTGTCAACCAGGCAGACCATCTAGTCAGGTGTACACAGCTGCATGTCGTGTCCCATGGTGATGCTACATGGCTGCAGAGGAACCAAACATCGACAGGGGCAGTGTGCATACATCGTGAACAACTGCCACACCCAATACACCCCTGATGCATCCCTTACCCTATGGAGACTTCCAAACATGTCCGTGCCTGTAACGCTGAGTCAGCCCACGATGACGTGTCCATGAGGAATAGCAGTGCCACAACAATGCAAGCAGCAGACGGCATGCGCAAGTACCTGGGGAAGAGAGACACACAAGAAGTCAGCCACAAAAAGCACAGCCACTTGCATGTGCATTTACTCGACACATGTATGGATGACAACATGCTAGGTCACAATTATGACTGGGGAAATACAACCATCACTGCCACCATCACTCCAGTGACACACCCACACACACCTCTGACTCACGTGCCATACATGCAGGTGGAGACACACATCACAACACATGCCACACGGGGACCAATGCGTGCACACTCAGACACTGGTACTCACCACTAAGCAAAGAAGTCGCATATGAGCCGAGTCCGGATGTCCTCTTGCGGCTCCACATCCTCCACATCACTAGCCCCATTGCCAAGCCCTTCGTCCTCCACGGGTGGATGGTCCTCGTCATGTTGATCCAGGATGAGTGGCACAGCTCTCTCAACTGCCATGTTGTGCAGCATGCAGCAGACCATGAAGATTTTGCAGACCTTCGCAGGGGCATATGGGAGCGTGCCGCCGGTCTTGTGGAGGCACCGAAATCGGCTCTTCAGCAGGACAAACGTCCTCTCTATCACTCGCCTTGTCCGGCCATGGGCGGTGTTGTAGCGGAGCTGGGCCGGCGTGATGGGGTTGCGGAGAGGTGTGAGCAGCCATGGCATGTTGGGATAGCCAGCGTCCCCTACATGGGAAGCACATGGACATCGTTAGAAGTGGTGAAGCGGTCGTGCTGGTAGGCTATGCAAAATACAGGACAGACAGACTGTACCCACCAACAACACATGCTCTTTCGTTGTGCAGCTGCATCATCATTTCAGGCATCCTGCTACGCCTCATGATGTAGGCATCGTGTGCTGATCCTGGAAAACGAGCACAGACATGTGAAATCACCATGTTGGACTGACACACCACAAGGGCATTGATGGAGTGGTAGTGCTTCCGATTGCGGTACGCCACCTCCCGTGCGTGTGGTGGTACCAAAGCTACATGTGTCCCATCTATGGACCCAATGACATGGGGCATCCCTCCCAGGGCATAGAATCCATGCTTGACCGCAGTCAACTGTTCAGGGGTTGGGAACTTGATGAAGTCATCCAGGTGAATCAACATGGCCTCTAAGAAATCATGCAGCACACGGCAGAACATGCTCTGGGACATGCCACCAACATGAGCCGTGGCAAGAAAATGTAGGGCAGCCATTACCTTCAGCTGGGGTGTCAGTGCCGTAGGATACCTGTGCTGCGGTTGCAGGTGTGGTGCCAGTCTCGCCGTCAACTCCAGAATCAACGGTTGGGGGAAGCGGTAGAGCCGGATGCTGTCATTCTCCCGCATGTCAGCCAAGTCCGGAATTGGTCGTGCAAGAGGCGGCGCTCTGCAGTAATTTGGAAGTGACAAGGAAGAGTGAGTGCACTACGACAACAATTCATATGTACTGAGCACATGTTAATCTGTCAATACACATATGCTACATAGGGAGTCAGGTATGTGCTACATGCCCAGGACACGTATGGATGCAAGGTGACACTCCTACCAAGACCCAGCTACACACGGAGATTGAGAACCTCCCCATGCCATGCCATGGGAATAGCTGTGTCCCAGTGCAAGTGAACAGCCAGACGCAAGACAGGAGTGACATACGCCCACACATCAGCAGAAGTAGGATGCCGATTGCAGAGACTGGTAGCGGAACACTAGAGCCACAGGTCACATGACATTACACTAGGACAGCCCACACACCTTGCCATGAAGGTGCACATGTCATGACTCACCACACATTCATTGTGAGGATGCAGACATGTCCTTGTCACGCTACTCCGTGTCCCATGCATACATGTGCACCTCACATCTGATACCACATGTGGCATGGTGTGCGGAACAGTGTGCAATGTCAATCTACACACAGACACATGTTGGTTGCTGCAACGGCTGCAGCTTTTGAGGGTGCTCCAACATCAACCTGATGGGAAGCCCCCACACATACATGACATAGTCACATTGTGCACCGTGGGTAGTGACAAGTCAGGTGTGGTAACCCCTGTACTGGGCATCAGGGGACACTTCCATGTGTTGGTGTCCGTGCCATGCCAGTGACGCTCACCCCAAGTGTGCAGTACGACATGCACACATGTCAAAGGAGTCAAGGGCATGCCTGGCACACATTGCACCATCACACAGTACATCTGTAGACATCTCATCATACATCTGGTGCCTTCTCGACTCAGGAGTAATGTTCCACATCACAGGCCGTCACACCTGTGCCCCACACATGTAGTAATGCACAGACGATGCCTTGATGTCAATTAATGGACAAGTATGTCCATTCATGGACAAGTATGTCCATCCATGGACAAGTATGTCCATCCCTGGACAAGTATGTCCGCCCTATCCCTACCTGTGTGCCGCCTGTCACCACTGTGATGTGTGAAAACCGCTGTACTGCTGCGAAGAGGGCCTGTGTACGTTCCCATATCACTATGGGAGTGCTGCCGTATGTGTACCCATCGTGATGGCGAGCGTACAGGCATGTGTACGGCCCGTACCACTACGAGTACGCATACGCAAGAACACCCATAGTGGTAGGGCCGTACGCACGCCTGTATGCTCCCTATCACTATGGGTGGCCTCGCGTATGCGTACTCGTAGTGGTACGGGCCGTACACACGCCTGTACGCTCCCTATCACTATGGGTGGCCTCGCGTATGCGTACTCGTAGTGGTACGGGCCGTACACACACCTGTACGCTCCCTATCACTATGGGTGGCCTCGCGTATGCGTACTCGTAGTGGTACGGGCCGTACACACGCCTGTACGCTCACTATCACAACGTGTACGCATACGCGAGGCCACCCATAGTGATAGTGAGCATACAGGTGTGTGTACGGCCCGTACCACTACGAGTACGCATACGCGAGGCCACCCATAGTGATAGGGAGCGTACAGGCGTGTGTACGGCCCGTACCACTACGAGTACGCATACGCGAGGCCACCCATAGTGATAGGGAGCGTACAGGCATGTGTACGGGCCGTACCACTACGAGTACGCATACGCGAGGCCGCCCATAGTGATAGTGAACGTAGGCACACGTGTACGGGCCGTTGCAATGCATTTGGGGTGCCCTAGGGCCCCGGAACGCACCGTACCTGTGTGTGAAGCTCCAAATTACATAGGGGACACATGAGGGACAAGTATTAAGGCCTACATGCATGCTGGTTGTCATGGAGACCAAGTTCAAATTTTGAATTTGTTCTGGAAGGTGCACAGCAGAAGTCAGTTGGAATTAATCTACTTTGTTGCAATGTGTTTGTGGGGCTGACATCATGCAGGAGAATGAAACCGATAGAGAACACACAGACTGCTAGGTTTAAAGGGATTGGAGGAAACATAGGATGCAAATGTGAGTGACCAATCACTCTGTACTCCTGTGCATGAGATGGGCCAGCAAGGCAGATATAAGGCAGCCAGGTCCCATGAGGGAGCACTTGCCTGCACATCTTTGTATTCCACGACCCAGCTGCTGCTACTGATTCCCTGGAACCATGTCAAGGGCTGTGGAGAGGTCACAGCCATTCACCCTGGAGGAGAACATGGCTTTGGTGGATGTGATCCTCCCACGGTACCCCATGCTGTATGGGCGACCAGGTTATCAGGTGAGTTCAGTGTCCACTGGCACAGACTGTGTCCCTTTTTAGTGACTGTGACTTCTGCCATTGTGTCCAGGTGTGACACACATGCTATGTGCTGTAGGGGGGGTCCCAGGGGGGGAATGCCTGATGTCTCCCAGCAGTGCCCTGAGACAGGAGGGGTGGGTGCCTATCACTCCCAGCAGTGCCCTGAGACAGGAGGGGTGTGTGCAGAGTCCTCCCAGCAGTGCCCTGAGACAGGAGGGGTGGGGGCCTATCACTCCCAGCAGTGCCCTGAGACAGGAGGGGTGTGTGCAGAGTCCTCCCAGCAGTGCCCTGAGACAGGAGGGGTGGGGGCCTATCACTCCCAGCAGTGCCCTGAGACAGGAGGGGTGGGGGCCTATCACTCCCAGCAGTGCCCTGAGACAAGAGGGGTGGGTGCCTATCACTCCCAGCAGTGCCCTGAGACAGGAGGGGTGTGTGCACAGTCCTCCCAGCAGTGCCCTGAGACAGGAGGGGTGGGGGCCTATCACTCCCAGCAGTGCCCTGAGACAGGAGGGGTGGGGGCCTATCACTCCCAGCAGTGCCCTGAGACAGGAGGGGTGGGTGCCTATCACTCCCAGCAGTGCCCTGAGACAGGAGGGGTGTGTGCAGAGTCCTCCCAGCAGTGCCCTGAGACAGGAGGGGTGGGGGCCTATCACTCCCAGCCTTGCCCTGAGACAGGAGGGGTGTGTGCAGAGTCCTCCCAGCAGTGCCCTGAGACAGGAGGGGTGGGGGCCTATCACTCCCAGCAGTGCCCTGAGACAGGAGGGGTGTGTGCAGAGTCCTCCCAGCAGTGCCCTGAGACAGGAGGGGTGGGGGCCTATCACTCCCAGCAGTGCCCTGAGACAGGAGGGGTGTGTGCAGAGTCCTCCCAGCAGTGCCCTGAGACAGGAAGGGTGGGGGCCTATCACTCCCAGCAGTGCCCTGAGACAGGAGGGGTGTGTGCAGAGTCCTCCCAGCAGTGCCCTGAGACAGGAGGGGTGGGGGCCTATCACTCCCAGCAGTGCCCTGAGACAGGAGGGGTGGGGGCCTATCACTCCCAGCAGTGCCCTGAGACAGGAGGGGTGTGTGCAGAGTCCTCCCAGCAGTGCCCTGAGACAGGAGGGGTGGGGGCCTATCACTCCCAGCAGTGCCCTGAGACAGGAGGGGTGTGTGCAGAGTCCTCCCAGCAGTGCCCTGAGACAGGAGGGGTGGGGGCCTATCACTCCCAGCAGTGCCCTGAGACAGGAGGGGTGGGGGCCTATCACTCCCAGCAGTGCCCTGAGACAGGAGGGGTGTGTGCAGAGTCCTCCCAGCAGTGCCCTGAGACAGGAGGGGTGGGGGCCTATCACTCCCAGCAGTGCCCTGAGACAGGAGGGGTGGGGGCCTATCACTCCCAGCAGTGCCCTGAGACAGGAGGGGTGGGTGTGATGCACAGTGTGAGCCTGGATCATTGATTGTGTAGTTGCCCTCATTCCATCTGTGTCCTTTCAATGGCACGTACTGCTTTTGGCCTTCCCCCACAGGATCATGTCCCTATGACAAAGGTGCAATGCGTTGGATGCATACTATGCCTTGTTGTAAACAGCAAATGTGTTCTAATCTGTGTCCCCGTGACATGTGCAAGGTGTATTGATGTAGTGTCACTTGTTCATCCTCACAGGTAGACGCCTCTGCCAAGGAGCAGATATGGCTGGACGCCGTCAGCGCCGTGAAGAGTGCGGATGGTCGGAGGCGGCACCTGTCCCAGGTGAGGAAACGCTGGCAGGATATCCGGTGCTGGACGCGGAGGATCGCACGGCTCCTGCTGGGGGACTCACCTGAGAGCCACAAGAACCGCGGGCGCCGCCGTCTCTCCCACATCCAGAAACGTGTGCTGGCGGTGGTCTTTCCTGACTTGGACAGGCGTCTACAGGACATGCAGCAGCCGGAAGGGGGTAGGTACATGTGTGTGTTTGTTGTGTTTCACCAGCATTTGTAAGTGCACTGTTCCATGGATACACTTCCAGGGTTTATGGTGCTGTGCAGATCCTGTTACCCACAGTGTTGCAGGCCTCTCCTGCCTCCCTTCCCCACCTTGCAATGTGTTCCCTGGTCTCTGTGTTGTCACTCCATCACAAAGTTATGTAGCCTGACACCTTCTCCAAGTGTACAATGCCTGCAGCATCATGTGTGGGGGTGGTGTGTAACAGGCTTAGTGACCTTGCCTGTGCCCTGTCCAGTTCTGGACTTGTGGGTTCCATGTCAGTTGGCACTAATGCTGATTTCAGACATGGGAGTTAATCTCTTGAGTGCGAGGCCTTCCAGCAGGCATGTCCCATGTGGTGGCCTGTGACATGATGTGCGTTACGCATAGTGCAGGGATGTTAGCGTGTGTTGCAGTCATTTCCATTCAGGAGCATGGAGTTGTGTGGCCACTACTGTCCCCAGGGGCATCTTTTCCTAGGTATCATGTGTGTAATCCGAGAATGTCGACAATCTCTGTGTCTACAGCATAGGTTGTGCTCTGTGCCATTGTCCCCTGGCACCATGTTTCTTGACGTGAGATGTATTACAAGTGTCCACTGTCCAGCCTGACCTGATTTTCCAAGTACATACTCACGGTGGCCATTGCCTGTGTGTCTTGTAGCAATCATCTGATGATGCCCATTTGTACATGATTCTTTGGACAGGCGCACCTTGGGTATTTGGTGTGCAATCTTGAATTATTGCATCCCATGTGTATTTCACCCAGACTAAGAGATGTAAGTGCTTCCTGTGTCTCCACAGATTTGTCTCATGTAGGGGGTGGGTGGGGCGGCCATGGCCTACATGTCAAGACCTGTCATCTCCTTGCTCGGACTGGCCAGTGTGTGATGTTTGTCTGGACATACACTCAAGGTGCAGCGTGCCAGTCAGGGTGGGCATGTTCTCAGTATTACCTATGCTGCATGTGCCTCTAGTTCCTGGATTTGGTCCCTGCTCATCCCAATTTCCTGCCACGCTGTGTGGTGCAGATGCAGTGCTGTATTGTCCCCAGGGCCTTGCTCCTCAGTCAAAATAGCATGTCATCTCATTTGCTATTGTGTCATGCTCTCCATAGTTTTTCCATGGCATGGTGGGTCACACAACTGTGTCTTGCAGGGCCTACGTATGTACCTTGTTTTGTAGTTGTAACTCATCCTTTGTTTCAGGCTATGCACTGTAACCTACGTAGATTGTACTCATGTGACATATGTATACAGGTGTGTGATTACTTTCTGTCTCTTCACCCTGCCCACAGCATCGTCGGGGGACACGGAGGGAGACATGGACACAGACGGCGCGGAGGGACCGAGCACCAGTGCCAGCGGTGACATCGGGGCTGGCACTTCGAGTGGGACTGAGGCGGAGGAGAGTGAACCCGGGGACCTGTCGACTGGCACAACAGAGTATGAAGCTGACGGGTCCGAGGATGATCTCTCCGAGTGGGCGGTGGCTGCACCACCATCTGACAGCAGCCCTACATCTGGCACCGCCCCCTCCATTGGCACCAGCCGCCTCCCACGTGCTCGTGTCCCTTCCCAACGTGCCCGGTCACCACATGTCTCCTTCCTGCCAGGCACCGCACCCCCTGCCCCTGTCTCCACTGCTGCCGCCAATGCTGAGTCTGTGGACATCCAGCGGCAGTTGCAGATTGGTCAGACTGCGATCCTTAATGTCCTCCATGGCCACAGCCAGGTCCTCAACAACATGGAGGCATACTTGGAGGGCATTCATTCATCGCAGGCTGACCAACGCAACTTGCTGAGGTCCATAGACTCCACACTGACTGCAGCAGTGGGTCTCCTGCAGCGCTACGTCCCACCCCCTACCCCTGCTCCTTCCACACTTCCCACTCCCATGCCTGTCCCACATACACCCAGACGTAAGCATGCACCCACCACAACAGACACAGGCACCACACCAGCAGGGAAGGTCCGCCGCACACCTCCTGACACGCACACACAGGGTGCAGTAGGCACACCCACTGGGTCGGGGGGCAAACGTGTGACACGCAGCCAGAGTGGGAGTCCGCATTCCACCCTATCCACTCCCTCCAAATCCCCTCCCCTCAGCTCTCCTGGCCACATCTCCCCAAAGACTCCTTCATGGCCGCTCTGTCCCTGAGCCCCACAGTGACACCACCCCGCAAGCGGTCAAGGAGGTCTCCGGTCAGGGTGCTTGAGTCCCCCCCCCCCTGTCCACACCCTCCCCCAGTGGCGCTGCGACCCATCCCTCTGACCCCCCCCCTCCTTGGGGCCTGTGGTTCCTTCGGGTGCAGGGGAGTCCCTGGAGGACCTTGCTAAGGTGTGCAGCGAGATCCTGGCCTCCGCCTTTGGCCCTGCCCCACCCCCTGTGGTGGAGTCCTCCATCCCTGCACCCACGACGCCTACCCTTCACCCTCCTGTCCCTGCGGTGCCTGTTTCTTCCCCCCCACATGATGCCCTCACCCCTGTGGAAGACAACGGATTGTAACTGTGCAGGCAAGCTAGGGGACACGCATCCCACTGTGTCCCCCATCCAGCTGGGACTCCTGGACTGCCCTATGGCCTTTGTTAATATTGGACTTACGTCATACTCGTTTTTTCCTCATGCTGAATAAAGCTATTTATTTTTTGCCCTTGGAACACTCCTGCATTGCTGGCATTGCTGTTGGTGGGGCTGCTACATGGTTGTGGGTGTTGGTCATGTGTTGGGTGTGTGGGAAATGTAGTAGTGTGCCGCTCATAGGGGGGACCCTGGGATCTGTGTGCCATCACACTGTGTTAGCTACCTTTCTCCATTCATGTAAGCAGTTGCTGCATGTTGCAATTGTCCCAAGGTGTATTCCTTCCTCTGTGTACCCTGACTTCTTCCCTGCAGGGTGTCCCCTGACTTTGGCACAGAGCTGTGTGTCCATTAGCTGGGTGTGTGACGTAGTCCTTCACCTTTGCACATGCATGCTGAGCGATGTCTCCACCTGCATCATTCGTGGCATCCTTGGTAGTCATTGTACTTGTGTATGTGGCCTATTGACATGACTTCATGTGTACATGTTTTCTTTTCTGCGCTATGCATGCGTATACTCCCAGCCTCGCACACATGTGGTACATGTACTGCAGGGTCTTTGTGCACCTGACTGACATTTGTGGGCATGGTATCTGTGACTACTCCACCCTTTGCGTTCCATGGGCACTGCTGGGAGTGATGGGCACCCACCCCTCCTGTCTCAGGGCACTGCTGGGAGGACTCTGCACACACCCCTCCTGTCTCAGGGCACTGCTGGGAGGACTCTGCACCCACCCCTCCTGTCTCAGGGCACTGCTGGGAGGACTCTGCACCCACCCCTCCTGTCTCAGGGCACTGCTGGGAGGACTCTGCACCCACCCCTCCTGTCTCAGGGCACTGCTGGGAGGACTCTGCACCCACCCCTCCTGTCTCAGGGCACTGCTGGGAGGACTCTGCACCCACCCCTCCTGTCTCAGGGCACTGCTGGGAGGACTCTGCACCCACCCCTCCTGTCTCAGGGCACTGCTGGGCGGACTCTGCACCCACCCTGCACCCACCCCTCCTGTCTCAGGGCACTGCTGGGAGGACTCTGCACCCACCCCTCCTGTCTCAGGGCACTGCTGGGAGGACTCTGCACCCACCCCTCCTGTCTCAGGGCACTGCTGGGAGGACTCTGCACCCACCCCTCATGTCTCAGGGCACTGCTGGGAGTGATAGGCCCCCACCCCTCATGTCTCAGGGCACTGCTGGGAGTGATAGTCACCCACCCCTCATGTCTCAGGGCACTGCTGGGAGTGATAGGCCCCCACCCCTCATGTCTCAGGGCACTGCTGGGAGTGATAGGCACCCACCCCTCCTGTCTCAGGGCACTGCTGGGAGTGATAGGCCCCCACCCCTCCTGTGTCTGGGCACTGCTGGGAGGACTCTGCACCCACCCCTCCTGTGTCTGGGCACTGCTGGGAGGACTCTGCACCCACCCCTCCTGTCTCAGGGCACTGCTGGGAGGACTCTGCACCCACCTCTCCAATTTCACAATATGTACGCTCATGACATACACTGATGTGGGTACGTTCCATGCATTCGAGGTGGGGGTACGTGTCGTACTTACACTGTTGGGGTGGGGCTACGCTCCATGCATTCGAGGTGAGGGTACGTGTCTTACTTACACTGTTGGGGTGGGGGTACGCTCCATACGTACGCGGGTGTGGGTACGGGTCGTACTTACACTGTTGGGGTGGGGGTACGCTCCATGCATACGGGGTGGGGGTAGGGTCCGTACATATCCGTCCCCACGCTATGTGTTGCTTGTGCCGGCCGTACCCAGGTACGGGTCGTACTTACACTGTTGGGGTGGGGGTACGCTCCATACGTACGCGGGTGGGGGTACGAGTCGTACTTACACTGTTGGGGTGGGGGTATGCTCCATACGTACGCGGGTGTGGGTACGGGTCATACTTACACTGTTGGGGTGGGGGTACGCTCCATACGTACGCGGGTGTGGGTACGGGTCGTACTTACACTGTTGGGGTGGGGGTACGCTCCATACGTACGCGGGTGTGGGTATGGGTCGTACTTACACTGTTGGGGTGGGGGTACGCTCCATATGTACGCGGGTGTGGGTACGGGTCGTACTTACACTGTTGGGGTGGGGGTACGCTCCATACGTACGCGGGTGTGGGTACGGGTCGTACTTACACTGTTGGGGTGGGAGTACGCTCCATACGTACGCGGGTGGGGGTACGAGTCGTACTTACACTGTTGGGGTGGGGGTACGCTCCATACGTACGCGGGTGTGGGTACGGGTCGTACTTACACTGTTGGGGTGGGGGTACGCTCCATGCATTCGAGGTGAGGGTACGTGTCTTACTTACACTGTTGGGGTGGGGGTACGCTCCATACGTACGCGGGTGTGGGTACGGGTCGTACTTACACTGTTGGGGTGGGGGTACGCTCCATGCATACGGGGTGGGGGTAGGGTCCGTACATATCCGTCCCCACTCTATGTGTTGCTTGTGCGGGCCGTACCCAGGCCTTTGCCACGTGGGTACGAGCCGTCCCGCCATTGTTGGGGTGACGTGGGTGTGGGCGTGGTACGACTCGTACCCACGCTCTTCAGGCGTGGGTACGGGACGTACCGGTCTGGTTGTGTTGCCGGTTCGCGTCGTGACGGACTTCCGTTGTGGCGGTCGCTGGCTTAGCTGGACACGCCCCCACCCCCTCGTAGTGACCAGGGCATGGGAGTCCGGTATGTCCTGGGCATGTGTGCTGTGTGACTTTGGTGGGGGGTTTGTGGCCTGCCCTGGTCCTGCCACCCCCACCCCACCCCACTTTCCCCCCTCCCTTAGTTGTTCTGACCTTCTGCGGCGTCTGCGTCCGAACCTGTAGAGGAGGTCGACTGCTATGAGGGCCGGATGACACGTAGGTTCGGGTCCATGTCTGTCCGTCGCGTACGGGTCCTCCTTGTTCGCGTCGTCCTGTCTGTCCGTCGCGTACTGGTCCTCCTTGATCGCGTCGTCCTGTCTGTCCGTCGCGTACTGGTACTCCTTGTTCGCGTCGTCCTGTCGCATACTGGTCCTCCTTGTTCGCGTCGTCCTGTCTGTCCGTCGCGTACTGGTGGTCCTTGTTCACGTCGTCCTGATTTCCCGGCAGTTTTTGGCAGCCGGAAAATATTCACCGTGCGGGATGACGTCGGTGCGAATCGTAATTCCTGGTTCGTGAATGGCAGGCTGCGAGCGTCCCGACATCAGGTCGGCGCTTTCCCGGATCGCATTTGTATGTTTATTTTGTTCGGTCGGGGTTTTTTGCGATTCGTACGGAAATGGTGTTCCCGTGCGAATCATAATTCCATGTTTGTAAATTTTGACGACCGGGTACGCGTCGGACGGAAAAAAGCCTCCGTCCGACGGTTCGTACCCGGTTTTTACAGGATCGTAATTGGCACCTTAGTCTTTTAGACAATCACTTATAGAAACACATACTTATTCATACAGGAACTCTTTCAATCTCTCACTCTCACATATACTCACTTATATACACCAATAGTCACATATACTAGTTTAAAACATATGTAGTTACTCATAAAGACACTATTGAGACAGTCATTCACTCACTAACACACCCATGCACACACTCATCCACCCATACAGTTTTGCACACATGCTGTCTTCAACACATACAAACAGTGAGTCACTCATTCATGCACATATGCACTACGTAATACCCCCCACCGAACCATACAGACAGTCAGACACTCATACTGATACTCAAAAACCAACTAATAACCTATATAGCCACTCATGTAGCTCCTCACCAACCCATGCAGCTACTTATACACAAAGTGAGAGACTGATACAGATATTTACATATTTAAACATTACTCACTAAGCCATGTATTCACTAAGATACACTTAATCAGTCAGTTATACAATCAATTTTTCAAAAACAAATCATCCATTTAGACACTTATATACCCATTTATTCTTCCATCGACCTTGAGTTATACATATATAAAACATATGTAATTTTCAGAAAAACACACATTCACTGGATGATGTCATCAGTAATGTCATTTGAGATGTCATCAGTGATGTCATGAGTGATGTCACTGACCATGTCATGAGTGATGTAATATGTGACGTCATCAGCAGTGCATTATGGGCGCGCAAGTTATAGTTAGCTGAACTAACTATAACGGGGGAATTTCAATGGTTTTGTACGAGGGAAAAGTCCAGCTAACTATAACGCCCCTGAAACCTATGGTTTTTTCAGGGAATATTATCTACTGGCGGTCGCCAGTAGATAGTTATAGTTAGGACCTATTTTCCATAGGAAATCCGCAACATTCTATTCCCAATAAGTCTGGCGCCGATTGACGAATCTTCGCAAAATTTTCCAAACTTTTGGCCAGCTCCGCTCCGCTCCTACCCTGAAAGTTTTGCGGTGATTCGTCAAGCAGGGGCCGAGAAAAAAGGGGCAAAAAGGGGTAGAACCGAGGCAAAAGAAAACCGAAAAAAAGGCGCAAAACACGACAAGGGGGCAGGGTAGAAACACTCTGACTCCCTAGGCCTGCTCAGGGGGTCCCACAAGGACCCCCAAGGCCCAATTTTTTTTTTCTTTTTTCTAAAAAATCGCGGGATGCGCGTAGGGTCCGCGCATCCCGCTGCCGAAAAAAAAACCGAAGGGCTCCCGCGCTTCATTTTTATTTAGCCCCGGGGGGGCCAAGACAATATCTTTATCATTTTGGGGGGCCAAGAGGGGCCCCCCAGCCCCAGGGACCGCCACTCCCCGTGGCTTTAATTTAATGTATGCGGGGGGCTCATGGCCCCCCCGCAGCCCTGGGGACCGCCACCCCCGGGCACTAATTATTTATAAAAGTGGGTCCGTTACGGACCCCCAAACCCCGGGGACCACCACTCCCCGGGGATTAAAATTAAGTGGGACGGGGCCGCGCGGCCCCCCTCGTGGAGCCAAAGATGGCCCTGGGGACCGCCACCCCCCACCTCCTTCAGTGTCCCGGGGTGCCCACCCCCGGGACACTGCTGTTTGCAATGGCAGGGCAGGAGCCTCGCGGCTCCCACCCTGCCATTGCAAACTGCTTTGCTTCATTGAAGCGAGAGCAGGAAAACCTGCTCTCACTTCAATGAAGCAAAGACGATTGCTTTTCCATATGGGGAGCAGCATGTTAGCTGCTCCCCATGTGGAAAAGCAATGCCGGCTCCCGCAGGAAGCGGGGAGCCGGCTGGGACCGTGGGGGGATTGGGACCCCCCCACAGTCCCCAACGAGACGGCCAGGCCCCGGGGGATGGGGTCCCCGGGGCCAGTAGTGGCCCGGGAGGGGGGCCACACGGCCCCCCTCCTAAAAATAAATAATCTAAAAAACGGCCCCGAGGGATGGGGTCCCCGGGGCCAAAAGGGGACACAGAAGGGGGGCAAGGCAGCCCCCCTCCAAAAACAAAAATAAAAAAAAAAGCCAAGCCCCGGGGGATGCGGTCCCCGGGGCAAATTATGGCCTCGGGAGGGGGGCCATGCGGCCCCCTTCCTGAATTTTTTTTATTTTTTTATAAAAAAATGCAAATTGGGGGCAGGCCCTGGGGGATGGGGTCCCCAGGGCCAAAAAATAAGAAAAAGAAGGGGGGCTACACAGCCCCCCTTCTTAAAACGATTTTTTTTTTTTTAAACGGGATGGGGAGGAGGCCACGCCCCCTCCTTAAATCACTCTTCAAACGTGCCCCCTGGCACGTTTGCAGAGGGGGAACGAATTCCCCTTCAATACTGGGGGTCCCTGGGGCCCACCAGGAACCTCCAGTATGCGCCAGGGGGCTGTGTTGCAGAGAGGTGTAATGAGGCCACTCCCCTTTTTACACCTCTCTGCAACGCAGCTCCCTGGCGCTTACTGGAGGTACCTGGTGGGCTAGTTGGCCGCCAGGGGACCTCAGGATTCAATGGGACTTAATCTCCCAACTTAAAACACATCACGGGGCATGTTTGCACAGTGGTGAAGGTAGGGGGCGGGGTCTGAGGTGATACTGTGCAAACACGCCCTGTGGTGCGTTTTAAGTTGGGGAATTCATTCCTCTTCAATCCAGAGGTACCCTAGGGGACAACTAGCCCACCAGGTACCTCCACTAAGCGCCACGGAGCTGCGTTGCAGAGTGTTGTAAAAAGGGGTGTGGCCTCTGAACACCTCTCTGCAACGCAGCTCCCTGGCGCATACTGGAGGTACCTGGTGGGCTAGTTGGCCGCCAGGGGACCTCAGGATTCAAGGGGACTTAATCCCCCAACTTAAAACACCCCACGGGGCGCGTTTGCACAGTGGTGAAGGTAGGGGGCGGGGCCTGAGGTGAGATCTGTGCAAACACGCACTGTGGCGCGTTTTAAGTTGGGGAATTAATTCCTCTTCAATCCTGAGGGTCCCTGGGGACCAACTAGCCCACCAGGTACCTCCAGTAAGCGCCACGGAGCTGTGTTGCAGAGTTTTGTAAAAAGGGGGTGGCCTCTGAATACCCCTCTGCAATGCAGCTCCCTGGCGCATACTGGAGGTACCTGGTGGGCTAGTTGGCTCCCAGGGGACCTCAGGATTGAAGAGGAATTAATTCCCCAACTTAAAATGCGCCACAGGGCGTGCTTGCACATGTCACCTCAGGCCCCTCCCCCTTCCTTCACCATTGTACAAATATTCCTCTAAAATCAGCCTAACTATGAATTCCGATTTACTCACCTGTAATCAGGAGAGAACCCAGTGCTGCATCTTTTAGCCCAGCACAGACCCTGAAAAGTAATTCTAAGCGTACTTACCAGTAACTTGTATTTCCTTCCATAGGAATCCAGTGTGTGGTTGTCACCAGAAAATTTTCTAAGTGTCCATTTTTGAAACGTAGAAATATTCCTCTAAAATCAGCCGAACTACGAATTCCGATTTACTCACCTGTAATCAGGAGAGAACCCAGTGCTGCATCTTTTAGCCCAGCACAGACTCTGAAAAGTAATTCTAAGCGTACTTACCAGTAACTTGTATTACCTTCCATAGGAATCCATTGTGTGGTTTTCACCAGAAAAGTTTCGAAGTGTCTATTTTCACAAACTAAAAATATTCCTGAAAAATCGTCTGTATGACTTAAACACATTCTTTCAACTGTTTACAGGAGGTTGGCCAGTGCTGGATCCAGGATCCACCACTGAGTAAGAAAAAGTAACGATAACACTACGTACCTGCTAAGTGAATTTTCTGTCATAGGATAACATTGGTGATTCTATGGGAAAAAGTTTCTAAGTGTCAAGTTTTAAAATACAATAATATTCCTTAAAAATTACTACTTTAACCAAAGTGATTTTACTCAACGGTTTACAGGAGATGTCCAAGGACTGAATCTAGGATCCAGTCCTGTGGTTAGAAAAGTAATCCATAAAGTAACTAATTGCATTTAACTAGAAATTCACATTGAGCTCAATGTTGCTTTGTGTTTGAAATTGTGTTGCCCATTGCAACAACTGTAACTACTGTATTTAAAAGTCTGTTGCCTATTTGCCAAGTATTTAAACTAAAGTAATTCATTCTGAGAAAGTATATTTTGTACTGTAATGTATAATGTAATTATAATGTAATTAAAAAAAAATATATTGAAAAATAAATAGTTTAAAAAATGTAGTAAATCAGTATAAAAAAAATCAGTATAAAAATTAATACATTCAAAATTGTCATTTACAAAACCTTTGAAATTCACTGAAAAAAACGTAGGTTTCGGGGGCATTATAGTTAGCTGGACATTTCCCTCGTACAAAACCCTAGAAATTCCCCCGTTATAGTTAGTTCAGCTCACTATAACTCACGCCCCCGTAACACACTGCTGATGACGTCACATATTACATCACTCATGACATGGTCAGTGACATCACTGATGACATCTGAAATGACATCACTGATGACATCACTGATGACGTCATCCATGTGATAAATTAGTGCATCTTCTCACACCCTTTGATATACTCAATCAAAATTTCAGACGTCCATTCTCAAAACTATAGATACTCCAACACCAATAACTACATACCCACTCATTGACTCTTAGATCTACACACACATCCACTCACTCACCTGTAGAGTCACTCATACTTACAGTCACTCAGTACAGGACTATCATATGCATTTATACACCTACATAGACACTCACACACCACCAATCATCCACAGAGGTACTCTCACACCTAGTCAGTCATGCAAATAATTAATCACACTCCCATTTACTCACCTATGCAGTTATACACACACAAGTTCACTTACTCATAAAAATAGTACCGCATTCTTATGCTTATACAATCACTGATACAAGCACACACTCATCCATACAGCCACTCTCACAATCACACACTCTCACGTATACCCACTTATATACTCTTACAAACATATATACTGCCTTTCACATATGTAGTTACTCACACATGTACCACTGAGATATACATTCAATCACTAACGCACCCATACATACACTCACCCAACCATACAGTCCATCACAGATGCACTCTTAAAACCATGCACCCATAGAATCACCCACTCACACATGTATGCACAGAGTCACACACACACCACCCACACAAACACTCAGGCACCCATACAGATACTCAGACAACCAATCAATAACCCATAGAGACACTCATATAGCTATTCACAAAACCATGCAGCCACTAATACACCAACAGACAGACAGATACAGACATTCACACAGTTTAGTCGCTAATCTGCAGTAAGATACATTTAATGACTCACTTATTAGAGTCAGTCACACACCTACTAAATCATCCATTCACACACTTATACACCCACTCATTCTTCCATAGGTTTTTCCCTATATATATATTAAACATATTTAAAATTTACAGAAACACACACTCACTGGATGACGTAATCAGTGATGTCATCAGTGATGTCATTTCAGATGTCATCAGTGATGTCATCAGTGATGTCACTGACCATGTCATGAGTGATGTAATATGTGACATGATCAGCAGTGCATTGCGGGGGCGCGAGTTATAGTTAGCTGAACTAACTATAACGGGGGAATTTCTAGGGTTTTGTATGAGGGAAATGTCCAGCTAACTATAACGCCCCTGAAACCTATGGTTTTTTCAGTGAATATATATATGTATAGAGTTATTATTATCAAGTCCACATCTACTTACCTTGGAGCTATGTCTATTTACAAATACCATATGGGGCTATTCACAAAGGTAAAAATACATTTGAGTAAATCTACACATGTAGATGTACTTTATCACATTTTACCAAATATACTATGTTTGACTATTCATTCCCAAGTATAAATTTAATACAAAGTGTAGACTTGCATGCCTCCACCCCCTGAAACAGGGGTTGGAGCCAAATCTGTGAGTGTAAAATTACTGCTAGTAACTTTTCACATGCAGGTGGAGTTTTCAACCTTCAGGGTGGTGATGTCCATTTAGCAAAGTATAAGTTAAATTACATGAAACTTTAAAATGAAAATACTGAAAATATTTTATGTTAAATAATAATATAAATTGCCTATATCTACTGCGGCCTCGAAAAGGGCTGCAGAACAAGCCACAATTACGTCATTAGTTTGTGAATCTGACCTATATATGTCGAGTTCACAACAGTAAATGTACACTTACCGATATATAGTTACCATAAAAAGTTTGTTAGTCAATGTGGCTATGATATGTTTCGAGAACAACATATAAAATATGATATTCTAGTAGCTGAAGCTGCCTGTTTACTTTTTTTCTGAGCAAGTGAAACAGGCAGAAAACATCTGGAAACAATATCCGACATAGTGATCAAAGTGCAAATGTACAATATTTGTTCTACTTTAGTAATGTTCAAAATCTTCTATCACAAATTCAAAATAATTAGTTGCTTCACTAAGACTGTGCAAAGTCTTTAGGGGTCTTGGTGAAGGCTGCCTTTTTCTGCACAGCTAGTTAATTTTCATACTGGAAGAGCCAAGTCAAACATGACAAGAAATGTAATTCAGATAATGTGCATATTTGCAACCCAATTCCACGCAGGAAAATATATATATGGAAAATGGGCAGGTTCGCATTTTTCTCAGCTTTGTTATGCACAATGGAACTGTCCAGGAATGAAACACAGATGACCTTTTTCTGATATCCCGCTCAATTTAGGAGTTAATTTCACACACTACCATGGGGTGCAGTGTTTACAAGGAGCAATATTTCCTCTACCTCAGTTCAGCAGCTCAGGATGGGACAACACATAGAAAAGTGCTTATTTACCCCCATTCTGAGGTGCAAAACTTAAAATGCTGTAGTTTTTCTCTGCACAAAATTTGCTAGGTCAGAATTGTGTATCAGGGAAGACTACAATGACCAATAACCCTGATTCGGGTGCAATCTCCTGTACTGCAGCCCTGAGAAGAATGGCCAGGCATATCTTCTGCAATCCATTTTTTAGTGTTAAACAAGGATGCACGTAATAAAACATCGTAAACACACGAAGTTACAAAGTTTTTCTTTGTCCTTGGCAAAAAAAAACATTAGCTCTGCCCTGATCTTTGAAATGTAAAAGAGAAGAAACCCTAGCAATCTATACTGATAAGTTAGATTATTCGTTTGTCCATTAATCAGTTTGGGTGTTTTATCCATTCTTTTTTGTTGTTGTGTATGTCTTCTGTAGTGTAGAATTCATGATTCACAGTAAGGTTGGGAATTACTGGCGCCACTTTGGCTTCCCGGTCCTTTAGAGAAGCCCATAAATTACAGACTGCTTCCTTCCAGCCTTTTGGAAACAAACGAGGATGTGGCCGAATATCCTTTGTTGTAAGGAAACTCACATTGTTGCTGTTCTTCGGAGCATAAGATACAGTTTCCACTGAAAATCTTTTTCTCTCAAGTCATTCAAATAATGATAATATCACGCAGGTGTCGATTAAATAGAATGTAATAATGAAATCCAAGCTTTATTCACCTCTTAGGCCCTCATAATGAGTTAAAATGCATGTGCAAATCAGAATAATGAGTTGGGTGGTCATTATCACCACTTTGCAAGTTTTCCCTGATTGACTGACAGGTCAAACAAGGAACGGGGTGGGACAGAAAAAAGGCCGGGGCACCAAAATAAAAGTAGCTCCAGTTATTGAATTACGTTGCTAAAATAAAGTGTCCCATGTTTGCAAATTTGGGCAACATCGAACTGAAAAGACAAGATATACGAGTGTTTTGCAAGCTATTGACCTCGATAGATTCGAACTTGCTACAGGCAATTTTTGTTTTAATATCAGATAAATTAACAGTAAAAACTGGTCCAGCAGGCTATAAAGCAGGCCCACAAACAAACTAGAATCCATCCCACACCCTCACCTGTTAGACCATCCCTCAGACTCAGCCTGGTTGCCCAATAAGCCCTTGGACAACCTGCTGCAATTTATCAGGGGAAAATCCAGACAATAGACAACAACATGCAGAATTAGGTATATTAAAGATCGATTCTGCCTGTTGTACCTCATTTTCCAGTTGAAGGTTTGGATTAGGAGGAATTTACCATCCAGGGTAAATATCTCACCCTGATTACCAAGTCATTCTGACAAACGATTAATGAAGGGTTTTGTGTTATAAATTGCATTAATTTTAACGTGGCCGATGGGAAATCTGACTAGGACTGGGGGCCAAGTTGTGCTGGTCTCCCAACTGGGTAAGGAAACATCATTCAAGGAAAGCAAGACCACCTGCCCGGGAGCCTGGATCTGCTCATCCAGACCAGTGTGCCTTGTAATGAAGCGGAGAGCGCTGAATGGAACTTGTCCAGTAAGGAATCCTGGTGAGTGGATCCGATAGCGAGGTGAGAAGAGACGGCTGCTTCACTGATTGAGTCATTGCCCTTGTGCATAGAAAGTCTGCGACCCTCGTATGCCATAGGAGAGCCACCGTGTAGTGACTTGTGATCATTGCTGCATGGATGGGTCATCGCCGGTATGCAGTGAGAATTCAGCAACCCTGTATGCCAGATGTGGCCACTGTGAAGACATTCGCGCAAAAAGAACTATTGATGGACAGAATGCAGAACAATGTCATACATTCACCCCAGTACAGAGATCTGGGCCTAAATCCATAGTTTTTTTGCTCACCATGCCATTCCAGTCTGGACCCACCATATGCAAATCAGTCTTGACCCTGTGCCCAATGGGAACAGTCCAGCCCGAACTGCCAGGCCAGGTCCTCCCTGGACTGGAAACAAGCATCCTAGGACCGGTTTCTGGGTTTCACCCCTCTTCAGCCAGGATAGCTTGATTCCAGTGGCATGGGGAGCATGGGACTCATGTCTGAGCATACCCGTCCCACTCGGGGTGACAAATGCAAAAAGAACTATTGCTGGACAGAATGCAGAACAATGTCATACATTCACCCCAGTACAGAGATCTGGGCCTAAATCCATCGTTTTTATGCTCACCATGCCATTCCAGTTTGGACCCAGCCATATGCAAATCAGTCTTGACCCTGTGCCCAATGGGAACAGTCCAGCCCGAACTGCCAGGCCAGGTCCTCCCTGGACTGTAAAGAGATTGCCATGCCAAGCGGGTCATAGTCTGTGTGGGGTGATAAGCCAGTGACCCAGTATGTCATGGGGGGCAGCTGTGACTAAACCGATGTGCCAATCGTGTCAGAGCTTGTGTGCAGTGGAGTGATGGTGATCTTCTATGCCAGAGGAACCCACCAGTACCAATCAAGAAATGTGACCTGATTGGGATCATCATCAGAGGATTGAGGTCACCGTGGAGACCCTACTAGTCCTGCACCATGAATGAGGACCAGTGTCAGGACTTTCGCATTCCCCACATCCACCATTGGAAAAGCCAAAAAACTTACCTACCTTGTAGAAGCAAAGAGGGACCTTCGGTTGCTGCAGCTGCACAACCGAGTGTAAGTAACTCGAGGACCGCTGAATGCAGTCTGCCTGGGCCCTGTGCAATTTTTTTTCCAGAGACAGCAACTGCAACTCCAGTGCCCATGGAGAGGTTGACCTCAGAGACTCCAGTCGCTCCGATCCTGTTGGTGCAGGTAACACTGTTTTCGGGCTAGTCAACCCTGGGGAATCTTGCTTGCCAGATAGCGATTTGGTTCTGAAACACTTTTTACTTTAATATAGAGTTGGAGTGGGACTCCTGAGACTCGGACTACTAGTGGGGCTTCACCTCAATGTCTTCTATAATGATTGAGGAATAACCACGTCCGCTAAAGCAAGGAGGGAGTGGGACTCAGGATGCCGCCTAAGAAACACTACATTCCTAACCTCAGGGGATTGTGTGTATTGTTTGTGAACGTTGTATTCTACTTTGATGTAGTTGCTATAAAATAATAACTTATTTTTATAAAAGTAAGTATTTGACTGGACGTTTTTTGAATTGTGAGCCTGTTCTCATCCCCCTGTATCTACCCCGCCCCCCACACCCTCACCAGGAGAAGCCTTGGGCTGCTTGACCCAAGTTACTATTGAGCCAAGTGCTGTATGAATACTTGGCCCAGTTATTCAGGTCCCACGGTTGGGCCCAGTAACCCCTGTTTGTGCTGTGGCCATGTGAACGAGGTTCTGACACGCATTCATGTATTGATTTCTGATTTACCACTGATTTGATTGATCTGAGTATGTAACTTTGCTCATCTGTTGATACACTTTCATTCTTTTCTAATCTACCACTCTCTGTCATCATTGTGGGGCCTAAGGTGCTTCACTGTATTTGGCGTGTTTGATTTATTGAGTCACCCCTCAGTCTGGGGCTAAAGATTCATCCACTTGAGAGCAGTTTGTACTTGAATTTGCACCAAAGATCTGCATGGTGCATATCCTGCTTCATCAATTGCTAGCCAATTCTGGTATCCCTTGTTACCTGCCATGTACTAATTTAGCTTCCAGGAATAATAACACAATACATGGACATTTAAAGTTGGATCAAAATTTTCCATAAACCACAAATTTAAGATTTATTAAAAAGTCTGCAACTTTGACGAGAACACCAGTCATGTTCTGCAATACAGATCAAATCTGTTAACAAAATGACATCAGTATGTTATTAATGTCAGTAACTAAATTGATTTAAGCACAATAAATAATAAGACATGCAAGAATGAGTTAGTTAAGAGGTCAACAAGGTGTATTTAATATTGAAATTAACCACTCCACAGGAATACACAGACAAATGCAATTAATGGATGGATAATCGTGTGTGTACTGAGACGGCGAACTGAAACACCACCACCCATTGCACCAGCATTTGCAATATAAAAGAACTAGAACCAGAGCAATCTGTGATTTGCTGAGGATCACACAATGATGAGGAAGTGGGCCCTATCTTCTGTTTTCTGATTATGGAGCTACATACACCGGCCAGTGTAATGACAATGTAAAAGTGAAGCTTGGGTCCAGCGCACACTTGGCACTATATCAATGTAGTAATACATTAATGTATACATGCTGATGACAAATTACGAAGCGGTTTTAAGCACTTGAACATGTTGACAGTCGACCTACAATTAAGGTGTTTGATATAGGGTAGGGGGATACATTTCAATATGCGTTGTCATTTTATCAGCATATTATGCCCTTTTATTTCCCACCTACAGCCATTGTGTTAGTGTACACAGGTGGCTGTTTAAATAAATGCTTCCTCTGCCAGTAGGAAGTTATTTGAATATCTATGAGAAACGTTCTCCTTGGAGAAATGTAGTTTCTATTGGAAAACGCCTTCAATATGAAGTTCAGCAATGATTCTCCAACAGAGATGGTGAGATAAGTGTTTTCAGTTTTTCGGCAGGAAATGAAGGAAGCAGCCTCTGACACACTGGCTTCCGGAAAAAGAAAAGAACACAAGGGTGCCAGGAAAATGTTCAGCCTTCTTGTGAATCTTTCCAGCGCACACATACCAGGAGACAAAGTGAACACAAATGGAATACGTATTGACAAAGCCAAAAGGCTACTCTTTATTTCAGCCCATGCACAGACACAAACAAGATCTATGAACACCTACGTCATGCATAAATTCAAGTATACAAACAGAAGAAGGCTTTATGGTATGTTGTGGCGTACGTTTAGTGTGTGCATTCTGCCATTCGTATGACCTCACAGAGTCAAAAGGCTCTGAATTCAAGGATCCCGATATAATCTGCTGTCTGGATGGGTTTAGGAACTTTAAGGTCAGTAGTGTATTTGGGTTTCTGTCGTTTTTTTAAAAACGATATGTTTTAGTACTTTATAGATTGATTATTTTTTAATTCAGTGGGTGTGGATGGAGGTTTTGCCACCACAAGTGTTTAGCTGTGGCCTGGGGTAATCGACTTGTCTTTTATTTATTTATTTATCTATAGAGTTTACTATTGCACAAACATGGACCAAGAGAGTATCACAGCGCTCTACATATATTCAGGGAAAAGAAACAGGTAGAGCAAAACAACAACATATTGAAGAGCGATACAGGATCTCGCAACGCCAAGGTGATGAGAGAGAGCCTCCTACATCACCAGGCTGACAAGTCAACATACAGGAGCGAAGATAAAAAGGAAAAAACATGGGTGAAGAGGATGTACCATAACGTTATCCTAAGGGAGGAGTTTGTGTATTCTAGTTCAGAAAAGTATTCATCAGTAGGATTTTTTTTTTTTTTTAAAGCCGCAGTTGAGGGATTCAGTCTGATTGCAGTGGCAGGGATTCCAAATTCTCGGGCACTACACAAGAAGGCACGGTTGAACGTTTCTTTTTATGACATTTTTGTGGTTTCAGCAATAAAGTGCTGGTGCTTCTGAAGGAGCTGCAGCTGCCAGATTTTTCCAGTTTGTGTGCAAGGTACAATGGGTTTTGCACTGTAGAGCTTTGTGGGTCATGAAGGCAATTTTAGTTGAATCCTAGCCTCATATGGGAGATTTCAAATCAGGAGAGATGTGGTTGTTTCTTTTGTATCCTGTGATGGGTCTTGCAGCAAAGTTAATAGAGGCCGTTAGATTAGCCAACTTGTAAATAGGTAGACCGCAAAGGGTTGCACTTCCCTATTCCAACCTAGAAGTGAATAGGGCTTCAACATCAGACTTGAAGTCATCAGGGGGGAGGAAGGTTGTTTTTTCCTTAAGATGCTCATTTGTAAGTTTGCTCCTTCAGTGGCTGTGCTGATGTGCTCCTGCATGTTCAGTGTCTTATCTAGTGTTATTCTAGTGATTGCATGGAATCTATAATGTGTGGTACACAGTTGAGAGCTGTTAGTTGTTTCAAATCTTTCTCAATACCAGGACATTGCTAGGGTGGGTTGATTAGGTGGAATTCCGTTTTGAGAGAGTTTAATTTGAGATGGTTAGAGGCCGGCCAATTTTTGGTTTTATGTAGAGTTGTGTTGAGAGACCTGATATCCTCAGTGGAAGAGATTTTCAGGTAAAACTGGGTGCCCTCAGCATACACGTATTAATGGATTTTAGAATTTCAGTTAAAGGCTCCATGAACTGGTCGAAGAGAGTGGGTGCGTGTGTTGACCCTTGTTGAGCCGCTAGTGTGAGTGGATTTGCCCAGGAACTGGTTGGCCTTGATTCTTTGCATTCAGTTGTGGATAAACAAGGAGAACAAACTAAACTCGGACACAGATCGGGAAGGTCGAGGAGGATTACAAGGCAAGATTCGTTCTGATCCAACGGTTTTAGCGCATCATCAACTATGTGTGTAAGGGCTGTGACCCTCACAGAATCCAGACTGTAATTGGTCTAGGAGATGGAATTGATCTATGTGGTCCCATAGTTGGACATGGACACAATTCTCAGGGACCTTTGCCACAGACGGAATGTTAGTGATTGGACGGAAGTTATTTATGTCCTTGTGATCCACCGTGGTTTTTTTCTGAATAGGGGTTGCCTGCCCTGACTTCAGGCAATCCGAAATCACACCTTTGAAGTGGGGAGGCATTTACTATCTTAGTCCATAGTTGAAGTGTAGACTTCTCCATCACATTGAAGAAATTCGAAGATAGAGGAGCACTGAAGTGGTTTGAGGGTTTCAGTGATGTAAGAATATTAGGTATGGTTACTAATTCAAACAGTTTTTTGGGGCGGTTTCTCACTTTATCAAGTTGATTTCTGAAGAAATTTGGGTTTATTGTAGGGGTGGGCAGAATTTGCGAAATCCACTTTCGCAAATTATCGCGAAAATGTTACAAATTATCACAAACACACGGAAATATCGCGAAGATGCGGACGTTTTTTTCCCGCATGTTCGCGAGATTTTCTGCATGGTTGCGGCTCGCCAACTTACCCATGTGGTTGCTCGCGGGCGCGGCCATCTTGTTTTCAGTTGTCTCGCGGTACATGATCGCAAGAAGAAAGACGTGATCGCGCGACGCATGACGTCAATGCGGGCGCGAACTGTCGCGAGACAGCGCAAATGGCTAAAAACAATACAACATCTCATGGAGAACGCGACCGGATCAAGAAAACTTGTCGGCGAACGCAGGGATTCAGGTAAGGCGATCGCGCGCGCGCGAGAATGTATTATTTTACAGCGCGAGCAAGAAACAAATTCTCGCCAAGCTGCGGAATGCGGAAATTTTGACATTTTCGCGCTTTCCGCGGAACGCGAAAATGTCAAATTATCGCAATTTCCGCGAACAGAACGAAATTTTAGCCCAGGCCTAGTTTATTGTATGTGCTTCTCATCAACCTCGGGAGCCTAAGGTATTTGAGAGACAGTGAGCATCTCCACGATCACCAAGTCTCAGGTTGCATCTATCTGTATTTAGGATACCATTGAACCTTGGTTTGGAGTCTTTGGTAGACATTCTTTCGAGCTGTAATGGGGCAATTGCATCTAGAATGTTCAATATGGAATTTTTGTAATGATCTGTGAGGTCATGGACATCTGATATGCCAAAGGGAGGAGGCAGGGTATTGTTGCTAACGGACAGCACTTCATTCTAGTGTTGGAAGCTGCCACTTTATATGATATATCAATAAGTTGATATACCATGTATTGAGTCTATGGGTTCCCTTATGATTGGACAAGGTATTGCTATGCAATCTCAAAGTGCTCTATTAGTGGGTA
Organism: Triturus cristatus; assembly: GCF_964204655.1. Taxonomy (NCBI): domain Eukaryota; kingdom Metazoa; phylum Chordata; class Amphibia; order Caudata; family Salamandridae; genus Triturus; species Triturus cristatus. The sequence continues at coordinate 344,091,733 of NC_140586.1, forward strand.
GTGTGGCCGAACAGCCCTAGGCTTAACACAGAGGAGTGTTAGACATTTGCAAAATACACACAATCATTAATAAATGACACACACAACTCAAGAAGGAGATTCACACCAATTTAGAAAAATACCAAGTACCTTTATAAATGTTAAGGTATCAGAGAAAGATCGCTCAGGTAGGTACATTTTTAAATATAAATTCTTTTCACTTTAGAAAGTGGACACAATGCAATTTATGAGTTCTACAATGTTATCCAATGTTATACAATGTTAGACAATGTCTCTGGCCCTCAGCTCGGGCCAGAGACAACGGGTGCAGTGGTGGCTTCAGATGTTGGGGTTTGGCGGTTCCAGGAGCCTCCGTTTCTTTGCTTTTGAAATTCCTGCAGGATGTAGGGGGAACAGGTCCGCTGTTCACAGGAGGTCTTCTTCTTTATCAAAGACAGACAGTTCTTGCAAGGTTGTGGAATTACAGTCGCAGAGAGAGGCACATTTGGTGCAGTTTTCGATGAGGTATACAGACAGACCGGCAAGGTTGTCACCAGGTCAACTGCTTCTTCTCTCCTCTCTGCTTTTGCGGCTCTTCGTGTGTCCTCTCTCTTTTTAGGTTGTCAGGATCTGCTTCTCTGGTGCCAGGGGCTCCACTAAATACTGAATGTAGTGTTATAGGGTTGTGTAGGGTATTAGCCAATGGGTTTCTGACCCTTGGGGCCACTACTCCCCCATATGACCCCTATCTGTGGGAAGGGGGCATAACCCTGTACCAGAATTCATAAGTATGCCATCACAAAGATGGCTACTTCTGAAAAGTAGCATAGTAGCTCACCTCAGGGGTGGTACTAACCTGGAGGTGGCACGCCTACCTGACTAGTTAATTTTCCCCCCTGTCCGGGTGCCACTGGGGTTTCGGACAGGGGGGTTGGTTTCCTCTCCTGTGAGGGGAGCCTGATTTGCAATCTAAATGCAGCAGTTTCTTGGAAGCTCATCGGCCCAAAAAGCCTAATCAGCAGGTCATCCTGTGGGAGCGGGTGTTACACCATCTTCCCGGAAAGGCTTTTGCTCTGGGTCTCTTGAGAGCAGGATCTCTCCCCCTAGGAGGTCAGAACAGTATCTCGGGTAGCAGGCAGGTAGAAAACAGTCAGCAAGTACACCAGAGGCTGGTAGGTTTTCAGGGGGCACCTCTAATGTGTCCTCTGGGTGCATGTATTGGTAAACCTGACATTTGCATCAGGGTGGGTTTACCAATACAAAGTGTTTGATACAAAGCATTCCTATTTTCACTGAAGCCATCATGTAGCTAGGGAACTCGTTTAAGCCAGTATCCAGCACAGATTTTAAAATGCTTTCCTGGTCACTTGTACTGGCAGTAATAGGACTGACCATCACAGTGACATATCTGCTCATGCAGGTATGCCCTCACTTTTAATATTCAGCACCCTGCCTTAGAGCTGTTAGCCATCCTCTACGGGTGAGTTAAAAATATGACATGCAGTGGTGGGGGAAATGGCATACAGGAATGTGTGACATGTCTTGTTTTCACTTTAGTCTGCACCTGTCAGGGGCTCTGCGAGCCTAACCTTATGCTTACGGAGCGGTAACGCAGAGGCGACATGGACAACATCCACCGTCCCCTGCCTTCCTCAAATGATAGCAATGACGCTTACCAGGTTGAAGGTTGGGGACCGGGAGAGGAAATCCTAAATGGTGTGGTGTACTTTCTTTTGTAGGTGGACCTGGTCTTATACATCCCATGGCTATATGGAACCCATCGGGGAACAGCAACCTATGGGGAAAAAGCATATATCTCAGATATCCATTTTCCTTACATCACAAACACACCTTCATTCACACCAGAAACTGGAAGCACTATTGGAGTGCATATAGTCACCTGTGAGAATGGTAGATGTCAAACCCAGGGTGGTTCTCAGGTGTCTCACCCACTAATACACTAGGAAGGTAACCTGAGATTTGGTGTTCAGAGGGAGAGGAACAAGAAAACAAGAAGTAGGCGTGTTTGGAAACTAATGCTGGTATGCAAATGTTCATGTGGTCGCACGATAAGTAGGGATAACAATGCACTCCTACACGTGGGTAGTCAAAGATGTGCAGTAGTGAGTGCTCCTGTGTTCACTCACTAAGAAAATAAGACAATGTGCTCCTGCGCAGGGGCAATCGAATTGTGCAGTGGTGAGCGCTCCTGCGTTCACCCAATAGGCAAATGTGACAACACGCTTCTGCACGTGTGGAAAACAAGGCTGGTATGCAAGCGCTCCTGTGCTTGCACAATGGATAGTTTTAGCAGCAAGCGCTCCTGCGCATAAATAAAATATATATTGCAAGTGCACCAGCGCTTGTACCCTAGTACCGCTGGTCAGTACTCACAGGGCCATGGGAATCCAGACGGTGCAAACAGTTTCTCAGTTAAGGTGCGAGACACGTCCTGTCTCATATGCGGTCAGGCTCTTGATCCGAAGCAGCAGCGTCGGGTTGAACTACTCGGGTTCAAATACTAGTAGACCCGGAAGTTCAACCCACATTGGTCTTCAGGCACAACTTCTGGTTCACCGCACTAGAGCTCGGACTGACCGGAGTGCCACAACGCGAAGTAGGAAGTGGAGCAATCATTCCCGCTTGCATCCTGCCTATCGGGATCTCAGGAATGTCCCCGCACCCTGAACCATGACAGCACCAAGACAAGCAGCCTGCAATGGCAGTCTTGTATGTGCTTAGTGAGGGGTGTCTTATGGTGGTACAATTTATGCTGCGGCCCTTAGGGGCCCTCTTTACTACCTCAGACCCTAGGTACCAGGATACAATTTACTAGGGACTTACAGAGGGTGCTAAAGGATTTGCCAATTAGGGAACAATTGTACAGTTTTAGGAAAGAGCTCTGGCACTGGGGATATGATTATCAGGAACCCAGTGCACTTTCATTCAAAATCACATAATTTACCAGGCAAAAAGTAGGGTTGACCGTGTCAAAAGGGGGCACTTTCCTATATCAGGTTTGTGTTCTGCATGGACCTTTTCCAGTTTCTGGGTTTCTTTAGTTGAGTCATCCTTTTTGTAATCCAAGATTCTATGATGCAGAAGGTGATGCAGTGGCAGTCAGGCCAGTCACACGGGACAATTGATTCAAGTTGAATGGAATTGGTCTTTGCAATGATTAAGTACAAGGTTGCACCCAAGATGTGGGTGGGGCTGTCGCAAGTTTGGATCAGGTTGAACTCTACTAGGCAGGTTTCGAGGCTGTTTACTGTGGGATCATTTGGGTTGTTTCAAATGTGATTTAAATCTCCGAGAAAGATCTGAGAACAATGTTGCCCCATTTTGGAGTAGATGATTTCCATAATTTATTCTATGAATGAGAGGTTATCTTTGGTGGATGGTAAATCGGGTGAATTTTTCTTAAAGGCCTATTGTTACTTGATGTCTATACATAGGTATTCGTAGCAGGCTAGAACTACAGTATATGCCTGTTTCACTAAGAGACTATTTTGGTGTATACAGGCGATGTCACCACCTGTTCTATTAGCTCTGTCTAATCTTATGATGTTGTAGCAAGGGGGGACTAGGGTTTCCAGGAATGGTCCAGAGAAATCATATAGCCAAGTTTTTGTAAGGATTAGGATGTCAAGTTCCTGTGTTAAAATGAGTTCAGTTATGTCTCCTGCATGTTTCACTGTCGATCTGCAGTTGAGAAGCATGCATTTCAGTTGTGCATTGGTTTAAGTAGAGGTAGACTGTGATAGGAACCCGCTTAAGTTTGAAAGTGTTTATAGCATTTGAGTTGTGCCTGCATTCTCTATGTGGGTTTGAAGGAATTATTTAGATTTGGCCCACTTATCAAGGTTTCCGTAGTGTGTGGAATTATAAGAAAGGAGGAGGGAGTGACTGTCGCTGTCTGTTAATCTATCTTTCAGTCTAATGGGTCTAGTGGAGGTGTTAGGGTAGGATACAGTTCTCAAACTCAGGAGGGGAAAGGGATAGTTAGAGGAGATCACATTAGCTGTAAGTGGTGATGGCAGCTTTGAGTGATAGGTACTAGATTATGCTTGATTGTGTCTGTTCTTCCCAGAAGACTTGTTAGACCACCATTTATTGGCCAACTCTGAGGTGATGTTTATAGCCTTTTGTAAGTCAACCCTAAGTTGAAATAAGTCCAGTGTGATCTCCTCTAGTCTGGATTCTTGAGAGGAGTGGCAATAAGTAGCCAATATTTGGATCAGGGGGTCCTGAAGTGAAGGGGTGTTCCAGACATTTATGGTAGGGTACTGCTGGCCTGGGAGGACCAGTGGAGGGAAGGTTAAGGTGGAGAAGTAGTTAAGCTTGGAAGGAGGTGAAGGAGAACTTGTGAACTGGTAGAGTAGAGACGCTGGGGTCATATGGGAAATGGTGTCAGGATTAAGTGTTCAGACTTCGAGCGAGTCATCTTTTGGTCCAAGAGATGTGTTGTCAGCATGCTAGTAGTGTCTATGCTGGTGCCTTCAAAAGATGCGTGTAAAGTCGGGCTGGTTGAGTGAGTTCCATTACTTTGTATGTCAGTTACCAGTGCTCTAGAGGTATGGTAAGGGTGCTGTCTGGTTTGTTGATTCAAGGTGGTAGATTCAGATCCCCAGGAGGTGGTGGAGAGTAGGGATTGAGTGTACTGATCATCATGGAGGAGTTAGAGGGGATAGAGAGGATATTTCTTGGTGCTCCTGTGTCTTAATTAAAGAACTAGGCCGACCTTGGCGGGCAGAGTTGTTGCCAGTCATAGAATTTTTAATGCTGGAGAAACCTTCTAGGTTTCTGTCTGAGCACTGAATGAAGATAATCTCATTGTTATATATGGAGATTGTTGCATCTACTCTGTAGGCAAGTGAAGGGGCTATCAAGAGTCTTTGACCATGTTGGATTTTCCTAGAAGTAGTAATACGGAGTAGTGAGTATAGGGCTTTTCTCCATTGAGCTCCTCTTTTTGTGTAGAAGAAGAGATTACAAATTACAGTTCCTAATGTTGAGCAGAAATATGGGTCAGAGATTAGGGTTTCTGGGTGAGATTTAAGAAGTTTGAGTTTACAGCACTTGGATGCATTTCTTGTAGATTAGGTGAGTACTTAACTGTAAAAGCATTGTGACTAGCCAGCTCGAGTTTGGTGTTTAGTATTTTCCAGAAAATAGGATCCATGTCTGTGTGGACAGGTAGAACCAAATTAGAGAAATGAGGTGGGGCCGAGAGTGAGAAGGCTTTTGGGGGGAGGTAGGGGAGGAAGAGAGGCAGGGGGTTTAGGATCGCAACCTCCGGACTCTGGCTATCCTAAGAGGTGTGAGAGCTCTTCTAATGCAGGGTTTCACACCAATAAAGACCTAAGACTTTTATCATTATCTGAACATCAGTTTAGGGGGAGATGCACCTTCTTCCAGCGAGGTAAAATGGCAAAGTGGTGACCTCTTACAATTTTAGAGGTAAGGGACATTAAGTTGAGGCATTTGACAACGGCCACACTTAGAGTGAAAGCAACTCCAGTGCATTTACCATTCTCACCATGACATATTTCTCGCTACATCCATTTATGGCGTAATAGGTCAGATAGATTAGGAGAGTTAGATTCATGGTAGGCTCCGTAACTCTTTCAAGATGGCCACCAAGTTTGCGTTATAGTTGTGAGGGTGTGCAAGGAAGTCCTTCTTTATTTTCCATGTGACTAAATGACTCCTAGGGTGATATGGCTGTCATTTTGAAGGGAGCCACGTCTGGGGAAGGGGAGAAGGATACCCCAAGATGGAGGTCAAACCGAGCAAGTGTGCCCCAATGGCAAAGGAACCCAACACAGCCAAAGTGCAGAAGGGTCAGGCATAAACAATGAATGAAGATGGGGAACCAAGCCAGGGAACCGAGAGCGCATGGAGCTCCACACTGCTCCAGGTAAGACTACTCAATCTCCAAAAACCTTGAGGGGAGAGCTCCAAATAAGGGACGCAGAGCTCCAGTCCCATAGCCAGCGATCTGCACATGATTAGAGGCAGCCATTCCATGGGGTTACGGAGCATCCATAAACCTACAAGTCGAAGTGTTGCAACCTTGCCAGAGTCAGGGTTGGCGCCCAGCTCGAGACATCGCCAGGGGAGTAACATTTCTGGAGACTAGTGGTAGGCCCATGAGCTGCATAAAGAGGTAATCACGAGGAGAGTCAGCGGCAAGCACCGTGATGTCCAGACCAACAGCAGGTGCCAATCCCACCATAGCACCAGGCTTGGATCCGGAAGAGAGCAGCAGCCTGATCAGCGGTGTTGCAGGAAAGGGCTAAGGTCCCTCTGTGGCAATGAGCAAAGTGGATGGTCTGACTGAGCAGGCGAAAAGCCAGCAGGAAAATCGTAGATATGCTCAGGATGTGGGTGGCAGAATCCCATGTGCTCGATAGCCACTCACTGCCAGTCAGCTCCAGAGGGGAGCAGTGACTATCCACAGAGAACCACAGGCATGTGAATATTCCCCGCAATTCAGCAGGGTCCCTAGTCAAGACCTCAAGGAAGCAACAGTTATGCACTCACAATCTAAGGATTGGTGTCAGCACTAGCAAGAGAAGGTCATCGGACGGCGTCAAGTGGGCATGGACACATTTCCATAAGGCACGATATGAGCCTTCAGGTGGGTTATCAACAGGGAAGGCCAAAAAGAAGAAGCACACAACAGGCCTCTTTGCGATGGAAGACATACCTGTCCATGGTAGAGAGATCAGGCCAAAGCTTAAGAGGGCTGCAGTGCAGCCGCCATAGGAACCTCATCGATCCTTCTGGGGGGGGTCAGGATTTCACCAACCAGTTGGCAGTCACTGTGCCACAGTTCATCACTTCCCAGATACGAGATGGAAGGAAGGTCCGGAAGAGCGGCGACACAGCATTCGACGTTGTTTGCAGGAAGGCCAGCACATCAAAGTGCCTAGGAGTTGATGCAGGATGAATTCTCTGTAATTCAGATGGTGTCAAGGGAAAGTCTTCAAAATCCATCACGAGATTAAAGCAGGTTTCGTTAATATGATTTCAAAGTGATCTTCATAGTGATGATATTTATAGATGGGTCGATGGCAAGGCATAATCAGGGATCGTCATAGATATGAGTCCAAGCATAGGAGCTTGTTAAGGCGTTCTAGCTCCTGCGCTCTTCTTCTTTTCTTGTGCTGGCTGCCCTGAAGGACTGGGCTATTCTAAGGCCCTGCGGTGCCAGGGGACAACACCTGAAACCTTCGTGGGTTACCTGTTCCGGCGTACAAAACACAGAGACACGGGACACTTCCTGCGGCGTCAAAGATCAGCATTTATTTACTGCAGGGATACAGAAATCGCAAGAAGTACACAACGTGTAGGTTCTTAGAGACTGCTTCAAATTGCAAAAGTGGATCGCTCCTTTTATACACATTTTCGTCATTTGAACAACATAACGAACAAAAGGTTACAACTCAGTTCCCACAGTAAATTACAAAAAGGTCGCATTCATGTTTTCAGAAACCCGAAACATAATTACAGCAGCATTGCCGGTTCCCAACTGTAAAAGCACATTATCCCCACATTAAGCACATTCCATTCTGACCGTAACGAATTAGAGGAAAGGACAGAAACAGATGCAAAGGGAAAAACAAGGATGCGCACCAGTTTAGAAAACAGTGTAGAGAGCAATATAGGAAACTTGATTGCAGTATCAAAGGACTCGTGCCTAATGTATGCACGACTGAAACAATAAACTAGCACGGCAAGATGAGCCTCGAGCGAAGCCATCTGCCCTTGCCGTGTCATCCCCCTCATCATAAAAACACCTTCAAAGGAACATGTGTCCTCCGCGAAAGTTTGGGAATCCCAGGGTCACGAAGCGGACAGTGTCCGTTCACTGGCTACTTGAGGGCAAGAGACAAAATGGACGCCGTATCTAAAATGGAACCCGAGGGTTGAGATGGACATACCCACAAATGAGACGAACCGTACATAGTAGCGTAGCGAAAACGCGTACACCCACTAAACTCGTCATTTGCGGTTCGTAGATACCAAACTCGTCCATATTCGAACAACCCAAAAATGTCGTTCCGATTCTCACGGAACCTCAGACGCTCCTTTTGCCCTCATGTAGGCAAGCACTAGTCGAGATCAGAATCGATTTCGATATTCATCAAATCGTTCAGTTGCTGCTGGAACATCATTCTATCCATCAACGTCTCCTTGGTAACAGATGGCCGTCTTATACACGTTGTAGCACAGAGGCCACATAAGGCAGGACCACACTGCACGCAAAGACAACACGTGAACAGAAACGTTACAACAACCCCTACGATCATCAGAATCTTCCAACCCCAGGTTGATATCAGGCCCCAAAACCATCCTAGAAGCGTCCAATTACCTTCGTCCACGTGTATGGACTCGGAGATCTTATGCAACTTCGAGATGGCTTGGTAAACAGTTGGAGCGTTGTCAGGAATGAAAATGCAACAGCTCGAATGAATCACTTTGCACACACCACCTCTGTCTGCAAGAACAACGTCTAGAACCATACGGTTTTGCAACGTCATAAGTCTATCCGCCTGAAGTTCCGCTGTTAAATTACCAAGAGCACTCGCAGTTATGTTGGCAGTCAATTCTACCACACGGGTCAACTGTCTCAGGTTCCTACTATTAACCATAGGTCCCCAACTCGGCAAGAAACCCTTAAAGAAGTCTCCTGCTTCTTGACCGGCAGTATCCTCTTCGCTAATAACGCCTCTCACAACTCTAGTTTTGTGATAGTCTGAGGCGACCGAAAAGGTCGGTGGCAAAAGATTCGCAATATAACAGGTACCCGAGAAGTCATGGGGCAATCATGTATATGCACGCTCATAACATACGAAATAGGTACCCTTGGCAGTCAGGAAAACAGGGGAAGAGAGCATCGGTAAAACGTACGTGTCAGTACAAGCACTCTCCCCAAGCTGGGCTCTCAGATTTCGACCAAGACCTTTCAAGCAGAAATTACCGACGTGGGGTACGATCCATATTGGAGACGAGCTCTTGAGCTGTCTATCACCCACTGACATACTATACTCAGCCTCACTCAGATCTTTATATGCTTGTACCTCTTCATCTGGAATAAGCGATGCATCAAAAATATCTCTATCTAGATCAGCAATCGCTATCACCAAAGGCTTGTGATACGGACCAGGACCAAAGTTTGCAGAACGTGGCTCTCGACTGGGGTAGGAATCTAGTGCACTACGGAACATAGTTTGGAATGCTCGAGCTGAGCCCTGGGAGCTGTAGGGAAGAACCAAGTACGGAATACCCCTGTCCATGGTATGTGGTATTAACCCACACACCCAACAGTTGGTAGTATTCATCACCAACTGGTGCTGATGTAGGAGTTGAACGAAGGAGTTATTCATGAATTCCGCACGTCTAACCTGCTCATGTTGGGGCAGAAGATGAAAAGAATGTGGGGAAACAGTGGTAATAGAACTTAGTTTAGGAGAAAAAGTAGGTGAAATGGAAGGCAATAACGACTGTATTCCAAAATACACTCCGCCCACCAATAGCATAGAAACAGTCAGAAACAGTAGAAATGCCTGAAACAAAAAGCATTTCGTTCGTACAATCTTATGCAATTTTGATCTTTGCGCCGACATCCTTTCTACTTCCAACAGCTTAAAGAACGCCATCCTCTAAAAACCGTCCGTGACGTCCTTGACGCACTTCGTTCTGAGTAGCGATTATCAATTCCCAGGAGTTCCCAGGAATCGACAAAAGGTAACTGACCTAGTGTCAGAAACCTGCTAAACAGGAGGAAGTACCCGCACGGCCCTACGGTTAACCCGGATGATAGGTTTTCTTAAACAAACATCTAATTTAATAAAAAATCTCTCAGCTGTAAAAAGTACACATAGAAAGAAACTCAAAAATCAGCAAAGGATGCAATTGTTCTTAATATTCGTAGCAACAGTAAATGATAATATAAGTCCAAAAAGGTTCATTAGTCTTTGTCATGTGAACAAAGAAAATATCGACTTCTTCCAGGTCGAGTCTGCTCTTCAAATAATTGTTCAGCTGATGAAACAGTGTTCAATCGATCAGATGACAATTCAGACCTTGAGTTCTCCAAAACTGATGACTCAACAGATGTGTCTGGCTGCAATGAAGTGTCTACTACAGGTTGAGCATCGCTAAACGGCACGTAACATAGAGGGGTCTCGGTTTCCGTTGTCGCAATACCAGTTCTCACCCAATTATCTGCTGGTGAAGGGATCGGAACCTTTTTGGTATGGGTGGCATGCACCCAGTTCTTTCTGCCTTCCAACCGAACTGCAGTCCTTGTAGCCAACAATACTTGAAAGGGACCCACAAATCTCGGCTCCAAGTTGCGTTTTCTGCCAAAATTGCGGGTGACAACCCAGTCACCCGGTTGGAGCCGATGTCCAGGACCCTCTGTCTGTGCCGGTAAAGCTTCAAGGACCTGTTGATGAATTAACCTCAGTTTAGCAGTCAGATCATGAAGATAATCAATTAACATTGGATACTCAAGGCTATCAAAGGCCTTAGGCCTCGGGACTCCCCAAATGTTCGCAGGGCGGCCGAACACAATCTCGTATGGGCTAAGCCCTACTCGAGAGTGCACAGTCGCCCTGGTTGATAAGAGAGCCAGAGGCAAAGCATCAGGCCATGACAGACCAGTCGTAGCTTGTATCTTTGCAAGTTTCAGTTTCAGAGTACCATTGTACCCTTCAACCAAACCCGCTGCCTGAGGATGATTGGCGCTATGGAATTTCTGTCGAATTCCAAGGCCCTTACACACACTCTGCATCACACTTCCCACAAACTCACTTCCGTTATCTGACCACACAATCCGTGGCATTCCATACCGAGGAAAGTATTCCTTCAGTAGGACTTTCGCTGTGGACAGGGCAGTATTATCCTTAAGAGGATAGGCCTCTATCCATCTGGAGAACGCACAAACCACAACTAAAACGTACTTCAGATTATTGCATCTCTCCATATGGATGAAGTCCAATTGGATAACCTCAAAGGGACACGTAGGAGGAGCAAAATGGCCGGGTTGAGTGGGGGTGCCCTTGCCAGGGTTATGCATCAAACACACCATACAATTCTTAACCACTCTCTCAGCACATTTAGCAATACCATCATTCTTCCATACAGGGGACAATAACTTACATATACCTTTCGCGCTAATGTGTGACAAGCCGTGAGCCATAGTCACAACGGCTAGCACATATGCATCCGGTAACATCCACCTCTGACCTTCCGACAAGTCGACCCAACATCCATGGGTGTCTAACTTCCCCGTACTTTCTTTCCACTTGGTCTTTTCAGTTTCAGTGGCCTCATTCTGAATTGCTTTCACGCTCTCAACAGTATCCTCACACATACCAGTCTCCGTCGGCCACCTCACTGAACTCGTAACATACATTCGGGATGCAAGATTCTTAGCCGTTTCCTTAGCGATCTCATCCGCAAATGCATTACCACGACCAACATCATCCGTAACCTTTCGATGCGCACTACATTTAATGATCGCCACCTGTTTAGGCAATGTAAGTGCATCCAAAAGATCGTTCACGAGCTGTCCGTGTTGGATCTTCGTACCATGCGATGTCATAAATCCTCTCTCTCTCCACAATCGACCAAAGCTATGTGCAACACCAAACGCATATTGACTGTCAGTAAATACATTCACTCGCTTTCCTTTAGACAGAACACACGCTCTCGTCAACGCAATCAACTCTGCTGCTTGCGCTGAATTCTGACTCAATCTTGCAGTTTCCACAACCGTACTCAATGTCACTACAGCATACGCAGTCGTCACATCACCATTCGGCAACTTAAAACATGAACCATCAACATACAAAGTGCCATCGGGGTCTATCAATGGAGTGTTTTTCAGGTCCACACGACCTTTCGTTTCTTCCTCAGTTCGCAAATAACAATCATGTAGTGGTACATCATTTGATTCCATATTAGTCGGCAACAATGTCGCCGGATTCAACACATTACAACGCTTAATCTGTATATGACTTGCCAAAAGTGTTAACTCGTAACTGGACAACCTTGCACTCGTCAGATGTTGAGTTTTTGTACGATTCAGGAGAGTGTCAACTGCATGCGGAACCATCACTGTGAGCATATTATCCATAACCAGACCTGCGGATTGTCGAATAGACACCGCAGCTGCCGCTGTCGCTCTCAAGCAACTCGGCAACGCTCTAGCTACCGGGTCTAAGGTCGAGGAAAAATATGCACATGGACGCTGCTTACCACCAAATTGTTGCGTCAAAACACTCAACGCACAACCTTCTCTCTCGTGAACGTATAGTGTAAATGGCTTACTGTAATCAGGAGTACCTAACACAGGAGCCGAACACAACGCATCACGCAGTTCAGAAAAACTTTTCTGACATTCTTCCGTCCATGGCAAAGGAGTCGAAACATCCTTGCACGTGAGAGCTATCAATGGCTTCGCTAACAGTGAAAAATTTGGGATCCACTGTCTACAGTATGACGTGATACCTAGAAAGGCACGCACATCTCTCTGAGTTGTTGGCACAGTCATTCAAGCGATCGCTGCAATTCTTTCTGGGGTCAACCTTCTTCCCTCCTTTGACAATAAGTGACCTAGATAGGTTACTTCTTGACAACAATATTGTAGTTTAGAAGGTGACACTTTGTGATGTAAGTCACATAGATGCTGTAACAGTGATACTGTAGCAGTTTTGCAAATCTGTTCAGTGTCGGCAGCTACTAACAAATCATCAACGTACTGAATCAAGGCAGCACCAGCCGGTAACACAAACGCATCAAGTTGACTCTTAAGAGCTTGGCTGTAGATCGATGGACTCTCACAGTAGCCCTGAGGTGCGCGTTTAAACCTAAAGCTGCGACCACCTAAGGAGAAACCGAATATATCTCTGCTTTCCTCAGCAATCGGAATGCTAAAGAAGGCATTCTTCAAATCGATTACCGAGAACCACGATGCAGAAGCTGGAATCAGAGTCAGCAAAGCTGTAATGTCAGGCACCACGGGAAACTGTGGAATTACAATTTTATTCACCTCTCTCAAATCAATAACAAAACGATACACAGGAAGCTTGGATGGATCAGTTCGTTTTAAAATAGGTAACACAGGACTATTACACACGTTACCCCGAGTTTCCTCAATGACATCTTTATTGATCAAATCGTAAATGATCGCTAATAGTGCTCGTTCTCCATCAAGAGAGATACGATACTGGGGAATACGTGGCAGTCGCACATTTGATTTCAATTGAACAACATAAGGTGGAATATCCAGCAGGCCCACGTCATTGGGACCCGTTGCCCACAAAGACTCAGGAAGAGAACTCAATTCCGGTGGGAGTTTATCCATTGACAAATACATAGGAGAGATTACTCTCTGACCCAACGTAAGCTCCACTCCCGCAGGAGAACAGTACCAAGTCGCGTATAACCGCTTCAACAAATCCAGGCCCAAAAGATTCTCACCACAACCAGTAGTTAAAATCAAAGGAGCTTCTACCTCACGAGACCCTATTGTAAGAGGCAAAGGGCTAGAAACTGGATTGCTAACGGGGGCGCCAGAGAATCCAACGGAAACATTCGTTAAGCCAGACAAAGGCGCACCATGGAGTTTTGAATGCATGATGGAACTTTTCGCTGCACCAGTGTCCAACAGAAAAGGTTCGACTACGCCCAATGTGGCAACTGCGACGTAAGGCCCTCTCTGATCAACCGGAACTGATACCACTCCCTTTCTTTGTCTATGGCTGTCCTAATAGTTACCGTCAGCAGCAACATCATGCTCGACATAATAGTCGTCCACATGATACTGTGCAGATCTACCAGACGATAAATCGCGCCGATCAAAGCAATTTTGCGAGTCTGCTGAAGTGGCAAAACGCTCATTCTGATTCTGAGTAACACCGCGACCTCTACCACGTGATGCTTGTTGAGGACCACTACGACCTCCTCGAGCCGAAACACCATTGTTTCGGTCACGCAAAACTGGATAATTAAACTTCAGATGGCCCTCACCCCTACAATATGCGCATTGATTATACCCCAGCATAGTTCGTGGTGTAGAGGAGTCAGTACGCGACTGCGACCTAGAAAACTGTGACTGTAATCGATTTTGCTGTTGCGGGTCATTTTGAATCGAGCGCGGGGGATACGCTTGCTGCAATAAGACCTTAGTTTTAAGATCCTTCGTCTTCCTATCTGCACGTTCGCTTTCTTCTTTCTCTCTATTTTCGTAGTATTGGGCCGTGGCTAATATTTGAGCGGTGGTAGAAACAGCCCACGAACTTTCAGAATTCTTCAATTTGTTGCTTAGTTCAGGCAACAGATTCGATACAAATTTATCAACAAACAGTCGCTGACCTCCCTCAGTGCTCATATCCTGACCACTATGATCGATGAATGCCTCCTCAAATCTCGTAAAGAAATCGGAGACACTCTCGCCCTTCTTTTGTTTGCACGCAGACAATTTGTCCCAGTTAACTCTTAATGCTGGCATATGCGTCTTCATAAGTGTAATTATCCTCTGGGGCAGATTCTCAATGAGCTGTTCAGGTTTAGCCCCACCAACTTGCCGTGCGTCAGCCGCCGCAAGAGCAGCCCAATCACCGCCTAACTCAGCTACGTGATTCTCTTGACGGATTTTCGCCCAAATCGGTTGAGGTACTACATTACCGAACAACATGTCGATATCGGCAAGGTTCATAATAGTAGCATCCACTAATTGGGATAACTCCTTATAATAACCTGCCGGATTTTTGCGAGGGTCAGGCAAAGTTTGCTTCACCTGCAAAACTTCCGATCGCTTCCATGGGAGGTGTATCCAAACTCTCTGAAAGTGTGGTAGAACAGCAGGGACAGCAGCAGGATCACCTGGCATCCACACTGGGGGAACTTCCCGCATAGGGTACTGACCAGATTGTGCCATCCGCCCCTCAGTTCCATCCTTAAATAATGCTCGAGGAGGTACCGTAGATCGAAAAGATAACAGACGCTCTAAAGCACGTCGAACATGAGCACCCACAATCATACCACTCGAAAATTGATTCTGAAGTTCAGTGATCTCGGGCGGTACATTGTCTACCGCATCATTATCCCACTCTTCTCTCAAAGATTTACACATTTCCTCATACACAAATCTTTGTGTGGGCTCATTAAACTGAGAAAACGTCTCAAAAACTATACGCGAAGTGTACTTTGCAGGATGACTAATCCATTTACGCGCCAATTTCACTAACGACTCACGTTCTCTACCATCAGGAATTTGACTGCGCCTCTGAGAGACATCTGAAAGATCGGACCCAAGTATCGGTCCAAAAAGTGGAGAATAGAGATTAGCGACAGCATTAAATATACGACTACGAACGGAAGGGGAAGAAGAAGGAAGTACAGGGGTAACCACATTAGGGGTAACCGTAGAAATAGTAGAAGTAGTCGAGATAGCAGGAGTAGTAGTAACAATAGGCTGATGAGGTACAGGCGAAGGAGCAGTAGGAAGAAGAGCGGGTAGCGGAGGATGAACAATTTGCGGCACAAGGGGATTCGGAAGAACAGGAGGAACGACAGGCTGTCCAGCAGCCGCCAAGACAACAGGTTGAGGAGCAGGAGGAATCACAGGACCCACAGTATCTGGTGCATAGGGAGGTGGCGATGTCAATAGATAAGACAATAATGGATCCTCTACCGCTTCTTCTCCCGTCTTATCAGAACTAGACGGTAGAACCGGATAACATTTATCCACCACCATATGATGCAATCGAGCAAAAACTTCCTGCTCCTTCTCATCTTTGTCTCGCTGATACTGTTCTGCATTTCGCATCACCGCAATAACACCTTCTCTCTTATTTTTCTTAGATTGTTTGATTTCTTTCTGCTTGGCCTCTTTACGCCATAACCGAAAGGAATCAAACATGGCCGGCCTAGCCTTCTTTTTAAACAATTTAGTTTCAAGATTATCTAATATTGCAGGTTCGAAACTACCATGTGGTGGCCAACTAAGGACACCATCATTTTTAGTGTAACGAATCCAATATTCATTATATACGATAGGACCTACTCCGTGGCGACTATAGAGCTCATAAATTGGAGTTCCAACTGGAGGTATCGGACATGAATCCTCCAGTCGGGAATCCGTGCTGCAACATTTAAGGAAACCAAACAAAGTACTGCGGCCAGGCATCGTGCACACTAACCGAGTTTACAAACTTCAAGGGCTATCGAATTACGATGTCCTCGCAAAAAATGCAAGACCCTCGGTTTTTGGCAATTGCAATTGTCAAATAAAACCCAACAACTAAGAACCAACAACTAAGAACCACAAATGCAATGGAACCATGCAAACAACCAAGTCTACTCTGGGAGCGACCCACAAATACTTAACTGAAAGAGCAATGGCGTCACCAGGAAGGCCCGTCTATCGTCTCGCCGTACAAAGGACTACGCCAGGCGCCAAAACAGGTCGACAGTCAGGGCATCAGTCCGTCGCAGCCGTCAGGAGGCGGGAATCTTCGCGGGAAAAGTCTTCGGGCCACTTATTTCGACAACTGGATCGATGAAGCGGGGTGCACCTTCCCTCGGAGATTTCACACGAAGTTCCTCACGATCGTCGGGCTTTGGACCGGTACCGCTGATGTCGCCCCACGTTGGGCGCCAACTGAAGGACTGGGCTATTCTAAGGCCCAGCGGTGCCAGGGGACAACACCTGAAACCTTCGTGGGTTACCTGTTCCGGCGTACAAAACACAGAGACACGGGACACTTCCTGCGGCGTCAAAGATCAGCATTTATTTACTGCAGGGATACAGAAATCGCAAGAAGTACACAACGTGTAGGTTCTGAGAGACTGCTTCAAATTGCAAAAGTGGATCGCTCCTTTTATACACATTTTCGTCATTTGAACAACATAACGAACAAAAGGTTACAACTCAGTTCCCACAGTAAATTACAAAAAGGTCGCATTCATGTTTTCAGAAACCCGAAACATAATTACAGCAGCATTGCCGGTTCCCAACTGTAAAAGCACATTATCCCCACATTAAGCACATTGCATTCTGACCGTAACGAATTAGAGGAAAGGACAGAAACAGATGCAAAGGGAAAAACAAGGATGCGCACCAGTATAGAAAACAGTGTAGAGAGCAATATAGGAAACTTGATTGCAGGATCAAAGGACTCGTGCCTAATGTATGCACGACTGAAACAATAAACTAGCACGGCAAGATGAGCCTCGAGCGGAGCCATCTGCCCTTGCCGTGTCATCCCCCTCATCATAAAAACACATTCAAAGGAACATGTGTCCTCCACGAAAGTTTGGGAATCCCAGGGTCACGAAGCGGACAGTGTCCGTTCGCTGGCTACTTGAGGGCAAGAGACAAAATGGACGCCGTATCTAAAATGGAACCCGAGGGTTGAGATGGACATACCCACAAATGAGACAAACCGTACATAGTAGCGTAGCGAAAACGCGTACACCCACTAAACTCGTCATTTGCGGTTCGTAGATACCAAACTCGTCCATTTTCGAACAACCCAAAAATGTCGTTCCGATTCTCACGGAACCTCAGCCCTGTTTTTATTTAATTACACTGAATAGAGTTTAGCGGTGTTTTGGGGTTGCCATGATATCAATCTACTGGCCTACTTTGACTGTGTTGAGTGTGTGTGTAAAGAGCTCTGTTGAATGTGATCTGCTGATTGGTTAGCGGGTAACCGATCAGTAGCATCAGAAATGATGTGTGCTGCCATGAGCACAGTGACAACCCGCAATATGGTGTATCTGAAATGAGCTGGAAGTGTGTAGACTCGAATGTTCTTTCAAGGATATTCTGTTGTATGTTTTGTATGCGGTTTTTGTAAGTTGTTTGTGATATAGTCTGTTTAATTCATTATGTTGAAAGTATTTGTGTGTGTTATTTTTAGTGGAGAGTGGTGTTGTAAACATGTTGATACTTAATTAAGGCCTCATTCATAGTGCCCCAGACTTGGGCCCAGGAACTCTCCCTCCCGAGTACCAATAAATCAAGGGAAGGGGAGGAGTAACCGGGTATTATGATTGGAACTATGGGGTTCCATTAAATTTGTGGAGTTACTAGGGCATCCTATTCACCTTGTTATTCGTCATTCTATGTGAATTTACCCCAGGGATTTACCTGCTTCCATCAGGTGTATTATTTGGATAAAAGACACTAGATTTCGAAATTACTGCACTTGATAGGGTAGAATCTCATATTACTAGCCCGATTGTACTTAAAAGGTCACTCATAACTACAGTTTATTATAGGTAAAGAACTACGGATCCTGTCCTGGATAAAGCACATGAAACAGTAGTGGCAGCATATTGTATTTTAGAACTATCAGTAGGGTGATTAGACCTTTATATCTGTGTCATTGAGAGTGAGTTCCACTTGACCATTTGTCTAAAGTTTAACAACTATTTGTATGCCTAGAGTCTTTAACTAGCATCCCATGAATATGACAATTGCCTGTGTATGTGTAGTGCAAGTAATACATGTGCTATTAATCTGTGAGTGAGTGTCAGTAATAGGGGTCGGTGGCATCCATTTTGGATGCCTCTGGTGTAGCATAGCATAAGATGGAGTGTGATAACTGTGCTACCAGGCAGTGGAAGTGTATTGCCTACATCCCTGTGCTGGAAGGAGAACAGATACTGAGGTAAAGGCATGAAAACAGGACTAACTTTAGAAATTCCATGCAGCCTTTTGTTGCCAAACAGTTGTTGATTACGCTTCCTGAGAACTGCAATTTGGTGGATAGTAGGGGTAAGTGGTGGGACTGCAGTCTCTGTTGTATATGTTGAGGAAATTTCTAGTTTGGGACATGCTTTTTCTTGCCCGTGATGACCGCTTCAGTTGGATTTATGAAAACCAGGTTCAGAAACCTCACACCTCATGGTGCCTGTGTTGTGGTAGCTGCAGGTTAAAAACAGGCCCAGTCCAGTACTCAAAGTAATCCAGTGCAATCATGGCTGGCATTTGCCTGACAGCCAGTTTCCCAGAGGTGAGGGGACATCACCCTAACTGGGCAATTTCTGCAGGGTTGAGTGTAGATCTGCCTGAAGCACCTACCTGTCAGCCTTCTGAAAAAGGGACAGTGTCTGCCTGGACCTGCAGGAGGAGAGGCTGTCTAGGAGTATGACCAGTGGGTCCCTGGTGACTGCGCGACAGCCAGAGATAGCTGGCTGTCAGAGAGCGATCTCAGAGGGAAATGTATGATTAAGGGATCCTCCTATCACATCCCAGTTACTTGTGGAAACATTAACAATTGCTGTAATCATCATAAACGTAGACAGGAGATGCAACTGCATGACCATCATAGGCACAGAGGGCCTGCAACTGCCATGATCAGAGTAGGCCAACACGAGGTAATTATAGTATGCCTTGATGGAGGCTGCAACTGCCCTGATCATCGTAGACCCGGACGGTGGCTATAACTTCTGTGATCATCGAAGGCTTGGACAGGGTCTCTAACTGCACTGATCACTGATCATTGTAGGCCTAGTCAAGGCTACACCTACCTCCTGCCTGCCTGATCGGGACTGCAACTGCCATGACCACTGTTGGCCCTGGCAGGGCTGCAACTGTGATCGCACCAGACATGGCTGCATCACCGTAACTGCTACAGACCACCACTGATGGGTCTACACCTGCTTGGGCGCAGCAGCCTCAAGAGATTGAAGATGGGGGGCACATAGTCAGACGGGGCCCACACACAGTTTGCAACCAAGCTAGAAGAAGTTAACAAAAACTCAATTGGTGCCTACCTGATTCACCCGAGAAGGTAGGACTAGAACTCCAAGCGCAATTGACCGTGTGAGAAAAAAGGCTGCATCAGTGCTTGATTTGCACTTTATCTTGTTCCCAAAGGGGGGCACCAGATAAAGGGCCACTCACTCAGGAGGTAATAGTAAGTGGTGTAAAAGTAAAGGGTATCGGGGTGAGTGTCTCTAGGACGAATTGCAGGGTACACCAGAGTTTCTTAATAAAGAGGCAAACAATGAACATTTGTTATTGAAAATGGGCTCTTCAAAATTATACGTACACCTTAAAGACATTAAATAAATTATCGTATTTTTAATGTATAGTGCAGATGATGTACCGGGTCTCTTCTGGGCGTCTCTAATTTTTGCTAAAGTGAGGAGGGAGTGGGACTCAGGAAGCCGCTTAAGAAACACTACATTCCTAACCTCAGGGGATTGTGTGTATTGTTTGTGAATGTTGTATTCTACTTTGAGGTAGTTGCTATAAAATAATAACTTATTTTCATAAAAGTAAGTATTTGACTGGACAATAATTTATTGCAGCGCATATTTTGAATTGTGAGCCTGTGCTCATCCCTTGTATCTACCCTCCCCCACACCCTCACCACGAGAAGCCTTGGACTGCTTGACCCACGTTACTATTGAGCCAAGTGCTGTAGGAGTGCTTGCCCCAGTTATTCAGGTCCCACGGTTGGGCCCAGTAACCCCTGTTTGTGCCGTGGCCATGTGAACGGGGTTCTGACACGCATTCATGTATTGATTTCTGATTTACCACTGATTTGATTGATTTTAGTATGTAACTTTGCCAATCTGTTAATACACTTTCATGGTTTTCTAATGTACCACTCTCTGTCATCATTGTGGGGCCTAATGTGCTTCACTGTATTTGGCGTGTTTGATTTGTTGAGTCACCCCTCAGTCTGGGGCTAAAGATCCATCCACTTGAGAGCAGCTTGTACTTGAATTTGCACCAAAGATCTGCATGATGCATATCCTGCTTCATCAATTGCTAGCCAATTCTGGTATCCCTTGTTACCTGCCATGTACTAATTTAGGGGCATATTATCAAGAAACGGTGTTAAAATTATCGCCGCTTTAGCGGCAGAAAACTGCCGCTAAAGCGGCGATAATGGGCTTGGTAATATGCCCTTGAGAATTCCCATAGAAGCCCATGTTCTGGTGTCAACATGGGCTTCTATTGGAATTCTCTGCAGCATATTATCAAGCCCATTATCGTCGCTTTAGCGGCAGTTTTCTGCCGCTAAAGCGGCGATAATTTTAACGCCGTGCTTGATAATATGCCCCTTAGTTTCCAGGAATAATAACACAATACATGGACATTTAAAGTTGGATCAAAATTTTCCATAAACCACAAATTTATGATTTATTAAAAAGTCTGCAACTTTGACGAGAACACCAGTCATGTTCTGCAATACAAATCAAATCTGTTAACAAAATGACATCAGTATGTTATTAATGTCAGTAACTAAATTGATTTAAGCACAATCAATAATAAGACAAGAATTAGTTAGTTAAGAGGTCAACAAGGTGTATTTAATATTGAAATTAACCACTCCACAGGAATACAAAGACAAATGCAATTAATGGATGGATAATCGTGTGTGTACTGAGACGGCGAACTGAAACACCACCACCCAGCTTTTGCAATATAAAAGAACTAGAACCAGAGCAATCTGTGATTTGCTGAGGATCACACAATGATGAGGAAGTGGGCCCTATCTTCTGTTTTCTGATTATGGAGCTACATACACCGGCCAGTGTAACAACAATGCAAAAGTGAAGCTTGGGTCCAGCGCACACTTGGCACTATATCAATGTAGTAATACATTAATGTATACATCCTGATGACAAATTACGAAGCGGTTTTAAGCACTTGAACATGTTGACAGTCGACCTACAATGAAGGTGTTTGATATAGGGTAGAGGGATACATTTCGATATGCGTTGTCATTTTATCAGTATATGAGGCCCTTTTATTTCCCAACTACAGCCATTGTGTTAGTGTACACAGGTGGCTGTTTAAATAAATGCTTCCTCTGCCAGTAGGAAGTTATTTTGAATATCTATGAGTAAAGTTCTCCTTGAAGAAATGTAGTTTCTGTTGGAAAACGCCTTGGATATGAAGTTCAGCAACGATTCTCCAACAGAGATGGTGAGATAAGTATTTTCAGTTTTTCGGCAGGAAATGAAGGAAGCAGCCTCTGACACACTGCCTTCCGGAAAAAGAAAATAACACAAGGGTGCCAGGAAAATGTTCAGCCTTCTTGTGAATCTTTCCAGCGCTACACATACCAGGAGTCAAAGTGAACACAAATGGAATACGTATTGACAAAGCCAAAAGGCTACTCTTTATTTCAGTCCATGCACAGAGACAAACAAGATCTATGAAAACGTACCTCATGCATAAATTCAAGTATACAAACAGAAGAAGGCTTTATGGTATGTTGTGGCGTACGTTTACTGTGAGCATTCTGCCATTAGTATGACCTCACAGAGTCAACAGGCTCTGAATTCAAGGATCCCGATATAATCTGCTGTCTGGATGGGTTTAGGAACTTTAAGGTCAATAGTGTATTTGGGTTTCTGTAGTATTTTTAAAACCGGTATGTTTTAGTACTTAATAGACTGACCATTTTTTAATTTAGTGGGTGTGGATGGGGGTTTTGCCACCACAAGTGTTTTGCTGTGGTCTGGGGTCATCGACGTGTCTTTTGTTTATTTATGTATTTCTAGAGTTTTCTATAGCACAAACATGGCCAAGAGAGTATCGCATCGCTCTACATATATTCAGGGAAAAGAAGCAGGTAGAGCAAAACAACAACATATTGAAGAGCGATACAGGATCTCGCAACGCCAAGGTGATGAGAGAGAGCCTCCTACAGCACCAGGCTGACAAGTCAACATGCAGGAGCGAAGATAAAAAGGAAAAACCATGGGTGAAGAGGATGCACCATAACGTTATCCTAAGGGAGGAGTTTGTGTATTCTAGTTCAGAAAAGTATTCATCAGTGGGATGTTTTTTTTTTTTTTTAAAGCCGCAGTTGAGGGATTCAGTCTGGTTGCAGCGGCAGGCATTCCCAATTCTCGGGGCAATACACAAGAAGGCACGGTTGTCCGTTTCTTTTTATGACATTTTTGTGGTTTCAGCAATAAAGTGCTGGCGCTTCTGAAGGATCTGCAGCTGCCAGATTTTTCCAGTTTGTGTGCAAGGTACAATGTGGTGTTGCACTGTAGGGCTTTGTGGGTCATTCAGGCAATTTTTAGTCGAATCCTAGCCTCATATGGGAGCCAATTTAGAGATTTCAAATCAGCAGAGATGTGGTTCTTTCTTTTGTATCCTGTGATGAGCCTTGCAGCAAAGTTAAGAGAGGCCCTTAGAGGAGCCAACTTGTAACTAGGTAGACCGCAAAGGGTTGCACTTCCATAATCCAACCTAGAAATGACTAGGGCTTCAACATCAGACTTGAAGTCATCAGGGGAGGAAGGTTGTTTTTTCCTCAAGATGCTCATTTGTAAGTTTGCTCCTTCAGTGGCTGTGCTGATGTACTCCTGCATGTTCAGTATCTTATCTAGTGCTATTCTAGTGATTGCATGGAATCTATAATGTGTGGTACACAGTTGATAGCTGTTAGTTGTTTAAAATATTTCTCAATAACAGGACATTGCTGGGGTGGGGTGATTAGGTGGAATTCCGTTTTGAGAGAGTTTAGTTTGAGATGGTTAGAGGCCGGCCAATTTTTGGTTTTATGTAGAGTTGTGTTGAGAGACCTGATATCCTCAGTGGAAGAGATTTTCAGGTAAAACTGGGTGCCCTCAGCATACACGTGATAGTGGATTTTAGAATTTCAGTTAAAGGCTATATGAAATGGTCGAAGAGAGTGGGTGCGTGTGTTGAAGTACTGGGAATTTAAAGCCCAGCGGTGCAGGGGAACACACCCTATGACTTCGGGTTCTTCCTGTTTCAGACCTACAGAAACACAGAGTCTTCTGGGTGAAGTCAGAGATCAGTTTATTGGCTGCAGGCCAATTACAGGTATCCAAGAAGTACAACAGCGTGTATGTTCTTAGGAGACTGCTAAAAATTACAGAAACGGGCTTCTCCTTAAATACAAAATATCATGTTCCAGGCACACATTCCTTGGTTTACGATATGGCCATATAAAGGTATACATTACAAACGAAAAGACAGAGTCATGATGACCATCCCACATTCCAGTTAAGCCAGCCCACAATTATTTACCCAGCAAGGCTCAGATCCCACATCAGATATCGATAGGCCCCAATAAACATGAGCATCTCCTGTTTGGAAAACAAGCCATAAAGCAGGAACAGTCAGGTGTGAAAGAGATTAGCTGGAGGCTCGTGTAGGATGAAAAGGCTTTATGGTGTGTCAAGCCCTAATGCTAATCACAGGTGGCCAGAGGACGGGGAGCTTGTGAGACCGGACTGACCTGGGGCAGCGGAGCCAAGCTGCCCAGGTCACAGAGAAGTCAAAGGAAGGCACATGTGTTCTAAAGGCCCGTATTTGCTTCATGATATGTAGCATATGTGAGGGCAACCATAAGATGGCCACCGCTCTAAGATGGAACCCACGGAGTCAATGTATAATAACGTATACATAGTGCATTCATAGCTAAAACGTTACACAAAGCACTTGTACATGCCGCATTGACCATTCGCGGTTCGCTAATACCAGGATAGACAGGGGTAGGGCCCCACCTCCTACGCGGTCCCAAATTGCAAAGTACGACAGACCCTCCTTTTGCCCTTACATAGGCAATAACTATACTCATTTCAATCCGAGTCTAGGTCAATATTCATGAAGTCATGGAGATGTTGCTGTAGCATCATCCTATTACTTAGCTCGTCCCTCGATACAGGTTTCCTTACACATAATGTAGCACAGAGGCCACATATCGCAGGAGCACACTGTATGCACAGACAGAACAGGAAAAGGATGGCTAAGATCATTCCAATGACCATCAGAACTTTCCAACCCCAGGCAGATATCAGTTCCCAGAACCACCCCACCAGTGACCAATCTCCTTTATCCACGTGTATGGACTCAGATATTTTATGCAGTTTGGAGATGGCTTGATAAACTGTTGGAGCGTTATCTGGTATGAAAATGCAACAACTAGATTGGATAACCTTACATACCCCACCGCGGTCTGCAAGTATAACGTCTAGAACCATGCGGTTCTGCAAAGTCATGAGGCGATCCGCTTGGAGCTCAGCTGTCAAATTACCAAGGGCACCAGTCGTAACATTAACGGTGGATCCAACCACACGAGTCAGTTGTCTCAGGTTCCTACTATTGACCATAGGTCCCCAAAACGGCAGGAAACCCAAAAAGAAGTCTCCCGCTTCCTGACCGGCAGTATCCTCCTTACTAATTACGCCTCTCACAACTCTGGTCTTGTGATAGTCAGAGGCAGCAGTAAATGTTGGCGGTAGCAAATTTGCAATATAACATGTGCCCGAGAAATCAGGGGGCAACCATGTATATGCTCGGTCATTGCAGATAAAATATGTGCCCTTGGCAGCCAAAAACGCTGGGGAAAACTGTGACGGAAAAGTGTACGTTTCAGTACAGTCACTTCTCCCCAGCTGAGCTCTTGGATTCTGACCATTACCTTGTAAACCGAACCGGCCTATGTGGGGTACAACCCAGATTGGGGATGAAATTTTTCGCTGTCTTTCACCCAGACTAATACTATACCCCATCGCGTTCCACCCTACATAAGCTCTCAATTCTTCCTTGGGTATAGATGAGTATGCGTCGATATCTCTGCTCATATCGGCAACTCCTTTCATTAAAGCTTTATTATTTGTGCTAGGTCTGATGGAACGCGGTTGTCGCGGGGAGTAGGCATCTAGTGCAAAGAGAAGCATGGTCTGGAATGCCCATGACGATCCATTGTAACTAAACGGCAGCACTAGATAAGGAATACCCTTATTAATGGTATGTGGCATTAAACCACACACCCAACAATTGGTTGTAGTCATAACTAGTTGGTGCTGGTACAGGAGCTGAATAAATGAGTTGTTTACAAATTCTGATCGTCTAGCTTGTTCGTGTTCAGGCAGAGGGTGAAAAGAGTGTGAGGAGACAGTAGGAGGAGGTATAGGCTGTACAGTGGGTGCAATGGGCTCTTGAGAGGAGAAGAATACAAATCCTACAGTAAACACTACCATACTACATAATATAAACAAACATAAAAATACAAAACGTTTGCTCTTCATTATTTTACATATTTTTGCTTTAAAGTTCATTTCCTCAGCGAGTCTCTCCATCTTGAAAAACTCCATCCTCTAATCGTGCCGCTCGCGGCAGGTGAGTATCTTCTGCTAAGGAGTACACCTGTCAGTCCAGGGAACGCCCTAGACCAACCAGAACCGTTGACCTAACGTCTTCGGCCTGTACCCCAAAGTCTTGGCACCGCGACCCTGCGGCTGAACCCGGATGGTGGTTCGAAAAACAAAAATCAAGAAAGTCCTTCAGATGGGAGAGCTATGGTATCAAAAACAAAAGGGTAAGGAAAAAGAATATTTATTTGTCCATAGGCCTTGGTCTTAGATTATAATGAAAACGGCCAGGTACTGTCTGATCTTGAAACAAGAGTTCAGGCTCTGTGGTGTCCAATCGAATTGACGGTGGTACAGCTTCTTGCAAAATATCGTCACTCTGTTGTGCTGAAGTTGTGCCTTTTATGCGTGCATCACTGAACGGCACAACACGAGGTACAGTGTCTGTTTCAGAGTCAGCGATACCCTCCTGGACCCACTGGTCATACGGCAGAGGCAAAGGTATCCTTTTGACGTGGGCGCCGTGGTTCCAGTTCTTCTTCCCCTTTACTCGAACAGCTGATCTTGTAGACAGAAGTACGAGATGAGGGCCGATCCAACGAGGCTCATCGTTGCTTTTGCGCTGGAAATTTTTCACCAGAACCCACGTGCCAGGGTCGATAGGGTGTCCTGGAGCTTCGGAGGCCTGGGGGAGAGTATCATGCACCTGTTGGTGTAAAACACGCAATTTAGCCGTCAATTCGTACAAGTAATCAAGCAGTACTGGATGTTCGATTTCGCTGAATTTCGCTGGTCTTGGCACACCCCATACATTGGCCGGGCGGCCAAAAATAACCTCGTATGGGCTAAGTCCCACTCGTGAGTGTACAGTCATTCTGGTGGACAGGAGTGCTAGAGGCAGAGCGTCAGGCCATTTAAGACCGGAGCTCGCCTGGATTTTGGCCAGCTTGAGTTTTAGAGCGCCATTGTAGCGCTCTACTAATCCAGCTGATTGGGGGTGATTTGCAGCGTGGAACTTCTGCTTTATCCCCAACCCCTCATACACATTCTTCATCACTTGACCCACAAACTCACTCCCATTATCACTCCACACCATTCTTGGCATTCCAAACCTAGGGAAAAATTCCTTCACAAGGGCTTTGGCTGTGGATAGAGCAGTGTTGTCTTTTAGGGGATAGGCCTCTATCCATTTTGAAAAAGCGCAGACAACCACCAATACATATTTCAGGTTGTTGCACCTTTCCATGTGGATAAAATCTAGCTGCAAAACTTCAAATGGATATGATGGAGGCGCAAAATGACCAGCTGGAGTTGGGGTTCCCCTACCAGGGTTGTACTTCAAGCATACCATACAATTCTTGACCACATTCTCTGCACACTTGGGAATTCCAGCATTCTGCCATACTGGAGCCAACAACTTACAGATTCCTTTCATACTGATATGTGCCATTCCATGTGCCATAGTAACCACTGGACGCACATATGCATCAGGTAACAACCATCGCCTATGTTCTGACAAATCGACCCAACAACCATTCTCATCCAACTTACCCGTACTTTCTCTCCACTTGCTCAACTCTTTCTCTGTGGCTTCAGCTTGAAGGGACTTTACACTCTCTATTGTGTTTTCACACATTCCAACATCACCAACCCATCTTGCAGGGCCTGCAACATACATTGGAGTCTTCACATCTTTTGCTGTTTCTTTCGCGACTTCATCAGCAAACGCATTACCACGACCAACATCATCAGTGATTTTCTTGTGCGCACTGCATTTCATAATCGCAACTTGTAACGGTAGGGTCAGTGACTCAAGGAGATCATTCACCAACTTGCCATTCTGAATCTTAGCTCCATGCAAAGTCAGGAACCCACGTTCCTTCCACAATCGCCCAAAACTATGAGCCACGCCAAAGGCGTACTGGCTATCCGTATATATGTTCATTTTCATTCCTTCAGACAACACGCATGCTCTCGTAAGGGCAATCAATTCTGCTGCTTGAGCCGAATTTTGTGGCACACGTGCAGTTTCCACAATCGTGTGCAAAGTCGTGATAGCATATACAGCAGTCGTATCACCATTTGGAAGCTTAAAACACGAACCATCCACCCATAAGGTACCATCACACTCAGTCAGGGGAGTATCTTTAAGATCTACTCTCCCTTTCGTCTCTTCTTCGGTTCTGAACAGACAATCATGTTGCTCAATCTCATCTAGGTCTGCTGGAATTGGTAATAGTGTAGCGGGATTCAACGTGTTGCATCTCTTTATGTGTATATGATTTGCTAACAGTGTCAGCTCATATCCGGATAATCGCGCACTAGTTAAGTGCTGTGTCTTGGTCCTGTTTAACAGTGTGTCCACAGCATGTGGAACCATAACAATCAATGTATTATCCATTACTATTCCAGCAGACTGTCGAATAGACATAGCTGTGGCAGCTGTAGCTCTCAGACAACTTGGCAATGCCCTAGCTACTGGATCCAAGGTTGACGAAAAATATGCGCATGGACGCGGTCTGTCGCCAAAAGGCTGTGTTAACACTGATAATGCGCAACCATCTTTCTCATGAACATACAATGTAAAAGGCTTGCTGTAGTCAGGGGTACCCAACACAGGAGCTGAACACAATGCATTGCGCAATTCCCAAAAACTTTTCTGACACTCTTCAGACCATGGAATAGGATTCGGTGTGTCTTTGCATGTTAATGCTAACAAAGGTTTTGCCAGCAAGGAAAAATTGGGAATCCAATGCCTACAGTATGAAGTAATGCCCAAGAAAGCACGTACTTCTCTCTGTGTTCTAGGCACACTCAACTGTGCAATGGCCTGAATTCTTTCTGGGGTCAGTTTCCTTCCCTCCTTCGATAAGAGATGACCTAAGTAGGTCACTTCTTGTCGACAATATTGCAGCTTTGAGAGAGACACTTTGTGATGGAAGGCAGACAAATGACGCAACACTAACAATGTAGCTTCTTTGCAAATCTTTTCAGTATCCGCGGCGATTAGCAAATCGTCAACATACTGAATAAGGATAGCGCCACTGGGTAAAACCAGTGCGTCAAGCTGCGCTTTTAAAGCCTAACTGTATATTGATGGACTTTCACAGTAGCCATGGGGAGCGCGTTTAAAGCGGAAGCTTCGGCCTCCTAAACTAAAGCCAAAAATGTCTCTGCTCTCCTCTGCAATTGGGATGCTCAAGAAGGCATTCTTCAGATCGATCACTGAGAACCATGCAGCGGAGGCTGGAATCATGGTTAACAAGGCAGTTATATCAGGGACAACTGGAAACTGTGGCACAACAATCTTCAATCACAAATCTGTAAACAGGTGGCTGTGAAGGGTCCGTTCGTTTTAAGACAGGTAAAACAGGACTATTGCAAACGTTGCCTCTTGTCTCTTCAATTACACCCTTTTTAATCAAATCACTGACAATTGCTAACAATGCTTTCTGACCTTCATTGGAGATCTTGTACTGGGGAATGCGTGGCAATCTGACATTGGCTTTTAAAGTGACCACATATGGCGGTATTTCCAGGAGACCCACATCATTGGGACCAGTAGCCCAAAGGACATCCGGAAGGGACGATAATTCAGGTGGCATTGCATTCTTAGACAAATACATCGGGGAAATCACTTTCTTACCTAATGTAAGTTGTACTCCTGAGGGAGAACAATATAACGTTGCATGCAATCTTTTTAGCAAATCCAAGCCTAGCAAATTTTCACCACAACCTGTCGTTAGGATGAGGGGTGCTTTTAGCTCACAAGGTCCAACAGAAAGAGACATAGGACTAGAAATCGGGTTCCTAACTGGGGCGCCAGAAAAACCTACTGAGACATTCATTTCGCCAGACAAAGGCGCGCCAGGGAGTTTTGAATTCATGATTGAACTCTTTGCAGCACCAGTATCCAGCAGAAAGGGCTCCGTTACATTTGTTGTAGCTACTTTAACATAAGGTCCGCTCTGATCCACTGGCACTGAAACAACTCCCTCTCTCTGTCTACGGCTGTCCTAGTAATCATTATCTTCTACATTGTCATCTTCTGCATAATAATCATTATTGTAGTACTGAGCTGTATTACCAGTCGCGTTGGCTTGCTGATCAAAGCTATTTATGGTATTTTGAGGCGGAAGAGGACGCGCGTTCTGGGGAACATTTCCACGCCCTCTGCCTCTAGGAGCTTGCTGACCACCTCTACCTCGTGCGCCATACGCATTACTGTTACGCTGCATTAATTTAGGGCAACTATATTTAAAATGACCTTCCTCTTTGCAATATGAAAATTGGTTGGGACCTACAGGGATGCGTGGTTTATAATACCCATTCATTTGCTGATTACTCTGAAACTGTTGGGCCTGCTGATAGATACCTTGTGTTTGCCTATAATTATTCTGTCCTCCACGTGGCGGATAAGCCTGCTGTAAGAAGACCTTTGTTTTCAGTTCTTTCGTTTTCTTATCTGTTCTATCCTTCTCATCTTTGTCTCTATTTTCATAATACTGTGCAGTAGCCAGTATTTGTGCTGAAGAGGAAACAGCCCAAGAACTTTCTGAGTCTTTTAATTTCTTACACAACTCGGGAAGTAGATTCTGTACAAATTTATCAACAAATAACCGCTGGCCACCTTCAGTGCTCATGTCTTGACCGCTGTGGTCGATAAACGTTTCTTCAAACCTGGTAAAGAAATCAGACACTGTCTCATCTTTCTTCTGCTTACATGCGGATAGTTTATCCCAATTTACGCGCATCGCAGGCATTATAGTTTTCATGTAGGTAATAATTCGACCAGGGAGTTCTGCTACCAAAGGATCAGGTTTCGCGCCACCAACTTGGCCAGCATCTGCAGCAATGATATTAGCCCATGTGTTACCCAATTCTGCAGCATGATCTACATTACGAATGGATCCCCATAAAGGCTGTGGAACAACATTCCCAAACAACATGTCTATGTCAGCCAGATTAATTACACATGATTCTGCAGTTTGTGATAACTCCTTATAATAACCTGTAGGGTTTTTACGGGGGTCAGGCAATGTCTGCTTAAGTGCTAACACTTCAGGTCATTTCCAAGGGACATGCACCCAAACACGCTGAAAATGTGCTGGAGCAGCAGCAATACCTTGAGCGGCATTAGCCGCAACGGCTTCTTTCCATACCGGAGGGACTTCTCTCATAGGGTATTGTCGCGCTTTTCCCTTCTTCCCCACAGGGAATTCCTGTTCGAACAATGATTGCTGACAATCCCCATTTCTGAGGGACAGTAAAGTCGCAACTGCTTAATCTACATTGGGGCCCACAATTATACCTGTTTCAAAATCAAATCGCACTCGACACAATTCCTGTGGGTTTGGGTTTGCACCATTATCCTCCAATTCCTCACAGAGGAATTCACACATCTTATCAAAGACATACCTCTGCTTTGGGGCATCCCATTGGTGAAAAACGTTAACAACTGATTCCACATCATAGAGTGAAGGGAAACCAATCCACCTACGCGCCAGATGATCTAACACCTCTTTCTCGTCGGGACCAGGCAGCTGACTACGCAATTGCTTACGCTGTAAACCAGGAGTCGCACTAGATGATCCAAAGAGAGGCGACATTAAACTGGTAACTACATTAGCTAGTCGTTGTCGTGCTGAAGGAGAAGCTGAGGAGAAAACAGGGGGATAGACAGAGGGAAGAAAAACGGATTCAGATACAGGTACCTGGGTAGTGTAAGAAGGAGCGCCAGGGGAAGCCGCTGGCGTGTTAGACAAAGTCGCAGGAAGCGCGGGGGTAACAGGTAGCAAAACTGGCGGCCCTTGAGAGGGCTGCACTGCAGGGATAGGAGCCAGCTGAGGAGGAGCTGGCGGCTGTGGGAAGGCTTGCGGCATGTTCACTGGAGGCTGCACATTTACGAGATGTGGAGGTGCGGTGGCATTTTGCGCATACGGGGGTGGCGAACTTAACAAATGGGACATTAGGGAATCTTTTTCTTTCTCTTTTGTCACATCTTGCACAAGGGGTGACAAAACAGGGTAACATTTATCAATCCCTAGTTTGCGCTGTCTGTGCAATTGCTCATTCATTTGTTCCTCCTCATTATCTTTAAATTGCACAGCTGCTTGCATCACTGACATACCTCTTTCTCTCTTATTTCTTTTCGCTAGCTTAATTTCCTTCTGTTTGGCTTCCTTTCGCCATAGGCGGAAAGAATCAAACATCGCCGGCCGGGCTTTCTTTTTAAACAATTTCACTTCCAAATTATCTAAGATATCTGTATCGAAACTACCATTTTGGGGCCATTTTAAAACACCGTCCTTTCTGGTATATCGGATCCATACTTCATTATATGCAATGGGGCCCACGCCATGTTTTACATAAAGCTCATAAGTTGGAGTTCCAATTGGAGGAACCGGACATGAATCCTCTAACTGGAAATCCCTTCCACAACTCAAACAAAACAATCTTCCAAATACACTAGCACCAGGCATCTTTGCTCACTAGTCTAGTTCCAAACTTCAAAGGATTATCGATTACGATAGTCTCGTGAATACACGAGTCCTCTGGCTTTGGCGTTTGCAAACTCCAAATCAAAATAATCCCGAAGGATACCAAATTCAAACTGGGAGACGCTCCACTTATACTTAACTGAATATCGATGATCGATGGCGTCACCAGAAGACTCTCTCGTTTGTTTCGCTCTACCAAAATCGTCAAGGGTCCAAAACAGGGCGATTAATCAGGGCAGCAGTCCTTCGTAGCCGTCGGGATGCGGAGAACCTCGCAGAAAAGACTTTTGGACCACGTCGACATGCAGGGGTCGATGAAGTGGCGGCCTTCCTCCAGAATTTCCACACGAAGCTCCTCATGAACCTCTGGCTTGGACCGGTACCGATGAAATCGCCCAACGTTGGGCGCCAACTGAAGTACTGGGAATTTAAAGCCCAGCGGTGCACGGGAACACACCCTATGACTTCGGGTTCTTCCTGTTTCAGACTTACAGAAACACAGAGTCTTCTGGGTGAAGTCAGAGATCAGTTTATTGGCTGCAGACCAATTACAGGTATCCAAGAAGTACAACAGCGTGTATGTTCTTAGGAGACTGCTAAAAATTACAGAAACGGGCTTCTCCTTAAATACAAAATATCATGCTTCAGGCACACATTCCTTGGTTTACGATATGGCCATATAAAGGTATACATTACAAACGAAAAGACAGAGTCATGATGACCATCCCACATTCCAGTTAAGCCAGCCCACAATTATTTACCCAGCAAGGCTCAGATCCCACATCAGATATCGATAGGCCCCAATAAACATGAGCATCTCCTGTTTGGAAAACAAGCCATAAAGCAGGAACAGTCAGGTGTGAAAGAGATTAGCTGGAGGCTCGTGTAGGATGAAAAGGCTTTATGGTGTGTCAAGCCCTAATGCTAATCACAGGTGGCCAGAGGACGGGGAGCTCGTGAGACCGGACTGACCTGGGGCAGCGGAGCCAAGCTGCCCAGGTCACAGAGAAGTCAAAGGAAGGCACATGTGTTCTAAAGGCCCGTATTTGCTTCATGATATGTAGCCTATGTGAGGGCAACCATAAGATGGCCACCGCTCTAAGATGGAACCCACGGAGTCAATGTATAATAACGTATACATAGTGCATTCATAGCTAAAACGTTACACAAAGCACTTGTACATGCCGCATTGACCATTCGCGGTTCGCTAATACCGGGATAGACAGGGGTAGGGCCCTACCTCCTACGCGGTCCCAAATTGCAAAGTACGACAGAGTTGACCCTTATTGAGCTGCTAGTGTGAGTGGATTTGCCCAGGAACTGGTTGGCCTTGATTCTTTGCGTTCTGTTGTGGATAAACAAGGAGAACCAACTAAACTCGGACACAGATCGGGAAGGTCGAGGAGGATTAGAAGGCAAGATTCTTTCTGATCCAGCGGTTTTAGCGCATCATCAACTATGTGTGTAAGGGCTGTGACCCTCACAGAAGCCAGACTGAAATTGGTCTAGGAGATGGAATTGATCTATGTGGTCTCATAGTTGGACATGGACACAATTCTCAAGGAGCTTTGCCACAGTTAATGATTGGACGGAAGCTATTTATGTCCTTGTGATCCGCCGTGGTTTTTTTCTGAATAGGGGTTGCCTGCCCTGACTTCAGTCAATCGGGAATCACACCTTTGAAGTAGGGAGGCATTTACTATCTTGGTCCATAGTGGAAGTATGGACTTCGCCATCACATTGAAGAAATTCGAAGATAGAGGATCACTGAAGTGGTTTGAGGGTTTCAGTGATGTAAGAATATCAAGTATGGTTACTAATTCAAACAGTTTTCTGGGGCGATTTCTTACTTTATCAAGTTGGTTTCTGAAGAAATTTGCTTTTGCACTTCAGTTGCCTTTATTGTATGTGCTTCTCATCAATCTCGGGAGATTAAAGTATTCAAGAGACAGTGAGCATCTCCACGATCATTCAGCAAGTCTCAGGTTGCATCTATCTGTATTTAGTATACCATTGAACCTTGGTTTGGAGTCTTTGGTAGACATTCTTTCTAGTTGTAAGGGAGCAATTGCATCTAGAATGTTCAATATGGAGTTTTTGTAATGATCTGTGAGGTCATGGACATCTGATATGCCGAAGGGAGGAGGCAGGGTATTGTTGCTAAGGGACAGCATTTCATTCAGGTGTTCGAAGCTGCCACTTTATATGATATCTCAATAAGTTGATATACCATGTATTGAGTCTAGGGGTTCCCTTGTGATTGGACAAGGTATTGCTATGCAATCTCAAAGTGCTCTATTAGGGGGTAGTGTGGCTGAGCATCCCTAGGCTTAACACAGAGGAGTGTGAGACATTTGCAAAATACACACAAACATCAATAAATGACACACACGATTCAAGAAGGAGATTCACACCAATTTCTAAAAATACCAAGTACCTTTATAAATGTTAAGGTATCAGAGAAAGATCGCTCAGGTAGGTACATTTTTAAATATAAATTCTTTTCACTTTAAAAAGTGGACACAATGCAATTTATGAGTTCTACAATGTTATCCTATGCAAGGAAGAACAAGTTCTGCAAACAGGTATAGTACAGTGACTTACAAGACCAATGTCCAGGAGTTACTGTGAGTGGTGGGCAAGGTCGAAGGCAGCACCAGCAGTACACCACCAGCATCACAAGAGCAGCCATGTGCGGGGTGTAAAACAGCATCCAGAGTCCAATAGGTTTCAATGGAGATCGGTCACTGCGGAGAGAGGCTGCAGGCTCTGGCTTGAAGGCCAGTCGGGGTTAACCAACAGGCGGGTTTAAGGCTTGCAATGCTCAAGCTGTAGGGAAACCTGGGGTCCTCTTCTCAATGGCTAGAGGCGACGGATGCAGAGGTGTCTTCAGGCATCGGGTTTCCTTACCGGAATCAGTAGCGGTCGAGGGGCCCTACATTCAGATGCTGCAGGCGATGTCGGGGAGTCCACGAGAGGTGAAACCGTGATGGACTCGAAATCTGGAGGGCTTGGGAACCTTGTTGACACTGGTGGCCCACTTCAGCTCGGGCCAGAGACAACGGGTGCAGTGGTGGCTTCAGATGTTGGGGTTTGGCAGTTCCAGGAGCCTCAGTGTCTTTGCTTTGGAAATTCCTGCAGGATGTAGGGGGAACAGGTCCGCTGTTCACAGGAGGTCTTGGTCTTTATCAAAGACAGACAGTCCTTGCAAGGTTGTCGAATCACAGTCGCAGAGAGAGGCACATTTGGTGCAGTTTTCGATGAGGTATACAGACAGACCGGCAAGGTTGTCACCAGGTCAACTGCTTCTTCTCTCCTCTCTGTTTTTGCGGCTCTTCGTGTGTCCTCTCTCTTTTTAGGTTGTCAGGATCTCCTTCTCTGGTGCCAGGGGCTCCACTAAATACTGAATGTAGTGTTGTAGGGTTGTGTAGGGTTTTATCCAATGGGCTTCTGACCCTTGGGGCCACTACTACCCCCATATGACCCCTTCCTGTATGAAGGGGGCATAACCCTGTCCCAGAATTCATAGGTATGCCATCACAAAGATGGCTACTTCTGAAAAGTAGCATAGAAGCCCACCTCAGGGGTGGTACTAACCTGGAGGTGGCACGCCTACCTGACTAGTTAATTTTTCCCCCTGTCCGGGTGCCACTGGGGTTTCGGACAGGGGGGTTGGCTTCCTCTCCTGTGACGGGAGCCTGATTTGCAATCTAAATGCAGCAGTTTCTTGGAAGCTCATCGGCCCAAAAAGGCTAATCAGCAGGTCATCCTGTGGGAGGGGGTGTTACACCATCTTCTCGGAAAGGCTTTTGCTCTGGGTCTCTTGAGAGCAAGATCTCACCCCCTAGGAGGTCAGAACAGTATCTCGGGTAGCAGACAGGTAGAAAACAGTCAGCAAATACACCAGAGGCTGGTAGGTTTTCAGGGGGCACCTCTAATGTGCCCTCTGGGTGCATGTATTGGTAAGTCTGACATTTGCATCAGGGTGGGTTTACCAATACAAGATGTTTGATACAAAGCATCCCTATTTTCACTGAAGCCATCATGTAGCTAGGGAACTCGTTTTCACCAGTATCCAGCACAGGTTTACAATGCTTTCCTGGTCACTTGTACTGGCAGTAATAGGACTGACCATCACAGTGGCATATCTGCTCATGCAGGTATGCCCTCACTTGTAATATTCAGCACCCTGCCTTAGAGCTGTTAGGCATCCTCTACGGGTGAGTTAAAAATATGACATGCAGTTGTTGGGGACATGGCATACAGGAATGTGTGACATGTCGTGTTTTCACTTTTGTCTGCACCTGTCAGGGGCTCTGCGAGCCTAACCTTATGCTCACGGAGCTGTCCCGCAGAGGCGACATGGACAACCTCCAATCCCCCCCCTTCCTCAAGGGATAGCAATGACGCTTACCAGGTTGAAGGTTGGGGACCGAGAGAGGAAATCCTAAATGGTGTAGTGTACTTTCTTTTGTAGGTGGACCTGGTCTTAGACATCCCATGGCTATATGGAACCCATCGGGGAAAAGCAACCTATGGGGAAAAAGCATATATCTCAGATATCCATTTTCCTTACATCACAAACACACCTTCATTCACACCAGAAACTGGAAGCACTATTGGAGTGCATATAGTCACCTGTGAGAATGGTAGATGTCAAACCCAGGGTGGTTCTCAGGTGTCTCACCCACTAATCCACTAGGAAGGTAACCTGAGATTTGGTGTTCAGAGGGAGAGGAACAAGAAAACAAGAAGTAGGCGTGTTTGGAAACTAATGCTGGTATGCAAATGTTCATGTGGTCGCACGATAGGTAGGGATAACAATGCACTCCTACACGTGGGTAGTCAAAGATGTGCAGTAGTGAGTGCTCCTGTGCTCACCCACCAAGAAAATAAGACAATGTGCTCCTGCGCGGGGGTAATTGAACTGTGCAGTGGTGAGCGCTCCTGCGTTCACCCAATAGGCAAATGTGACACCATGCTCCTGCAAGTGTGGAAAACAAGGCGGGTATGCAAGCGCTCCTGTGCTTGCACAATTGATAGTTTTAGCAGCAAGCGCTCCTGCGCGGAAATACAATATATATTGCAAGTGCACCAGCGCTTGTACCCTAGTACCACTGGTCAGTACTCACGGGGCTGTGGGAATCCAGACGGTGCAAACAGTTTCTCAGTTGAGGTGCAAGACACGTCCTGTCTCGTATGTGGTCAGGCTCTTGATCCGAAGCAGCAGCGTTGGGTTGAACTACTCGGGTTCAAATACTAGTAGTCCCGGAAGTTCAACCCGCATTGGTCTTCAGGCACAACTTTTGGTTCACCGCACTAGAGCTCTGACTGACCGGAGTGCCGCAACGTGAGGTAGAAAGTGGAGCAATCATTCCCGCTTGCATCCTGCCTACCAGGATCCCAGGTATGTCCCCACACCCTGAACCATGACAGCACCAAGACAAGCAGCCTGCAATGCCAGTCTTGTATGTGCCTAGTGAGGGGTGTCTTATGGTGGTACAATTT
Organism: Triturus cristatus; assembly: GCF_964204655.1. Classification (NCBI taxonomy): domain Eukaryota; kingdom Metazoa; phylum Chordata; class Amphibia; order Caudata; family Salamandridae; genus Triturus; species Triturus cristatus. Next base: position 344,129,856 of record NC_140586.1, read on the forward strand.
ATGCTACAGCCCTTAGGGGCCCTCTTTAGTATCTCAGACCCTAGGTACCAGGATACCATTCACTAGGGACTTACAGGGGATGCTAAAGGATTTTCCAATTGGGGAACAATTGCACAGTTTTAGGAAAGAGCTCTGGCACTGGGGACATGATTATCAGGAACCCAGTGCACTTTTATTCAAAATCACATAATTTACCAGGCAAAAAGTGGGGGTGACAGTGTCAAAAGGGGGCACTTTCCTATATCAGGTTTGTGTTCTGCATGGACCTTTTCCAGTTTCTGGTTTTCTTTAGTTGAGTCATCCTGTTTGTATTCCAAGATTCTATGATGCAGAAGGTGATGCAGTGGCAGTCAGTCCAGTCACACGGGACAATTGATTCAAGTTGAATGGAATTGGTCTTTGCAATGATTAAGTACAAGGTTGCACCCAAGATGTGGGTGGGGCTGTCGCAAGTTTGGATCAGGTTGAACTCTACTAGGCAGGTTTCGAGGCTGTTTACTGTGGGATCATTTCGGTTGTTTCAAGTGTGATTGAAATCTCCGAGGAAGATCTGAGAACAATGTTGCCCCATTTTTGAGTAGATGATTTCCATAATTTGTTCTATGAATGAGAGGTTATCTTTGGTGGATGGTAAATTGCGTGAATTTTTCTTAAAGGCCTATTGTTACTTGATGTCTATACATAGGTATTCGTAGCAGGCTAGAACTACAGTATTTGCCTGTTTCACTAAGAGACTATTATGGTGTATACAGGCGATGTCACCACCTGGTCTATTAGCTCTGTCTAATCTTATGATGTTGTAGGAAGGGGGGACTAGGGTTTCCATGAATGGTCCAGAGAAATCATGTAGCCAAGTTTTCGTAAGGATTAGAATGCCAAGTTCCTGTGTTAAAATGAGTTCAGTAATGTCTCCTGCATGTTTCAATGTCGATCTGCAGTTGAGAAGCATGCATTTCAGTTGTGCATTGGTTTCAGTAGAGGTAGACTGTGATAGGAACCCGCTTAAGTTTAGAAGTGTTTATAGCATTTGAGGTGTGCCTGCATTCTCTATGTGGGTATGAAGGAATTATTTAGATTTGTCCCACTTATCAAGGTTTCCGTAGTGTGTGGAATTATAAGAACGAAGGAGGGAGTGACTGTCGCTGTCTGTTAATGTATCTTTCAGTCTAATGGGTCTAGTGGAGGCGTTAGGGTAGGATACAGTTCTCAAACTCAGGAGGGGAAAGGGCTAGTTAGAGGAGATCACATTTGCTGAAAGTGGTGATGGCAGCTTTGTGTGATAGGTACTAGATTATGCTTGATTGTGTCTGTTCTTCCCAGAAGACTTGTTAGACCACCATTCATTGGCCAGCTCTGAGGTGATGTTTATAAGTTTTTGTAAGTCAGCCTTAAGTTGAAGTAAGTCAAGTAAGTCAAGTTTGATCTCCTCTAGTCTGGATATTTGAGAGAAGTGGCAATAAGCAGCCAATATTTGGATCAGGGGGTCCTGAAGTGAAGGGGTGTTCCAGACATTTATGGTAGGGTACTGCTGGCCTGGGAGGACCAGTGGAGGGAAGGTCAAGTTGGAGAAGTAGTTCAGCTTGGAAGGAGGTAAAGGAGAACTTGTGAACTGGTAGAGTAGAGACGCTGGGGTCATATGGGAAATGGTGTCAGGATTAAGGGTTCAGACTTCGAGCAAGTCATCTTTTGGTCCAAGAGATGTGTTGTCAGCAAGCTAGTAGTGTCTATGCTGGTGCATTCAAAAGATGCGGGTAAAGTCGGGCTGGTTGAGTGAGTTCCATCGTTGTGTATGTCAGTTACCAGTGCTCTAGAGGTATGATAAGGGTGCTGTCTGGTTTGTTGGTTCAAGGTGGGAGATTCAGATCCCCAGGAGGTGGTGGAGAGTTGGGATTGTGTGTGCTGATCATCATGGGGAAGTTAGAGGGGATAGGGAGGAGTGCTTAAGTAGGTGGGGATATGTGAGGATATTTCTTGGTGCTCCTGTGACTTGGTTAAAGAACTAGGCCGACCTAGGCGGGCAGAGTCGTTGCCAGTCATTGAATTTTTGATGCTGGAGAAACCTTCTAGGTTTCTGTCTGAGCACTGAATGAAGATAATCCCACTGTTATATATGGAGATCGTTGCATCTGTTCTGTAGGCAAGTGAAGGGGCTACCAACAGTCTTTGACCATGTTGGATTTTCCTAGAAGTAGTAATACGGAGTAGTGAGTATAGGGCTTTTCTCCATTGAGCTCCTCTTTTTGTGTAGAAGAAGAGATCACAAATTATAGTTCCTTTTGTTGAGCAGAAATATGGGTCAGAGACTAGAGTTTCTGGGTGAGATTTAAGAAGTTTGAGTTTACAGCACTTGGATGCATTTCTTGTTAGATTAGGTGAGTACTTAACTGTAAAAGCATTGTGGCTAGTCAGCTCGAGTTTGGTGTTGAGTATTCTCCAGAAAATAGGATCCATGTCTGTGTGGACAGATAGAACCAAGTTAGAGAAATGAGATGGGGCTGAGAGTGAGAAGGCTTTTGGGGGGAGGTAGGGGAGGAAGAGAGGCAGGGGGTTTAGGATCGCAACCTCCGGATTCTGGCTATCCTAAGAGGTGTGAGAGCTCTTCTATTGCAGGGTTTCACACCAATAGAGGCCTAAGACTTTTATTATTATCTGAACATCAGTTTAGGGGGAGATGCACCTTCTTCCAGCGAAGGTAAAATGCCAAAGTGATGAGCTCTTACAATTTTAGAGGTAAGGGACATTAAGTTGAGGCATTTGACAAAGGGTCACTCTTAGAGCGAATGCAACTCCAGTGCATTTACCATTCTGACATATTTCACGCTACATCCATTTATGGCGTAATAGGTCAGATAGATTAGGAGGGTTAGAGTCATGGTAGGCTCAGTAACTCTTACAAGATGGCCACCAAGTTAGCGTTATAGTTGTGAGGGTGTGCAAGGAAGTCCTTCTTTATTTTCCATGTGACTAAGGGACTACTAGGGTGATATGGTTGTCATTTTGAAGAGAGCCACGTGTGGGGAAGGGGAGAAGGATACCCCAAGATGGAGGTCAAACCCAGTAAGGGTGCCCCAATGGCAAAGGAACCCAACACAGCCAAAGTGCAGAAGGGTCAGGCAAAAACAATGAATGAAGATGGTGAACCAAGCCAGGGAACCGAGAGCGCATGGGGCTCCACACTGCTCCAGGTAAGACTACTCAATTGCCAAAAACCTTGAGGGTAGAGCTCCAAATAAGGGAGGCAGAGCTCCAGTCCCATAGCCAGCGATCTGCACATGATTAGAGGCAGCCATTCCATGGGGTTACGGAGCATCCATAAACCTACAAGTCCAAGTGTTGCAACCTTGCCAGAGTCAGGGTTGGCGCCCAGCTCGAGACATCGCCAGGGGAGTAACATTTCTGGCGACTAATGGTAGGCCCATGAGCTGCATAAAGAGGTAGTCACAAGGAAAGTCAGCGGCAAGCACTGTGACAGACCAACAGCAGGTGCCAATTTCACCATAGCACCAGGCTTGGATCCGGAAGAGAGCAGCAGCCTGATCAGCGGTGTTGCAGGAAAGGGCTAAAGGTCCTCTGTGGCAATGATCAAAGTGGATGGCCTGACTGAGCAGGTGAAAAGCCAGCAGGAAAATTGTAGATATGCTCAGGACGTGGGCTGCAGAATTCCATGTGCTCGATAGCCACTCACTGCCAGTTAGCTCCAGAGAGGAGCAGTGACCATCCACAAAGAACCACAGGCATGTGAACATTCCCCGCAATTCAGCAGGGTCCCTAGTCAAGACCTCAAGGAAGCAACAGTTATGCACTCACAATCTAAGCATTGGTGTCAGCACCACCAGGAGAAGGTCATCAGACGGCATCAATTGGGCATGGACTCATTCCCATAAGGCACGATAGGAGCCTTCATGTGGGTTATCAACAATGAAGGGCAAAAAGAAGAAGCACACGACAGGCCTCTTTGCAACGCGCTCTGCTCACTATCTCGATGGAAGACATACCTGTCCATGGTAGGCAGATCAGGCCAAAGCTTAAGAGGGCTGTAGTGCAGCCCCCATAGGAACCTCATCGATCCCTTTGGGGGTCAGGATTTCACCAGCCTGTTGACAGTTACTGTGCCACAGTTAATCACTTCCCAGATACGAGATGGAAGGAAGATCCGGAAGAGCGGCGACACAGCATTTGACGTTGTTTGCAGGAAGGTCAGCACATCAAAGTGCCTAGGAGTTGATGCAGGATGAATTCTCTATAATTCAGATGGTGTCAAGGGAAAGTCTTCAAAATCCATCACGAGATTAAAGCAGGTTTCGTTAATATGATTTCAAAGTGATCTTCATAGAGATGATATTTAGTAGATGGGTCGATGGCAAGGCATAATCAGGGATCGTCATAGATATGTGTCCAAGCATAGGAGCTTGTTAAGGCGTTCCAGCTTCGGCGTCCCTCTTCTTATTTTGTGCTGGCTGCCTTGTTTTTATTTAATTACACTGAATAGAGTTTAGCTGTGTTTTGGGGGTGCCATGATATCAATCTACTGGCCTACTTTGACTGTGTTGAGTGTGTGTAAGGAGCTCTGTTTAATGTGATCTGCTGATTGGTTAGCGGGTAACCAATCAGTAGCATCAGAAATGATGTGTGCTGCCATGAGCACAGTGACAACCTGCAAATGAGCTGGAAGTGTGTAGACTAGAATGTTCTTTCAAAGATATTCTGTTGTATGTTTTGTATGCGGTTTTTGCAAGTTGTTTGTGATATAGTCTGTTTAATTCATTATGTTGGAAGCATTTGTGTGTGTTATTTTTAGTGGAGAGTGGTGTTGTAAACATGTTGATACTTAATTAAGGGCTCATTTATAGTGCCCCAGACTTGGGCCCAGTAACTCTCCCTCCCGAGTACCAATAAATCAAGGGGGGGAGGAGTAACCGGGTATTGTGATTGGAACTATGGGGTTCTATTAAAATTGTGGAGTTACTAGGGCATCCTATTCAGCTTGTTATTCCTCATTCTATGTGAATTTACCCAAGGGATTTACCTGCTTCTACCAGGTGTATTATTTGGGTAAAAAATTACTGCACTTGATAGGGTGGAAACTCATATTACCGGCCCCATTGTACTTAAAAGGCCACTCATAACTACAGTTTATTATAGGTAAAGAACTACTGATCCTGTCCTGGATAAAGCACATGAAACATTAGTGGCAGCATGTTGTATTTTAGAAAATCAGTAGGGTGATTAGAACTTTATATTTGTGTCACTGAGAGTGAGTTCCACTTGACCATTTGTCTAAAGTTTAGCAACTATTTGTATGCCTAGAGTCTTGCACTAGAATCCCATGTATATGACAATTGCCTCTGCATGTGTAGTGCAAGTAATACATGTGCTATTAATCTGTGAGTGAGTGTCAGTAATAGGGGTCAGTGGGATCCATTTTGGATGCCTCTGGTGTAGTATAGTATAAGATGGAGTGAGATAACTGTGCTCTCAGGCAGTGGAAGTGTATTGCCTACATCCCTGTGCTGGAAGGAGAACAGATACTGAGGTAAAGGCATGAAAACAGGACTACCTTTAGAAATTCCATGCAGCCTTTTATTGCCAAACATCTGTTGATTACGCTTCCTGAGCACTGCATTTGGTGGATAGTAGGGGTAAGTGGTGGGACTGCAGTCTCTGTTGTATAAGTTGAGGAAGTTTCTAGTTTAGGCCATGCTTTTTCTTGCCTGTGATAACCGCTTCAGTTGGATTTATGAAAACCAGGTTCAGAAACCTCACACCTCATTGTGCCTATGTTGTGGTAGCTGCAGGTTAAAAACAGGCCCAGCCCAGTACTCAAAGTAATCCAGTGCAATCATGGCTGGCATTTGCCTGACAGCCAGTTTCCCAGAGGTGAGGGGACATCACCCTAACTGGGCAATTTCTGCAGGGTTGACAGAAGATCTGCCTGAAGCACCTACCTGTCAGCCTTCTGAAAAAGGGAAAGTGTCTTCCTGGACCTGCAGGAGGAGAGGCTGTCCAGGAGTATGACCAGTGTGTCCCTGGTGGCTGTGCGACAGCCAGAGATAGCTGGCTGTCAGAGAGCGATCTCAGAGGGAAATGTTTGATTGACGGATCCTCCTATCACATCCCAGTTACTTGTGGAAACACTAAAAAATACTGTAATCATCATAAACCCAGACAGGAGATGCAACTGCATGACGATCATAGGCACAGAGGTCCTGCAACTGCCATGATCAGAGTAGGCCAACACAAGGTAATTATAGTATGCCTTGATGGAGGCTGCAACTGCCCTGATCATCGTAGACCCGGACGGTGGCTATAACTTCTGTGATCATCGAAGGCTTGGACATGGTCTCTAACTGCACTGATCATTGTAGGCCTAGTCAAGGCTACACCTACCTCCTGCCTGCCTGATCGGGACTGCAACTGCCATGACCACTGTTGGCCCTTGCAGGACTGCAACTGTGATCGGACCAGACAGGGCTGCATCACCGTAACTGCTACGGACCACCACTGATGGGTCTACACCTGCTTGGGCGCAGCAGCCTCAAGAGATTGAAGATGGGGGGCACATAGTCAGAGGGGGCCCACACACAGTTTGCAACCAAGCTAGAAGAAGTTAACAAAAACTCAATTGATGCCTACCTGATTCACCCGAGAAGGTAGGACTAGAACTCCAAGCGCAATTGACCGTGTGAGAAAAAAGGCTGCACCAGTGCTTGAGTTGCACTTTACCTTGTTCCCAAAGGGGGGGCACCAGATAAAGGGCCACTTACTCAGGAGGTAATAGTAAGTGGTGTAATAGTAAAGGGTATCGGAGTGAGTATCTCTAGGACGAATTGCAGGGTACACCAGAGTTTCTTAATAAAGAGGCAAACAATGAACATTTGTTATTGAAAATGGGCTCTTCAAAATTATACGTACACCTTAAAGACATTAAATAAATGATCGTATTTTTAATGTATAGTGCAGATGATGTACTGGGTCTCTTCTGAGCGTCTCTAATTTTTGCTAAAGCGAGGAGGGAGTGGGACTCAGGAAGCCGCCTAAGAAACACTACATTCCTAACCTCAGGGGATTGTGTGTATTGTTTGTGAATGTTGTATTCTACTTTGAGGTAATTGCTATAAAATAATTACTTCTTTTCATAAAATTACGTATTTGACTGGACAATAATTTATTGCAGCGCATATTTTGAATTATGAGCCTGTGCTCATCCCCCTGTATCTACCCCCCTTTCCCCCACACCCTCACCAGGAGAAGCCTTGGGCTGCTTGACCCACGTTACTATAGTGTCAAGCGCTGTATGAATACTTGGCCCAGTTATTCAGGTCCCACGGTTGGGCCCAGTAACCCCTGTTTGTGCTGTGGCCATGTGAACGGGGTTCTGACACGCATTCATGTATTGATTTCTGATTTACCACTGATTTCATTGATTTTAGTATGTAACTTTGCTCATCTGTTGATACACTTTCATGGTTTTCTAATCTACCACTCTCTGTCATCATTGTGGGGCCTAAGGTGCTTCACTGTATTTGGCGTGTTTGATTTATTGAGTCACCCCTCAGTCTGGGGCTAAAGATCCATCCACTTGAGAGCAGCTTGTACTTGAATTTGCACCAAAGATCTGCATGGTGCCTATCCTTCTTCATCAATTGTTAGCCAATTCTGGTTTTACTTGTTACCTGCCATGTACTAATTTAGTTTCCAGGAATGATAACACAATACATGGACATTTAAAGTTGGATCAAAATTTTCCATAAACCACAAATTTAAGATTTATTAAAAAGTCTGCAACTTTGACAAGAACACCAGTCATGTTCTGCAATACAAATCAAATCTGTTAACAAAATGACATCAGCATGTTATTAATGTCAGTAACTAAATTGATTTAAGCACAATCAATAATAAGACATGCAAGTATTAGTTAGTTAAGAGGTCAACAAGGCGTATTTAATATTGAAATTAACCCCTCCACAGGAATGCACAGACAAATGCAATTAATGGATGGATAATCGTGTGTGTACTGAGACGGCAAACTGAAACACCACCACCCATTGCACCAGATTTTGCAATATAAAAGAACTAGAACTAGAGCAATCTGTGATTTGCTGAGGATCACACAATGATGAGGAAGTGGGCCCTATCTTCGGTTTTCTGATTATGGAGCTTACAAAAGTGAAGCTTGGGTCCAGCGCACACTTGGCACTATATCATTTTTATTTTTAAATTTTTTTAATTGCTCTAATATCTCTTCTGGGTGTGTATGAAGTAATCCACCAGCTACTCTTATACTTTTTATTACTCGCCCTGCCCTTTTATAAGAGAGTTGGTGTGCAAGCACTTTGCCTACTTGTTCGCCATACTCATATTGGAGAGCTCTATTTTTAGTATAGTAAGCCGCAGTTTTATCTTTTAGAGACCGTCCTAATGCAGCACGTTTCTCAATTAGAAGTAGATATGTTTGAGAGTGTGTGGGAGCTAAGGTCTTTTGAATATTCCCTCGCCTAATTTCGTCCGAATGTGCCATTTCTAGTTGTCTAATTTCTGCTCTAGTGTCCTCACTTGTCTGATGTTTGATGCGATTTTGTCTCCAGACATGCTGTTGGGTAGCTCCTATTATAAAAGCTTTAAGTGAGTCCCAGACAGAAAAAAGGGAGGCAGAGCCTTCATTATTAATTAAGATATTGTTAATACTCTCCTTCATAAAAGATTGGTATTCTATATCCGTCAACAGATAACGAGGAAAAGAGAATTTACGTATTTGTTTATTGGATGAGCTAAATGTGAATGTCAGAGGATTATGATCTGAGGCTATCTCGGGACAAATTTCACATTTAGCTATATTAAGGATAGAATTACTAACAAAAATCATATCAATTCTTTAATATTGTCGGTGAGGTATGCAATAGTAAGTATAACCAGGTATTAAAGGATACAATAGACACCATATATCCTTCAAATCATGCAATCGAGCCATTTCCGCAATAGCAACCCTGACCTTCCTCATTCTAGTTGAGGCTCCTTGATTAGTTGATTCTATGTTTGGATTCATGGTACAATTAAAATCACCCATAATTATTAGATCCCCTGCCACTCAAAAAGATCCAAAGAAAGTGAATCAAAAATAGATGGGTCATCCAGGTTTGGACCATAAACTACGCATATTACAAGCTTATGGCCCTGGATAAGCAGCTGCGCGATTATCCATCTGCCTCTAATATCATGGGAGGTTCTAAGCAGAGTATAGTCAAGCTTTTAATCGACTAGCAAAGCAACACCTCTAATGGACACCATCTGTGAAGTACAAACCGCTATCTTATAGCCCAGTTGTTTTAGCAGATGCCTATTCTTATATGCCAAATGTGTTTCGGTCAGAGCGACGACATGGGGTTTGTAATTCTGGAGTTCTGCCCGTACCATCTGGCGTTTGTCCACTGAATTCAGTTCGGCAACATTCCAACATATGATTTTGATTAGCCCCATTTATAAATCGTAGAAAAAACTAAGGCCCGCATAACTCTGCAAGTTATCCTTTGCATCGGGACAAGAAAAAAGTTTTTGCGGCCAGGGGTTTATAGACCTCAGAACTATATACGGCAACAGTACTAGCAATACTATGGTAATAGACATCAGAATTCGGGACATAAGTGATACAGATGACTGCCCTTCTAAAACTCTTAGAGAGAATTCTAAAGTCCATTCAGTTGCCTTAAGCAAACACATAGGTATTTCAACCATACTTTGATAGAATCCTAAACTATAAATGTTAACAATATTATAATTACAAGCAGAGAAGCTCAGCTCAAACATTATTTCATTATTTACTCAGATTGACCAACCCACCCAGAGCCATACCCAACCCCACCCGACCGAAACCCACCCCACCCTGTATCCTAGAGAAGAAACCACCCTAGCCAGGCTGTCGATAGACCTGACAGCCAAGGTGAGCTTTGCGTCCACATGAGCTACCCGCTACATATTAGCATTAGCCCTGTCATAGGCAAATGAAAACAAATGAAAACCCCCGTGATGCAGCCATTCATAAATAAATTATCGTGTAGGGTGATCATGAGGTGAGTATACAGAGCCTGACTGAGCCAGAGAAAAAAGAAGAAAGGGAGAACAGAAAAGAAATCGTTTTTAAGAAAGCCGATAAGAGGCCGTTTGAGTGTACTCTCAATTTTTAAGAGTCCGGTCTCCCCGAGGTTTTCCAAGAATTAAGGATTTTCCGGGCCTCTGCAGTTGAATGGAACATCCAAGTGTGTCCACCACGTACGACTTTAAGTTTTGCAGGCTCTTGAAGGAACACTTGTGCACCAGCTGCCTTCATGGGGTCAATCAATTGGCGTAAGTTCCAGCGTCGTTCCATTCTTTCTTTGCAAAGGTCTGATCTCACTGAGAATACAAGTGAGTTAGTCATCCCTGGGCGAGCTCGAAAGTAAACGGCTTGTCTAAGTAGAAAGTTCCCAAAATAGACATTCATAGGCCTGTGATGTTGTCTATTTACTCTTGCCTCTTGGCTCAGAAATAGAGGAAGTCTATGGGCCCTTTGAATCTGAGAATCCCAATCCCAATCAGAGAGATCTGGGAATTACTTTTGGAATAATCGAACGATGTAGGCCCGAGGGTCCGCTCCCTCCTTTTCTTCAGGAATACCAAAGAGTCGGAGATTATTCCTGCGTTGTCTATTTTTGAGATCTTTGACCTTGCTTCTGAGAAATGAGAGATGAGTTTCATGTATTTCCATTGTATTTGCTGTGGCCGCAACAGTATCTTCGGCATTTGACAAACGTTGTTGCACCTCTCTTTTTTCATGTGTGAGAGCAGCTACCTTGACTGAGACCTCTGACAAACCCTGTTGTATCAGGCAGCTGTCTGCTCTAGCCTGACTAAAGCTACTTTGGATCTGAGCTCTTTGTTCATGGAGCAGTTGGAGAATAGTGGTCAAAGAAGGCTCCGTGGTGTTGGTATTGGCTGCCAGTTGATTTCCTTCTATGTTAGAGGTAGCGAAGGTTGCTGAAGAAGGAGAGGGTTCTAATCCGGTAGCTACCATACTTCCAGCTAAGTATAAATCCCCAGAGGTAGTATCCGTTTGATTGGTCAAGCCAGAGCTAACATTAGAAGACGGTAACACATCGTTACTAGGAGAAGAGACAGATAGTCTCGAAATGAGAGTTTTGACATCCCCTTTAGCAGTAACCCATTTTTGGAGGGGGCTGAGTTTGCTAGGGTGGCTGCCATTGTCTGGTCATTTCGAGAATATGCAGTAGTTTGCTCTTTGGATTTTTGTTTCTTTATCTGCATGGCCCCTTTATTAGGCCCAGTGGCAGCATCCGTCCGTTTGTTTTTCAGAGCACCATTTGTTCTTGTACCATGATTCGGGCCCCCGTTATATCAGGGGTGGAGACTAAGGGGGAAGTAGCTATCATGCCTTTGTCAGCAGTGGCTTCTCCTAGCACATCCGTATCCTGATGGTCTGCTATTGGTGTTGTTATGCGGCACTCTTCCTCATCCTCATCCACCATATGTGCTAAGTCTTTCTCTATGAAGTTATTTTCCCGAGGGCCATCATCTCCCTCTATTTCATTGTCACTTTCTCCCCCTCCAGCTGCCTCTTTACCGCTCAATATACTGGCAGTAGCAGTTTGACTGTTTTCGGTCAGACACTCATTAGATTGTACACTGGGAGTCATGGCTGAATTGCTACGATTATCTGCGCTTACGATTCCTTGTTGAGAATCAATAGCGAGAAAATCTACATGCTGATTGCTCAGGCCAGTGTCCTGCAGTGTCTCAACAACCGGACTGTTTGTTCGATTCATACCTTGCACACAGTTTATTTGCATTAAAGACACATTACCTTGTATCGGTGTGGGCTTCGACAAATCATTGCTTTGAGCCTTACTTTGATCCTTAGAGGGAAAGGAAGTAGGCGCTGCAACGTTGTTATCCTCACAGCCATCTTCACAGCCATGTTCCGCCTGCACTGCCTCCATCACAGCAACAGCGCAAGCCTGTATAACGCCAGCTGCCTTGTTACACTGGAGAAACGTAAAAACAGAGGGGCATATTATCAAGCACGGCGTTAAAGCGGTGATAATGGGCTTGATAATATGCCTCAGAGAATTCCAATAGAAGCCCATGTTGACACCAGAACAGGGGCTTCTATGGGTATTCTCAAGGGCATATTATCCAGCCCATTATCGCCGCTTTAGCGGCAGTTTTCTGCCGCTAAAGCGGCGATAATTTTTAACGCCGTTTCTTGATAATATGCCCCAGATTTCCCCAGCTGAGAGCTTCCCCCTCTCCGATCAATATGTACGCACTATATCAATGTAGTAATACATTATTGTATACATCCTGATGACAAATTACGAAGCAGTTTTAAGCACTTGAACATGTTGACAGTCGACCTACAATGAAGGTGTTTGATATAGGGTAGAGGGATACATTTCGATATGCGTTGTCATTTTATCAGTATATTGGGCCCTTTTATTTCCCAACTACAGCCATTGTGTTAGTGTACACAGTTGGCTGTTTAAATAAATGCTTCCTCTACCAGTAGGAAGTTCTTTTGAATATCTATGAGAAACGGTCTCCTTGGAGAAATGTAGTTTGTGTTGGAAAACGCCTTCGATATGAAGTTCAGCAATGATTTTCCAACAGAGATGGTGAGATAAATATTTTCAGTTTCAGGAAATGAAGGAAGCAGCCTCTGACAAACTGGCTTCCGAAAATAGAAAATAACACAAGGGTGCCAGGAAAATGTTCAGCCTTCTTGTGAATCTTTCCAGCGCAACACATACCAGGAGACAAAGTGAACACAAATGGAATACGTATTGACAAAGCCAAAAGGCTACTCTTTATTTCAGTCCATGCACAAACAAACAAGATCTATGAACACGTACGTCATGCATAAATTCAAGTATACACACAGAAGAAGGCTTTATGGTATGTTGCGGCGTACGTTTAGTGTGTGCATTCTGCCATTAGTATGACCTCACAGAGTCACCAGGCTCTAAATTCAAGGATCCCGATATAATCTGCTGTCTGGATGGGTTTAGGAACTTTGAGGTAAGTAGTGTATTTGGGTTTCTGTTGTTTTTTTAAAACCCGTATGTTTTAGTACATAATAGAGTGACCATTATTTAATTTAGTGGGTGTGGATGGAGGTTTTGCCACCACAAGTGTTTAGCTGTGGCCTGGGGTAATCGACTTGTCTTTTATTTATTTATTTATTTCTGGAGTTTTCTATAGCACAAACATGGCCCAAGAGAGTATCACAGCGCTCTACATATATTCAGGGAAAAGAAACAGGTAGAGCAAAACAACAACATATTCTAGAGCGATACAGTATCTCGCAACGCCAAGGTGATGAGAGATAGCCTCCTACAACACCAGGCTGACAAGTCAACATACAGGAGCGAAGACAAAAAGGAAAAAAACATGGGTGAAGAGGATGCACCATAACGTTATTCTAAGAGAGGAGTTTGTGTATTCTAGTTCAGAAAAGTATTCATCCGCAGGAGTCTTTTTAGAAAGCCGCAGTTGAGGGATTCAGTCTGGTTGCAGCGTCAGGGAGTCCCAAATTCTCGGGGCAATGCACAAGAAGGCACGGTTGTACATTTCTTTTTATGACATTTTTGTGGTTTCAGCAATAAAGTGCTGGTGCTTCTGGAGGATCTGCAGCTGCCAGATTTTTCCAGTTTGTGTGCAAGGTACAATGGGGTGTTGCACTGTAGGGCTTTGTGGGTCATGCAGGCAATTGTTAGTTGAATCCTAGCCTCAAATGGGAGCCAATTTAGAGATTTCAAATCAGGAGAGATGTAGTTGTTTCTTTTGTATTCTGTGATGAGCCTTGCAGCAAAGTTAAGAAAGGCCCTTAGAGGAGCCAACTTGTAACTAGGTAGACCGCAAAGGGTTGCACTTCCATACTCCCACCTAGAAATGACTATGGCTTCAACATCAGACTTGAAGTCATCAGGGGGCAGGAAGGTTGTTTTTTCCTCAAGATGCTCATTTGTAAGCTTGCTCCTTTGGTGGCTGTGCTGATGTGCTCCTGCATGTTCAGAATCTTATCTAGTGTTATTCTAGTGATTCTCTCGAACACTCCGGTCACACATCACCAGACTGGTGTGGGGTGGGTAACAACCACGTATCCGGTGGCCCATCCTTACACTCAGTGATGGCCCATGTAGGGCGTTTTACCGGGGCAGTAACGTGGCGCAGAGGAGGGGCAGGGTGGGGGGTTGCAAAATGCGGTCAACGGCCGATTTCAGGTAAGTTACGAAAAAAATTAATAAAACGAATTTCGGTGCACGCGCTGCATCGCCAAATGCTATGCAGCGCGCGCAACGAAATTCGTTTTATTAATTTTTAGTGGGTATAATGTCCCAGACTTCCCATTGTATTATTTAGTAGCGCAATGCCGCTATGCACATGCTTGGTTTCACCCAGATGCGAGAATACCATTTCTGCGTCCGGAGGGGGATCTTATTCTCCCTGACACACTCTCTGTGGTACTCCCAGTGGGGTTCCCTCGAGACCCACGCGACATTCAAACGGTATCTACCACCTCCTGGGCATGGGTGAAATTGAGGAAATACACCGGCGCCGCAACCCTATATTCTTCCTCCCTTCCCCTACCAAACTTCAGATGGATCCCAATCTCTGGTGAGGGCCTGTTGAAGCATACACTAGCTACCCTAGATATTACTAAGATAGGAGAATTATACCCGGGGGGACATATATTCTCACTTGACAAAGACCCACGATACGATAACTGCAGTTTCATGACCCGTTTTATCATGACACGTGTATGTTCGGCATTACGAGCTTCCCTCCCTACTTTCCCCATCGAGCCGGACTCTTTTCCCCCACTTACCCTAGTGATTGAGAATCCAGATGGAGCAAGCCTCATCTCCAAAATGTACAAAGCTAGCGCACGCATCAAACCAGTGTGCGACGCCAGGCTTCAACAAGCCTGGGAAGCTGATATCGGCAAGCAAATAACAGATGCTCAATAGTCAAAATGTTGTGCGGCCACTAAAGAGATATCTCTTAACAGCAGACACAAGCTGATCCACTTTAAATTCCTTCACCGCGCTTATTTGACACCTGCCAAGGCGCACAGGATAGACCCTGCCAGGCCCCACACATGTCTCAAATGTAATGCTCCCTATGCAGACTTCATACACTTAGCTTGTTCTTGCCCCCGCTTACAGCCTTATTGGGCTGAAGTGCACACAACCCTGGGGAAAACGATCCACTTACCTCTCAATCCCATCCCGGAAATTGCGCTGTTGGGTTACACAGTGCAGCTTCCAAAAAAAATTAGATGATTCGCCTCACTAGGCCTGCTTTTTGCCAAACGAGAGGTGGACATACACTGGGGTAGGAAGACCGCTCCCAAAGTACAGGACTGGTTGCACAGTTTAGCCTATTGCAACGTCAACGCTGAGGCCTATGCAAGTCTTATGCCAACTACCTCACACCCTAAGGACATATGGGGCCCACTTAGGGATTATGTTGAGGCTGCCAAACAGCCCTCTGGCTCGCAAGAGGCGAGCAGCATTGTACCGGAGGGTGTGGGGTGATTGACCTGGGCCAGACTTATAGAGCTGCCAGTATTAATATTCAGGATGATTGTTTTTAGGTCTCGGCTAGCGATGGCTGCGCTTGCGCAGTCTCGCTCGCGAGAGATAATGACTTGGGAGAAGAGGGGCTTGAACCCGCCCCTCTTCTACCCTTTTCTCCATTGGCTGGCCTAGTAAATGCTGGCCAGCCATTGGAGAAGAGGTCCCGTCACTCCAATCCTGCCCCGTCCTTTTCGGATCGGGGGGCGTGTTTTTTGCGAAAAGTCTCAGGGAGGAGACAACAGCAAAACACGCCCCCGAATCCGAAAAGGACGCTGCGTTTCTCCGAGGCAGTTCTTCTCTGCCTCGGAGAAAGGCGGTGGTGTCCCGGCGTTGCTCCCTCACCTGATCTCCTTGTTTAACACGTGAATTCACAATTTACAGTAGTTGCTTTGCTGAAATGGAATGTGCAGTCCTCTGTCTATGGCACCAAATCTGTTTGCCAGGCCCCGCACCCTGCACTGGAGTCCTGATCGCACGTAGCTCTGCGGCAGATTCAGCGTTAGCGAAGCTCGGGCTGGTTGAGCGTCTTCTCTCCATCCGAGCCAGGAACAGGTGGGAGTCGAGGCTAAAGCGAGAGCGGCACATCGAGAATAGACAGGTGAGATACGCCCTCTCTCTCCCGTAATACTGTGACACACAGGCAGGCTTGAGCACTCTGTCGTAGGCAGTCAGTAACCCTTGTTATTCAAGTCAAGGCTTGGCATAGGTGTCAGTTAAGAGCCTCCCAATTATCCCTAAATCCGACCATCTCCGTTCTGATAAAGGATGACATAGGGAACATTTGTGGGGTGAAATGTCTGTCAGTAGGCCCTTGGTATTGGCTAAAAAGACTCAACGCCCCGGAGTTGCACTCCAGCCAGGACCGCCCCCTGAGCCCCCTCCCCGCCGATCACACGCAGGCGCCGGAGGCCCTGAACCCCACATTCGAGGATTGCCCGAGGGCAGAACCTGGCACTCTGAGTCCGGATGCAGTGAATACTTAGTCGTTCAGACTGGCATCCGAACCTGCAGCCAGGCTCTGTGGGCAGCCAGGAATACGCAGATCAGCCTCATGATTCAAATGCCAGCTCTCCGCTGGGCATGATTCCCTTTCTGGGACACATTGATCTTGTCCTGAATTCAGAAAGGGACAAAGCGCTTTGTACATTGGGGTTTGAGGTAGAAGACACAGACTCAAAGCTCTGAGGCGACCTGCTCACTCTGAATCTCGAGACCTTCGACTCCCACACATTGAGTCCGTCTACTCGCCCATCACCGCTCCCAGTCGGTGTATTTTGTGCCACAAACAAGCCAGCCTCCATCATGGACCTTATTGGAAAGAAGCGAAATGTATTTTTTATACAAGCTCAAGTCAAAACTTTACATCAACCAAGCCCTTCATTAGGGCGGGTCTGACATCCTGGAAAATGTACACCTAGATATGGTGGGACCCCATTCCTCATGCCGCATATGGCATAATGCTGGCATACGAGGGGGGGGGGGGAGCCCAAGGTGATCTCAGTCGTAGATCCTTCCTTTGAAGGAGCTCAGCCGGATTCTTCCAGACCCTGTACTCTGTGACTTGTCTGACCGCCGCGACTGGTGAAATTGTCAACTCGCCCGCGCCTGGGGTGCGGGATAGGTCTAGATTTTGTGATCATTTTGAAACCTCCAGTGATATAACACTAAAAGGTTTGGGGCTCGCTGACAGGGGTGCGATGCTCTTGCGCATCTTAACTTCTACCAAAGTGGAACTGTTACCCAGCTGCACTAGCAAACCGCGTTACAGAGAGATCACGACGGAGGTGACCGCGTCACTTTACCGGATTCTCGTGACAGGTGTCAGAGAGGGACGCATAGATTTTAATACTTTCAAATTATTCCTAATTGGTGCTGCCCCCCTCCCCCCCCACCCCGTGAAATTACACTCAGGCTATTCAAAATGTTGGTGACGTGGTGAGCCGGAGTGTGATCTGGTGCGCACCCTGGGGAGCTGTATTAAATTAGAGCGTTATTGGAGGAAGCTGTGGGAGATGCTTCCGTCTATTAATGGCGTCACAATCCTTCCATCCTGCACTTGGTCCTACTATACGACCCGACGGATAGGGTAGTACATAATATTCACAAACACACAAGTATGGATGCCCACCGTCTGAGTGAATGGCATATTTGCTAGAATGACACAAATACCCAAAGTGCCATAATGGCATAATTTTGGGAATTTCATGGAACAAGCCTATTGTCCAAATCCCAAAATTATGCAGACCTCTTCGCCGCCGTTTACATTTCGACCCGGCCTAGCCGTGATGTATCGAGCTAGCCTTGCTGATTTCTCGTCGCTCGCCCCATCCTGCTACCCTTTGCATTGCAGAGATGTGACCCACATCTGCCTTTTTCAGCGTTGGACGATACAAGCACGCAGACCCCTGCCAGTGCGTCCTAACACATGAAGGGTGGTTTCAGTGTCTCAGCCCTGCTGAAACCTAGGGAATTAGTCCCTTCATGGTGAGCCCTCCTATTGTGAAGCTATGACCCGTAACTGCCTTTTATCAGCATTAGAAGATGAAAGTATGATGAGCCCTGCAGCCCAGGAAAAATCAAAGTGCCCCATCACATTACGGCTGGTCGCAATGTCTCGGGCGAGCCTCGCTGATTCTTGGGCGCTCACCCCATCCTGCTGACCCAATCTCATCGCATGGATGTGACTTGCACTCTGCTTTTTAGGTCTCGGCTAGCGATGGCTGCGCTTGCGCAGTCTCGCTCGCGAGAGATAATGACTTGGGAGAAGAGGGGCTTGAACCCGCCCCTCTTCTACCCTTTTCTCCATTGGCTGGCCTAGTAAATGCTGGCCAGCCATTGGAGAAGAGGTCCCGTCACTCCAATTCTGCCCCGTCCTTTTCGGATCGGGGGCGTGGTTTTTGCGAAAAGTCTCAGGGAGGAGACAACAGCAAAACACGCCCCCGAATCCGAAAAGGACGCTGCGTTTCTCCAAGGCAGTTCTTCTCTGCCTCGGAGAAAGGCGGTGGTGTCCCGGCGTTGCTCCCTCACCTGATCTCCTTGTTTAACACGTGAATTCACAATTTACAGTAGTTGCTTTGCTGAAATGGAATGTGCAGTCCTCTGTCTATGGCACCAACTCTGTTTGCCAGGCCCCGCACCCTGCACTGGAGTCCTGATCGCACGTAGCTCTGCGGCAGATTCAGCGTTAGCGAAGCTCGGGCTGGTTGAGCGTCTTCTCTCCATCCGAGCCAGGAACAGGTGGGAGTCGAGGCTAAAGCGAGAGCGGCACATCGAGAATAGACAGGTGAGATACGCCCTCTCTCTCCCGTAACAAACTGTACTCCATTTTGCCATCTCATTCCGCCTCCCTGTATTCTACCAGCATCTTCCACGACCGATCGCTGTACCCCAACCTACTGCTCCCTGCGCTGCACCCCGGCATCTCTCATATCACTTGCATCTCCCTGTATCACCTCCCCATACACATGCTGCTTCCAAGCGCTATATACCTACAATACAAAACATATACAACCTCGATACCACATCTCGTATCACATGCACCTTCGCATGTGGGGAACCGTGCGCCCTTCCACCAATTGTAGGGGATGGGGAGGCTAACCGCTGTACCTGCAGGTGTAAACCTATGGGCGAAGTCTCCCCGCATTGCTTCCGGCTCCTGCCGGGTGAGAACCCAAGGCATGCCTCCAATTCCCAAGCTGACTACCGTAGTGGGCCCTGCCCATGAGAGATTATCTATATATGAGGCAAAAGGACATGTGAAAAGGCCCGTCGATCTGTGACCTTCAAACTTGTTAGAGGCGGACTTAAATGACACCAAATTTCCCCCAGGAAGCCACATTTATAGCGAAAATACACAAGTAGGTGATGAAAGCCCTAGTGGAATCGGTGGATTGTCAGTTCCCGCAAGCCACTACTAGTCTGTTCGTGGTCAGCTTGACAAAGAATGATGTGCCCACTACTTTGCACCCACGCCCGAAGCTGGCACAAAGACGTGGTGGCAAACTCCCAAGTAGGCAAAGGCTCCAGATAGTCTCAGGAGCTGGCTGCGGTGAGAGCTCACCCCCCCCCCACCCCTCCCCCTTCCCCTTAGGCAGGGCTGCTGAGCCCGGCCATTGCCTTGGTTGCAGTCCGTCTGGGGGGGGGGCGTAAGTCAGCTCCCGGGGCACATGGAGTAGCGGCCCCTGCCGGGGTCGTGGGCAGTGCAACCGGGATCCCCTCCACGGTTCGGTTTTCAGCGGAGTCGGGTCCGGACTCCGGCGATATTGCGCGGGTTGGGGAGGGCAAGGATCCCACCCCCCCTCTCCGCTGGCACTGCCACGGGCATTGCCCGGTCATGTGGGCTTGGAGGGGGAGCTGGACGTTCCGCGAGGCTCCCCCTCTCCTGGGACTGCAACTATCCACAGGCCTCGGAGAGGAGGGGGAGGGGTAGAGGCCCCCTCCCCGGCTTGCTAATTCCTGGGGCCTGGGGTGGCAGCGGGACTTTAGTTTGTCGCCCCCCCGTGTTGCTCCTTACCTGCAGACTATGCCCAATTTACAGCCTCCTGATCTGGTCTCCCAAACGAAAAGGAGCGTAGGTCCCAGGTTTCGGGTGCACAGTGCTCCTGCCCTGCACCTCGGGATGTCCACATGTTGCACGGCTCGGGAATGGTTGGATGCGGGTTTTTCTTGGGGGAGGCCTCATGTGTTTCTCTTCAGTTGGAAGTGAAGCTTACACTGTTGGGACCGCAGGACTTTAAAATTAATTGTTCTGTTCCAATTTTCAACAAGCATTTACAATGCAATGGTCTCGGCATTGGTAAAGTTAGAGCTATTGGCATTGCTCATGACATTATTTTTGTTTATGTTTTTGTTTTTAAAACATTTAAAGAAACGGCATTGTCATGAGCAATGCCAATAGCTCTAACTTTAACAATGCCGAGACCGTTGCATTGTAAATGCTTGTTTCTTCTGCATTTGCATCTTTTTTTCTTTTGGTGTTTACATGTCGAATACAGTGACGGCCATGAGAAAAAGAAATGGAGGGTTGTTTCATGTGGGCGACCTGAGGCCAAGCCCTCATGCATTGGGTAGAGATCACAAATGTTGGTATCATTGTTATTGCTATATTGCAAATGTCATTGAACTAGTGGGAGCAACACATATAACCTACGACATTACTGTAAACGATACCGTGAGCAAGGTGTTTATTGTATACAAATATTTGTTTCATATGTAAAGCTATAAAAAAGTAGGGAGGCATTTCCTATCTTGGTCCATAGTGGAAGTATGGACTTCTCCATCACATTGAAGAAATTCGAAGATAGAGGATCACTGAAGAGGTTTGAGGGTTTCAGTGATGTAAGAATATTAACCCCTTCGATGCTCATGACGGAACGGTTCCGTCATGAGCATCGGTTGAGCTGTGCTCATGACGGAACCGTTCCGTCATGGCCCCGCCCGCGCTCGAACCCTTCAGCACCGCGGGGGAATCCGCGCAGCGCTGAAGGGGTTAAGTAAGGTGACTAATTCAAACAGTTTTCTGGGGCGATTTCTCACTTTATCAAGTTGGTTTCTGAAGAAATTTGCTTTTGCACTTCTGTTGCGTTTAATGTATGTGCTTCTCATCAATCTCGGGAGCTTAAGGTATTTGAGAGAGAGTGAGCATCTCCATGATCATTCAGCAAGTCTCAGGTTGCATCTATCTGTATTTAGGATACCATTGAACCTTGGTTTGGAGTCTTTGTTATACATTCTTTCTAGTTGTAAGGGGGCAATTGCATCTAGAATTTTCAATGTGGAATCTTTGTAATGATCTGTGAGGTCATGGACATCTGATATGCCAAAGGGAGGAGGCAGGGTATTGTTGCTAAGGGACAGCATTTCATTCAGGTGTTGGAAGCTGCCACTTCATATGATATATCAATAAGTTGATATACCATGTAATGAGTCTAGGGGTTCCCTTATGATTGGACAAGTTATTGCTATGCAATCTCAAAGTGCTCTATTAAGGGGCATTGTGGCCGAGCAGCCCTAAGCTTAACACAGAGGAGAGCAAGACATTTGCAAAATACACACAATCATTAATAAATGGCTCACTCGACTCAAGAAGGAGATTCACACCAATTTATAAAAATACCAAGTACCTTTATAAATGTTAAGGTATCAGAGAAAGATCGCTCAGGTAGGTACATTTTTAAATATAAATTCTTTTCACTTTACAAAGTGGACATAATGCTATTTATGAGTTCTACAATGTTATCCTATACAAGGAAGAACAAGTTCTGCAAACAGGTATAGTACAGTGACTTACAAGACCAATGTCCAGGAGTTACTGTGAGTGATGGGCAAGGTCGAAGACAACAACAGCAGTACACCACCAGCATCACAAGAGCAGCCATGTGCTGGGTGCAAAACAGCATCCGGAGTCCAATAGGTTTCAATGGAGATCGGTGACTGAGGAGAGAGGCTGCAGGCTCTGGCTTGAAGGCCAGTCGGGGTTAACCAACAGGGGGGTTTAAGGCTTTGTGGTAAATATTTCATTACCGGTACTATTTTTTATGCGGTAAAGTCTAGTAAGAATAACTCAGTAAATATAAGAGGCAGAATCCGTGGTATTAGAGGTTCTAAAAGGCTTTATTCCTATACAAAGGAATACAATTCGAATTGCAGGCTTCTATTCCATCACCACGAAAGTTCAGGAAGGAAGGGCATACATTATTGACAGATAATCAGTTTAATAGGAAAATGCATTACAGTGAAACAGATGCAAGAGGCGTAACAGCTGATAGTACAGATAAAATGTGCATACGTAACTAATAGAGGCGGACATATGGGCGTAATTTAATAAACGTCATTATACATGATGTCACAAGTGGGTGGATCCATAAAAGAATCCTGCAATGTCAGCAGAAATATTTGGCAGAGATGCGTGCGCAGCCGCATGACGTGTGATTGACGTGCAACTAGAGGGTGAAGGGGACTTGACATTTAGCTCTACATGTGGAGACAGAAGTCTGGGGGTCATGTCAACCTAATCCCAAATCATATCTAATATCCTATGTTTAAAGAACTGTGTTATCCAAAAGGAAAGGTCTCTAGGATAGAATCTATTCTATACTGACTGTTAGTGCGTGTACAAGCGTCTAAGTGTCTACATGAGATGCGAGGGGGTAGGAATATTCCATGGTAACGGGGCTATGAATTACTTGCATGAGGACAGCGAGGCCTGGCCCTTTGCACGGTAGCTGGAGGAATGTTTACCTAAACTACTAGACAGGAATGCATCGGGTGAGGAGCGGAGCAGATAATCTTGAAGGTGAAATACAGTTTTTTGGCAGGCAACAGGCTGGATCAGGCACCGTTAGCCGCGCAGGGAGTAGGACAAAGTTCATGGATACAGATGCAGGCTCAGACTGGAGCTTTCAGAGGCAGAAGGCAGGAAAAGGCTTGATGACAGAATTCAGGGCCTACTCGCCTGAATCTGTAAAATGTGGAAAGTGAACCACATAAAGTCGGTGGCCTTTCATACTTAGGAATGGAATATCTGACCCATTCATGGCGGATCTGAAAGAGGACATGTTGACGGTGGACGCACATATATTTGCGTCTTCAAAACTGGAACTGGAGGGAACATACATGTACTTATAGCATGCACATGGAGCCGTTGGGGTCTACGATAGGGGACATAACTGATCACAAAATTCATATTTCCTCATTCCCTCCTTGTCCCCTACGGACCCTCAGGAGATATCGATCTTCATCAATCCATCGATCTGCTCATATAGCATCATTTGTTCTTCTTTCTTCTTCCGGGATCTTGAACGAAAACTTGGATGTGGGATACACGATGTGGCACACAGACCACAAATCGCTGGCCCACCTTGTAGACATAAGCAGCAACTGAATAGTATGAGAAAGCCAATACCTAGGAAGGATAGGATTCTCCATCCCCAGGCTGACAACACGCCCCAGAACCAACCGGACCAAGTCCAGGTGCCTGGACTCTGGTGTATCTGGCTTATAATCTTATGAAGGCGGGTTATGGCTTTATATACTGACGGCGAATTTTCTGGTATGAAAATGCAGCAACTTGATCCGATGACCCTACAAGCTCCGCCCCTATCGGCCAGGATGACGTCAAGGACAAGACGATTTTGAAGCACAACAATCCGCATAGCAGACTGCTCTTCTGTTAAATTGCCTAAGGCGGAAGTAGTTTCGTTCACTACTGCTTCAAGGGTTCTGGTTAATCTACGTATCAGCTTACTATTAGTGACTGTACCTATATAGGGAAAGAAACCTTTATTGAAATCTGTGTATTTTTCCCATGCTGTTTCAGTGTAATCGACAATTGGGAGATCTCTCTGCTGTCTATTGTGTACTAAATGGGTATTTCTGTGATAATCAGGAGGAGCTAGGAAAACAGGTGGCAGAAGGAATGCTATGTAACAGGTACCATCCCAATCTAGAGGTAGACGTATATATGCGGTCTGGCCACATATAAAGTAGGAATGACGAGAAGCTCTAAATGTAGACTTGCCTTGATCACTGAATTTTATTACAGTGGTGCATTTACTATGGCCCATGTGTATGGAACCATTCTTTCTTACACATAATTCCCCTTTTACTGGGAATACTGACATGGCGGGCAAGATTGGTGTAGCTTCAGATTCAACGTTCAGGATCATGAGGTTAAGTGTAAAATTACCTAATCCATATACTTCATTTTCTAAATCAGTTCCTGTTCTTTTGGGAAGTCCCTCCTTGTTAGGGTAGCAGACTTTAAGCAAAACTAGGTTCAGGTTTCCCCATACCCAGTTGTCTTGATAAACTGCGGAATTTGAATCTAGGGAATTAATCAAACTAAACCATGCTCCACAGGAGCCATTGTGTGTGAACGGATAGGGAAAGAGGGGCAAAACTCCCTTATAGTTCTGATAGGGAGGGAGTCGGCCACATATCCAACAATTTGTGGCATTGCTGGTCTGATGGGAATGATGTAACATACTAATGAATGTGTTGTTGCGCAGCGCAAATCTATAGGACAACTCATGCGGAGGTAATTCGCTAAAAGAATGTTCTGCAGTTACATTGTAAACACGCTTAAAAATAGGGTAATACATGTGCAATAGTATGCTGACAATGATGATCAGAAGACTTAGAAAAAACAAAATTAATAATGTTACTATGCAGTGACTACGAAGTGATTTACAATACGCATGCTTTTTAAGCTGCATCTGTTGATTTCTTTCTCTATTCCGGTCTAGAGGATACATGTCAGAGACAAATTCAACCGATTCACCTTGGAGAGGACTTAAACAATCAAATTGTCTGACTTGCTAGACCTTAACTTCAGTTTATAAAGTTCAGAGTTTGTTAATTCAGCCAAGGGGAGCTTTGAGTCTGTCGGTGAGGGAATGCAGGGCTGAGCGTTCACACTAGATGGTAGTCCATAAAATTTCTTGATATGACTCGAGTGCAACCACCCTTTACGTCCCTCAATCTTCACGGCTGTCCTTGTAGTTAGTAGAACCAATTTTGGCGATGTCCATCTAGGCTCCAGTTGGGTCTTCCGGTCAAAATTCCTGACCAGAACCAGGTCACCAGGAACCACGTCATGGGACTTCACCTCAGTATTATCGGGAAAAGCTGCGGCTACCTGTGAACGACAAGATTGTAGTGCAGACATCAAGGAAGCCAGGTAATCTGTCAGCATATTACAGTCAACATCAGTGATTTTGCGAGGTATAGGCGTCCCCCACATATTTGGCGGTCTACCGAAGATCACCTCGTACGGGGATAGCCCTGTTCGAGAATGTGCTACCATTCTCATGTAAAAGAGCGCAACTGGTAAGGCTACTATCCAATCGACACCTTTTTCCCTACATATTTTGGACAATCTAATTTTCAGAGTTTGATTATGGCGTTCCACGAGACCTGCTGCCTCGGGATGTCGGACACAGTGAAATTTCCATTGGTAGCCTAACAAAAGGGAAACGTGTTTCATTAGTTCGGATGAGAACGGCTGGCCGTTATCTGAGTAGACAACACGTGGTAAACCGTACCGTGGGAAGAATTCTCGAACTAACTGTTTGGCAGTAGTCGGGGCAGTGTAATCTGAAACCGGGTAGGCTTCTGTCCAACGGGAAAGAGCACAGACAACTACGAGAACATATTTGAATCCTCGACATCGTTCCATCTGGATATAATCCATCTGGAGGACTTCAAAAGCATGATCGGGAGATTGAAATCCACCCTGCTCTACGGGGATGCTTTTACCTGGATTAAACTGACAACATATCATACAGGTACGAACTTTTTGTTTAGCTGCGGCTCGTAAATGTTTGTTAAACCAGATGTGTTGAATGCTGTCTAGCATAGCTTTTTCTCCTAGGTGCGCTGGACTATGTATTGTGTTAATGATGACTTGAACCATGGAGTCGGGAAGAAACCATATAGATTTTTCCTTCGTCATCCATCCTTGATCCGTTTGGATCCCTCCTAATTCAGTCCATTTCTTTATTTCTTCTGGTGTAGCATGTGTCTGTATGTCAATTACATCAAGGGTGGGATCCTTAACTGTCATGCAATGTGTTGGTGTCGGAACTATTGTCTTTGTCGTGTCAGTTGTGTGAGTCTGATTCTGAGCAGTCTGTTTAGCTGTTCTGTCAGCTAGGTCATTACCCTGAGAAATGATATCGGTAACTTTTGTGTGGGCTTTGCATTTCATAATCGATATTGCAGTAGGTAGATGAATCGCGTCTAATAGGGCTTGGATGAGGGGTCCGTGTTGGATGTGGGCACCGTGAGAAGTTAAATAACCTCTCTCTCGCCACAGTACGCCGAAGTCATGGACGACTCCGAATGCATAACGTGAATCTGTGTATATGTTGACTTTCTTATTTTTGGCTTGAATACAGGCTTGTGTCAGAGCGATGAGCTCTGCTGCTTGAGCTGACAAAGTGTTAATACAATTTGTTTCAATGACTTCAGTGTCTGTTGTGACTGCGTAAGCGGCCACTAACTCTCCTGTACTTGTTCTCATACATGACCCATCTACATACAATGTCAAGTCTGGATCTGACAAAGGGATATCTGTCAAGTCTTGTCTGGGTTTCGTCGTGATAGTAATGACTTCGACACAATCATGTGCCAATGGATCTGTTCCGCCCACTGGTAACAGTGTGGCAGGATTTAACGTATTACAACGTCTGATTTCTATGTGTGGCTGAAACAATGTTAATTCGTAACCCGTGAGTCTTGCTATAGTCAAGTGTTGTGTTTGTGTGCGGTTCAAGAGAACCTCTACTGCGTGTGGTACTTGTACTGTCAATTGGTGTCCTAACACTATGGCATCGCTTTGTCTGATAGCTAAAGCTGTTGCTGCCACCGATTTCAGGCACGCAGGAAGAGCCTGAGCTACTGGATCTAATGTACTAGAGAAATAAGCACATGGTTTGTGTGATCCTGCTTGTTCCTGAGTGAGTACTGACAAGGCAGTACCTTCGCGTTCTGTAACAAAGAGTGTAAACTGTTTACTGTAACATGGTGTTGCTAAGACAGGTGCTTGGCATAAAGCTTTCTTTAAGCTTTCAAAGGCATGTGTATGTTCTTGAGTCCAAGGGAGGACAGTCGATGTGGCTGCCTCCTGTGTTGTCAACCGGATGAGTGGCTTTGCTAGAAATGCATATTGAGGGATCCACTGCCTACAGTATGAAGTGAGGCCTATAAAAGCCCGCACCTCCTTTTGTGTCTTGGGTGGTGGCATGTTAGCAATTAACTGGATGCGGTCGGATGTAAGCTGCCTTCCCTCCTTGGACAGCGAGTGCCCAAGGCAAACAACTCGCTGGACACAGAATTGCAGCTTAGAAGGGGACACCTTGTGCCCCTTGTCGGCCAGAAATTTTAAAACCGTCAGTGACGCTTTTTCACATTCAGGTTCGCTTCGGGCGGTGATCAGCAGATCATCGACATATTGAAGCAAGGCAGTGTTAACTGGCATGTGGATACTGTCAAGTTCTCGTTTCAGTGCTTGGCTATAGATGCTGGGGCTTTCTGTAAATCCTTGAGGTGCGCGTGTGAATTTAAAACTTCGTCCATTTAAACTGAATCCGAACAGATATTGACTTTCCGGATCTATTGGGACGCTAAAGAAAGCATTCTTGAGGTCAATTACAGTGAAAAACGTTGCTTCTGAGTCAATAGCTGTGAGTAATGAAGAGATATCTGGGACCACAGGGTATTGTGGTACAATACATTTATTTAATTTGCGCAGATCAATAACTAATCGATATACTGGTGGTGCTTTTGGATCCGTTCTTTTAAGAATCGGAATTATCGGGGAATTACAACATTGGAGTCGGTTTCGACAACCACTCCTTGTGCAATGAGCTCGTCAATGATTTGCAGCAAAGCCACAACAGCATCTGGTGGTAACTTGTATTGTCGCATTCGTGGTAGTACTACTCCTGTTTTCAGTGTAACTCGATATGGTGTAATGTTCATGCAACCAACATCAGTGGGGCCTTGTGCCCATAAATGTGTAGGTATATTCTGCAGTCGGTGATCCATGTCTCTGGACACGTAGTGACCTTTAAAGTCACGTAAAAATAGTCGTACTCCTTCCGGAGAACAACATATTATGGCTCCTAGAGCTTTCAATGTTTTTATACCTAACAAGTTTTCTGGACATGATTTAGTAAGCAATAAATCTGTAGTACGTGTCAATGGACCGACCGTAAGTGGAAGAGGTTGTGTTACGTCATTGATTATAGGTTTTCCTGAGAATCCAAGGGAAATATTCTGTGAGCCTGAGAGGGGTGCCCCTGGAACTTCACTGTGTCTTATAGTTGTTCTGCTTGCCCCTGTATCAAGTAAAAACTTTCTGTCTTCCCCTAATAGTTCACTATGTACATAAGGTCCCTCTTGGTCTACAGGAACCTCAATAAGGGGTAAGCCAACTTCCCTCTCTAGGCTATTTCATGTATATCGCTGATAATCGGGATAATCTGCTTGTGCATACTGATACATCTGTTGTGTCGTTGCTTGTGTTGCAGCAATAGGCTGCGCTTGTGGTGCTGCTACGATCTGTTGTGGAGCCGCCTGTTGCGGAGCTAGTTGTTGCGGAGCTAACCTAGGTTGTGCATGCTGAGGGATTTGTTGTTGATTCTGATCCTGTCTAGGTGGACGTGGTCTCTCCTGGGTTCTACCTGTGGCAATATTATGTTTCAGGACTGGACAATCGTGTATATAATGACCTTGTTGTTTACAATAGTTGCATGTCCCTTTCGTAGGACCTGCGGAATCACCCTTTAGATGACCATCAGCTGGAACTGACTGTGCAACAAGCATTTTCATTTTTGTAACTTTCATACGTCTTTGTTCATGTTCTTGTTCTTCTCTAATTCTATTGTGGTGATATTGTAACATCTGTAACATCTGTGATGGGGTATTACCTTGCCAGGTACTTTCGAATTTCAATACTCTATTCTTGACTTGCAGCAGAGAATTTTCAACTAATTTTGTCACAAACAGATGTGGATATGACTCGCTACTGGCTTTTATGCCACTATTTATACCAAAACATTTTTCAAATCGGGAATAGAAATCACTAGTGTCTTCATCTGGCTTTTGTTTACAGGCTGATATTGCATCCCAGTCTTCCTTTTTCGTAGTTAATAAACGTGGCAGTACCTGCACTAGTAGCCCTGCTAGTGCTGTAGTCTTTTCCCCAAGCCCTGCTCCTGCAGCTCGGGCCCTTTCTTCGTTTTCTAATGCTGTCCAATCGATCTTTTGGTCTCCCACCTCCCATTCCTTTTCTTTGAGTTTCTCGTAAACACCGGCGGGTAATAGGACTTTTAATATTTTCATAATGTCGGGGTAGGTATACTCTCCCATGAGTAACATGTCTTTTATCTCACGGTGGAAACCTGCTGGGTCCTTGTCATGGCTGGGTACTACTTTCTTCATTTCTAATAATTCCAGTTTAGTTATAGGCGTGTACACAAACACGCGTGTAAAGTTATTACCGTCACCTCTGATTGGGTGTACTTCGCGTAACGGATTCTGTCTATCTATGTGATACATTTTTCTTCCCTTAATGGGAACTGGAACGTGTTCTGGGCATACGACAGTTAAATATTGGTTTCGAAATTCTAGAATTTCTTTAATCAAATCAGTACCTGACCCTCTCCATATATTCGTGAGTAGTTCTGTCAATATGTCAGGTAAGGGTCCTGGATCGGAGAGTTGGCTTTTATATAATATAAGGAGGTGTTGAATCATGTATATACTAGCTAAACGCTGTTCGTATGGGTCAAGATTCAGAAACGTGTGTGCAAGGACATCATCATTGTATTCGCTGGGACTGTCAGCCCATTGTACTGCTGACCTGGCTAATTCTTGTTCGTCCATGGAATCGAGCATGTGGTACCCCCTGCGATCTCGGAGTAATTTATCAGCGGCTTGGAATAGGTGTTCAGGGGATCTTGTATTTAACATAGGGTTTGGAAAATGTCTATTACATTCTGGACGTATTGGACGTATCGGGTCATTAAAGCCTCTAGTATTATTATGGGGTCTTCCTCTACCTACATAAGCTATCGTTTCTAATTGTTCTGATTCTTGCTCCTCCTCCTCTTCTGATTCTACTCTGTCTGTTTCTCGTCTTTCTTTATGTATTCGTTCTACTTCCTTGCGGATCTTTCGACACATGGCGATTATACACGCCTGTCTATCATGGTTCTCTTCTGATATGTTCTGACCCCATTTGGCAAGTCTTTGCATGGTATCGTGATCTGCCCCAGGCCTGTCTTGATTCCTAATTACGCAATTTATGAAAAAACGTAGTAGTTGTCTTTGGACGTCCACTTTCTGGTATTCCATAGCTTCGTTAATACTTTCTGGACCTCGCCCTGTTTGGACAAAGCGATATATTTCGTCTAGGTGTTCACCCATTCCTGGTATCGTCATTAAATATAATGTAGCTCGTCGTATACGTAGTGATGATATGAGCAATTTGTCCTGTCTACCTGGTACTGGGTCGTATCTACAATCCACAAGCTGTTCTTTAAACATGTCGGATGTCGCTAATTGGGGTGTACGTTGGAGTGCTAAATCTCTAAGGGTCTGTTTATTTCGCGGCGGTGTGGCAACCATGTCTGTCGTACCTCCTGTAGCACCATCTGAGGTGCTAGGCACGAAGGGATTCGTTGGGCGTAGGATAGAGATTGTAGATGCGGGAAAAACTGTAGAAACGGACGGACCAGTGGGAACTTGTGTAGGAGTTTGTAGTTGCGGGGATACAGACGGATGCTCTTGGGGTTGAACACCATCGGCAAGCGGTGTGGGTGGTATGGCATTAGCATACTCGGGAGCTACGTCATCTAAGTAGGAGGAAAGGAAAACGTCCTTTGCTGTTTTGGGATGTGTTTTGGGATGTGCTTTTATCGGGAGCAATGGAGGAGTTAAGTCTTTTGGTATTTCCGGGGTAGCCTTAGGTAACCCTTCGGCCAGAAGAGGATACATACCATTCATAAGAGTGTTTCTTTGTCTATCTACTTGTTCTGAGTTTACTCGGGTACCTTCCTCAAGTAATAGATTTTCTCGAGTTTTATTTGAATTCTCTCTACCTTTCTCCTCCTGTCTGAGTGCTTTTTCTGTACGTCTATATGATTCTTTACGCCATAATTCAATGGCATCTTTCTGTGACTGTCTGGCTTTCTTTTTCCATAATTCTTCTTCTACTCTCATGATGCAATCTGCATCCCAGGTCCCCGCTGCGGGCCATCTCTGATTTTCTGGCAAATCCTTGGTGTAGTCCACCCATAAATCAAGAAATAATACGGCATCTAGGCCATGTTTATGATACATAAAGTACCCTGGAGTGTCCCTAGGTGGGATGGGAACAGCTTCTTCGAGTACACCTTTTCTAGTTTTGATCTGTCTTAGTTTCGAAAAGAGCGGCATTTTTAGATGGTTGCTAGAACACACTTTATACAGTAAACACAATAATGAACAGTCATTCACACCACAATATATAGAACGTATAAAAACATTTAACACTTAACAGTTTTACGAACGATGATAACTAATAGAAAACTAGTTACTGACATAATACTGACACTTAGATAATACTTATTTATATGCAAGACATACTATATATACTGCTAAACAGTACAGATACACTGCTAAAACAGTGCAGACCGGATTTGTGTACCCAAACCCGTCTTGACCGGCACAGACTATGTGCACGTAAAATGCCTCCCCGGTAATGGTACTCACCGGGTAGCTCGGAACGGAAGGCCTCGGAACGGAACTGAAACTGGACCGGACTGGACTCGACTCGACTGGACTCGGAACTTCGGAACCTGGACCTGGTGGGCCTCTGTATACCTCGGATCTTGCTCTCTCAGCTAGGCTCTGGTCGGGATACTTCGCACTTCTCACCGCCTCGTCTGGGTGTTGATCGCAGCCTCAGTCGCCTCCGCTTGGCCGGAAGGAGATACAGGAAATCCTGCAGGTACGCGTTTTTGTCCGTTCAGCTGTGGCAGGAGACCGGGCCTGCAACGCACCGCCGGCGCGTGAGATGAGAAAGTGTCCCTGTTCGGGCGCCAATTTATGTGGTAAATATTTCATTACCGGTACTATTTTTTATGCGGTAAAGTCTAGTAAGAATAACTCAGTAAATATAAGAGGCAGAATCCGTGGTATTAGAGGTTCTAAAAGGCTTTATTCCTATACAAAGGAATACAATTCGAATTGCAGGCTTCTATTCCATCACCACGAAAGTTCAGGAAGGAAGGGCATACATTATTGACAGATAATCAGTTTTATAGGAAAATGCATTACAGTGAAACAGATGCAAGAGGCGTAACAGCTGATAGTACAGATAAAATGTGCATACGTAACTAATAGAGGCGGACATATGGGCGTAATTTAATAAACGTCATTATACATGATGTCACAAGTGGGTGGATCCATAAAAGAATCCTGCAATGTCAGCAGAAATATTTGGCAGAGATGCGTGCGCAGCCGCATGACGTGTGATTGACGTGCAACTAGAGGGTGAAGGGGACTTGACATTTAGCTCTACATGTGGAGACAGAAGTCTGGGGGTCATGTCAACCTAATCCCAAATCATATCTAATATCCTATGTTTAAAGAACTGTGTTATCCAAAAGGAAAGGTCTCTAGGATAGAATCTATTCTATACTGACTGTTAGTGCGTGTACAAGCGTCTAAGTGTCTACATGAGATGCGAGGGGGTAGGAATATTCCATGGTAACGGGGCTATGAATTACTTGCATGAGGACAGCGAGGCCTGGCCCTTTGCACGGTAGCTGGAGGAATGTTTACCTAAACTACTAGACAGGAATGCATCGGGTGAGGAGCGGAGCAGATAATCTTGAAGGTGAAATACAGTTTTTTGGCAGGCAACAGGCTGGATCAGGCACCGTTAGCCGCGCAGGGAGTAGGACAAAGTTCATGGATACAGATGCAGGCTCAGACTGGAGCTTTCAGAGGCAGAAGGCAGGAAAAGGCTTGATGACAGAATTCAGGGCCTACTCGCCTGAATCTGTAAAATGTGGAAAGTGAACCACATAAAGTCGGTGGCCTTTCATACTTAGGAATGGAATATCTGACCCATTCATGGCGGATCTGAAAGAGGACATGTTGACGGTGGACGCACATATATTTGCGTCTTCAAAACTGGAACTGGAGGGAACATACATGTACTTATAGCATGCACATGGAGCCGTTGGGGTCTACGATAGGGGACATAACTGATCACAAAATTCATATTTCCTCAGCTTGCAAAGCTCGGGCCGTAGGGAAACCTGGGATCCTCTTCTCAATGGCTCGGGGCGACGGATGCAGAGGTGTCTTCAGGCATTGGGTTTCCTTATCAGGATCAGTAGTGGTCGAGGGGGCCGATATTCAGATGCTGCAGGTAATGTCGGGTAGTCAACGAGAGGTGAAACCATGATGGACTCGAAATTTGGAGGGTTTGGGGACCTTGTTGACACTGATGGCCCACTTCAGCTCAGGCCGGAGACAACGGGTGCAGTGGTGGCTTCAGATGTTGGGGTTTGGCGGTTCCAGAAGCCTCAGAGTCTTTGCTTTTGAAATTCCTGCAGGATGTAGGGGGAACAGGTCCGCTGTTCACAGGAGGTCTTGGTCTTTATCAAAGACAGACAGTTCTCGTAAGGTTCTGGAATCACAGTCACAGAGGGAGGCACATTTGGTGCCGTTTTCGATGAGGTATACAGACAGGCCGGCAGGGTTGGTACCAGGTCAACTGCTTCTTCTCTCCTCTCTGTTTTTGCGGCTCTTCATGTGTCCTCTCTCTTTTTAGGTTGTCAGGATCTCCTTCTCTGGTGCCAGGGGCTCCACTAAATACTGACTGTAGTGTTGTAGGGTTGTGTAGGGTTTTATCCAATGGGCTTCTGACCCTTGGGGCCACTACTCCCCCATATGACCCCTTCCTGTATGAAGGGGGCATAACCCTGTCCCAGAATTCATAGGTATGCCATCACAAAGATGGCTACTTCTGAAAAGTAGCATAGAAGCCCACCTCAGGGGTGGTACTAACCTGGAGGTGGCACGCCTACCTGACCAGTTAATTTTTCCCCCTGTCCGGGTGCCACTGGGGCTTCGGACAGGGGGATTGGTTTCCTCTCCTCTGAGGGGAGCCTGATTTGGAATCTATATGCAGCAGTTTATTTGAAGCTTGTTTGCCCAAAACGGCTAATCGGCAGGTCATCCTGTGGGAGGGGGTGTTACACCATCTTCCCGGAAAGGCTTTTGTTCTGGGCCTCTTGAGAGCAAGAGCTCTCCCCCTAGGAGGTCAGAACAGTATCTTGGGTAGCAGGCTGGTAGAAAACAGTCAGCAAGTACACCAGAGGCTGGTAGGTTTTCAGGGGGCACCTATAAGGTGCCCTCTGGGTGCATGTATTGGTAAATCTGACATTGCATCAGTGTGGGTTTACCAATACAAGATGTTTGAAACAAAGCAACCCTATTTTCACTGAAGCCATCATGGAGCTAGGGAACTCGTTTTTACCAGTATCCAGCACACGTTTTAAAATGCTTTCCTGGTCACTTGTACTGGCAGTCATAGGATTGACCATCACAGTGGCATATCTTCTGATGCAGGTATGCCCTCACTTGTAATATTCAGCACCCTGCCTTAGAACTGTTAGGCATGCAGTGGTGGGGGACATGGCATACAGGAATGTGTGACATGTCGTGTTTTCACTTTTGTCAGCACCTGTCAGCCTAACCTTATGCTCACGGAACGGTCCTGCAGAGGCGACATGGACAACCTCCACCGTCCCCTGCCTTCCTCAAATGAGCAATAACCTGACCAGGTTGAAGGTTGGGGACCAGGAGAGGAAATCCTAAATGGTGTAGTGTACGTTCTTTTGCAGGTGGACCTGGTTTTATACATCCCATGACGATATGGAACCCTTCGGGGAACAGCAACCTATGGGGACAAAGCATACATCTCAGATATCCATTTTCCTTACATCACAAACACACGTTCACTGACCCCCAGAGTAATCGATGAGGTTCCTATGGCGGCTGCACTACAGCTTTGGCCTGACTGCTGACCCACCCATCTGCCTACCATGGACAGGTATGTCTTCCATCGAGATAGTGAGCAGAGCGCGTTGCAAAGAGGCCTGTCGTGTGCTTTTTCTTTTTGTCCTTCCCTGTTGATAACCCACCTGAGGGCTCCTATTGTGCCTTATGGGAATGAGTCCATGCCCACTTGACGCCATCCGATGAACATCTCCTGGTGGTGCTGACACCAATGCTTAGATTGTGAGTGCATAACTGTTGCCTCCTTGAGGTCTTGACTAGGGACCCTGCTGTCTTGCGCAGAATATTCACATGCCTGTGGTTCTCTGTGGATGGTCACTGCTCCCCTCTGGAGCTAACTGGCAGTGAGTGGCTATCAAGCGCATGGGATTCTGCAGCCCACATCCTGAGCATATCTACAATTTTCCTGCTGGCTTTTCGCCTGCTCAGTCAGGCCATCCACTTTGCTCCATGCCACAGAGGGACCTTAGCCCTTTCCTGCAACACCGCTGATCAGGCTGCTGCTCTCCTCCGGATCCAAGCCTGGTGCTATAGTGGGATTGGCACCTGCTGTTGGCCTGGACATCATGGGGCTTGCCGCTGACTTCCTCTTTATGCAGCTCATGGGCCTACCACTAGTCGCCAAAAATGTTACTCCCCTGGTGATGTCTCGAGCTGGGCGCCAACCCTGACTGTGGCAAGGCTGCAACACTTGGACTTGAAGGTTTATGGATGCTCCGTAACCCCATGGAATGGCTGCCTCTAATCATGTGCAGATCGCTGGCTATGGGACTGGAGCTCTGCCTCCCTTATTTGGAGCTCTACCCTCAAGGTTTTTGGCAATTGAGTAGTCTTACCTGGAGCAGTGTGGAGCCCCATGCGCTCTCGGTTCCCTGGCTTGGTTCACCATCTTCATTCATTGTTTATGCCTGACCCTTCTGCACTTTGGCTGTGTTGGGTTCCTTTGCCATTGGGGCACCCTTACTGGGTTTGACCTCCATCTTGGGGTATCCTTCTCCCCTTCCCCACACGTGGCTCTCTTCAAAATGACAACCATATCACCCTAGGAGTCCCTTAGTCACATGGAAAATAAAGAAGGACTTCCTTGCACACCCTCACAACTATAACACTAACTAGGTGGCCATCTTGTAAGAGTTACTGTGCCTACCATTAATCTAACTCTCCTAATCTATCTGACCTATTACGCCATAAATGGATGTAGCGCAAAATATGTCATGGTGAGAATGGTAAATGCACTTGAGTTGCATTCGCTCTAAAGGTGACCGTTTCTCAAATGCCTCAACTTAATGTCCCTTACCTCTAAAATTGTAAGAGGTCACCACTTTGCCATTTTACCTTCGCTGGAAGAAGGTGCATCTCCCCCTAAACTGATGTTATGATAATAATAAAAGTCTTAGGTCTCTATTGGTGTTAAACCCTGTATTAGAAGAGCCCTCACACCTCTTAGGATAGCCAGTGTCCAGAGGTTGCGATCCTAAACCCCCTGCCTCTCTTCCTCCCCTACCTCCCCCCAAAAGCCTTCTCACTCTCTGCCCCACCTCATTTCTCTAACTTGGTTCTAGCTGTCCACACAGACATGGATCCAATTTTCCGGAGAATACTCAGCACCAAACTGGAGCTGGCCAGCCACAATGCTTTTACAATTAACTACCCACCTAGTCTAACAAGAAATGCATCCAAGTGCTGTAAACACAAACTTCTTAAATCTCACCCAGAAACCCAATCTCTGACCCATATTTCTGCTCAACAAAAGGAACTATAATTTGTGATTTCTTCTTCTACACAAAAAGAGGAGCTAAATGGAGAAAAGTCCTATACTCACTACTCTGTATCACTACTTCTAAGAAAATCCAACATGGTCAAAGACTCTTGGTTGCCCCTTCACTTGCCTACAGAGCAGATGCAACAATCTCCATATATAACAATGGGATTATCTTCATTCAGTCCTCAGACCGAAAACTAGAAGGTTTCTTCAGCATCAAAAATTCTATGACTGGCAACGACTCCGCCCGCCAAGGTCGGCCTAGTTCTTTAACCAAGTCACAGGATCACCAAGAAATATCCTCACATATCCCAACCTACTTAAGCACTCCTCCCCATCCCCTCTAACTCCTCCATGATGATCAGCACACACAGTCCCAACTCTCCACCACCTCCTGGGGATCTGAATCTCCCACCTTGAACCAACAAACCAGACAGCAACCTTATCATACCTCTAGAGCAATGGTAACTGACATACACAGCAATGAAACTCACTCAACCACCCCGACTTCACCCGCATCTTTTGAATGCACCAGCATAGACACTACTAGCTTGCTGACAACACATCTCTTTGACCAAAAGATGACTCGCTCGAAGTCTGAACCCTTAGTCCTGACACCATTACCCATATGACCCCAGCGTCTCTACTCTACCAGTTCACAAGTTCTCCTTCACCTCCTTCCAAGCTTAACTACTTCTCCAACTTGACCTTCCCTCCACTGGTCCTCCCAGGCCAGCAGTACCCTAACATAAATGCCTGGAACGCTCCTTCACCTCAAGACACCCTGATCCAAATATTGGCTACTTATTGCCACTCCTCTCAAGAATCCAGACTAGAGGAGATCACACTTGACTTACTTCAACTTAAGGCTGACATACAAAAGCTTATAAACATCACCTCAGAGTTAGCCAATGAATGGTGGTCTAACAAGTCTTCTGGGAAGAACAGACACAATCAAGCATAATCTACTACCGATCACACAAAGCGGACATCACCACTTACAGCTAATGTGATCTCCTCTAACTATCCCTTTACCATCCTGAGTTTGAGAACTGTATCCAACCCTAACGCCTCCACTAGACCCATACACAGACAGTGACAGTCACTCCCTCCTCCTTTATTATAATTCCACACACTACGGAAACCTAGATAAGTGGGACAAATCCAAACAATTCCTTCGAACCCACCTAGAAAACGCAGGCAGAACTCAAATGCTATAAACACTTCTAAACTTAAGCCGGTTCCTATCACAGTCTACCTCCACTGAAACCAATGCACAACTGAAATGCATGCTTCTCAACTGCAGATCGACAGTGAAACATGCAGGAGACATTACTGAACTCATTTTAACACAGGAACTTGACCTCCTAATCCGTACAGAAACTTGGCTAAATTATTTCTCTGGACCATTCCTGGAAACCCTAGTCCCCCCTTGCTACAACATCAAAAGATTAGACAGAGCTTATAGACCAGGGGGTGATATCGCCTGTATACGCCATAATAGTCTCTTAGTGAAACAGGCACATACTGTAGTTCTAGCCTGCTACGAATACCTATGCATAGACATCAGGTAACAATAGGCCTTTAAAAAAAAATCACGCGATTTACCATCCACCAAAGATAACCTCTCATTCATTGAACAAATTATGGAAATCATCTACTCCGACATGGGGCAACATTGTTCTCAGATCTTCCTCGTAGATTTCAATCACACTTGAAACAACCCAAATGATCCCACAGTGAACAGCCTCGAATCCTGCCTAATAGAGTTCAACCTTATCCAAACATGTGACAGCCCCACCCACATCTTGGGTGCAACCTTGTACTTAATGATTGCTAAGTCCAATTCCATTCAACTTGAATCAATTGTCCCGTGTGACTGGACTGACTGCCACTGCATCACCTTCCGCGTCATAGAATCTTGGATTACAAAAAGAATGACTCAACTAAAGAAACCCAGAAACTGGAAAAGGTCCGTGCAGAACACAAACCTGATATAGGAAAGTGCCCCCTTTTGACAGGGTCACTCCCACTTTTTGCCTGGTAAATTATGTGATTTTGAATGAAAGTGAACTGGGTTCCTGAAAATCATGTCCCCAGTGCCAGAGCTCTTTCCTAAAACTGTACAATTGTTCCCCAATTGGCAAATCCTTTAGCACCCTCTGTAAGTCCCTAGTAAATGGTATCCTGGTACCTAGGGTCTGAGGTACTAAAGAGGGCCCCTAAGGGCTGCAGCATAAATTGTGCCACCCTAAGACACCCCTCACTAAGCACATACAAGACTGCCATTGCAGGCTGCTTATCTTGGTGCTGTCATGGTTCAGGGTGCGGGGACATAGCTGGGATCCCGATAGGCATGATGCAAGTGGGAATGAGTGCTCCACTTCCTACCTCACGTTGCGGCACTCCAGTCAGTCAGAGCTTTAGTGAGGTGAACCAGAAGTTGTGCCTGAAGACCAATGCAGGTTGAACTTCTGGGTCTACTAGTATTTGAACCCGAGTAGTTCAACCCGACGCTGCTGCTTCGGATCAAGAGCCTGACCACATACGAGACAGGACGTGTCTTGCACCTCAACTGAGAAACTGTTTGCACCGTCTGGATTCCCACAGCCCCGTGAGTACTGACCAGTGGTACTAGGGTACAAGCGCTGGTGCACTTGCAGTATATATTGTATTTCCGCGCAGGAGTGCTTGCTGCTAAAACTATCAATTGTGCAAGCACAGAAGCGCTTGCATACCAGCCTTGTTTTCCACATGTGCAGGAGCGTGTTGTCACATTTGCCTATTGGGTGAACGCAGGAGCGCTCACCACTGCACAGTTAGATTACCCCCGCGCAGGAGCACATTGTCTTATTTTCTTAGTGGGTGAACACAGGAGCACTCACTACTGCACATTTTTGACTACCCCCGTGCAGGAGCACATTGTTATCTCTACCTATTGTGTGACCACAGGAGTGTTTGCATACCAGCAATAGTTTCCACACTTGCAGGAGTGTATTGTTATTTGTTGCCTATGAAGTGAGCGCAGGTACGTTCACAATTGCTCATTTGATTCCCCTAAGTGCAGGAGCGCTTGCATGTTGCAAATAACCTTAGGGGAGCCTGAAGTGCCAGCACAGGATCGCTTGCATTAACACCTTTCTATTTTCTACGGCCTCATAAGCGGTCATCCTTTCGTTATACACAGCCTCCTATAGCTGTAGTTCCTACATTTACGACACGCGCCAGAGCGCCTACTTCTTGTTTTCTGGTTCCTTTCCCTCTGAACACCAAATCTCAGGTTACCTTCCTAGTGGATTAGTGGCTGAGACACCTGAGAACCGCCCTGGGTTTGACATCTACCATTCTCACGGGTGGCTATATGCACTCCAATAGTGCTTCCAGTTTCTGGTGTGAATGAACGTGTGTTTGTGATGTAAGGAAAATGGATATCTGAGATGTATGCTTTGTCCCCATAGGTTGCTGTTCCCCGATGGGTTCCATATCGTCATGGGATGTATAAGACCAGGTCCACCTGCAAAAGAACGTACACTACACCATTTAGGATTTCCTCTCCTGGTCCCCAACCTTCAACCTGGTCAGGTTATTGCTCATTTGAGGAAGGCAGGGGACGGTGGAGGTTGTCCATGTTGCCTCTGCAGGACCGCTCCATGAGCATAAGGTTAGGCTCGCAGAGCCCCTGACAGGTGCTGACAAAAGTGAAAACACGACATGTCACACATTCCTGTATGCCATGTCCACCACCACTGCATGCCATATTTTTAAGTCACCAGAACAGGATGCCTAACAGTTCTAAGGCAGGGTGCTGAATATTACAAGGGAGGGCATACCTGCATCAGCAGATATGCCACCACTGTGATGGTCAATCCTATGACTGCCAGTACAAGTGACCAGGAAAGCATTTTAAAACGTGTGCTGGACACTGGTAAAAACAAGTTCCCTAGCTACATGATGGCCACCAGACAGTTGGAAGTCACTGTGCCACAGTTCATCACTTCCCAGATACGAGATGGAAGGAAGGTCCGGAAGAGCGGCGACACAGCATTCAGCATTGTTTGCAGGAAGGTCAGCACATCAAAGTGCCTAGGAGTTGATGCAGGATGAATTCTCTTTAATTCAGATGGTGTCAAAGGAAAGTCTTCAAAATCCATCACGATAGTAAAACATGTTTCGTTAATATGATTTCAAAGTGATCTTCATAGTGATGATATTTAGTAGATGGGTCGATGGCAAGGCATAATCAGGGCTCGTCATAGATATGTGTCCAAGCATAGGAGCTTGTTAAGGCGTTCCAGCTTCGGCGGCGCTCTTCTTTTTTTGTGCTGGCAGCCTTGTTTTTATTTAATTACACTAAATAGACTTTAGCGGTGTTTAGGGGGTGCCATGATATTAATCTACTGGCCTACTTTGACTGTGTTGAGTGTGTGTAAGGAGCTCTGTTTAATGTGATCTGCTGATTGGTTAGCGGGTAATCAATCAGTAGCATCAGAAATGATGTGTGCTGTCATGAGAACAGTGACAACCCGCAATGTGGTGTATCTGAAATGTGCTGGAAGTGTGTAGACTAGAATGTTCTTTCAAAGATATTCTGTTGTATGTTTTGTATGCGATTTTTGTAAGTTGTTTGTGATATAGTCTGCTTAATTCATTATGTTGGAAGTATTTGTGTGTGTTATTTTTAGTGAAGAGTCGTGTTGTAAACATGTTGATACTTAATTAAGGCCTCATTCATAGTGCCCCAGACTTTGGCCTAGAAACTCTCCCTCCCGAGTACCAATAAAAAAGGGGGGGGGGTAACCGGGTATTATGATTGGAACTATGGGGTTCCATTAAAATTGTGGAGTTACCAGGGAATCCTATTCACCTTGTTATTCCTCATTCCATGGGAATTTACCCCAGGGATCATTGTACTTAAAAGGCCACTCATAACCACAGTTTATTATAGGTAAAGAAGTACTGATCCTGTCCTGGATAAAGCACATGAAACAGTAGTGGCAGCATATTGTATTTTAGAACTATCAGTAGGGTGATTAGACCTTTATATCTGTGTCACTGAGAGTGAGTTCCACTTGACCATTTGTCTAAAGTTTAACAACTATTTGTATGCCTAGAGTCTTTAACTAGCATCCCATGTATATCACAATTGCCTGTGTATGTGTAGTGCAAGTAATGCATGTGCTATTAATCTGTGAGTGAGTGTCAGTAATAGGGGTCGGTGGGATCCATTTTGGATGCCTCTGGTGTAGCATAGCATATGATGGAGTGTGATAACTGTGCTACCAGGCAGTGGAAGTGTATTGCCTACATCCCTGTGCTGGAAGGAGAACAGATACTGAGGTAAAGGCATGGAAACCGGTCTGCCTTTAGAAATTCCAAGCAGCCTTTTGTTGCCAAACAGCTGCTGATTACGGTCGAGTTACTAGTTTAGGCAATGGTTTTTCTTGCCCGTGATGACCGCTTCAGTTGGATTTATGAAAACCAGGTTCAGAAACCTCACACCTCATTGTGCCTGTGTTGTGGTAGCTGCAGGTTAAAAAAAGGCCCAGTCCAGTACTCAAAGGAATCCAGTGCAATCATGGCTGGCATTTGCCTGACAGCCTGTTTCCCAGAGGTGAGGGGACATCACCTTAACTGGGCAATTTCTGCAGGGTTGACTGTAGATCTGCCTGAAGCACCTACCTGTCAGCCTTCTGAAAAAGGGAAAGTGTCTGCCAGGACCTGCATGAGGAAAGGCTGTCCAGGAGTATGACCAGTGTGTCCCTGGTGGCTGTGCGACAGCCAGAGATAGCTGGCTGTCAGAGAGCGATCTCAGAGGGAAATGTATGATTGAACGATCCTCTTATCACATCCCAGTTACTGGTGTAAACTGTAACAATTGCTGTAATCATCATAAATCCAGACAGGAGATTCAACTGCATGACCATCATAGGCACAGAGGGCCTGAAACTGCCATGATCAGAGTAGGCCAACACAAGGTTATTAAAGTATGCCTTGATGGAGGCTGCAACTGCCCTGATCATCGTAGACCCGGACGGTGGCTATAACTTCTGTGATCATCAAAGGCTTGCACAGGGTCTCTAACTAACTGCACTGATCATTGTAGGCCTAGTCAAGGCTACACCTACCTCCTGCCTGCCTGATCGGAACTGCAACTGCGATGACCACTGTTGGCCCTGGCAGGGCTGCAACTGTGATCTGACCAGACAGGGCTGCATCACCGTAACTGCTACGGACCACCTCTGATGGGTCTATGCCTGCTTGGGCGAAACAGCCTCAAGAGATTGAAGATGGGGGACACATAGTCAGACGGGGCCCACACACAGTTTCCTTAGCACCTTCATGAAC
This sequence comes from Triturus cristatus, assembly GCF_964204655.1. Classification (NCBI taxonomy): domain Eukaryota; kingdom Metazoa; phylum Chordata; class Amphibia; order Caudata; family Salamandridae; genus Triturus; species Triturus cristatus. The sequence continues at coordinate 344,173,176 of NC_140586.1, forward strand.
ATCCTGCTCACTGCAACCAAGATAGAAGAAGTTAACAAAAAACTCAATTGGTGCCTACCTGATTCACCCGAGAAGGTAGAACTAGAACTCCAAGAGCAATTGACCGTGTGAGAAAAAAGGCTGCACCAGTGCTTGATTTGCACTTTACCTTGTTCCCAAAGGGGGGCATCAGATAAAGGGCCACTCACTCAGGAGGTGATAGTAAGTGGTGTAATAGTAAAGGGTATCGGCTGAGTGTCTCTAGGACGAATTGCAGGGTACACCAGAGTTTCTTAATAAAGAGGCAAACAATGAACATTTGTTATTGAAAATGGGCTCTTCAAAATTATACGTACACCTTAAAGACATTAAATGAATGATCGTATTTTTAATGTATAGTGCAGATGATGTACTGGGTCTCTTCTGGGCGTCTCTAATTTCTGCTTGACAAAAGAACAGAGGTGCAGAGAAGTTAGATGGTATGCCGAGATTCACATATTTTGAGACATGTTGAGAAGAAGGCCCTAACCTGTGTTCTCTGCTTTGAAAGCCACATAGAGATGCCAGTGCGAAGACAATCCAAACATGGAGTAGGCCCTGCACAAATATGCTACTTTCTGAAAGCAGTCGCCTCTGAAAACCCACCTCTCAACGACAGCTCAGAAAGGAGTTTTAGTGTTGAAACATGTTAACGATCAAGCAGGAATGCAATAGGCTTGTTGTACAAGTGAAGTTATATATATTTAGATGAACGGAGACTCTTGGAAAGGTGCATAAAGTTTGTGTTTCATTAGTGCACAGCGATATTTTTTATACAACTATAACGTTGATATAAACAAGTAGAAATTAACGTATGCGGTTCATTTACTGGAATAAGGGTTTTCGACCAGCCTGAAATAAAGATCTTATTTGAAAAATGTACCTCATGCAACAGGAAATTCACCAATATGTAAGTTCAGTGGAAAGAATGAGACGGTGAAATTAACATCATCCGTTTTTCCGAAGCAGAAGGAATGCAGCCTCCCACACACAAGTTTCCTGAAACAGAAAACAGGACAAAGGTAACAGTAATGTTCACTTTTCATTAAATGTCTGCAGTGTAACACATACCAGGATACAAAGCAAACAAAAACCAGCAAGTATTGACAACACCAGTTGGTTAGGATGTTTCTTAGTGCATGCACTAAATACAAAAGATCCATACACAAATAGATCTAAATCCCACCTACATTCACATGTGCATAAATTCAGGAATAGGAAAAAACACCCACCTATCAAAATCCAAGTACATTCAAATCTGTATACAGACACCAAAGGGCAGAGACCATAAGACATGCAAGTGCACAGCACAGAGGTATAAAGGAGCCACGATCATCAGACTACTGACACCCAATCACCCGGCCCACCACACGTAAAGCTGTCCAAGCACACAGCCCACCAAACATGCAGTGACCTATACATACAGACATCTAGTGATGCAGAAAACATGCATACAAAACACTAGACTTTGCAATCACTTGTTATGACTTTTTCTGCAGGGCCACTCCCAAAAATGTTGCCGTTCACCTCCCCTGTTTGCTGAATTCGTTTTTGTTGGCTTTAGGACTCTGAGCACTTTACTACTGCTAGCCAGTGCTAAAGTGTATGTGCTCTCTCCCCAAAACATGGTTTGATTGACATACAACATTGGCATTTGTTATTCACCTATAAGTGCTTGGTAAAGTACACTACTTTTGCCCAGGGGCTGTAAATCAAATGTTATTAGTGGGCCTGCAACACTGATCGTGCCACCCATATAAGTAGCCCTTTAAACATGCCTCAGGCCTACCACTGTAGAGCCTGTGTGTTCAGTTATACACTGCCATGTTGACTTGATATTTAAAACCCTTTGCCATGTCTTCAACTCCCCTTTTATTACATAAAAGTCACCCATAAGGTAGGCCCTAGGTAGCCCAAGGGGCAGGGTGCAGTGTAATTAAAAGGTAGGGCAAATAGTGCTAAGCTTTACATGTCCTGGTAGCGAAAAACTCCCAGATTCATTTTTCACTACTGTGAGGACTACCCCTCTCATAGGTTAAAATTGGAGATTCTTTGTTACAGACAATAAACTGTAATTACCAATTGGAAGGAGGTGGATCTGTCATGTTTAGCATCACTAGAATTGTAGTGATAAATACTCTTTAATGGTAAAGTCGAATTTATCATTTCAATTTTAAAATTGTACGTTCGTGTTGCCACACCACTTTGAAGTTAGAGCAACCACCACTGCCTAGGTGTTGGCATCTGGCCAGGAGCGGGAAGGCAAGCTGGGGCTAGCGGCATTTATATGCTGTCACATACTATGGGGGAGACTTACAAAATCTCCATGCAACGCAGCACAGCCCCCCACGAGACTGCGCTGCGTTGCACGAAAGGGAGGTAACAGGAGAGCGTACATAAACATAGGGATCCACCCACGGGTATAGTAAATCAAGAATCTTCCGTTTGTACAATATGTATCCCACAGTCGTGGAGAATACACATTAGTTGTTTAAATACCCCTCACACACCAAAAGGGCCCTTGGTGTCATGCTTCATCATAGGGGTCTTCCCGCCCCTCTACGGGACGGGGCGTGCTACGACCTACGTTTGCGTGGGAGCACTGTTGTTACTGAGACAACTATGTGTGATGCAGGGGTGTGAGAGGAAGGGTCAGGAGTGGATGGACAGGTGAATTAAAAAATACCTGGCTCTCTGGTCTAGGAAAATTTTATTCTGCCGTTTGAGGTGGTATTAGTAAAAGGTGAGGGGGAGGAGGGTGTATGCCTCAATGAGCTATGCCTCCTAGTGGTGTCGACATGTTTCGAAGCTTCCCCATGCTTCTTCGTCAGGACCTTAAGGATCCCTTCCTACAACTCACTGTGATGTGTGAAAAAACAACAAAAATATGAGTGAATCAATGTAAAGGAAGTAAATAACCTCCAGAAGGTAGTAATGCCTCAATAGGTCTTACATAATCCGATTAACCTAAAAGGAATAAACATAAAAGGGAGAAAAAACGACATTAATCACGTGGGGAGAGGTTCAATCCAACGTGTGAGAATAGTGATCTGAAAGGGAAGTGAGAAACAATCGTCTCTTAACGCTATCCATAACGTTACCACGTGATCTGTGATGGAAGGACTGTGCGACGAATGGACATCAAACATAAGACATAACAAACAAAAAACATAAAGCACACACTCTATTCAGAATGGAACAAAGTTCCTGGAATTCTGCAATATTCAAAGGGATTATCCATGCCAGTAAAACATATCCAAAGTATAACATACTTGTTGAAAAGAGATAAATAACCTCATGAGCTCAAAAACCGAGTGGTGGGAGTGCCAATTGGGCTACCTAAATGGAGGAAGGAGCAGGAGAGAAAGATGTAGTCAAATGGTCATGAAAATCACACTGCCAGGAATTACCCTAGACCAGCCGGGTACGCCGTACTTACAACCCCAAGGATCGATGTCCCGCCAAATGAACCACCCCGGTCGGCTCCGTCGATGGAACTGAACTGGAGGGAACGGGGATTAAATAACTGCATCAATTAGGCAGTGCGTGCCAAAAAACGGACGGGATTAGACCTGTGCGAGGAGATGTGCTGACTCTAGCTGGGGAGACCCGGAACCGGAAGGTAGAACGGTCGGGTCAACTGACGGAGCTCAGAGTGAATTTGGAAGGACCCCAGGAGTATAGGTGTCTAAACAGAATGCCTGCGTGAATGGAATATCGGGAGAAATACGGGAAAGGCAATATGCTGGAGCGTTTTGGCTGCAACAAAATATTTTAATAAAAAATACCATGAAAGAAAAGAATAAGCTTTCAAATTAAAAATTCAAATCAAAAACAATAGTTAGGGAAGTTTGATCAAGTGCATGAGTTAAGTAGTGGTAGCGGTAAAGAGCGTGATGTAGAATCGCCCAGAGAAAAACAAAAACAGCAAATAGCAGCAAGGGCATGTCTACCCAGAGGGAGGAGCCGCTAAAATGAGGGGCTCACAGCCAAATGAGCAAAGAGAGCCTGGTAAGGTATTATATATGTGCGTGAAAGTTACGGGGCAACGAGGGGTAGACTGGCCCCACAGTGCTGGATTGGCTATTAGAAACCCCCCCGGGGGGGGGGAGAGGCAAGTAGAGGGAAAAGGAACCACTTCAACATGTTAGGGGGAAGGTGAGCTGAGCTAACAAAACTTGACGCTGAAAAATACTCAGTCTGCAGTCATGACTTTTAAACCTGAAACTGGTTCCATGGTATATCATCAAAAAGACGGTCAAAAAGACAAAACAGGCAAATCACTAAGAAGTGGGAAGACAGTAATTTAGTAATTATCATTTCATCTCACATTCTAAGTCCACAAGAAAAAGCCATCTTATCCAAAGGAATGTCATTTGTACCCACTAATAAAACAACCTTACTCAATGTAGAAGCTGATTTGTACAAATTCATGAGACAACTACGTCTAAAGCATTTCTTTACCAATATTGTGCTAACCGAGGAACCAAACATAATGTCACCACCCAATCCTTTTAAACCACGCAGCAAATTCATTCCTCCGGTTTCACATAAGATTCTTGACACTTTTGAACGCTTGGTTCGTAGAGATGTCGCCAGCATCAACTATCAATCCATGAAAAACAATAACCTCTCACAACATGAAAGATCAATCATTAATCAACTGGCCAACAACCCGGATATCATTATGAAACCAGCGGACAAAGGAGGCGCTATTGTCCTGATGGACACCACATACTACACGTCTAAAGTCAACACCCACGTACAAGATTCCAACACCTATATGAGACTTCCCCGAGATCCTACCACACAATTGGAAGACATTTTGTCCAAAATTCTCCAAGAAGCAACGGATCAGGACTGGATAACTGAACAAACCAAAAATTTCCTGATGATAAAGAATGCCAGGAGACCTAAATTATACATGATACCCAAGATCCACAAAAACCATCTTGATCCACCTTTTCGACCCATAGTTTCAGGCTGTGGGTCCTTGTTTGAACCCCTAGGTAAATTCGTGGATCACTACTTACAAATATTCGTCCAGAAATGGCCCTCCTACATCAAAGATACCACTCACTTCCTACAACAACTGAACACGATTAAAGACAGGGACCTCACAGATGTTCTACTGTGTACTATAGCTGTCACGTCTTTATATACATCCATTCCCCATGAAGCGGGATTGGAAGCCTCAGAGTGGGCTTTACTGCAAATTTCTGAAATTGACACAGAGAGACTGTTCATCCTCAAAATTCTTCACTTCTGCTTACACCACAGCTACTTTGAATGGAAAGAGAATTACTATGCACAACTCACTGGTACATCAATGGGTTTTTCAGGAGCACCTGCTTATGCTAATACATTAATGTCATCATTTGAATCCGAGAACATCATGTCAAACAACTGCTGGTGGAAACACATGTTGATGTACTGTCGTTACATTGACGACATTTTCATTTTATGGACAGACACAACCACAGCTTTTGAGAACATGATATCTGCACTCAATACAGTCAACCCAAGGATTCAATTTACCCACAGGATCCACCAAAAACAAATACATTTCTTGGATGTTCTCATTTCCAAATCACCAGACAACCGGACCTTTGAAACTTCGGTCTTCCAAAAACCAACAGACCGCAACAGCACATTAGCTTTCACTAGTTTTCATCCCAGAAGCTTATTAAAAAATCTTCCGTATTCACAACTACTCAGAGTTAGACGCATCTGTTCAAACCCAGACAACAGTCAAACTAAAGAACAGGAATTCATTCAACGATTTAAAGAAAGAGGATATCCTGACAATATATTACAAGATTGTTTGACACGTGCCCAAGAAATTGACAGAACTAAGCTATTACAATCTACAACCAAACCAACACAAGCCCGCACTGTCTTTGTATCCAAATTCTCTACTGCATCCAAACCCATACGAGACATCATCAACAACAGATGGGAAATGTTATCCACAGAAGAAGACTTTAACAACATTTTTTCCGCAAAACCTCTGTTTGCATACACGAGGGGTAAGAACCTCAAGTCGCTATTGTCCACACCGGTTCACACAGTTCCCATTCATGAATTTAAAGGCACTACTAAATGCAATAATTGCATCCATTGCAATAACGTCATTTGTGGCAATGTATTAACTCATCCCACCTCTGGTAAATCCATGAAACTCAACCATTCAAGCGACTGCAACACAATGAATGTTATTTATTGCATCAAATGCCCTTGTGGAAAAGCCTATGTCGGAAAAACAGAAAGAAAAATCAAAGTGAGAATTACTGAGCATAAAAGCAAAATCAGGATCCACAATACTACTTCACCACTATCTACCCATTGGCATGAAACTAAGCACACCATCTCACAGCTTAGATTTCAGATTATTGAACCCGTGACACCCAAACCAGGAGTAGATATTACCCAAAAACTTCTCCAAAGGGAAATTTACTGGATCAAATCTTTAAACACCTTGTTTCCGAATGGTCTCAATGACCACATTGATATGAGTTGCTACCTCTAGAAGTCTGGTTATGCTTCGAGACACACAATGCAGATACCACCACTATGTTTTCTATTAGCCGTGCAAATCCGACCACATATTAGTATTTACCAATGCTTTCTGTTCCATACTGCACGTTCTTGAGTAACATCATGTCCTCATTAAGTATCATTGTATTGCATGTATATTTACTCAGTTTGGATCACCAATATTTATTGCTTTTTGTATTTGCGTCTGCTAGCACACACAGTACATATTAATTATCAACTACACCTTACGTATCATACATACATCAATACTCATATACCACACACCATTCCCTAGATTTCACAACATTAAGGTTTTCCATGGTTCACCAGATTTTATTTCGTTTTCCTAAAACTTTATTGACTTTCGTAGTTCCATTGCTTCATTTTACTTCCAGTCCTATTTCTGCCTTCATGAATGCACGGTTATCACACGCTCCGTTACTCACTGGCGTCACTCTGCGTTCCTCCGCGTTGAGTTCCTGTACTTGGCTGCCATTAACAACGCGTTACGTACATCCCGTCAACTCCTGCCGTTCAGGTACTTCATATTTGATCACCCCGCTCTACCCAGAGACCGCGACTGGCATCTTAATGCACAGTAAACTAAACTCCCGCTACTCTTACAGAACCGATAATTATCGACTGAAGGTTTTCCCCGACAACCATTACTGCCGCGACACGGTCCAGCTAACGAGCTCACCACGGACACTCAGCCTTTGCAGTCTCGTTGAGACTTCAGGTACCTATCTCATTTCATCGTTCACTTGGGACAGTACGGGCCACACTTTTTGTTAGTATACCACCATGCCTTTTTCATTTCATTTTTCCTGTAGAACTTGAAGAACTTTACTTCAGTCCATCATTGACTGACCATTTTTTTGTCTTCATTTCTTATCCCGCATTGCCGCTTTAAGAGGTGAGCCACCTTTAGATCGGTTTCTCTGTCGCTTTCCTTTTCTCTGCCTTACATCATGGTCTTATGAGGTTCACGCGCTTTCTATTCGTTAAACATCACTGTTCTATTCTTTTGAATAACACTGACCACATGGTATATTCGGGACTCTTTCCCGTTTTTCCTTTCCACTCATGATCATTGTCTTACAGAACCCTATTGGATCTCCATCAGGGTCCTTATCATTTGTGCAATCTATAGAATACCATTGAACGTCTTGCTGAACTTGCCTGCTAAATACTAACACGGACAGTTCGCATTGGTATCTAATCGTCATGTTTCACAGTCACACTTGGTTTTTTCCACCCTGTGGATTTGTTTTATCAGGATCCTTATCACATGAGCTATTTACATAACACCACTGGCTCATTTATTGCACTGGCTCACTAACCACACATACAACCAATCCTTAAGGTTCACGCAAATGTATCTCCACCAATGTACCATCAGATTTGTATTTGAATATTGACTATACATTGTCTAGAGACATGTTTCTGTTTTCTGTTTACGTTTTAGACTGCCCCTGACGAAGGGATTCTACAAATCCCGAAATGCATTGGGCTCCAACACCAATGAAGATATAAACTACTTGATTGATTCTTTTCTCTTCCAATGGAAACCTTGTATATTTACACAAGATGTATTTACTGTTCAACATATTGTGAAACTAACAATATAAATGTGATAATGAAATGATTTTTGCTTTGTTTTTTACCTAAGGTTAAAACTGACTGAAAGTTAGCAATAGATTTCTTGCTCACAACCCAGAAGTATCTGTCTGAAATTTGTATTTTGAAAATGTACACCCAGGGTCTTGTTCCCACCGAGTGAACAGTGCGAGGCACTTAGTGGGTTCCCCCACTTTTCCTTGTTTCTCATTAATTCCACATCCGCAGTGACACCGGATGCAGTACCTCAGCACCCTTATCAAAATGTTTAACCCTTATCAACTTTAAATTACCTTCAACATCACGCACAAATTGGAGTGCTCCTTACTACCTATTTATATCATCATTTAATCCATGAATGTGGGTCCCCAAACGAAAAACCCACCGCTGTTCTTTTTCAAGGAGGCCATGTTCGCTGCCCAATTGTTCAACCACTGTCCACAGTAGATCATCAATGCCATGTCCACTAGAGATATAGTGGTTGGACATCTTGGTAGTACTTCTCCCACATCTGACATTGCTACGATGTTCGCCAACACGTATCTTGATTGGTCTGGTGGTCATCCCCACATATTTAAGACCACAAGGGCAGGTGATTAGATAGACAACATTTTTGCTATTACAATTGGTGAAGCTTCTCTGGTCCCATTCGACGCCATTACGGAATTTAATGTGTTTACTTCTTTTCGTTAGATAACAAGTGCTACAGTTGCCACAGGGGTGATGACCCTGTACTGGAGGTAGCAAACTTATGATTCTGGGCCGAGACGTGTTCTTGGGTCTGGTGTGGACAAGCATGTCTCTAAGGTTCCGACCTCTCTTGTGTGCAAACATAGGTGTAGTAATGTTCAAGCCACAACTATTGAGAAGACGCCAATGTTTATTCACTATCTTAGTGATCTTGTTGGAATGAGTGTTAAAAGTGGTAACACAGATAGGTCTCTCATCGGTCTGGTTGACCACTTTGTCTTCCAAGAGGGCCTCTCTGTTATTATTCCTTGCTCTCTTGAGGGCTTTATCAATGACTTTCTCAGGGTAGTTCCGCTTAATCAGTTTCAGGCGTAGTTCAGATGCTTGTTTTTTTAACTCTTTTACTTCCGTGCAGTTTCTTCGAAGACGGAGGAATTGACCATATGGTAAATTTACTCTTAGGTGACGGGGGTGAAAACTATCGAACAGGAGCAAACAGTTCTTCGCTGTCGCCTTGAAATGTGTAGTGGTTTTAAGTCTCCCCTGTTCAGGGTAGATATTGAGGTCCAAGAATACCAGGTTGTGAGCCGATACAGTATGTGTGAACTTCAGAAATATGTTCTGTTGGTTAAGCCACAGCATAAATGCCTCAGTTGAGTTTGTGTCACCTTCCCATATGACCAGGACATCGTCTACATACCTTTTTCAGACTTTGATGTGTGGGAGGTAGGGGTTCGTTGTGTGCAGGATCCTATTTGTTTCCAGATGGTGTACATAAAGACCTGCTAGAATAGGAGCAAAGGTACTCCCCATACTGGTACCGTGTCGTTGTTCATATATGTCATCAGCATACATGAAGAAGTTTCGAGTGAGTGCCAATGATACACACTCCATCACCAGATTTCGTGGTGTGTGATATTCCCATGGAGCAGAGAACAATACCTCCTCTATAATTAGCAATGTTTCGTCATGAGGGAGGCTAGTATATAGGCTCTCCACATCAAGTCCCATGAGCAGATTCTTTGTAGGGTCAAACTCAATATCCTGCAGTACTTGCAGGACATTCTTGGTGTCTCGCAAATAGGTGCTGGTAGCTTGAACCAAGGGTCGAAGGAACGCGTCCGCAAACCTAGACAGTGGTTCCAAAATTGAATTAACGCCAGAGACGATGGGTCTACCAGGGGGGGAGGCCAGGTTTTTATGAATTTTGGGTATAGTATAGAAATAAGGGACCCTAGGATTGGTATTGACCAGAAATTCAGCCTCCTTCTTAGAGATCCAATCATTTGCAAAAGCTTCCTCCACCATCGTGACGATTCGGATCCTAATTGACTCAGTAGGATCTGCCTGTAGGATGCCATAATTTCTGCGATCGTCCAGAAGTCTCCTACACTCAGTGTCATAGTTTACTGTAGTTTGTAACACAATGGCTCCCCCCTTGTCTGCGGGTTTGATAGTAATGTCCTGGTTCATGGATAGTGTGTGTATAGCCTCCTTTTCCTCCCTTGATGTATTGTGAAAGGTGTTATTATTTACTGTCGGGATATCTTGTATCTCTCCCATCACTGCTTTTTCAAAAGCAAGGATTTCCACCGGTAGTGTGGAATTGGAGGGTACAAAAGTGGATTTGTTCCGGAGACCTGTGTCCTTTCTCATCATCTCAGCGGTAGGTAGATTATCAAAAAACACCTTCAACTTCAATTTGCGAATGAACTCAGTGACCTCAGTGAGGATCTTAAATTTATCAAACCTATTGGTGGGTACAAAGCCAAGTCCTCTCTCAAGGACCTTGCTTTGTGTCGGTGTAAGGGCCAAAACAGTGAGATTGACCACTAAGTTTACTTCCGACTCGTTGATGGTTGGGGGGCATGTTGTTGGTCATGCTCCTGGTTGAAACCCGAGGGGTCTCGGTCTCTGGTGCAGACCAATGGACGTTGTACCCTCCTCTGTTCCGGGCCCTTCGTGGTCCCTGGCGTGCCCCTAAAAAAGGTTGTGGGGTATAGTTATAATCAAATTCTTGTGGAGGAGGTATCCACTGTGGAAAAGGTCCGCCCATCATAGGTGGACCATAGGCATACGGGGGATACGCAGGGGGTCCTTGGTAGCCATTCCATCTACCACCCCTTTGGTAAAAAGGGCGCTGGTTGTAATTACCTCTCCCTCTATTGAACCGTTTGCCACTACCCCTGCTGGAATTAGAGTTATCTGAGCCAGTATCAGATGAGTCTCCATCATAGTTCTGATCTTGATTTTTGGGAACATAATCATCTCGTGTATAAGGGTACACTCGTTCATGACTAAACCGTGCAGTGTCTTTCTTAAGTTTATTGTATTTGCTTTGTTTTAATGTCATTTCAAAATCGGTTATTTCCTGGTTGAGTTCCTCCAGACGTTTTTTGAGGACACTTGGGGATATATAGGCCTTCAAACGGATTTCCAGGTTCACAATCTCAACCTTTAGCTCTTGTGTTAATCTGGTGGCTGTTTTTATGATCAGGATTAGCCAGTCCCGGGTACAATGCCACGTAATCAATGACCAGTCGCGTTTGGAAGTCATATCTTGTTGAAAATTATAAGGTTCGTTACGGACTATCAAGCCCTGGGGGGCTGCATTTGCCCGTAAATATTCTGTCATCAATAACCCATGCAGAGCAGTTCTGATCTGCTTTCTCCTTAGATGTGCTAGTTCGTCCCAATCAGTATTGTTGGGACCTGGGTCGGTATTGCTTAACCCTTCGAAGGGGTTGATAGCAGCCAAAATTCTTTCCACTTCGTCTTCAGCAAAGGTCAATCCCATGTTGTCTGCCATCTCAATACCACGTGAGATGTAGTTGTAGTGTTACTGAATAGAGAGGGTGTGTCAGTCTGGAAATGTTATGTGTCTAATGTTGGGTGATGTAATTGTCTAACGAATCTGTTTATGTCACAGAGGTAGATAGCCTCTGGTCTCAGAGGTAAATAGCCTCAGGTAGGGAAAAGACCGCAGTGCTATTAATTACAGCACCGGTGCCAGAAATACTGGAACTAAGAAAAACAAAAAACTCCCACAGCTGCACGCTGTCTATCATAGAAAAAGGAACAAAGAGGGGAGTGGAGAGGTACCACTCAGCGAGTGGTGGAGGTGGATACTTCCTCCCAGTCAAGCGTACATAAACATAGGGATCCACCCACGGGTATAGTAAATCAAGAATCTCCCGTTTGTACAATATGTATCCCACAGTCGTGGAGAATACACATTAGTTGTTTAAATACCCCTCACACACCAAAAGGGCCCTTGGTGTCATGCTTCATCATAGGGGTCTTCCCGCCCCTCTACGGGACGGGGCGTGCTACGACCTACGTTTGCGTGGGAGCACTGTTGTTACTGAGACAACTATGTGTTATGCAGGGGTGTGAGAGGAAGGGTCAGGAGTGGATGGACAGGTGAATTAAAAAATACCTGGCTCTCTGGTCTAGGAAAATGTTATTCTGCCGTTTGAGCTGGTATTAGTAAAAGGTGAGGGGGAGGAGGGTGTATGCCTCAATGAGCTATGCCTCCTAGTGGTGTCGACATGTTTCGAAGCTTCCCCATGCTTCTTCATCAGGACCTTAAGGATCCCTTCCTACAACTCAATGTGATGTGTGAAAAAACAACAAAAATATGAGTGAATCAATGTAAAGGAAGTAAATAACCTCCAGAAGGTAGTAATGCCTCAATAGGTCTTACATAATCCGATTAACCTAAAAGGAATAAACATAAAAGGGAGAAAAAACGACATTAATCACGTGGGGAGAGGTTCAATCCAACGTGTGAGAATAGTGATCTGAAAAGGAAGTGAGAAACAATCGTCTCTTAACGCTATCCATAACGTTACCACGTGATCTGTGATGGAAGCACAGTGCGACGAATGGACATCAAACATAAGACATAACAAACAAAAAACATAAAGCACACACTCTATTCAGAATGGAACAAAGTTCCTGGAATTCTGCAATATTCAAAGGGATTATCCATGCCAGTAAAACATATCCAAAGTATAACATACTTGTTGAAAAGAGATAAATAACCTCATGAGCTCAAAAACCGAGTGGTGGGAGTGCCAATTGGGCTACCTAAATGGAGGAAGGAGCAGGAGAGAAAGATGTAGTCAAATGGTCATGAAAATCACACTGCCAGGAATTACCCTAGACCAGCCGGCTACGCCGTACTTACAACCCCAAGGATCGATGTCCCGCCAAATGAACCACCCCGGTCGGCTCCGTCGATGGAACTGAACTGGAGGGAACGGGGATTAAATACCTGCATCAATTAGGCAGTGCGCGCCAAAAAACGGACAGGATTAGACCTGTGCGAGGAGATGTGCTGACTCTAGCTGGGGAGACCCGGAACCGGAAGGTAGAACGGTCGGGTCAACTGACGGAGCTCAGAGTGAATTTGGAAGGACCCCAGGAGTATAGGTGTCTAAACAGAATGCCTGCGTGAATGGAATATCGGGAGAAATACGAGAAAGGCAATATGCTGGAGCGTTTTGGCTGCAACAAAATATTTTAATAAAAAATACCATGAAAGAAAAGAATAAGCTTTCAAATTAAAAATTCAAATCAAAACCACTAGTTAGGGAAGTTTGATCAAGTGCATGAGTTAAGTAGTGGTAGCGGTAAAGAGCGTGATGTAGAATCGCCCAGAGAAAAACAAAAACAGCAAATAGCAGCAAGGGCATGTCTACCCAGAGGGAGGAACCGCTAAAATGAGGGGCTCACAGCCAAATGAGCAAAGAGAGCCTGGTAAGGTATTATATATGTGCGTGAAAGTTACAGGGCAACGAGGGGTAGACTGGCCCCACAGTGCTGGATTGGCTATTAGAAAACCCCCCCGGGGGGGGGGGGGGGGAGAGGCGGGTAGAGGGAAAAGGAACCACCTCAACATGTTAGGGGGAAGGTGAGCTGAGCTAACAAAACTTGACGCTGAAAAATACTCAGTCTGCAGTCATGACTTTTAAACCTGAAACTGGTTCCATGGTATATCATCATTTAATCCATGAATGTGGGTCCCCAAACGAAAAACCCACCGATGTTCTTTTTCAAGGAGGCCATGTTCGCTGCCCAATTGTTCAACCACTGTCCACAGTAGATCATCAATGCCATGTCCAATAGAGATATAGTGGTTGGACATCTTGGTAGTAATTCTCCCACATCTGACATTGCTACGATGTTCGCCAACACGTATCTTGATTGGTCTGGTGGTCATCCCCACATATTCAAGACCACAAGGGCAGGTGATTAGATAGACAACATTTTTGCTATTACAATTGGTGAAGCTTCTCTGGTCCCATTCAACGCCATTACGGAATTTAATGTGTTTACTTCTTTTCGTTAGATGACAAGTGCTACAGTTGCCACAGGGGTGATGACCCTGTACTGGAGGTAGCAAACTTATGATTCTGGGCCGAGACGTGTTCTTGGGTCTGGTGTGGACAAGCATGTCTCTAAGGTTCCGACCTCTCTTGTGTGCAAACATAGGTTTAGTAATGTTCAAGCCACAACTATTGAGAAGACGCCAATGTTTATT